>NC_081370.1:9245647-9917647 GCF_030684315.1 Stegostoma tigrinum
CTATTATCCTACTAAGGTCAATCTACCCTGCATACCCTACATTTTACCATCCTCCATAGGCCTATCCACATCTTAAGTATCTGATTCCACTACCACTGCCAGCAGTGCATTCCACACACCCACATTCCCTGTGTAAAGAACCTACCCTTGACATCTCCCCTACACCTTCCCCCAATAACCTTAAAATTATGTCGCCTCTTAATAATCATTTCTGCTCTGGGGAAAAAGTCTCCGACTATCCACTCTATCTATGCCTCTCATCTTCTTGTAAACCTCTGTCAAGTCACCTCTCATCGCTCTTTGCTCCAATGAAAAAAGCCCGAGCTCCCTCAACCTCTCCTCCAAAGACCTGCCCTCGAGTCCAGGCAGCATCCTGGTAAATCTCCTCTGCATCCTCTCTAGAGCTCCCACATCTTTCCTGTAATGAGGTGACTGGAACCGAACACAATATTACAAGTGTGATCAAAATAGAGAGTTTTGTAGAGCCGCAGCATAACCTTGTGGCTCTTGAACTCAATTCCCCTGCCAATGAAAGCCAACACACCATACACCTTCTTTATAATCCTATCAACTTTGGTGGCAACTTTGTGGGATCTATGGACGTGGACCCCAAGATCCCTCTGTTCCTCCACACTGCCGAGAATCCCGCCATTAACGGTGTATTCTGCACGCAAATGCGACCTTCCAAAATGAATCACTTCACACTTTTCTGGGTTGAATTCCATCTGCCACTTCTTTGCCCAGCTCTGCATCCTGTTAACGTCCAGTTGCAACCTACAACAGCCCTCCACGCTGTCCACAACTCCACCAACCTTCATGTCATCAGCAAACTTGCTAACTCACCCTTCCACTTCCTCATTCAAATCATTTATATGGCTGGTTTAGTTCACTTTCTAGTCAAAAGTAACCCCCTAGGATGTTGATAGTGGGAGATTCAATGATGGTAATGTCACGGTGAGTCAAGATGCAATGGTTTGATTCTCATCTCATAGGTTGCTGATAGTCAAATCTAGAGGTACGAAAGGAATATCTCCTGGCTGGAATCCCATGTTCTGCTCTCTGAAAACTGGACAGCATCCAAAAGAGTGTGTTCTAATCCTCAGCAAGTCCTATTCCCCTGACACACTCGTGCTTGCAGACCTACATTACCTCTAGGCAAGCTGTATTTTTACTTTAAATTCCTCATTCTAGTTTTCAAATTTGTCTGCAGCCTCACTCCTCCTCTACTTCAGTTATCTCTTCCAACATCAGAGCTCAGATACCTACCCCTCCGATTCTGGTCTCTGGGGAATTCCCAATTTTGCATTGCTCGGTGGTTAGTGACTGCGCCTTTAATTGCCTAGGCCTCAGGCTCTGAAATTCCCTTCCTGTCCTCCTCTACCTCAGTTTCGTCCTTCGAGACAGTCCTTAAAAGCCACCTCTGACGAAGCTCTGGTCTACTTAAAATAGCTTCACAGAACAACATTATTAAATTGGAGAGAGAGTTCAGAAAGCTGGGATGTTGATGGAAGGGTAGGGTTAGAGTCATCATCCTCGGAAAAAGACTCTCACTGTCCACCCTGTCTAATCCTCTGATCATCTTGTATGTCTCTATTAAATCCCCCTTAGCCTCCTCCTCTCCAATGAGATCAGGCCAAAGTCCCTCAGCCTTTCTTCATAGGGCCTGCGCTCCAGACCAGGCGACATCCTGGTAAATCTCCTCTGTACCTTTTCCAATGCTTCCACATTCTTCCTGTAATGGGGCGACCAGAACTGCACGCAATATTCCAAATGAGGCTGTACTAGTGTTTTGTACAGTTGCAGCATGACATCACAGCTCCGGAACTCAATCCCTCTACAAATAAAACCTAACACACTGTAAGCCTTCTTAACAGCACTATCAACCTGGGTGGCAACTTTCAGAGATCTATGTACTTGGACATGGACACCAAGATCCCTCTGCACATCCACACTACCAAGATTCTTTCCATTGACCCAGTATTCTGCCTTCCTATTATTCTTCCCAAAGCGAATCACCTCACATTTATCCATATTGAACTCCAATTGTCACCTTTCAGTTCAAGTCTGAAGTTTATGCAATTCTCCCTGCAACCTGCAACATTCTTCCACACTATCCACCGACGTTAGTGTCATCTGCAAACTTACTAACCCATCCACCTATGCCTGCGTCCAAGTCATTTATAAAAATGACAAACAGCTGTGGTCCCAAAACAGATCCTTGAGGCACACCACTAGTGACCTGACTCCAGACTGAATATTTTCCATCAGCCACCACTCGTTGCCTTCTTACAGAAAGCCAGTTTCTAATCCAAACTGCTAAATCTCCCTCAATCCCGCACCTCTATTTTCTCAAATAGCCTACCATGTGGAACCTTATCAAAGGCTTTACTGAAGTCCATGTGTACTACGTCAACTGCCCTACCCTCATCCACATGTTTGGTCACCTTCTCAAAAGACGAGGTTTGAGAGACACAACCTGCCCTTGACGAATCTATGCTGACTATCTCAAATCAAATTGTTGCTTGCTAGATGATTATAAATCCTATCTTTTATAATCCTTTCCAAAAAACTTTTCCTACAACAGACGTAATGCCCACAGGTCTATAATTACCTGGGTCATCCCTACTTCCCTTCTTGAACAAGGACACAACATTTGCAGTCCTCCAGTCCTCTGGTACTAAACCTGTAGACAATGAAGACTCAAAGATCAAGGCCAAAGGGTCCGCCACCTCCTCCCTAGCTTCCCAGACAATCCTCGGAAAAATCCCATCCAGCCCAGGGGATTTATCTACCTTCACACCTTCTAGAATTGGTAACACCTCCTCCTTACTAACCTTAATCCTATCAATTCTAGTAGCCTGTAACTCAGTCATCTCCTCTACAATATTCTCCTGTTCCTCTGTGAAAACAGATGAGAAATATTCGTTTAGCACCTCTCTGATCTCCACAGGGTCCACACACAACTTCCCACTTCTGTCTTTGACTGGCCCTATTCCAACCCTAGTCATCCTCTTATTTCTCATGTACCTACAGAAAGCTTTAGGATTCTCCTTTATTCTACCTGCTAATGTCTGCTCATGTCCCCTCTTTGCTCTTCTTAACTCTCTTTAAATCCTTCCTAGCTAATCTGTAATTCTCCATCGCCTCATCTATGACAGACATAGAAGAATGATGGGAAAAGAGGAGGTAAAATAGAGTAAAAATATATTTAACTGAGAAGGGCTAATATCAAAGAGTTGAAAAATGATCTAATTCGAGTGGCTTGGGATCCAAAACTGGTCAGTAGAACAGGACTTCACCAATGGGAGCAGAGGAGAGAGAAGAGATAATAGTACATACAGTAGAGACAAAGAAAAGAAATTCACCTGGATTATTTTAAAATCAGAGATTAAAATGTGATAGAGAAAGCAGGTTTATGACAATTGCAGGAGTCATAATGAAGACGAGAGATTCAAGCTGAATACATAGAGTATAAACATCTAAAAAGAATAAGATGTGAAGAATGGATGGGAACTGCATACTGGCTAACATTAAAAAAGCAATTGAACATATTTTTTTAAAATAGATAAATAGTAAAAAGGGAGCCCAGGAAAGGGCAATAATGCTTTCTAATTTCCAAAGCATTCAAACAGCACCGGGGCACATGGATTAATCCCATAAATAGGGCTCTGTTGGTTGCATCCACATTAAATGATGATTGCATTGGCAGTACGGAGCCTTCAGCCATACATGGGGAAGCTCAGTGCACTGAGTTTAAAACCTGTTAATGTGCAAGTCTGGCTGCCCAAGCTGCAAGTCTCCACAAAACAGGTCCTTATTTGCCGCAGATAGTTAATACTCTGCACAGGATCACTTCCTTCAGTGATGGCTGAACCACCAAGAAAATATCTGCTGGAAGAGATTCACTGAACAGGAACTTCTCTCAAGAGGCTCAGTGTGAACGCGGAGGAGGACTTGAGAAAAACTGAGCAACCCCAGGTCCTATCTCCATCACAGCTCAGGTTTGAGACCCAGACTCTGAGTATCTGTACCACAATATATTTGTCAGCGTTCAGAACAAGAAACCTGTTAACGAAGTTTAATCACTTACCCAGACCAAGAGTGATCCCACAGGGATTGATCAAAACTCCTCCAATCCCCAGCTTCAGGCAGTGACTGTCTCTGTTACAAAGTAAGCCTGTAACCAGCACTTCTCACACCCATGTTAAACTTTTCGTCTTTGGGCAGATTGAAGCTCAAAATCCACACGATTTACCGCACCTGCCTGGACATTCCCAGTTCATTCTCACTCTAAACCGACATTCCCAGTCTAACCTGACCCGGACCCGACATTCTCAGGTGCACTCCAGCCCGGACCTGACATTTCCAGGTGCAGGTCTCCCCACCCTGACCAATATTCTAATTTTACACAAATATCTGGCCAATCAGGTCCATTCTCTGCAGCCTCACAGGAGTGCTCGAGGAGAAAACAAGAACACTCAGCTACCCGGCTTGGAACGGCTGTCTTTCCTCAGGGAAAGAACTTGTCGGGAGAGGGAAAGTCCCACTGCTTTCCCAGGTAACTGATCAATGTGGGGAAGAGGAGGAAGATGCAATGGCCTTCCCAGGTAACTGACTGACAGGACAGGAGTCACTGACCTTTGCAGTCTGCACTAACGCTTCTGACAGCTCTTCAATTTCATCCTCACTGTTAAAAAGACTTTCATAGTCACGGTACGTCCAGGCATCGAACAAAATCCGAGGAACTGAGGACAGAGCAGAAATGAGAAGCAAAAATCAACATCAAAAACTGGTAAAAGGAACTGTACAGGCAATGGTACAGTCAGGCAGAGAGCAGCATCACAGTTCTGATTACCACTACAGCCTGAATCCACAGACACTGGTATAGTCAGACAGATGCCACAGAACACACCTTTACCACTAGGGAGAAGGCTGGGGAGAAATATTATTTAAAATCTTAAGAGAAAATAATAAGGCCTGATAATCTGTTTCAGACTGTTACAGCCAGAGTACCATGGTGTGGGTTCAAGTTTACAACATACAATAACACACAGATTTGTTGTCGTAGAGGAAAATGTAATGGATTGTCTGGGAAATCTGGCTGAATAATAGAGAAGCTAACAACAGAGGGATATTAGTCCTGGGACAGGCTGGGCGGACCACTGAAACTTCTTTCAGTTTTCATCTCCCTAAGCACAAAAAAAACCCAGGAAGGAGATAGCATGACTTGGTGAATCTGGTGAAATTTGATGGAGTCTGCAATCATTAAAGGATAAGAGAGAAAATGGGTTTCTTTCTGAAGTGTTTCAGTTCCCATGACAAATTTCAACTTTAAACTGCAGCTCAAAAATAAATCAAGTGACCTTGTGTTTTCAACGAAGAGGGATCACCTCGACTAATACACATTGAAGACACATAATGGTATCACACCCACCCTGGACAACACAACATTGCATGGAGCAGGCTATTCTGCCCATCTAGTCCATGTCAGCCTTTTGTATACAAATCCAGTCAGCCCTATTCCCTCACTCTACCCTATATCCATGCAGATTTGTTTCCCTTGAGTGTCTATTCAATGTCCTTTCAAAACCATTCACTGTCTCCACTTCCACCACCCTCACTGTGCCTGGAGCTACACTCGCTGTTAAAAACTGGTCTTCCCCTGCAGCCCTTCCTCAAAACCATCAACCTGTCTCCCTAGTCCTTCACCACCCTAATGGGAACAGTTTCTCTCTGTCCAGCTCCTCAAAAACCGATCAAAACCTTGTTGACCTCCATCCAATCTCCCCTCAGTCTCCTTTGCTCCAACAGCAGCTCCTCCGAACTAACTCGGAATCTAGACTCCCTCACCCCCGTTCTCCACTTTACTCTCTCACAGGCCCTCATGTCCTTCCTAAAAAGTGGTGACCAGAATGCACCCCAATACTCTAGCTGTGGCCCAAGTAACATGGAAGATGCAGTGCAACTTCCCTACTTTTATACTCTATCGCAAATGCAAGTTGAACAGTATATATGCATTCAGAGGTGGGGGTGTGGAAGAGAGAGGGAGTGCACAGAACTGTATTATCCACCAGGCATTAACTCAAAAGGCAAACACAGTATTCAGAGATGGGAAAGATTGTCACATTGTGAGTTAGAAGAGAGAGTCGAGGGTAAGGCAACAGTCAAAATGGAAAAAACCCTTACTCACCAAAACGGACAGCTTCAAATTCTGCCTTCACATTCTTCACCCAGCCTGTTCATCAATAAAACAAGCAGGGTTATACATGTCCAGCGTCAGCTACACTCAGTGTCAGCTCCCGCTCCCAGAAAAGCACAGCCAAACCCTATTAAAACAAGTGTCCTGCTTCAGAAAGCAGGTCAGAGATAGCCATTTATGTAAGAAAGGCAATGACTTATGATCACATTCTCAGCTTGTGGTTATTACAACAAGGCAAGCCAACCTGTATAAAGCAGCTGACAAGTGGCAAGTGACATTCGTGCCACACAAATGCCAGGCTATGACCATCACCAATGAGAGAATCTAACCACCGCCGCATTACATTCAATGGCATCACCAGAGTCCCCAACTAGCAACATCTTAGGAGTTATCATTGACCAGAAACTCAGCTGGACTCACTACATTATACAAGCGCAGGCCGGAAGCTGGGAGGACTGAGGTGAGTAACTCACCTCCTGATTCCCCAAAGCCTGTCCTCCATTGACAAGGCACAAGTCAGCTATGTGATGGAGTACTCCCCACTTACCTGGGTGCACTGCAGCCCCAACAACACTCAAGAAGCTTGACACCATCCAGGACAAAGCAACCCACTCGACTGGCACCACATCCATAAGCATTCACTCCCTCCACCATTGATGCTCAGTAGCAGCACTGTATACGTCTACAAGATGCACTGCAGCAATTCACCCAAGATCCTCCAACAGCACCTTCCAAACCCACGACAATTCCTATCTAGAAGGACAAGAGCAGCAGATATACGAGAACACCACCCCCTCCAAGTTCTCCTCCAAGCGCCTCTCCATCCTGACTTGGAAATATACCGCCGTTCCCTCATTGTCGCCGGGTCAAAATCCTGGAATTCTCTCCCTAATGGCACTGTCAGTCAACCCACAGCAGTTGGGCTGCAGAGAGTCAAGAAGACAGCTCACTACCACCTTCTCAAGGGGTAACTACGGACAGGCAAGAAATTACAGGCCCAGCCAGCGATGCCCATGTTCCACAAATGAATGGAAAAGAAAAAGCTAGGAGGATGCCACAAACACCAGTATGGCTACTTTTCAGAATAGACAGTTTAATATCACTAAAACAAAAAGCCTTCTACTCTGGATGCAAATCATTGCACTCATGCACACACTCCACCTCCCCTCCCACGCCCACTCACACTTCCCCTCCATGCCCCCACACATTCCCTACCCCAACACCAAGCCCACCCCACACACCTGCTTCACCCACCCCCTCCACACACACAAGACACACCCCACTTTCTAATTCAGTAACACAGGCCTGTACATTTTAATGACCATGCGCAAGGTATGGTTTATAGAGTCGGCTGTGAATGCTTTAACATTCCTGTGGCCTAGTGGTTTAACTACAATATCACCACTAAAACACCTCATTAATCATGCAGTAGAGTTTCAAGGAAGAGGATGTTAATATCGAGCCCTGTCATCCTAGCTCTTTCTTGGGTGAATAGACCCTAGACACTCGCAGAAGCAAGCAGGAAATGTGCCAAGAAAACTTCAGTCTCAGCAGCCTTGGATTTTGTTTAATCCCAGAAAGCTTTGGGAAGGGAGAAATCAGGTTGGAAACGCAAGGGTCACTGCCTGATAGGAACAAGGCAACAGTGCTGAAAGTTGACAGAGAGCAGACGATACAGAGTAGGATTCAGTTCAATCCTAGAGCAGGTGAGCAACAAACAATCCAGGGCTCATCAGCTGAACAGATAAATTCCACAGAATATTTATTGCTCAGTAGGAACAAATTATTTCAGGTGTTGTATTGAAAATCTGTATTGAAAACAAGAAATGCTAGAGATCACTGTGGTCAGACAGCATCCATGGAGGGGGAGACAGCAAGGTAACAATCAACTTATTCAGACAAAAACAGAAGTTGCTGGAAGAGCTCAGCAGGTCTCTGAAGAGAAATCAGAGTTAACGTTTCGGGTCTGGTGACCCTTCCTCAGAACACTGAGGACCCTACTTGAGGTAAGGTCACAGGACCTGAAACATCAACTCAGATTTCTCTTCACAGATGCTGCCACACTTGCTCAGCTTTTCCAGCAAATTCTGTTTTTGTTTGATTTACAGCAACTGCTGTTCTTTCAGGTTTTTATTATTTGGACGACGCTGTTTGAGACGCAGCTGTGTTATTACAGTGGCAACACTGCAGAGCATTCCCTTGGCCAGAGAATGCTTCGGGTGTGAAAAGCTTTTGTTTGTTCCATTCAGTGCCTGGATTATGCCAATGTTAGTTAAATCAGAGCTTCAAGATCATATCTTTTCCTTCACCAGCCTGTCTTGCCACTGAAAACCAACTATACAGGCAAGACTCTTAATTTCTAATCTCTGCTTCAGCCCATTTTGTGTAGAGCTACAAGCCCACACAGTTTCTCTCGTATCAGGACAGAAATAGCCCATGACGATCAGGTAGCAACTTGTGCTGCAAGTGCGATGGGAAGATTGTGAGGCAGTGGGGGTTAAAGTTAAGGTAACAGTGTTGGATGCAAAGTACCAATCAAGATAAAGGTAAAAATAATACCTTGGTCTATGTCATGGTGACCAGTGACATGATAAAGCTGAACTCCTTTCCTCTGGATCTGAAGCCAAACTGGAGAAATTAAGGTGAATTTGCCACCGAACATCTTGGTGATTTCATGACCATGGCTGTTCCACTGAAAAACAATGACAGAGATTGGACCAGGCCAGTGAGAGAAAGGGAATGGTGACGAGGTTTCGAGAGTGCCTCTTGCTACTGACTGTGCACTGCCAACACTTGGCGGTGAATAAATTCCTTTGGCCACTTGTAAAACAGAATGGAATGTAGGTTGAAGTCATTCCAGGAAATCATTTCCATGCCATCCCGATAACCTCAGGTCAGGAACAGGCCTGAGGGGCTGAATGGACTACTCTTGTTTCTATGTGATGGCCAGAACTAGTAATGTTCTAGGTGGGATTTAGCCAGTATTTGATAAAGAAACCCAGCCTTCATGTTTATACCCACCGTGGTTCTTCACAAGCCAAAGGTGCTGTTTACCCAAAGGTTGGGTTCGGAGTCACGTGCAGGTCAGAGTGGTTGCTTTCCTTCCCTAAATGACAGTGAACAAGGTGGGTTTTTGTGACAATTAACTGTGGTTCCATTGTCATCCTGAGACTTGAGTTCCCAACTTTTTGGAGTTAAAATCAAACTGCGCAAATCAGCTGTGATGGGTTTTGAATCCAGTTCCCTACAGCATTACTAGTTCTGTGACAAGACCACTGCACCACCTTCAAAAGGTTCAGGTCCTTCCCCCTTCAGCTTTCATGCACTTGGACTCCCTTTAAAATGGGGCCATTTCATTTCTATTATCTTGTCCAATCTACCAAGACATATCACTTTATGAACTGCTGCATTAAATTTCAACTGACATATTTACCCGATTTATAAAGCTTTGTCTTGCGATTCAGTACAACCCCCACTGTCTATTACATTTCCAAATTTCCTATCATCGAGCTTTCCAATTACGTGACACATGCACAAACGCATGCCATTAATAACTCAACAAGAACACCACCATGTGGAAGGCCTTGTCATTTCCTTGTCTTGGCTCAGAAATCACTGCTCTCAGATTGACATCGCCTGGTCCATTTTCTATTCCCACAGGTACTGTGCCTGCAGTCCCACAGATGTAACTTTGCAAACATCTCTATTACATGGCACTTGGTCAAAAAGGCACAACTGAATTATTTGATATCTCAATTACACTGCTGCCTCCAAAGCAGACTTTCCTGTGTGTTGGTGCGACCTTCTTTCAATAAAATGTGAATTAAGACTTAGGGTTTACCTTTGCGTACAATCATCATGTTCCATTAATTGTTCTTTAACAGTCTCCCATAAAGTCATACAGCACAGAAACAGGTGCAACTATTCCACACAAATCTCATTCCCAAACTAAACTAGTCCCACATGCCTGCTCCTGGCCCATATCCCTCCAAACCTTTCCTATTCATGTCCTTATCTAAATTTTTAAAACATAACTGTATCTAGGAATTCACCACTTCCTCTGGCATTTTATTGCACACGAACATACAGCATGAAAACAGACCATTCAGTTCAACTCGTCAATGCTGACCAGATTTCTTAAACTAATCTAGTCCCACTTTCCTCTAAACCGTTCCTGTTCACATACCCATTCAGATGCCTCCACCACCTGCTATGGCAGCTCGTTCCATACGTGCACTACTCCCTGGGTGAAAAGGTTGCCGCTAAGGTCCCTTTTAAATCTTTCCCCTCTCACAAACCTGTGCCATCTAGTTTTGGGCTCCCTCAGTCCAGGAAAAGACCTTGTCTATTCACACTAATGTCCTTCATGATTTTACAAACATTTATAAGGTCACCTCTTAGCCTCCGATGTTCCAGGGACAATAGCCCCAATCTAATCAGCATCTCCCTTTGGCTCAAACCCTCCAACCCTGACAACATTCTTCTAAATCTTATCTGAACCCTTAAGTTTCACAACATCATTCCTCTAGCAGGGAGACCAGAACCGAACAGTGTTCCAAAAGTGACCTAGCTAATGTCTTGTAAAGCCACAACATGACCTCCCAACTCCTATATTCAATGCACTGACTATTAAAGGCAAGCATACCAAACACCACCTTCACTGTCCTGTGTACTTGCAACTCCACTTTCAAGGAACTATGAACCTGCACTCCAAGAACCCTTGTTCAGCATCACCCCCCAGGCCCTTGCCATTAAATGTGCAAGTCCTGCCCTGATTGGCCTTTCCAAAAATGCAACACCTCATATTTATCTACATTAAACACTCCATGCCTGACAAATGAATTCCAGTCTGTAACTCACTCTTGGGTACCTGTTACTCTACGTACAAAACATTCCAAATGCCTCGATTAGGTTCCAATCTGTAACTCACTCCTGGCTAACTACTAGCCTGAACTAACTAAAGCCTTGCATGTAACCTGCTGAATAGAAAACAGATTATAACCATTTGTTTCCAATAGGTCCAACTCAAACAGCTTTTAAAATTCTAGTCTGAAGAAATGCGTTCTCCCAGGAAGTTGGAGGCTCATAATTCAAGGGCACACAGGTTGCATGGATCCCCACCACCGCCCCCCCCCACCGTGTGCGTTTTCTCCAGTTTGATTAAAAAAAACCCACCAGCCTGCTCTGCTCCTCCCCCCACCCGAGAGAGGGACTGCACCAAACAGGGTGCAAATTAAGGACTCCACTGCTGACGCTGTTCTGTAATAAGATCCAATGTGACTGCAGGAAGTAAACGCGACAATCAAGAGGACACAACAACACCTCTTCTTCCTCAGGTGACTCAGGAAATGTGACATATCCATAAAGTCCGTCACCAACTTCTACAGAAATACCACTAAAAGTATACTGTCCGGGTGCATAATGGCTTGGTGGGGCAACTGCTCTGCCCAGGACCGTAAGAAAGTACAGAAGGTGGTGTGCACAACCCAGACCATCATGGAAGCCAACCTTCCATTTTTGGACTCCATTTACAGAGCTCACTGCCCCGGAAAGGCAGCCAACATCAAAGACCCATCACAGCCTGGGAATGATCTCCTACAACCTCTTCCACCAGGCAGAAGATACAGAATCCTGAAAACACGCACATGCAGGTTCAGAAGCAGCATCTTTCTGGCCGTTATCAGACTGTTGAACGGACTCTAACCTCAAATAATGTAATCTGCATACCTCCGAGTCTTTTTGATCTGTACGTCCTTTGCTTGTTGTGATTTGCCTCTACTGCTGTATTTTGGTACACGTGACAATAAAATCAATCTATCACATAAACTCCATCCATCTCAATTACTCACAGGTGTGACATATCCCAGGACATCTCCACTGAAGTGTCGCTCTCTCACTTTGGCAGCACAGTAACTCTTCTGTTCCTTCACGATATCTCTGGCCTTGGGATCGGTGACCACCAACCCTCGATCCTGCACCAAACGTTTTGAAGGCCCTGTCTAGCAAAACAATAAGATGAAGCTGTCAATCAACATGACTCCCTCCAAAGAGAAGCCTCTTCTGCACCAACTTTGGTCAAGGGAGACCTATGGTCAAGTTGTGTGACTGATGGAAGGATGGTGTAGTGCTGCACTGGGAGCAGCAATACCAATCGCATGTCAGCTGAACACTTCCCAGAAGAATACTAAAACCCCGAGGCATTCACCTTTTCAACGCCCCAACCAACATCTCACAGCGTGGGACTTAGTTACTAACACCTTGATAGGAAAATAAAACTAAACCGCCAGAAGAGGGCAATGCCGTATGACATTGTGAATAATTCATCACATCCATGTGATTTATTCAGAGAGATTCTGACCAGGAACCTCTTCAACTAAACAGGGTTTGGGAAGATTGCTGCCCTTTCAAATGAGGCTCTGAGACACAGTGCTTCGCAAATGCAAGGACAGAGAACCAGAATGTAACAGCAGTGACGAAGAACTAAAGTACAGTTCCACATTTAACAGGCTGAATGGGAGATTCCACATACGCGGTATCCAAACTCTCAACTGGCCCTGAACCTTCCCCTACTCTTCGCTAACCGTAATTTACTTTTAATTTTGGGGGGGGGGGAAGAGGGAGAGAGTGGGGGGGCGGGGGGGGAGAAGAAGAAGGAGAGAGTGGGGGGGGGGGAAGGGGGAGAGGGGGGGGGAAGGGGGGGGAGAAGAAGGAGAGAGTGGGGGGGGGGAAGGGGGAGAGGGGGGGGAAGAAGAAGAAGGAGAGAGTGGGGGGGGGAAGGGGGAGAGGGGGGGGGAGAAGAAGAAGGAGAGAGTGGGGGGGGAAGGGGGAGAGTGGGGGGGGAAGGGGGAGAGGGGGGGGGGAAGGGGGAGAGGGGGGGGGGAAGGGGGAGAGGGGGGGGGGGAGGGGGGGGGGAAGGGGGAGAGGGGGGGGGAGGGGGGGGGAAGGGGGGGGGAGAAGAAGAAGGAGAGAGTGGGGGGGGGGGAAGGGGGAGAGGGGGGGGAAGGGGGGGGGAGAAGAAGAAGGAGAGAGTGGGGGGGGGAAGGGGGAGAGGGGGGGGAGAAGAAGAAGGAGAGAGTGGGGGGGGGAAGGGGGAGAGGGGGGGAAGGGGGAGAGGGGGGGGGGAAGGGGGAGAGGGGGGGGGGAAGGGGGAGAGGGGGGGGGGAAGGGGGAGAGGGGGGGGGAAGGGGGGGGAGAAGAAGAAGGAGAGAGTGGGGGGGGGAAGGGGGAGAGGGGGGGGGAAGGGGGAGGGGGGGGGGGAAGGGGGAGAGGGGGGGGGAAGGGGGAGAGGGGGGGGGAAGGGGGAGGGAGAAGAAGAAGGAGAGAGTGGGGGGGGAAGGGGGAGAGGGGGGGGGGAAGGGGGGGGAGAAGAAGAAGGAGAGAGTGGGGGGGGGGGAAGGGGGAGAGGGGGGGAAGGGGGGGGAGAAGAAGAAGGAGAGAGAGGGGGGGGGGAAGGGGGAGAGGGGGGGGGAAGGGGGGGGGAAGGGGGGGGAAGGGGGGGGGAAGGGGGGGGGAAGGGGGGGGAAGGGGGGGGGAAGAAGAAGGGGGGGGAAGGGGGGGGAGAAGAAGAAGGAGAGAGTGGGGGGGGGAAGGGGGAGTGGGGGGGGAAGGGGGAGTGGGGGGGGGAAGGGGGAGTGGGGGGGGGAAGGGGGAGTGGGGGGGGGAAGGGGGAGTGGGGGGGGGGAGAGGGGGGGGGAAGGGGGGGGGAGAGGGGGGGGGGAGAGGGGGGGGGGAGAGGGGGGGGGAGAGGGGGGGGGGAGAGGGGGGGGGGAGAGGGGGGGGGGAGAGGGGGGGGGAAGGGGGGGGGAAGGGGGGGGGAAGGGGGGGGAAGGGGGGGGGAAGGGGGGGGGGAAGAAGAAGGGGGGGGAAGGGGGGGGGGAGAAGAAGAAGGAGAGAGTGGGGGGGGGAAGGGGGAGTGGGGGGGGGGAGAGGGGGGGGAAGGGGGGAGGGAGAGTGGGGGGGGAGGGAGAGTGGGGGGGGAGGGAGAGTGGGGGGGGAGGGAGAGTGGGGGGGGAGGGAGAGTGGGGGGGGAGGGAGAGTGGGGGGGGAGGGAGAGTGGGGGGGGAGGGAGAGTGGGGGGGGGGAGAGTGGGGGGGGGGAGAGTGGGGGGGGGGAGAGTGGGGGGGGGGAGAGTGGGGGGGGGGAGAGTGGGGGGGGGGAGAGTGGGGGGGGGGAGAGTGGGGAAGAGGAAGGAGTGGGGGGGGGAAGAGGAAGGAGTGGGGGGGGAAGAGGAAGGAGTGGGGGGGGGGGAAGAGGAAGGAGTGGGGGGGGGGGAAGAGGAAGGAGTGGGGGGGGGGGAAGAGGAAGGAGTGGGGGGGGGGGAAGAGGAAGGAGTGGGGGGGGGAAGAGGAAGGAGTGGGGGGGGGAAGAGGAAGGAGTGGGGGGGGGGAAGAGGAAGGAGTGGGGGGGGGAAGAGGAAGGAGTGGGGGGGGGAAAGAGAGGAAGGAGGAGTGGGTGCGGAGTCTGCGCTGTTGGTGGGGCGGGGGGAGAGGAGAAGAAGAATGGGGCGGGAGCCTGTGTTGTAGGAGAGGGAGGGGAAATGGAGGGGGGGGGGCAGTCTGTGCTGTGGGAGAAGGAGGGGAAATGGAGGGGGGGGCAGTCTGTGCTGTGGGAGAAGGAGGGGAAATGGAGGGGGGGGCAGTCTGTGCTGTGGGAGAAGGAGGGGATTGGGTGGGGAGTCTTTGCTGTCGGGGGGAGGAGGAAAATGGGGGTGTGTGGTTTGGGGGGGTGGAGTGTGTGCTGGGGGGGGCGGAAGAGGAATGGGAGGTGTGCGTTACTCTACACAGGGCTCCCCCTCGTCCCCAATGTACCTCCCGCACGCGGCCTCACCTGGTGCTCGGACCCGCGGCCTACCGCCTGTTTCCTGCTGTCTGTCCGCGACAGAGTGGCCCCGGCCCCGCTTAGACAGAGCACCAGGAGCAGGGACACAGGAAGGGGGCCCGACACATGGCCTGAGGGGCACCGCCTAGAACCGAGAAACACCACAACCCCCATGGACAGGAACCCGGAAGGGGCGGGTATCAGACTAAATCCCACCCACTAAGGGGCAAACAGGATGGAATAAACCCCGCATCTTTAGGGGCGATGGTTTGAGTAAACCCCGCCCCCTTAAGGCCATTGGCGGAGTGAACCCCGCCCCTAGGGGAGGGCTGGAGTAAACCCCGCCCCTGCCCGTGTGGGGAATTCTGGAATTAAACCCGCCCCCTGGTGGGGACAGAACGTGAGGGAGGGGCATTACTGTAGATGTGTAGGGGAGGGGAATGAGCTGTATGGTGTGTGCGGGTTAGTGGGCGTGACACAGTGTGAGTCGGGGGATGAGTGGGAGCGAGGGGTGTTGATGGGGGCGTGAGTGGGGGCGAGGGGTGTTGATGGGGGCGTGAGTGGGAGCGAGGGGTGTTGATGGAGGGGTGTTGATGGGGTGGTGAGTGGAGGCGAGGGGTGTTGATGGGGTGAGTGGGGGCGAGGGGTGTTGATGGGGGGGTGAGTGGAGGCGAGGGGTGTTGATGGGGTGTGAGTGGAGGCGAGGGGTGTTGATGCAGGTGAGGGGTGGTAATGGGGCATTAGTGGAGGTGAGGGGTGTTAATGGGGGGTTCTTGGAGGTGAGAGGGTATTAAGGGGGTTTAGTGGAGATAAGGGGGTGTTAATGGGGTTTTGTGGAGATTAGGGGGTGTTAATGGGGCATTAGTGGAGGTGACGGGGTTTTAATGGGGTTAGTGGTGGTGAGGGGGTGTTAATGAGGGATTAGTGGAGGTGAGGGGGTGTTAATGTGGGGTTAGTGGAGGTGAGGGGATGTTAATGGGGGGTTAATGGAGGTGAGGGGGTGTTAATGGGGGGTTAGTGGAGGTGAGGGGGTGTTAATGGGGGGGTTAATGGAGGTGAGGGGGTGTTAATGGGGTTTTGTGGAGGTGAGGGAGTGTTAATGGGGGGTTGTGGAGGTGAGTGGGTGTTAATGGGGGGTTGTGGAGGTGAGGGGGTGTTAATGGGGGGTTAGTGGAGGTGAGGGGGTGTTAATGGTTGGTCACTGGGGATAATAGGGGTTTGTGGGCATGGGGGTTGTTAATTGGTTAATGTGGGTAATGAGGATTAGTGGAGGTGAGCGTGTGTTAATGATGGGGTGAGGGTATGTTAATGGGGGGGGGTTTGGTAGAGGTGAGGATGTGTTATTGGGGATGTAAGGAGATGGGAGTGAAATCAGTTCCACACATTGTGTGGGTGAAGAGTGGAGTTGGAGGATGGCGCAGGGTGCAGTGTGCTGGGGCAGGGATGGCGGAGAGTACTGGGGACAGGGATGGTGGAGAGCGCTGTGGGGGATGGTGGAGAGCGCTGGGCGGGGGATGGTGGGAAGTGCTTGCGGGGGGGATGGTGGGAAGTGCTGGGGGTGGGGATAGGGGCAGAGTTTGCTGCTACTGTGGTTTTCCGTAGCTTCCTATAGGAACAGCTCAATTACACAACAACAAAAAATGATCACCTCTCAGTTTCTGTCAGCTAACTGCAAACATAACCAGTGATATGTACGAGATGATCAGCATGGATTGTATTCTCAAATACCTCGGGTGGAATTTGATACTTCTGTGGGTTAGCTCGCCACCACAGGCAAGGGATTTCTGTTTGCCAAATGTCCACCTCCTGTGATCTCAGCAAGTGCTCTCAATCAGAACCAACAAGTTATCCAGTGACTACATAGAAAATCTATACATCACCAAAGCAGGATAGCTTACTTAAAGGAATGAAGGAAGAACTGAATTAATTCAATCAAGTCACAGAGCAGTAAAAACACAAACACATCAATAACTTATAAATAGTCAGGACACCAGCTAGTTAGGAGGGCTAAAGGGAAAGCTGGTAAGTTAATGGAGTACTGACAGTTTTGACAAATCAATAATTGAATTTGAATAACAGTGAGTATTAATCAATTGGTGACTGATCTACCTGCCGATGTGGAATTTAAAAATTACATCACTTATAGACAGATGGGTTAAAAAGGAGCTTGCCTTCTTTACTCAGACCAGAGTATAGGAGTTGGGACGTCATATTAAGGATGCACTGGATATAGGTGAGGCCACTTCTGGAATACTGGTGTCCAGTTCTGGTCTCCCTGTTATAGGAAGGCTATCAAGCTGGAGAGGATTGAGATTAGATTTACCATGATGTTGCCAAGCATGGAATGTTTAAGTTATAAAGAGACGGTGCATAGGCTGGGACATTGTTCACTGGAGCATAGGAGGTTGAGAAGCTACCTGATAGAAGTTTATAAAATAATGAGGGGTATATTCAGGGTTAATGGTAGTTGTCTTTTCCCTAGGATGGGGGTTCTCAGGAGAGCGGTTCATGTGTGGAATGGACTTCCTCTGGAGTGGTGGATGTGGGTACAACTACAACGTTTAAAAGACATTTGGATAAGTACAATGAACAGCAAAGGTTTGGATGGATATGGGCCAGGGGCAGGCAGATGGGGCTAGTTTAGTTTGGGATTATGTTCGACACAGGACTGGTTGAGCTGAAGGGTCTGTTTCTGTGCCGAATGACTATGTCGATGACTGGCATGACCTCAATTTCTCAAAGCGTCCTGTCACCTCAAATTAAAATCTAGTTTTGTTCTCTCACCTCTACCTGTGGAGGTGATAGAAGCAAATACAGTAGCAACATTTAAGAAGTACAAAGACAGACACATGAATGGGCAGGGCATAGAAGGATACAGACCATGTGCAGGCAGATGGGATTAGTCTAGAATAGCATCGTGGTCAGCACAGACATGGTGGGCCAAAGGGCCTGTTCCTGTGCTGTACTGTTCTGTGTTCCATGACAGCCCTTTTAAATCAGGCTCAGGTTGAACATTCAGGAATACAAGGCTTGAGTAACTGTTGGTCCCTTCTTATTCTTATTGGAGCTCACCACAGACACCAATAATGTCTGTGCTTGGGACACTGACCAGTTTCTGTTTTATTCAGGTCGTGTATCTTTGAAATAAATGAAAGGGACAGAGTTGACTTGCATTCAACATAATTTTATTGACAAAATACACTGAAAACATAAAACGGGCCATATGGCTGAATATTATTGAAAATCCTGTTCTTTGGTGATAACACTCCCGACTCTTAATTACTCTACTAATCGCAACATTAAATCTTTGTCACTACCCTTATCTAAATTACAATTGGTTACCAGATTAGGACCAGGTACTATCCATGCAACTAAACATGACCAGGTTCTGATAGACTTGGCAGAAGTTGACCGTGCACACGGTCAGCTTCTCTTTCTCTCCAGGTGGTTAGAGCTGTCTAATGTGAAAATGGCTGCCAGGTGTCCCCTTTTATCGGTCCCTGCTGCATTAATCCAGAATGCTCTCTGGCCCTTCCAGGTCAAGGCTATAACATTTAATGGGATGGTTACCCTCAGTGTACAGCTTCTGATGTATCAAGGGCATGTCCCCCTCTCTATACATGGTCATGGCAAGTCTGCTCGCCATTTTCCAATACAGAAACCAGCCTCGTTTTCCACGGGATTTCCATGGAATCTGGAATTGTCCTCACATGCCTTTGTCTTGTGTGGATGTTTTGTGCTTGACCTTTCAGGAAAGCCCCATTGGGTTTGGCTGTTCAGAGTTTGCCTGTTCTGGTTTCGGGCCTAACTGTTCAGTCCCTGGGCTATCTGGTCATGCCAGGCATTCTGCTCAGCTGCCTGATATTATTGTTTGCTTCTCAGACTACTGCCCAGTTGGTTTTAACACGGTCCAATAGCATCAGCAGAAATCCCCACAGGAAACTCACTCCTGATTCTATTCCAGTGCAACCTGTTCACCTTGTAGATGTTCCATATCCCCCTGAGCCAGTGTCCCCAGATAAAAGCCCTCTGTCCTGCCACACATTCTTCTACTTTATCTTCCAGTTTCCATACTCATTACTTTGTTATTTTTCACCCCTAGCTCTCTAATTTCTGACAGCAGGACCACTTATTTTTAATTCTTCTATTTACAACTGTTCTGCTGTTATTGCGAAATTGTGGATTGGAAGCTGGACATTAGAATTTGTTTGTAAATTGATAAGGGAGAAGAGTGTGTGGTCCCTTAAAAAAATGTGTTCCTTTAGGCTTGGAGATGTAAAACAAAATGCGAGCAGCAGCAGATGCACAAAAAGTTCTTGAAATTGAAATGTCGTGCCAAAAGGCTATACTGATAGCTGGTCAAGCAGTGTTTTTACCACGACCACAGGTTTTTTGAATTCAGCCAATTAATTTAAACCAGGTATCAAAGCCCAATTAAATTTAAATCTGATGGCTTTGACAACCTCAGACCAATCCTGTTGTAAGAAATTAATAGATCATCGAGGGTATAAAAGAAGAGGGCGTTTGAAAATTGGGGTGAGAGCAAACTGCCATCTGTTACAAGAACAGCTCTCAGCAACCATCAGCTCTAAAGAAAGAGAAACTCACTAGGTCTCACAGAAATCTCTAAGATCTCAGAGCAAGCACCATCTAAATAGAGGTACTATGGCACTCCCAGTTAATTTTCCTGACACAAGAATTCAACAGAGGAAGGTGTTCCTGACAGGGACAGTGGAGAAAGACATTCTGGAAGATTTATCCCACTGTAATTTCAAGGGATTAAGCTTTAATGTTTTTTAATCAATTTGGTTTATATAAGTTGGGCATGTACCTATAGGACAGCATGCAATTAGAATTTTGTTTTATTCAGGAATAGTTAGTGGTTAAGGGGGAATTGTTCAGTTTGTTAGTAGTTCTGTTAATTTGTTCGCTGTTAGAGTTAGATAAATCAATTGTTACTTGTTGATTATAAAGTGAGTGTCAGGGGATTTCTTTCATTTAACCAATCTTTTAATAGATTATAAGTAGAGATGAACTTCTCTGGGTGTTTTGGTTTTGGTTATCAGAGAAGTGGGGGGTGTGGGTGGGGTTTGACCACTCTGTGACACTCTTAAACGACTGATGGCAGAGGTGAAAATTGGAAGCTGGGCCTATTCGTTCAGATGTAGGAAGTTGCAAGGGAATCTCCTGAGATTTGCTGAGGCTTGTTAGCATGAGCATGGCAAGGAAACTCAGGCGGAATAGATCCCAGATCAGATTGTAACTTTAACTATGACTACGAGACCCCAGGTAGACATTGCAGTAAGTGCAGAAGATGTGTATAGGGCATGTCCGCATACAACACACATGAACAGGCTATATATCATATACAATACAAATGAGCAAACTGTACACATCCATAAGCATCACTCATTAATAGACTACAGATCTATACTCATGAACAGATTGTATCCATCTGTGGCATTCATTAGCACACCCTATATCCAGCGATGACACACACATACAATATCCATTAACTGACAATAACACAAAAGGTTCAGGACTGCAGCAACATAGTTTGGATCCTGCAATCTCTGAAATGACAGCGTCCAGCTGCTGTCAAAGCTGGGCTGGGTGTGCTACAGGCAGTCAGGACCAGCAGTCTGAGAAGTACATGGCCCTGCACTCCATTCCACTAACTAATAGAGCACTGGCAAAGCCACAAGGGCACGAGTGGCGTCAGACCAGTGCCCCCTCCATACTAGGAGACAGGGTGGTACTGCTGTCATCCTGCCAAAGGGCAGGACCACATACAGACCTTCCCTCTCTGTGAAAAGGTACCTCTGAGGACACTCTGGAGGTGACCAGCATTTCCACTCTGCCTGCCACCCTCAGGCAAAGGGGGAGCTCAAGCTGGAGGAGGCTAGACCTGCCCCTGGACAAGACACAATCCGTGTGTCCTGATCCTCCAGACACAAAATGCTGGGAAATGCCTTGTTTTGTTCTCGTTGCATTTCACCTGATTTTTCCCAAATTCTCACCCTGCTTCGGGGTCCGGGAAGGTTTTGCCCTGAGACAGCAGTGAACTGATTTCTTGGCAACTGGCATTAGCAGCATTTAGCCAGCAGGCTGCAGCATTGACCAGAGAATGGGAGCAAACATCAAGGCTTTCAAACTCCACTCAATCCCAGTGTTTGGAAGAGTACTGAAGAAACTGAGATGGGAATTTGATTAAAACAAAGATGAGATAGAGTCTCTTCACAGACTCAATGCTGTGTAGGGTGAAGATGGTGCTGTTGGGTCACTGTATAGCAAGAATCAGTCTTCATATCCATTAAGGAGCTGACAATTCTGGGAATCATCAGGAAAAAAAAATGAAGGTAATTGTAGCAGTAGCTCCAATTGTAGGCAGTGAGATTTACTCTATTTCTTGTACTTCATGGTGAGAGGAGAGTTAGTCTCTCTTCAATGTAGGGGCAGAGAGGAGATACTCCCAGGACATTGAGACTGTTCCTGCAGGTTGGACTGAGGTCTGAGCAATCAACGACAAACAGTGAACAGGAACTGACAGCAAGAGTTTCGCTCATAATTTTGAGTCCCAGAACTCTACCCCATTAAATCACAGCCTTGGTAATGCTTAGGCTACTTGAGAAATTTAACATTGAAATGGTGCAAAGGATGCTTTTAGATAACTTTTAGTGTGATATTTGTTCCAACAACTGCCATTGGTAAATATGAATCTAATTAAATGAGATAAATCAGCAGACTGTCTGTCTGAAGGTAACGTTAATGTGGCCCCTGGAGTGTGTGGATGAGCACCACCAGCTCTGCACTGAAGACCGGGGGAAAGTAATGACCTTTAGGACACTCTGTGCTGACCCAGTGAGCCTGGGTCTGTACTCAGTCAGCTGTACACCCTGCTACCCCAGGTTGAGGCACAATTGCCAGTAGGTTGGGTCACATCGCAATGTGTAGGCACATGGAATGGAGATTACATCCAGTTTCCTCTTCATCAAGTTGAAATCCCACCAGTTCAGACTAGATCTCCTGCCTGCCCCTATCTGCAGACTGAGGGGAGACTGGATCTCCTGCCTGTCCCTATCCCCAGACTCAGGGGAGACTGGATCTCCTGCCTGTCCCTGTCCCCAGACTCAGCGGAGACTGGATCTCCTGCCTGTCCCTATCCCCAGACTCAGGGGAGACTGGATCTCTTGACTGTATGATTCCTTGTGGAGTGTTAATCAGACAGAGATTGGTATGTATTCCAGCTGTACCTAAGACCGGAATTCAAAGCAGGAGTCTGAACATTCCTGGTCTCCGATCCTATTCACTGTGAATAAGGTGAAGACAGATCCTGAATCTTCTGCGAGAGGCTGAGCCTGCATTTCAAATCCCAGAGTCATCCCAGTGTATAACCCAGCCTCTCCCTGTCCATCCCAGCCTTTCTTAGTTTATCCTGGGTTTTCCCAGTTAGTTTGAGTTATAAGGAGAAGTTAGACAGGCTGGGACTTTTCTCCCCTGGAGTGTAGTAGACAGGAGGGTGACCTTATAGAGTCTATAAAATAGTGAGAGGCATTGCAAAGATAGATAGCTAACAGCATTTCCCATGGTAGGGCAGCCTGAAATTAAAGGGTGTAGGTTTAAGGTGAGAGGTGAGAAGTGAGAGATACAAAAGGGGTCAGAGGGGCAATTTTTTTCACACGGAGGGTGGTGAGTGTCTGGAACAGGCTGCTAGAGATAGTGATGAATGTATGTACAACATCACCATTGAAGAGACATTTGGACAGATACATGGATGGGATAGTTACGGAGGGATATGGACCAAACATGGGCAAATGGGGCTGGTTAAAGTATGAAAACTGGGCAGCTGGACAAGTTGGGCCAATAGGCTTGATTCCATAATGTGGACCTCTATGACTATATAACCTGGTCTTTCCCAGTACCCTCCACCACCCCAGGTTTAATCCAAACTTTTCCAGTTTGTCCTGGTTTCATGCAGAATATCCCAACCTCTCCCAGTTTAAACCGGTTGTCCCCAGTTTAACACAGTCTTTTCCAGCTGATCCTAGCCTTTCCCAGTCTATCACAGTTTAGCCCCCGGGCCTGACCAGTTATTTCAGAGTGAGAGCGTATGAGGCCGGTTTTTCCGAAGTGAGTAGATCCTGAACCATGCCCTGTCACTCTCTCTTCAAAGAGATTTTCCAGTGTTGTCCAAAGCATCCAAATGGGACACATTGCTATTTCATTTTGTTGCAAAAAACTGCACCATCGTGCTCTGTGTGGGTCAGTATTGATCCTGGAGGATTTGCACTCTGACCCGAACTGATTTCAGTTGTGTCTAGGTTCATTGTACTTTACTTTGTTGAACGTTGCCTTGAGGTGAAAGTGAGCAGGATCCCTGGCAGCCCCTTTTCTGGCCCTGTCCCAGTCTGGGCTCTAATGATGGTCAGTGTACACTATCTGCATTGGGAGGTGACCTCAGGGCCAAGGAGTAGATACCACCTGATGATGACTTTATCACACACGTTGTGAAGTGCATGTGTGTGTGTATACACACTCCGGTTTAAAGCTGCCATTACTACCCTGTTCTGCAGATAAAAAAAAAGTTGAAAGCAAATATGGTGACCAAAGATTCCAAATTCAGACTGGGAGGAGGGCAATGCCTTCACCTTTCCTAGCATCACGCTGGACTTCTGCTCTGTACTTCTTCAAACTCTCTCACTCTGTGACAGTAGGCTAGCTCTGGAAGTGGACATGGGGCAGAAGGCAATGAAGTGTTAAAGGGATTCAGTAAACACTGGGCTCAGATGCAATGTGTTACATTGTATGCATCAGGTCACTCTGAAACACTCCGTGTTTAGGCACTAACCTCAGTGCTGTGCTGCTTATGATCTCTGACCTCTCCCTCTGATCGGGCATTATATTGTCAAACCATTCGAGCGAACGTGGATTCCAGCTGCAGAAGTAATAAAGTCACTCGGGGGACATGTCAGTCCTTGCCTAATGTGCTCACATTTAATCAAAGCACGAAACGCAGTAAGTTCACTGTGACCTCACTGACTGGCACGTTTCTGTAATTGCCAAGATCGAACTAGTTATTTACAGCCTGGCCTGATACAGCAATGTTCTCTGTGTGCCCACTCTTTGATTTGTGACGGAACAGGCTGTATAATGGGAGGGCAAGGGGAGATCATTACTGTGACTGAGGCCAGTGGCCCCATCTGCGGCTGAGACCCATACAGAACAGAGGCTGGTCAGTCCCCACCCTGAGGAAAACCAGACTCCTGTTCTCAGGCTCAATTTCAATCCTTGGAGTCATTGCACGCATCAATGTTAGATGGAATTCAGAATTTTGAGCCATTAATTTGTTAACTTTGGCAAGAGACAAGATTTCTAAGACAGCAGCAGTGAGTTGTCACGATTCTAATTCATTTCTCTCCTACTTGCGAGCACTTCCCTGACAGTTTCCCAAAGATGAGGCAAGTCAAAAGGTATGACAAATCTCACAGCTTAGTGAGTCCACTCAGAATGAGGTCCCTACTCAGATACAGCTTTATAAGGCCCTGCAAGTGGCAGGCAGGGTCTTGGAAGCTGGACGGTGCTGTAGCAAGGCAGGATGTGCTCTTCACCCTGGACTAACAGGGAAGCTTTAACACCAGCTCATGCCATCCTTGTCCAAGACCCAGGTCAGTGTGCAAAAACAGTCGCTGGAAGAACTCAGCAGGGCTGGCAGTACCTGTGAAGAAAAAAGTCAGAGTTAATGTTTTGGGTCCCATGACTCTTCCTCAGAACATTGTATGGACTCAGTCAACTAGAGGGATCCCCTGCACTTTGTACAGTATAGGTTTGAGGAGAGAGGGGAAAGATATAAAAGTGGCCTAAGAGGCAACTTTTTCACACAGAGTGTGACCCATGTATGGAACAAGCTGCTGGGGGAGGTAATAGAGACGGGTACAATTACAACATTTAAAAGATATTTGGGCAGATACTTACAGAGAAAAAGTATAGAGGGATATGGGCCAATTGCATGCAAATGGAACAAGGTCATTTTGGGAAACTTTGTTGGCATAGATGAGTTGGGCCAAAGGGTCTGTTCTTATGCTATATGAATCTAACACAAAAACCAGAAAAGGAAGGCAAACAAGTGGGAAAGAGAGTTCTCACTTCTCAAAACAGGAATTGCCATCTGTTTTAACCTGTGATAAAGCTCCACGAGGCACCACTGCAAGGGAAGTGACTTATACTCAGGTTTCAGGTACAGGGAAGGTCTCAGAATTTATTTCAGATCGAACAGAGCAAATTTAGAGAAGTTTGAGGAAAGAATCTAACAGTAAAGGAAAAGTCAGAGGAATTCTGATTCGAGAGGTCTCAGTAAATTGAGCCATATTTCAGGGTGGGGAGAGTTGGTGGGACAGGATAGGATGTATAAAAGTCACAGCCAGAAGACTTTACTTACAAAGTTATGCAGATGAAAGGTTGTTGTGTTTGGGAACTCGGCAAAGGTGGAAGACATCCATCTTTGCCCAAACTGAAGCAGGAAAATCCACCTTAGTGTCAGAAGCTGGGAGGAACATGTCAAAGTGGGAAGCCACCATTTTGATTTGTTAGAATGGTGGGAAAATCCCATCAAGCAACACAGTGATGCAATGGAGCAGAACTGAAAGGATTGGAAGCAGCAAATCTCCACAGAGTGGCCATGTAACAATCTAAAGCTTCATTGAATAGGGCATTATTGCAAGACAGGGCTTGAAATGTCCTCAGATTTGTCAATTACTGCAATATTACAGCCACACTGAATTCAACAAGTTTAAAAGCAAGTGAGTTAACACAGAAGTTGTTATTTGCAACTGAATAAACAATACAGTACAAATAGCATTCAGATTAATACTTAAAAAATCTTTCTGAATCAAAGTATTTAAAAATACAACAAAAACAATTTATAACCACTTGATAAAGCAAAAATAGACGGAAAAATAATTCTTTGAATTGGATTCAAGGTCAAAAGTGGATGAAACTGAACACAAGGGTGTGGTGGTAACAAAGCGTGGAGCTGGATGAACACAGCAGGCCAAACAGCGTCTTGGGAGTACAAAAGCTGACGTTTCGGGCGTAGACCCTTCATCAGAAATGGTCTCAGCCTGAAACATCAGCCTTCCTGCTCCTCTGATGCTGCTTGGCCTGCTGTGTTTATCTAGCTCCACATTTTGTTATCTCGGATTCTCCAGCAGCTGCAGTTCCCACTATCTCTGCTATAAGGGTGTGGTGAATGTGGGTGAAGGGGAGGAGTGAGGGATAGGGGGATTGGTGATGTTGGAAGAGAATGGAGGGGGTGAGGAGTGTGCGGTAAGGGATGGTGACTGTCAGCAATGTGAGGATGGAGCAGTGAGGGTGAGGAGCGTGGAGAAATTGGTGAAGCTGAGGCGTGTGTGTGAGAGGGTGGTTAGGGTGATGACTGTGGGGGAGGGGTTAATGACAGTGACGGTGAGGAGTGTGGGGCGAGGGGGTGGTAGGGGCTGAATAAAGAGGTGCTAGATCTGTGTGTTCCTGTTGGAGGGCCCATTTTGCTGCTTTTTCTGAATCAAAGTATTTAAAAATACAACAAAAACAATTTATAACCACTTGATAAAGCAAAAATAGACGGAAAAATAATTCTTTGAATTGGATTCAAGGTCAAAAGTGGATGAAACTGAGCACAAGGGTGTGGTGGTAACAAAGCGTGGAGCTGGATGAACACAGCAGGCCAAACAGCGTCTTGGGAGTACAAAAGCTTACGTTTCGGGCGTAGACCCTTCATCAGAAATGGTCTCAGCCTGAAACATCAGCCTTCCTGCTCCTGTGTGTTCCTGTTGGAGGGCCCATTTTGCTGCTTTTTGCCGTCATGAAAGTAAGCAAGACCGATGGGGCTATAGGATCTCATATTGTTGAGTCATCTTTATACCCTCACGCACACTGAAATCCACTGACACATACTCATCACTACATCTATTCCCTCATGACACACATTTCCCATCCTCACCCACACTTGCATTCTCAACTAACAGTAAACTTATCCCTAACCCCAATGCCAACCCTAACCCTAACCTCATTCACAGCTGCACACTTATCAAAGCCCAAAATGTATCCCTAAACTAACTCTGACCCCAACCCTGACACTCATCTTCACCTTCCTCCACCCCAGTCACAAAACACTT
This sequence comes from Stegostoma tigrinum, assembly GCF_030684315.1. NCBI lineage: Eukaryota > Metazoa > Chordata > Chondrichthyes > Orectolobiformes > Stegostomatidae > Stegostoma > Stegostoma tigrinum. The sequence goes on from NC_081370.1 coordinate 9,272,834, forward strand.
ATCTCTCTCCCTAATCCTCACCCCTACCCTAACCCTAACCATAACCATAATCCTCACCTACACCCTTATTCGCAACACACACTTACCCTAAACCCAAACTCAACATTAATCCTAATCCTAACACTAACCTTAACCTTAACATGATCCCTAACCCAAACCCTACACCTGACTTCATCCTCACTGACACTGTCATTCACAACCACACACTTACCCTATCCCAAGACTTAACCACGACCCTAACCAAACCCTAATCGTAACCCTAACACTAACCTGAACCTTAATCGTAACCCTAACAAAAATGCTTACTCTAACCCAACAATCATCCACAACTACATCCTCATTCATACCCACATACTTAACCCTAAATGTATCAATAACACTAACCCTAACCCAAACTCATCCTCACCTACTCATTCACAACCACACACTTTCTTAATCCTAAACTTATCCCTAACCCTAACATACATCCTCAATACAACCACACACTTTCACTAGCCCAAAATGTTTTCCTAACCCGAACACTAAACCTCATCCTAACTCTAAAGCTAACCCTGACACTGACCCTAAGTTCTTCCCTAACCCTAGCCCTAATCATAACCCTCATCCTCACCTACACCCTCATTCAGAAACACACTTACTCTAAGTGTAAAATTATCCCTAAACTTAACCTTAACCCTCAACCTCACAGGAACCTATCGTCACCATCACCCACATTCAGAGCCACACACTTGCCCTAATCCTAAACTTATCCCTTACCCTATCCCTAATCGAAATCCTGACACTAAAGATATCCCTTACCCTGAGCCTAACCCTGATCCTGACCCAAACTCTAACCCTAAACCAAGCCCTAAGCCTAAACCTTACACTAACCGTAGTTCTAACCCTAACTCTAATTCTAATACTAACCCAAACTCTCTTCCGAACCAACACCCTCATTCATAACTTCTAAACTTATTCCTATCACTGACCCTAAACCTGACCCTAACCTCATAGTCACCTACACTGTCATTCACAACCACACATTTACCTCACCGTAAATTTATCCCTAACCCGAACCCTAATCCTACCCCAAACCCTAACCTCATACTCACCTACACCCTCATTCACAACCAAACACTTACCCTAGCCCTAACCTTATCCCTAACCCAAACACTAAACCTAATCCTAACCGAAATCCGAAAACTAACCTGAACCATAACCTCATCCTCACCTACACCTTCATGCATAACCACACCCTCATCCTAAACCTAAATTATTCCTAATTCTAATGCTAATCCTAACCCTAACTAAATCCTAAATCTAACCCTAACTATAACCTCATGCTCACCTACGTGCTTATTCACAACCACATAATTTCCTAATCTAAATTTATCCCGAAGCCTAATCCCAACCCTAATCCTAACCCTCACCCAGCACTAAAATACATCCTCAACATAGCCATACACTTCCACTAACCCTAAACGTATCAGTAGCACTGATTCTAAACCTCAACCTAACCCTAATACTAACCGCAACACGAAGACTAACACTAACCCTATCATGCTTACCTGAATCATAAACTTATCCATAACCCTAGCCCTAATCCTAACCCTCATCCTCATGTACACCCTCATTCAGAACCACACTCTTACCTAACCGTAAACTTACCCCTAACCCAAAACCTAATCCTAACCCTAACTTAAACCCTACTCACCAACGGCATCATTGATAACCCCACACTTACTCTAACCCCAAATGTATCCTTAATACTAACATTAACCCTAACCCTAACCCTAACACAAACACTAAACCAAATTGTAACCATTGCCCTGAACCTAATGCTAACCATCATCCTCTCCTACACACTCATTCACATCCACACAATGATCCGAACACTAAATTTATCCTTAACCCTAACCCCAAACCAAACACTAAACCCAACCCTAACAATAACTGTGACATGAAACCTAATCCACATCCTCTCCTACACATTCATTCACAACCACATATATACCGTAACCCTGGATTTATCCCAAACCCAATCGATAACCCTAACCATAATCCTAACCCTAGCCTTTACCCTAATCCTAATCCACAACTACACCTTCATTTACAACCAAAAATTTACAGTAACCCTAAGCTTATCTCTAACCTTAACCCTAACCCTAATCCTAACTTTAACCTTAGTCCTAACCCTAGCCCTAAACCTCACATACACCTTCATTCACAACAACACACCTACCCTAAATCAAAGCTAACAGTAACCATAAGCTTGACACTAATACTAAATCTAACCCTAACCTTCATCTAACGCACACCCTGAATCACAGCCAAACATTTACTCAAACCTATAATTTATCCCTAGCCCTAACCCAAAACTTCACCCATCCCTAACCTTAACACTAACCTAAACAATAAACTTACCCTAACCTTCACCCTAACCTCATCCTCTTCCTCATCTATAGCCTCATTCACAACCACAAACTTAACCTAAACCTAAATTTATCCTTAATCCTAAACCTAACACTAATATCAACCCTAACCCTAGCCCTAACACTGATCGTAACCGTTAATTTATCCCCAACACAAAACTTTTCCCTAACCCTAATCCTTATCCTCATGTACACCCTAATTCATAACCACGCACTTACCCGAACTGTAAAATTATCCTTAAACCTAACACTAACCCTAAACCTAATCCTAACCTCATCTTCAACATCACCGTCAATCAGAACCACACACTTACCATAACCCTAAACACAGATGTAATCTGAACCCACACCCTATATATCACCCTAACCTACACCCTCATTCACAACTACACACTTACCCTATCCATAAAATTATCCTTAAACCTAACCCTCACCATAAATTTAACCCCAGACATCATCCTCACCTACATTATCAATTACACACTTACCCCAATCCTAAGCCCAATGCTAGCCCCAACCCTAACAATACCTCTAATCTTACCCAGAAGCCTAACACTAACCCTATACCCTCACAGCACACTTAATCTAAACCTAAACCTATCCTTAAGATAACCCTCACCCTAACCCTAACTGTAACTGTAACCCTAACCCTATTTACTGGAACCCTAATGTTATCTCCAACTCTAACCTAAGACAAATCCTAAACTCGTCCCCAACACTAACCTTACCATAACTTGAACCCTCATCCTCACCAACACCTTCAGTCACAAAAATACTTTTACCCTAACCCTCAAGTTAGGCTTAACCCTAAATCTAAACCTAACCTCATCCACACCTACAACCTCATCGACAACGACTCACTTACCCTAACCCTAAACTTATCATTAACCCTAACAATGACCCTAGCCCTAACCCGAACCCAAATAATAAACCAGACCCTAATCCTAACCCTCATCCTTACCTACACTCTAATTCACACTTACCTGAAATGTAAACTAATTCCTAGCCCTAAACTTATACCCAACTCTAACCCTATCCCTAACCCTATACTTTACCCTAACACTAACTCTCATCCTCATGCACACCCTGATTTACAAACAAGCACTTAGCCTACCCCTAATCCTAACCGTAACCCTAAACCGAACCCTAAGCTTAAAACTAACCCTCACTCTAATCCTCTCCTACACACTCAACCGCAACCACTCATTAGGCCTAACCCAAAGTTAACCTAAACATAATCCTGACACTGACACTGACACTAAACCTAACCAAACCCTTGCACTCATCCTTCCCATCTCATTCATAACTAATCACTTTAACCCTAAACTTATCCCTAAACCGAACCGTAACCCTAACCCTAACTCTAACGTACATCCCGAACACAACCACACACTTTCACTAAAACAAATCGTATCCCTAACCCTAATGCTAAACCTCACCCTAACTCTAAAACTAACCCTAACACTGACTCTAAACTTTTCCCTAACCCCAAACCTAATCCTAACCCTCATCCTCACCTACACCCTCATTCACAACTACACACAAACCCTAACCCAAAACTTTACCCATCCCTAATCCTAACCCTACCCCTAGCCCTAACCCTAAACCTAACCCCAACTCTAATCCTCAACGTAACCATAACCCCAAACCTAATCCTAATCCTTACTGTGACCCTAACTCTCACCCTAATCCTAACCCTAACCCAAACTCTAAGCCTAAATGTGACCCTAACCTACACCTTCTTTCACAACCACAACACTTAGCCTAAACCAAAACATATCCCAACCTCTAACCTGAATCCTATCCCTAACCCTACACCTAAACCTGTGCTAAAAACAAACCCCAACCCTCACCCTCATCCTCTCCTACACACTCAATCACAACCACTCACTAAACCGAATCCAATGGGGTGTGTGGGTTATAGGGGGATGGGTCTGGGTGTGATGCTTCAAGGGACAGTGTGGACTTGTTGGGCCGAAGGGCCTGTTTCCACACTGTAGGTAATATAATCTAAAAAAAACACTAACCTAAACCTAACCCTGACACTGATCCTAACCCTAACCTTTGTCCTCACCTACATCCTTATTTACAACCACACACTTACCCTAATCTGAAATTTATCCCTAACTCTAACCCAAAACTTTACCCATTCTTAACCCTAACTCTAAACTTAATTCTAACATTCATCCTTACTTACACCCTTATTCACAACCACACACTTATGCAAACCTTAAATTTGTCACTAACTCTAACCCAAACACTAACCCTCATTCTCACCTACATCCTCATACACTACCACACAGTTTCCCAACTTTAAATTTATCCCCAACACTAACTCTAAAATTATCCCTAATCCTAACCCTAACAATCACCCTAATCCTTACGTAAATCATCAACACAATCACGCACTTCTAGTAACCATAAACGCATCCCTAACCCTCATGCTGAACCTCATCCTAACCCTAACCCTAACTCAATCCTAACCCTAAAATTATCCCTTACCCCAACCCAAATCATAAACCAAACCTCATCCGCAACAATATTCTCATTCGGAACAGCACACTTTCCCTAACCCTAAACTTATGTTTAACACTAACCCTAGCCCACCCACTTACCCTAACCATAAAGTTATCCTAAACCATCACTCTAAACCTAACACTAATTCTAACCCAAGCACTAAATGTAACCTTAACACTAACCATACCCCTGACATTAACCCTAACCACATTTTCACCTAACGCATCATTCACAACCACACACTTAACCTAACCCTAAATTTATCCTCAACTCTAAACCTAATCCTAATATTATCCCTAACCCGGAATTCAACCCTAATACTGACCATAACCCTTAACTTATCCCTAACCCAAACCCTAATCCTAACCCTTATCCCCATGTATACCCTCATTCACAACCACACACTTACCCTCACTGTAAAATTTTCCTTAAACTTAACCTTAACCCTAAACCCATCCTCACCATCATCCTCATTCAGAACTACATACTTACCTTAACCCTAAACGTGGATGTAACACTAACCCTAGTTCTAACCCTAATCTTAAACGTCATGCTAATCTACACTGTCATTCACAACCATACACTTACCCTTACAGTAAACTTATACCTAACCCAAATTCTAACACTAACCTTAAACATAATCCTTACCATATCTCTAACTAAAATATTAACCCTATCCTGAACGTCACTTATACCTTCATTCACAAACACTCACTTACCTTTACCATAAGCTTATACAGAACCCAAAATCAAAATCCGAAACATATCCCTAAACCTAACACTATCTCAAACCCTAACCCCAACTGTAAACTTTTTCCTAATCCTAACCCTTATCCTCATGTACACCCTCATTCACAGCCACACACTTACCCTAACCACAAAATGATCCTTAGACTCAACCCTAACCTTAAAACTAACCCTATCCCTTAAGCTAATCCTGAGCCTAACCCAAACTCTAAGCCTAACCCTAAACCAAACATTAAACTTAACCCTAAGTGATACCATAACACTAACCCTAACGCTAAGAGATATGAAGGAGCCCCTCACCACCACCCAGCCACAAACCTCATGTGACACTACACACAAACACATTGTCAGGTTATCTGAGGAGAAGGATGGAAGATAAAGAAACCACCAGTGATTAAAACTTAATGACTGCTCCGTTCTGACTCGGAACCCAGGACTTGATGGTTAGTAACCACAGGATAGGGAATTGTGGAATATTTGTATGCTGAGACTGTCTAATTTAGGTTGAGCAGAAATGAGTTAAAATAATAAATGACTGGGAGCACGAAGTAGGGAAATTTTAGCTTTATGAAACAGTACCTATTGCTGTAACTGCAAACTGCCTTTCCCTAGCCCGAGAAGTCACGTAGGACTGATAGCAAAAAGCTAGAGCTCACAGCATCTGCACACTCTAATCTTCACCACATTCCACTTCAATTAATGTATGTCTGGTTGTCGAAGTAATGGCCTTGCCTTGCTAAAACACAGTACACTTGCAGTTTGTTTTAACTTGTTTAACCAGAGCCTCCCTGGCCATCCTGTGAGACTGTGTCTTGGAGCTCTCCCTGCTGTAGTTGATTGAAAGCTTGAATAGAGAAGGTCTTCTGCTGAAGCAAGGCTCTTGCCCTCATGGTGGGTCTTTTAGAGCTCAAAAAGACCCCCTACAACCCTAACCCCAACTCTAATCCTAATCCTAAACCTAACCCTGACCCTAACCATAAACCTATCCCTAATCCTAGCCCGAACTCTAACTCTAAACCTAACCCTAGGCCTAACCATGACCATAATCTAATCCCTTGCACTAACCCTAGCACTAACTCTAACCCTAAAACTAACCGTAGAATTAACCCTAACCCTAACCTAAACGACCACTAACCTTGACCGTAACCCTAATCCTAGGCCTAACGCTAGCCCTAGCCCAAACCCTTGCCCCAACACTAATTCTAACCCTAACCCTAGAACGAATGCTCATCTTGGCCACAAGCCTAACCCTAACACTAACCCTAGCCATTAACCTTGCTCTAACCCTAAACACAACCTAACCCTAACCCTGCCCCTAGCATTAACCTTAACCATAACCCCAGACCCAAGCCAAACCTTGGCCACAAGCCTAACACAAACCCTAACCATAGCCCGAGCCCTAAATCTAGCCCTTACCCTAAAACTAACCCAGCCATAAACCATACCCTAACACTAACCTATACCTAACCCTAACCCGAATTCTAGCATTAACCTTAACCATATCCCAGTTCCTAGACCGAATCTTAGTTCTAACCCTAACCATAACACAAACCCTAACCGTAGCCTGACCCCCTAGCCCTAACTGTAACACTAACCCAAGCCCTAATGTAGCCCTAATTCTAACCCTAAACCCAACTGTAGCCCTAAACTTGGCCCTAGCCCTAACCCTAACCGTGACCCTAACCCTAAATCTAATCCTAGCCCTAAACCTAACCCTAAATATAACACTAACACTAAGCCTAGCCCTAACCTTAACCCAAACCCCAAATCTAACCCTAACTCTAAACCTATCCCTTAAACCTAACCCTAAACTTAGCCCGAACACTAGCCCCAAACCTAACCCTAACCCTGAACCTAACACTATCCCAAATCCTAAACCTAACCCTCACCCTAACCCTAGCACTGACACTATTACCTGATTATAAACATAAACTGTAACATTACTACTTAACTATCCTAGCTTTAGTCCAAACCTATTGTCCTACACTAACCATAACCGTAACCCTAGCCCTAAAGCTATCACTAACACAAGCCCTAAGCGTAGCCTTATTCCTAAACCTAGCCTTAAAGCTAACACTAGCCTTAACACCAACCCTAGCCCTAGTGCTAACTTTATTCATTAACCCTTGCCTGAACCATAGCCCTAACTCTAACCCTGAACCAAACCCTAGCCCTAACCATATCCTTGAAACTAACCCTAAGCATAGCCTTAATCCAAACCCTAGACTTAACCCTAACCCGAATGCTAACCCTAACCTTAGCTCCAGCCCTAACACTAACCCTAAACCTAGCACAGACACTAACCTTAACCCTAACCCTAGACCTAGCCCTAATCTTGGCCACAAGCCTAACTCTAACCCTTGCCCTAGCACTGGCCCTAACCCGAACCCCAGCCCTAATCCTAACACTAACCCTAGCCCTAAACCTTGCCCTAACTATCCTTAGCCTAACACTAACACTAGCCCTATCCCTAGCCCCAACCCAAGCCCTAATTCTAACCCTAAACCAAACCTGAGCCCTAATCCTATCATTAACACAAACCCTAAACGTAACCTTAATCCTAACCTGAGCCTTAACCTTAATCCTAATACTAACCTTAGCCCTAGCCCTAACATGAGCCCAAACCCTAGAACTAAAATTACCCTAACCCTAAACCTAGCCATAGCCTTAGCTCTAACCATAACATTAGCCCTAATCCTAACCGTTGCCCTGACCCTAGCCTTAGCCTAATGCAAACCCTAAACATAACCCTACCCTAACCCTAACAATGACCCAAACCCTACCCTAACCCTAGTCATAGCTCTAACCCTAAACTTAACCCCAGCATTAACACTAATCCTTAGCCTAACCCAAACGGGAATCCTAACCCTAGGCCTAACCTTATCCCTGGCCCTAACACTACCCCTACCCCTAACTCTAAACTTACCCCTGACCCTAAACCTAACCCTAAAGCTAAAATGAACCCTAACCCTAAGCCTGGGTCTAAACCTAACACTAACTGTAACTCTAGCCCTAAGTGATAGCCCTAAACCTAACCCTAAACCTAACTGTAACCCTAGCACTGAACTGAGCCTCTACCATAACCCGAGACCTAACCATAACTCTAACCCTAACCCTAACCCTACCCAAACCTTAACAATAATACTAATCCTAACCCTAACTCTAATCCTCACCCTAAAACTAACACCTGGCCTAACCGTAACCCTAACACTAAACCTATCTCTAGCCTTAACCCTAACCCCACCCCCAGCCCAAACCTAACCCTAAACCTAGCCCTAACCCAAGACATAACTGTAAGCCTAAATCTAATGCTAGCCCTAACTCTAAACCTATCCTTTAAACCTATCCCTAAACCTAGCTTGAACCCTAGACCTAATCCTGAACCTAACTCTAATCCTAACATGAAACCTAAAGCTAACCCTAACACAAAACCTATCGCTAGCCCTAACACTAACTCTAACCCTAAATCTAACTCTCACTCTAACCCTAGCACTGGTACTATTACCTGATTATAAACATAAACCATAACACTACCACTTACCCTAAACCTACGCTAACTCTAGCCCTAACCTATTGCCTTACACTAACCCTAACACTGACGCTAACTGTAGCCCTAGCCCTAAACCTATCCAGAACACAAACTCTAAGCATAGCTTTATTCCTAACCTAGCCTTAATCCAAACAACTGTAAGGGCGTTTAAATTGTCATTGGATAAACATTTGGATTATAATGGAATAGTGTAGGTTAGATGGGCTTCAGATTGGTTTCACAGGTCGGCGCAACATCGACAGCCTAACGGCCTGTACTGCGCCGTAATGCTCTACATTCTATGTTCTAACACCGACCCGAACACTAAATCCCAACCCCAGCCCTAACCTTAACCCAAACTCTTGCCCTAACCATAGCCCTAACTCTAACCCTGAACCAAACCCTAGCCCTGACCATATCCTTAAAACAAACCCTGTCACAACCTTAATCCTAACCCTAGCCTTAAACCAATCCCAATACTAACCCTAACCTAGACTAACACGAACCCTAAACATAACCCTATCCCTAAACCTAACATTAACTCTAACCATACCCTAACCCTAGTATTAACTCAAACCAAAAACTTAACTCTAGCGTTAACCTAACCCGAGCTGTAATCCTAAACCTAGCCCTAACCCGAACTCTAACCCCAACCCTAATGCTAGCCCTAACTCTGTCACCTGATTCTAAACACAAATCTTACTCTGTACCTAACCACAGCGCTAGCCCTATCCCTAAAGCTAACCGTAAACCTAACACTAACTCAAATCCAAACCCTAAGCCTAGGCCTAACACTGACACTAACTGTAACTGTAGCCCTAGAAGATAGCCCTAAACCTAATCCGAAACCTAACCATAACCCTAGCCCTAAACATAACACTAGCCCTAAGCCTAGCCCTAATTCTAAGCCTAACCCTAAACCTAACCCTAAAGCTAATCCTAACCCTAGCCCCAACTCTAGGCCTAACCCTAATCCTAACCCTACCATTGACAATAACCCCAACCCCAGCCCTAAACTAGCTCTAGACCTAACCCCAGTGCTAACCCTAACAACAATCCTAACACTAACCCTAATTCTTAACATTAATGTAACATTAACGCTGATGTAACCCTAGCACTAACTGCAAATCTAACCACTCCCAATATTAACCTGATCCTAACCGTCTTGGAGTAAAGTTAGGGTTAGGAGTAGGGTTCCGGTTTATGTTAGAAATCACACTACAAGTAGGGCTAGTTCTAAGTTTCAGGTTTAGGGTTAGGGTTAGGGTTTGGGTTATGGCTAGGCTTATGTTTAGGGTTAGGGTTAGGGCTAGGGCTAGGACTAGTAATAGGGTTAGTATAATGGTCAGCATGTGGGTTTTGGCTAGATGTAGCATTAATGTTTAGGTTAGTGTTAGGATTAGGGTTAGGGTTATGGCTAGGGCTAGCTTTGGGGTTAGGGTTATTTTTAGATATTACATTAAGTAATAATTATTCACATAATTAATAATAATTCACATTAAGGTTAGGGCTTCGGGCTGATGTAAAGGCTATGTTTGAGTTAATGTTCATGCTCAAACTAAGGGTAGGGCACGGGGAAGGGTTGTCTTAGTTTTGGGTTAGGAGTCAGGCTAGGTGTAGTGCTAGTGTTAAATTTCAGGGTTAGAATTAATGTTAAGACTAGGCCTTGGGTTAGCACTAGTGTGATAGTGTTTGTTCGGATGTGAGTTGGGAATCAGGCTATGAGTAACACTAGTGTTAAGTTTCAGAGTTTCAGTTAGGGTTAGGGCTAGGCCTTGGATGAGGGTCAAATCTAAGCCTAGGTTTAAGGTCAGTGATAGGCTATGTCTTAGGGTAAGGCTTAGGGCAGGGTCAGTGTTAATGCAGGAGTAAGTGTTCAGATTTGCGTTGGGGGTGTGTTATGGTTAACGCTAATGTTTAAGTTCTCTTTAAGGTCAGGGTTAAAGTTGGAGCTAGGGATAAGGTTAGAATTAGGATTGGGTTTGGGTTAGGCCTGTGTTTACGGTTCAATTTAGCGTCAGAATTAGGTTAGGGCTAGGGTTAGGTTTAGGGTTAGGATTGTGTTCAGGTTAAGTTTAGGGTTACATTTTGGGTTAGGATTAGGAATAGGGTTAGGGTTAGGCCTAGGCTGGGGTTTAGATTTAGTGTAAGGGTTTGGTTAGGTTTAGGTTTCGGGTTAGGGTTAGAGCTAGGGTTAGGGTGAGAGTTTACAGGCTCCTGTCAGTATTCTGGGTTAGGGTTAGGGCTAAGGTTAAGGTTAGTGTTTGTGTTAGGGTTAATGTTAGGGTTAGAGTTAGTGTTGGTGTTAAGTTTAGAGTTAGGGTGAGGGTTAGGATTATGCTTAGGGTTCTGGTTAGGGTTTGGTTTAGGCATAGGGTGAGGTTTAAGACTAGGGTTAGGGTTTGGTGAGGATCAGGCTAGGTGTAGAGCTAGTGTCAATTTTCAGCCTTATGGGTGAGGTTAAGACTGGACCTTAAGGAAAGCCTTAGGTTTAAGGTTAGTGGTAGTCTAAGAGTTAGGCTAAGTGTTAGGGCAAGGTCAGTGTTAGTATTAGAGTAAGTGTGAGGGCTAATGTTAGGGTGAGCATTACGGCTAGGGTTAGGGTTTGAGTTAGGTTCATGCTTAGGGTTAGGTTTAGTGTTAGGGTTAGGGTTGCACTTAGGGTTAGACTAAGGGTTAGCTTTAGGTTTAAGGTTAGTGTTAGGGCTAAATTTAGGGTTAGGTTTAGGTTTATGGGTAGGATTAGGGTTAGGGCTAGGGTTAGGGTTCGGAGTATGGTTAGGGTTATGGTGAAGATTATATTTAGGGTAGGGTTAGTGTTGGTTTTGGCTTAGTGTTGAGGCACATGTTAAGGTTAGTGCTAGGGTCTGGGTTAAAATTTAGGTTTAGGTTTAGGTTTATCATGAATTTTATATTTAGAGTTAGGGTTGGGATTAGGGTTCGGGCTCGGGTTAAGATTAAAGTTAGAGTTAAGTTTAGGGTTAGTTCGTGGGATAGGGCTAGGTCTCGGTTTAAGATTAAGCTAGGAATAGGCCTAGGGTAAGAATTAGTGCTGGGGTTAACATTATATTCAGGGCTACATTTAGCTTAAGGCCAGCATTAGAGTTAGGGCTAGAGTTCAGGTTAACAGTAGGGATAGGGTTGGTGTTAGGCCTTGAGTTAGGATTAGGATTAGGGTTAGAATTTGTGTCATGTTTAGGGCTTGGTTTTTACTTAGGGTTGGGGTCATGGTTAGAGTTCAGGTTAGGTTTAGTGTTTGGATTAGGCCTCATGGTACAGTCATCATTATGGCTAGTGGTAGGGTTAGGGTTAGGTTTCAGTTTGTGGTTAGTTGTAGGTTTACGGTTAGGTTTAAGTCTAGCGTTAATGATCAGGATACACCTTGGGTTAACATTAGGCTAGAGTTTGGCCTATGGTGAATGTTAGGGTTCAAATTAATGTTTCCTTTAGGGTCATGTTAAGAATAAGGCTAGGGTTAAATTTAGGGCCAGAGTTCAGTTTAACAGTAGGGCTAGAGTTAGTGTTAGAGTTAGGGTTAGGATTATCGTTAGGGTTAGGCCGAGAGTTATGGGTAAGGTGAGGATTAGGTTAAGGGTTAGTGTTAGGGTGTAGGTTAAGAATTGGACTACCGGTAAGGAGTGTATTACAGTAAGTGGTAGGGTTAATGTTGTGGTGAGTATTATGGTTAGGGTTAAGATTATGTTTAGGATTAAGGTTAGGGTTAGGATTAGGCCTGGAGTTGTGGTTAGGTTTTGGGTTAGGGTTTGCTTAGGTTTTGGGGACTGATTAAGTTAGGGTTAGGATTACGGCTAGTGATAGTATTAGTGCTAGGGTTTAGGTTAGAAATCAGGTTGGGGCAAACGAGTGTTAAGTTTCACGGTTTGGGTTAGAATTGGGTTAGGGTTAAGGCTAGGCTTAGGTTTAGGGTTAGTGATAGTTAATGTAAGCCTGAGGGCAATGTCAGTGTTAGTATTAGAGTAATTGTTAGGGTTAGTTTTAGGGTGAGTGGTATTGTTTTGGGTGAAGGCTAGGGTTAGAGTTAGCTTATGGATAGGGTTTGGTTTGGTTTAGGATCAAGGATATTGTTAAGTTTAGTGTTAGGGTCAGGATTACGGTAGGGTTAGAGTTATGGTTAGGATGAAGGTTAGGGCCAGTGTTAGTGTGATAGGGTTGGGGTTAGGGTTAGTGCTAGTTTTTATGTTAGGAATCAGGCTAAGGGCAAGGCAAGTGTTAAGTTTCAGGTTTAGGGTTAAGTTTTAGGCATGACTGTGTGTTTGTCTTAAGGCTGAGCTTAGTTTTAGGGTTGGTGATAGGGTAAGAGTTAGGGTGGTGCAAGGGCTGTGTTAGATTTAGGGTTAGGTTTCAGGCTAGGAGTAGGGCTGTGTTATGGTTATTTAAGGTTACAGTTAGGGTTCTGACTAGCAGCGGGACTAGGGTTAGGGCTAGTGTTAAGTTTCAGGGTTAGAGTTAAGGCTAGGCCTTCGGCTAGTGTTAAGGATTGGCTTAGGTTTAGGGTTAGTGATGGGCTATAAGTTAGTGTATTAGGGCAGGGTCACTGTTGGTATTACTGTAAGTGTTAGGGTTAATGATAGATTGAGCATGACGGTTTGCATTAGCGTTCATATTCGGGTTAGGGTTAGCCCATGGGTAAGTGTTAGGTTTAGGGTTAGGTTTAGGGTTAGACCTAGGGTGAGGGTTAGGCCAAAGGTTAGGGTTAAGATTAGGGTTAGATTTCGGTATCCAGTTTAGCTAGGTTTAGGTTAGGGGTTATGGTTAAGTTTAGGGTTAGTGTTAGTGTTAGTGTTAGTGTTAGTGTTAGGGTTATGTTTAGGATTAGAGTTAGGGCTAGGGTTAGGGTTAGGGTTAGTGTTAATGTTGGTTCACGAGTTTGAGTTAGGAATCAGGCTAGGATTAGAACTAGTGCTAGGGTTAGTGCAAGCATTTGGATCATGGTTAGGGTTAGAGTTATGGTTACAGATAAGATTAGGTCAAGGTTTAGGATAAGAATTTGGATTAAAAGCGTCAGTGCCTTGGGTTAGGTTTAGGATTAAGATTAGGTTTGGATTAGTGTTACAGTCAGGGTTTGACGTTTATGTCTAAAGTGACGATTGGAAATACCTATCTTACCCTAACCCTCACCCTAAACCTAACCCTAACCTAACCCAAATACTAACACAAAGCCTAAACCTATGACCAATCATAACCCAGCCCTAACTGGAAACCTAACCCTCAACCCAAACCTAAACCTAACATTAAAACCAACCTTTACACTAACTGTAACATGAACCCTAAAACTAACTCTATTCCTATCTCAAACCATAACATGAACCCTAACCTCAAACTTAACCATAACCCTTACCATCACCCTAACCCTGAACATAACTGAGACCCTAACCCCAACATGAACCCTAACTCTGATCCTAACCCTGTCCCTAACCCTAAAACCTATCCCTCACCATAAATCTAACCCAAACCCTAGCCCTGTGCATAACACAAACCCTGATCTTCACTACAAACCCTAACACTAACCCGTACACTAACCATTAGTCAAACCCCAAAGCTAACACTAACCATAACTGTAAGCCGAAATCTAACCTGAACATTAACCCTAACACTAACTCTAGCACTGACTCTAAACCAAACAATGTTACTAACCCTAACACCAATCCTAACCTGAACCATATCCCTTACGCTAATCCTAAACCTGATCCTAACCCAAACTCTATCCCTAACAGTAAGCCTATCCCTATCATTAACCCTCAACCTCACCCTAACCCTAACATTAACGCTAACCCTAACACTAGCCCTAACCCTAACACTGACCAATTCCCATCCCTATCTGTAACTTTAACCTTGCCCCTAACAGCAACCCTAACCCTGACCCGCACACTAACCCTTACTCTTGCCATATCATTCGTGTAACATTAACTTTAATGTAACCCTAGCACTAACTGTAACCCTAACTCTTCCCCTAATACTAACACTAACCCTAACCCTGACACTGACCTTAAGTTTAAATCCAAGCCCATCTCTAACCCTGATGTTAACCTTAACACTAACATCAACCCCAGACCTAAATGTACCCTGAAACTAAACACTAACGCTAACTGTAACGTTCACCCTAACATTAAACCTAACAATTTCACTAACATTAACGTTGACCTAAGCCTTACCCTAAGTCTTACTTTATAACTGACACTAAAGCGAAGCCTAGCCTTAACCCCAAACCAAGGCTAAACCCTAACCCTAACCTTAACCCTAACCCTAACTTTAATCCTAACCCTAACACTAACCCTATCCCGAAAGTTAACTCTAACCTTAAAACAATCCCTAACCCTAAACCTAGTACTAATCTTAATCCTAACTCTAACCCTAAACCTAACCTTGACCCTAACCATAACCCGAACCCTAACCCTAACCCTAACCCTATCCCTATCCTGAAAGTTAACTCTAATCTTAAAACAACCCCAACCCTAAACCTAATACTAATCTTAACCCTAACTCTAACCCTAACCCTACTTTAACCCAAATCCGAATACTAACTCTAAATCTAACCCTCAATAACCACAACCCTAGCCCTAGCCCTACTTGCAGCCTGAAACCTAACCCTAACCCGAACCCTAACCCTAACCCTATCCTGAAAGTTAACTGTAACCTTAAAACAACCCCTAGCCCTAAACCTAATACTAATCTTAATCCTAACTCTAGCCCTAACCCTAACCTAATGCTCACTCTAACCCTAACCCTAACCCTACCTTAACCCAAATCCGAATACTAACTCTAAACCTAACCCTAAATAACCACAACCCTAGCCCTAGCCCTACTTGCAGCCTGAAACCTAACCCTAACCCGAACCCTAACCCTAACCCTATCCTGAAAGTTAACTGTAACCTTAAAACAACCCCTAGCCCTAAACCTAATACTAAACTTAAACCTAACTCTAGCCCTAACCCTAACCTAATGCTCACTCTAACCCTAATCCTAACCCTACCTTAACCCAAATCCGAATACTAACTTTAAATCTAACCCTAAATAACCACAACCCTAGCCCTAACCCTACTTGTAGCCTGAAACCTAACCCTAAATCGAACCCTAACCCTAAGCCTACCCCTAAAGTTAACTGTAACCTTAAAATAACCCCAAACCTAAGCCTAATACTAACCTTAATCCTAACCCTAACTTGAACCTTCACACTAGCCCTAATTCTAAACCAAACCCTAACCCTAACGGTGACCCTAGCCCGAACACAAGCTCCCATCCTAGACCTAACCTAATTCTAACCCTAAAGCTAACCAAACCATAATGCTAAACCTAAACCTAGCCCTAGGCTTAACTCTCATTCTAACCCTACCTTAATCTCATGCTCACCCTAACACAAACTCAAACCTTCAGTCCAACATTAACACTGACTCTCCCTAAAACTTACTCAAACTGTTACGCTGTCACTGACCCTGAACATAAACCTAGCCTTAAACTTAACCCAAGGCCTAACCTTAATCCTAACTCTAATCCTAAAATTTGGCGCCAGTCCGAATCCTAGTCCAACCCAAACAATAATACTAACACTCAGCTGAACACTAACTCTAACTCTAGCATGAGACATACTGCTAGTCTGAAACCTAACCATAGCTCTAATTCAGCCCTTACACTAAACCTAACCTTAACCCTATACTGGCCCTTACCCTGACCCTAACCAAGCCCTTACACTAACCTAACCCTAAACCTTACCCTAACCCTAGCCCTAACCCTAACCCTAACCCTAACCCTAGTCTTGGCCCTATCCCTAACCCTAAGACTAGCCCTACTCCTTACCCTAAATCTAAGCAAACTCTAATCCTAAACATAACCCTAACCGTACACCTAACCCTAAGGCTAACCCTAACTCTAACCTTAAAACTAACCCTAACCCTAACCTTAACCCTAACCCTAACCCTAACACTAAACCTAAACCTAACCCTAACCCTATACTTAGGGCTACTCATGCCTCAACCTTAAACCTAACTTTAACCCAGCTGTTATACTAATCCTTATCCTGAACTTAACCCAAGTGCTAGCCTAACCAAACCATAACCCTGGCCCTAGGCCAATCCGTCACCATATCTCTAACCCACAATAAACCGAACACTCACTCTAGCCCTAACCAGCACTAACCTGAACCTTAAACCTAAACCTAACCCTAACCCTTAATATTCACACTAGCCCTAATACAAACTCTCATTCTAGCCCTAGCCCTAACCATAACCCTAAATCTGAAACTTAAACCAGCCCAACTCATAGTCTGATTCCTAACCCAAACACTAATACTAACCCTAGCCCTAATGCTAACACTAACCCAAACCCTAACTCTAAAACTCACCCTCACCCTAACTCAATTGTAAAAGTGAACTTAGACACTAACTATAATCTTCACCACAGGGTTAACACAAGTCCTAAATCAAACTCGGAGTCTAACTCACATCCTAGCTCAACCCTCAGGCCTTACACAAGCCCTGACCCTATTAATAAACTGAACATTAATCTAACCCTTGCCAGGGCATTCACCCTAACCATAAACCTAGCGCCAAGCATAGCCCATATCGGAACACTCTCATTCTACGCCTAACCCTAATCATAGTCATAAACATAACCTTAACCCTACTCCTAACCCTAAGTCTAACCATAGCCCAAACTCTAGCCCTAACCCTAACCCTAACCCTAACCCTAACCCTAAACCTAACCAAACCCTCACACTAAACCTAACTCTCAGCCTAGGCCTGACCCTAACCTAACACTAACCCTAAATCAAACCATAAACACAAGTCTAGCCCAAACCCTAACCCTAATTCTACCCCTATCGCTAACCCTAACTCTAACCTTAACCCTAACCTTGAAGAGAATCTAAATGCTAATGCTAACCATAATGCATCCCCAACATCAATCCTAACCCTAAGAGTTAGCCAAACGTAGGCCTACCCTTAACACTAACCCAAGGCCGAGCCCTAATTTTAACCCTAACGCTGAAACTTGACACTAGCCCTACCATTAGTCTGATTCTTAACCAAAATCCATACAGTAACACTAATCCTAATCATAACCAGAACTTTAACTGTACCCCTAACCCTAACCCGATACTTAAAGCTGACCATGAGCCTAAACCTAATAAACCTAAACCTAACCTTAACCCAAACTGTAAGTCCAACCCTAACCTTAACCCGAACTCTGTGACTAAACATAAACCTAATTCTAGCCCTAACACTAACCCAAGGCTGAGCTATTACCCTACCCCAACCCTGAAACCCAACACTAGCCCTACCCTGAGCTTGATTCAAAATCCAAACCCTAAAACCAACATTAATCCTAACCCTAACCCTCAACCTTACCCTAAACCTAACCAAACTCTAACCCTAAACCTAATCCTTACCCTAGGCCTAACGCTAACCCTAATCCTAATCCTAAATGTAATGGTCACCCTAACACTAAGCCTAACACTTACTCTAATACTAACACTACCTCTGCCCCAAGACTTACCCTAAATGTTAGCCTAAGCCTAGTCTTGACACTAACCCAAGGTCTAGCTCTAACCCTAACCCTAACCCTAATCCTGAAACTTAACACTAGCCCTACCCCAGCCTGATTTCCAACCGAAAGCCTAACACAACGCTAACCCTCATCCTATTCCAAGCTTGAACACTATCCTTAACTCTAACCCAGCCTTTACACTTACCCTAAACCCTAACGGCACGGTGGCTCAGTGGTTAGCACTGCTGTCTCACAGTGCCAGGGACCCAGGTTCGATTCCCTGCCTTGGGTAACTGTCTGTGCGGAGTTTGCACATTCTCCCCGCGTCTGCGTGGGTTTCCTCTGGGTGCTCTGGTTTCCTCCCACAGTCCAAAAATGTGCAGGCTAGGTGGATCGGCCATGCTAAATTGCCCGTAGTGTTCAGGGGTGCGTGGGTTATAGGGGGATGCGTCTGGGTGGGACGCTCCAACGGGCGGTGTGGACTTGTTGGGCCGAAGGGCCTGTTTCTACACTATAGGGAATCTAATCTAACCTAACATTATCCCGAATCGTAAATCTATATACAGACCTAACCGTAACCCTAACATTAACCTGAAACTTGTCTCTAACACTAACCCTAACCCTAGCCCTAATTCTAAATCTAGCTTTAATCCTAACACTAAATTTAACACTAAAGCTGAAACCCACACGCTGACCCATACCCTAACCCTATAACTAACGCTAACCATGACCCTAACCCTAACCCTTATCCTAACCTGAACATTAACCTGAGCCCAACTGCTAACCCTAACCATTAGTTTATCTCTTAATCTAGCACTAGCCCTAATCCTGGCCCTAGCCATAAAACTAGACCCAGATCAAAACCTAACTCAAATGCTATACCTAACCCTTATTCTAATCCTAACACAAACTCTAACTCTAGACTGAAGTCTAATCCTGACCCTAACCCAGACACCTAAATCTAACTCCTAACCTAGACGTAACCCCAACTGTAACCCTAAACTTAACCCTAACGCTAACAAAAATCCTAATGTTAACCCCAATGATAACTCTGTGCCTAACACTAACACTAACCCTAGTGCTAACAAATAACACTGACACTAACTCTCTCAAAAACTCTCGCCCTAACCCTAATCCTAATCCTAACACTAACACGAGCACTAGCCTTAACCCAAACCAAACACTAACCCTTAACACTACCAGTAGCACTAACACGCAACCTAACCCTAACCTTAATACTAACCATAACCTAAACTAACCCTAAAACTAAACCTAACGGTAACCTAAACCCAACCCTAACCAACCCTAAACCTAAACCAAATCATAACGCTAAGCTTAACCCTAGCCCTAGCCATAACACTAAGCCTAATCCAAACCCAAAATCTAAACCTAAGCCTAAAACTAACCCTAACACTAAGTCTAACCATTGCCCTACCATTATCCTAATGCTAACCCAAACCCAAACAGGAACCCTAATCCTAACCCTAACCCTCATTAAACCATGATGCTAAGTCTAACCCTAAGCCTCGACCTAACCTTATACCTAGTCCTAACCTAAGCCTAATCCTAAACCTATCCCCAGCTGTAACCTTAACTCTAAACCTAACCTCAAACATCAATATTATCTCTAAATCTAACTCTAACCTCAAACAGAACCTAAATGCCAACCCTAACAGTAACGCACCCCCTAACACTTACTCTAACATTAACTATGGCTCTTCCTTAAGCCTTACATTAAAACTAACCCTAAACCATCTCTCTCTATTTATTTCTGAGTTCTCTTCCCCCATCCCCATTTCTGAAGAAGGGTCCCAACCCAAAACATCAACTTGCCTGCTCCTCAGATGCTGCCTGGCCTGCTGTGTTCCTCCAGCTCCACGTTGTGTTGTCACAAACTCCTATCCTATCACTTACCCTAAAGCTAAGCCTAGACCTAGCCTTGACTCTAATCTTAAACCTAAACCTAACTCTAACCCTAACTGTAACAATCCCCCAGCAAAAACCCTAACACTTACTCCATTACAATAAGTGACCTTACTCTAAGACTTACCCAAAATCTCAGCTTATCATACCCCTAAACTAAGACTAGACCTAAACTTAACCATAATGCTCACCCGAAGATTAACCCCAACACTTACTCTAATACTAACACTGACCCTGCCCTAAGTCTAAACTTAACTCTTAGCCTATCACTGAACCTAAACTGATGCCGAGCCTTAATATTATTCCAAGGCCTTGCCCTAACCCTAACGCTAATCCTGAAACTTAACACTACTCCTATCCCTAGCCTGATTCTGAACCCAAACCTTAACATCACCACTAACACTAACCCTACCCCTAAGCTTAAGCTTAGCCCTTACGCTAAACCTAACCAAGGCTAACCATAACATTAACCCTAACCCTAGACCTACCCATAAGCATAACTCAAACCCTAACTCTAACCCTAACCATAATCCAAACCCTAAGCCTAACCCTAAGCATAACTATAATGCTCACCCTAACTTTAACCCTCACACTTTAATAGTAAGACGGCCTAAGACTTACCCTAACTCTTAGCCTATCACTAACCCAAAACCAAATTCTAGCCTTAATAAACCAAAGACTAGCCCTAACCTGAACCCTAACCCTAAACACAAAAAGTAATGCTAGTCTTGCCTGATACTTCGAGCCTGATTCCAAACCAAAGCTTAACATAACACTAACCGTCACCCTATTCCTAGCCTCAACCCTAACCCTAACTCTAACCCAGCCTTTGCCCCATCCTTGCATTAGCCCTAATCCTAATGCTGGCCTTAACACTAGCACTAGCCCAAGCCCAAATGCTAACCCTAACACTAACTCTAACCTTGGCCCTAACCCTAATCCTAACTCTAGCCATAAACCTATACATAGACCAAACACTAACTCTAACGCTAATGCTAATCCTAAATCTAAACTGAAGCCTAATCCTGACCCTATCCATAAACCTAACTCTAACCCTAACCATAGCCGTAACCCTTACTGCAACCCTAACCTTAACCTTAACCCTAACTCTAACCCTAACCCTAGCACTAACCCTAAACCTAAGCATGGCTTTAACCCTCAACTAAGGCCAAGCCCTAACTCTGAACACAACCCTTAACCTGAAATTTAAAACTGGTGCCACGTGTAGTCCGATTCCTAACCAAAACCCTAACAATGACACTAACCCTAACATTCATCCCAGGCCCAATACTCGCCTAACACTAAACCAAACCGTATCTGAGCCTTTGCTCTAGACCCAAACCTACCCATGGGTAAGCCTACCCATAACCATAACCCGAAACCTAGCTCTAGCCCTAACACTAGTCATAATGCTAACTGTAACACTAGGCCTAACACCAATACTTACCCTAAGATTAAACCTTACCTGCATGCTAAACATGACCATAATCCTAAGCCAAATCAAGCCCTAAACCTGACTGGAACTCGAAACCTTCCCAACCGTAACACCAACCCAAGGCCTAACTATAACCCTATAAATCATTGTAGAATCCCGACTGTCAAAACAGGCCCTTCGGCCCAACGAGCCCACACTGATTCTCAGACCATCTCACCCAGACTCATCTGCCTCTAATCTACACATCCCTGAACACTACAGGTAATTTAGCCTGGCCAATCCACCTAACCTACACATCTTTGGACTGTGGGAGGAAACCAGAGCACCTGGAGGAAACCAAGATAGACACAGGGAGAATGTGCAAACTTCACATAGATGGCCGCCTGAGGCTGGAATCAAACCCGCGCTCCTGGTGCTGTGAGGCAGCAGTGCTAACCACTGAGCCACAGTGCCACCACAAACTTTTAACGAACTTGAGCCCTAACTCTAACCCTGGCCTTACACTAAACAGAGCTCTGAACATAACATTAATCCCAGTGCTAATCCTTACCCTAGTCCAAATCTGACCCTAACCTGAGCCCTAATGCTCACACTAACACTAACACTACCCCTAACCCTAAACCTAAACCTAACCCTAATCAGAGCAGTCATGATAAACCTAGTATTAACCCTAACCCTAAACCCAACCCTTAACCCTAACTCTAGAACTCAGCTTAACACTTGCCCCAATTCTAAACCAAGGCCGAACACTAACTCTACCCCAAACATACCAATCATGATAACCCTAAATCTGAGCACGGTAGCACAGTGGTTAGCACTGCTGCCTCACAGCGCCAGGGACCGGGGTTCGATTCCCCCATTGGGCATCTGTCTGTGTGGAGTTGACACATCCTCCCCGTGTCTGCATGGGTTTGATCCAGTCTCCTCCCACAGTCCAAGGATGTGCATGCTAGGTGGATTGCCATGCTAAATTGCCCATAGTTTTCAGAGCTATGTAGATAGTGGGATGGATCTGGGTGGGATGCTTGGAGGTTCGGTGTGGACTTGTTGGGTGAAGGGCCTGTCTCCACACTGTAGGGATTCTATGATTCTAACTCTAACTCTAACCCTAACCTTAGCCATTCCTCTATTCCTGGACCTAGTACTAGATCTGACTCTAAATCTAACTCTGACACAATCCCTAACCTATACCTAATACTAACCCATATCCTAACTGTAAACATACACTTATGTCCTATCCCTAACACTAGCACTGATGCCAACCCTAAACCCCGGCCTAACACGAGCCCTCACCCTCATCCTAACTTTAATGTAAAAGCTAACCCAGGCACTAACTATAATCATGTCTGCAGGCCTAATACGATTCCTCAACCTAACCCTCACCCCAGTCCCATCATGAAACTGAACACTAGCTAACCCTAACCATAAACCTAGGCCCAAGCCTACAGCTCTTAACCAAACAACCTCATTCTATGCCTAACCCTAACCCTCGTCATGAAATTAACCTGTGGCCTATTCCTAAACCTAACACTAAACCTAGACATAAGTCTTGACCAAACCCTAACTCTAGCTCTAACTCTTTTTCTAGACCCTCATATCCTCAGACCTACCCGTAGCCCTAACTCTAACTTTAACACTGACACTAAACCTATCCGTAACCAAAGCCTGACACTAGGCCCAACTGTAAGATGAACCTCACTAGCCCTAACCGTAACCCTTGGCCGACGCCTGGCCCTATCACTCTGAGGCTAACACTAAGTCTAACAGTAATCATAAACTTCAAGCCAACTCCAGATTTAGCCTTAAGTCTAGGCTTAACCCTAAACATAACCACAACCCTAAACTTAATCCTAACCCTAACCCTTAACACTCGCACTAGTCCTAACACAAACTCTCACCCTAACACTAAACATAACCTGAACCCCAACCCTAACTCTAACGCCGACCCTAACTTTACACTAGCTCTAAACCTAACCCTAACCCAAAATCTATCCCTGGGCCCAACCCTAATATGAACTCCACTGACCCTAACCCTAGCCTTAAACTGAACCCTGGCCTAGACTTAACACTAACCCAAGGCTTGGCCCTAAACCTAACCGTTGCAATAGAACCTTACTCTAGCCCTACCCCTCATCTGATTCCTAACCCAAACCCTACACAAATCTAAACCTAGCCCGACTCCTAGCCTGACCACTAATTGTACGTCCAACCCAGCCTTTACACTAACACGAACCCTAACCTGAATCCAAAACTTCAATATAACCATAAACATAACCTTATCACTAGTCCTAACCCAAATCCTAATTCCAAGTCGAGCCTTAACTGTAACATTAGCCCTAGTCCAAACCCTACCCCTACTCCTAACCCTAACTCTAACCCTAAGCCTAAACCTAGCTCTAACCCTAGCCATAACCCTAATCTCGACATGAGCCATAAACACAAATCTCGACCAAACCCTAATTTTAACACTAACTCTAATCCTAACACTAACACTAGCCCTAAATATAACCCTAGAGCAAAGTCTAAACCCTACCCATAAAGCTAATTCTAACCCTAACCCTAGCCTTAACCTTGACCGGAACCCAAACCTTTGCTTTAACCCTAACCCTAACACTTGCCCCAACTCTAAGACAAAGCCAAATACTGACCAGATACTGAATACTAAACATAATAATCAAGATAACCTTAACCATAACCCTAACTCTAACCATACCTCTATCCCTAGACCTATCCCTTTCCCTATCCTTAGACCTGACCCTAAATCTAACATTGACACTAACCCTAACCTATACCTAACAATAACTATTATCCTAACTGTAAACATACACTTATGCCCTAACCCTAACACTAACTCTAATACTAACCCTAAACCTTGGCCTAACACTAGCCAGCACTCGCATCCTAGCTCTAATGTAAAAGCTAACCCAGACGCTAACTATAGCCATGGTCGCAGTCCTAACACAATTCCTAAATCTAACTCAAGGCCTAACGTTCATCCTTATTTAACTCTAGCCCAAATCGTACACCTAACCCTAGCCCCAGCCCTATCACTAAACTGAACATAATCAAACCCTAACCAGGACATTCACCCTAGCCCTAAACACTCTCATTCTAAGCTTAACTCTAACCCCAGTCATAAACTTGACCCGTGGCCAATTCTTAAACCTAACCCTAAACTTAGTTGCAACCCTATCCCAAGCCTTGACCAAATCCTAACTCTGTCCCTAGACCTCGTATCCCGAGGCCTCCCCCAACCCCAACTTTAACACCAACTTTAACACTAATACTAAACCTCACCCTAGCCCAAAGCATCAGACAAGGGCTGACCCTAATGTGAACCCCATTAACCCTAACCCAAGCCCTAAACTAAACCCTGGCCCGATCACTGAGGCTAACACTAAGTCTAACACTAAACATAATATTCACATCAACTCTAGAACTGGACTTAAGCATAGCTCTAACCCTAAACCTAACCCTAATCTTATACCCAACTCTAACCCTAACTGAACGGCTAACCACAGGCCTAACTCTATCCTTCATCCTCAGCTTAACTCTAGCCCTAACACTAAAACTGTGCCAAAACTGAACCCTAACCCTAATGCTAATCCCATCCCTAAACCTAACCCTAACACTAACTTTAACCCTAACCCTAAATCCCATGACAACCCTACTCTAAACCTAGCCCTAGCACTAACCTTAATTGTAGGCCACAGCCGAACACATGCCCTAATCCTTACTCTAGGCCTAACTTTAACCCTAACATTAACCCGCACCTAACCCTAACCCACCCTTAACCCTGACTCTAGCCCTAACTTTAACCCTAACCCTCACCCTACCTCTAACCCTAACCCCAACAAGAACACTTACTCTAACCCTAACACTAACCCTAACCCTTACCCTAACTTTAACCCCAGCCCAACCCGATCACTGAGTCTAAGCCAAACCCTATCACTAACCCTAACACTGATCCTGACTTTAGACCTAACTCTCTTCCTAGCCTAACATTAACTCCGGTCCTAACCTTATCCCTAGCTCTGTACGTAACTCTTACCGTAACCCTAACACTAACCTTTGCAGTAACCTTAACATAAATGTTCACCCTGTGTGTAACCATAACACTAACTCTGCGCCTAACCCTACTCCCAACCTTAACACGAACCCTAAACAAAGCCATTACTCTCACCCCACCGAAAGCCTGGCCCGAACTGTAACTCTACATCTAACCCTAGCCCTGTGCATGAACTGAACATTAACTCTGACACTAACCCAAAGCCAAAGCCAAAACCTAGCCCCAGTCCCAACTCTAACCCAACCCCTAAACGTTATCCCAAACCTAGAGTTAGGTTTAGTCGAGAATTCGTCCATGGTTAAGGCTAGGTTTATGGTTAGAGTTAGGCCAAGGGCTATGTTTATGTTTGGAGTTCAGGCTATGGTTAGAGTTAGCATCAGAATTAGGGTTAGGGTTAAGCTTAAGGTTATGGTTAGGCTTAGGGTTCAGGTTAATGTTGGATTTAGAGTTGGAGGTAAGGTTAATTTTAGGGTTATGTTAAGATTAGGGTTAGGCTTAGTTCTAGGATTAGGCTTATATCTTGGGTCAGGATTAAGGTTAGGATTAGAGTTAGTGTTAGGGTCAATGTTAGGGATAGGACTCATGTATGGGTTAGAGATGGGCTACGATTATGGTTACGAATTCGGTTAGCTGTACGGTTAGAGTTAGAGTTATCATTAGGGTTAGGATTGTGGTCATTGTTAGAATTCAGGTTAGGGTTAGGTTTAGGGTTAGAGTTAAGGTTAGTGTTAGCATTAGAGTTAGTGGTAGGATTAGGGTTAGGGTTAAGCTTAGTGTTAATTTTTGCGTCAGAGGTAGGATTAAGGTTAGTGTCAGGTTGAGGGCGAAGTTTAGGGTAATGGTTAGAGCTAGGGTGAATGATAGGATGCAGGATAGGATTAAGTTAGAGTGGGATTGGGATTAGGGTTAGTGTTAGAGTTGGAGTTAGGGTTATAATTAGGTTTAGGGTTTGTATTAATTTTCATATTAAGGTCACGGGTGAGGGTCCAGGTGAGGGTTCGGGTTAGGGTGAGATCTAGGGCAGCTATGAGGGTGAGGGTTAGATTCAGTGATAGCGTTAGTGTTAATGTTAGGGTTAAGGTTTTGGGTTCAGGTTAGCGTTTATGTCAGGGTTAGTGTTAGGGTTAGGGTTTGGGTTAGGGTTAGGGTTAGGGTTAAGGTTATGTTTATTGATAAGGGTTAGGTTTACTGTCAGTGTTGGCTTTAGTGTTAGGATTAGAGTTACAAATATGGATTGTGTTTAGCATTAAGTTTAAGGTTAGTATTTGGAGTAGTGTTAGAGTTTGAGTTAGGGTTCGGGGTAATGTTATGGTTAGAGACAGTGTTAGTGTAAGGGTTAGGTTAATGGTCAGAGTTTGTGTTTAGGTTAGAGTTAATATTGTTATTATATTGTTAATAGAATATAGGGTAAATATAGGGTTTTGGTGATGCTCAGAGTTAATGTTAGGTTCAGGTTACGGTTCAGGTTAGGTTTAGGGTTAGGGCTCAGGATAGGGTTAGGGTTAGTCAGGGTTATTGCCATGGATAAGTTTACAGTTAGGTTTAGAGTTAGGGTTAGGGTAGGTTTAGTGTTAGGTTTAAGAGTAGAGCAGTGATTATGTTAGGGTTAGTGTTAGTCTAAATTTTAGGGTTGGTTTAGTTTGAGGATCGGGTCTAGGGTTAGGGTTAGTGTTAGTTTTATGGTTAAGTTTAGGGTTAGGTTTACGTTTAGGCTTTGAGCTGGGGTAAGGGTTATAGTTCGGGTTAGGTTCAGGGTCAGGGTTAGAGTTACTTTTAGGTCAAAGCTAGGGTTACAGTTAGGCTTAGGGTTATGTTTAGGATTGGGGTTATATTTAGGATAATGGTTAATGCCAGGTTTAGAGTTAAAGTGAGCGGACACGTTAGGGTTAGGTTTAATGCTAGTGTTAGGGTTAAGGTTAGTGTTTGGGCTCTGTTAGGGTAATGGTTAGGTTTAGGTTCAGGATTAGGTTAGGGATTAGCATTTCGGTTAGTAAAGGGTTAGGGTTAGGGTTAAGCTTAGATCTAAGTTTAGGATGAGAGTTACAGTTAGGTGTAGCATTAGAGTTACAGCTAGGAATATGGTTAGTGTTAAGGTTATGGTTAGCATTAGTATTAGGGCTTGTATAAGTGTAAGGTTAAAGTTAGGGTTATTGTCATGGATAAGGGTATAGGCTTAGAGTTCAGGCTAGGGTTAAGTTTAGGTTTAATATAAGGGCTAAAGTTAGGGTTAGGGTTAGCATTACCGTTTTGGTTATGTTTAAGTTTAGGGTTAGGTTTAGGATTTGAGGTGTTGCTCGGGTTAGGGCTAGAGTGAGTGTCATAGTTAGGGGTAGGGTTAGGGCTAAGGATAGCATGAAGGTTAGGGTGAGTGTTAAGGGATAGTGTTATTGTTAGGTTTAGGATTGGGGTTAATGTTAGGTTTAGGTTTCAGGTTTGGCTTTGGGTTAGGGCCAGGGTTAATGTTAGGTTCAGGGTTTGGTTTAGGGTTAGGGTGAGGGTTGGGGTGAGAGCTAGGAGTAGGCTTAAGGTTTAGATTAAGGATAATGTTCAGGTAAGAGTTAGGTTTTGGTTTAGGGTTAGGGTAAGGGCTAAGACTAGGGTTAGGTCAAGGGCTCAGTTTAGGATTAGAGTTAGGGTTAATGTTACAATTTCAGCTAGGGTTAGAGTTAGCATAAGGTTTTGGTTTGGTTTAGTGTTTGGCTTAGGGCTAGGTTTAGTGTTAGGCCTATGGATATGGCTAGTTTTAGGGTTAGGATTCGGATTAGGGTTAGAGTAAATTTTAGGGTTCGGTCAGATTAGGATTAGGGTTAGATTTAAGAGTAGGGTAGGGTGACGGATAGGTTTAAGGTTAGAGTTGCAGTTAGGATACATGTTAGGTTTAGGATTATTGTTTGTGCTTGAGTTAAGGTTTATCTTAGGTCCAGGTTTAGGGTTAGTGTTGGGGTTAGGGTTGTGCTCTGGTTAGGGTGAGGATTAGGGTATGGGTTAGCTTTAGGGCTAGAGGAAGAATTAGGGTTGTGATTAGGTCTAGGGTTATGTTAGGGTGAGGGCTATTAGTAGGTTAGGGTTAGCATTAGGGTAAGGGTTAGAGTTGATTTAGGTTGAGGATTAGGACTAGGGTTAGGTTTATGGTTAGGTTTAGGGCTAGGGTTAAGGTTAGGCTTTGAGATAGGATTAGGTTAGGGGTTAGTATTTGGATTAATATAGGGTTAGGATAAGGGTTAGGCTTAGGTCTAGGTTTATGGTTAGTGTCAGGGTTATGGCTAGTGTCAGGGTTACTGTTAGGTTTAGGATTAGAGTTACGGCTAGGAATACAGAAAGCATTAAAGTTATGGTTAGCATTCGTGTAAAGGCTTGTACAGTTAAGGTTTATTTTCATTGATAAGGTTAAGGTTAGGTTACAGTTTGGTTCAGGTTTAGGGTTAATATAAGGAGTACAGTTAGGACTAGGGTTAAGGTTTGGGTCAGAGTTAGGCTTAGGGTTAAATTTCGGGTTCGGGTTAGCATTATATTAGAGTTTCGGTTGGGCTTTGGGTCAGGGTTATGGTTAATGTTAGGTTTGGAGTCAGGGTAAGGTTAGGTTTATGATTAGGGTTAAAGTTAGGGCTAGGATTAGGGTTAGGGCTAGGTTTGGGGTTAGGGTTCAGCATAGGGTTGAATTTTGTACGAGGGTTACGATTGGGTTAGGTTTAGGTTTAGGGCTTGGCTTATGTTTAGTGTTAAGGCTAGGGTTTTGGTTGGACGTGGGTTATGTATAGGTTTAAAGTTAAAGATATGGTTACAGCGATAGGGTCAGGGTTATGTTAGGGTAGGTGTTAGCATTAGGGTTAATAAAATGCTTAGTGTTAGGGTTAGGTCAAGTTTTCGGGTTAGTGTCAGATTTAGGTTTAGGGTGAGGGCTAGGTTTAGGTTCAGTGTGAGGGTTAATGTTTGGGTTATTTTAAGGTATAGGGTTAATCTTAGGTTTAAGGTCAGGATTAATGTTAAGTGTAGGATCAGGGTAATGGTTCAGGCTCGGGTTATGATTATTGTTACAGTTAGTCAGGGTTAGTGTTGGTGGTAGGGTTAGGTTTAGAGTTGAGTTTATGGCGAGGGTTAGGTTTGCATTTGACTTAGTCTTAGATTTATAGTTAGGATTAGGTTAGTGTTAATGTTTGGGTTAATGTTAGCGTTAGGGTTAGGTTTACGGTTATTGTCATAGTCAGGATATGTAACATAGTCGGGGTTACGGTGAGAATTAGCATAAGGGTTACTGTAAAGGTTAGCGTTGGGCTCAGGTGCAGGATTGTGTTAAGGCTAGGGCTATTATAGGGTTTAGGGTTAGGTTTAGGGTTAGGGTTAGGTTTAGGATTGGGTTTAGGGTCGCATTAGAGTTAACATTAAGGTTATGGTTAGGGTTAAGTTTAGAGTTAATGCTTGGTTTACAGTTAGCATTAGTGTTAGTGGTACAGTTATGGTTAGGGATAGGAATAGCATGAGGGTTAGGGTGAGGGTTAATGTTAAGGTCTTATTGAGGATAGGGCTAGTGTTAGGTTTAGGGTTAGGGTTGAGGTTAGGGTTAGGGTTAGACTTAGGGTTAGGGTTAGGGTTCGGGTTCGGTTTCAGATTTATGTTAGGGTTAACGTTACAGTTAGGGTTAGGCTAAGGCTTGGTGTTAAGGTTAGGGATGGGGACAGGGTTAGGGCCTGGGTTAGGGTGAGTGTTTGGATCCAGGCTAAGTTTAGTTTAATGGTTATGGTTAGAGTTAGTGTAAGGGATAGTTTTAGGGCTATGGTTCGGGCCAGCATTAGGTTTAGGGTTAAGTTTAGAGTTAGTGTTGTAGTTAGGGATAGGGTTAGGTCTGAGGATGACGTGCGGGTTAGGGTGAGGGTTAATGTTATGATTATTTTAAGGGATAGTTGTTAGTGTTAGGGTTAGGGTTTGGATTATGGTTAATGTTACAATTCAGATTCGGGTTAGTGTTTGTTTTAGGGTTAGGGTCATGGTTAGGGTTAGGGTTAGAGTTAGAGTTAGAGTTAGAGTTAGGATTAGGTTTAGGGTTAGGTTTGTGTTAGATTTAGTCATAGGTTTATAGTTAGAGTTAGGGTTAATGGTAATGTTTGGTTTAGATTTAGCATTAGCGTTCGGGCCATAGTTAGGGTAAGGATTAGTGTCATAGTTAGGGTTAGGGTAGAGTTAGAGTTCGAGATAGGGATCACATGAGGGTTGGGTGAGGGTTAATGTTAGGGTTACTTTGAGGGATAGGGCTAGT
Organism: Stegostoma tigrinum; assembly: GCF_030684315.1. Taxonomy (NCBI): domain Eukaryota; kingdom Metazoa; phylum Chordata; class Chondrichthyes; order Orectolobiformes; family Stegostomatidae; genus Stegostoma; species Stegostoma tigrinum. The sequence continues at coordinate 9,304,214 of NC_081370.1, forward strand.
GTTAGGTTTGAGGTTTGTAGTTAGGGTGAAGGTGAGGGTTTGGGTTAGGGTTAATGTTATGGTTAAAGTTAGGATTGGCTTTGTGGTTAGGGTTAGGGTTAGGGTGAGAGTTAGAGATAGGTTTCGGGTGAGGGCTAGTTTTGGGTTTAGTGTTAAAGTTAGTGTTAGGGCAAGGGGTTGTGTTAGGAATAGGTTTAACATTAGGCTTAGGGTTAGGGTGAGATTAAGGGTTAGGGTTAGTTCTGGTGTTTGGTTTAGGATTGTTTAGAGTTAGGTGTAGGGTGAAGTTCAGGTTAGAGTGACAGTTACGGTTGAACTTTGGCTGAGTGTTAATGTTAGAGTTATTTTAAGGTACAGGTTTGGTGTAAAATTGAGGGTTAGTGCTAATGTTAGGATTAAGATTATGGTTTGGTTTCAGGTTATGGTTAACATTATGTCTAGGGTTAGGGTTAAAGTTGGCGTTAGGTTTAGGGTTAGGGTCAGGGTTAGGGTTAATGTTAGGTACACAGTTAGGTTAAGAGTTAGGTGAGGGTTAGGGTAAGCATTGTAAATAGGATTAAGGTTAGGATTAGGGGTAATGTTCAGGTCAAAGTTAGGGTCAGGTTTAATGTTAGGGTTAGGTCTAGGTTTTGGTTTAGGGTTAGGGTTAGTGTTAGCGTTATGGTTACAGCTAGGGTTAGGGTTAGCAAATGGTTTTGGTTTGGTTTGATTTAGGGTCTGGTTTATGATTAGGTTTAGTGTTAGGCCATAGGATATGGCTAGGTTTAGGGTTGGGATTTGGATTAGGGATAGATCACTAATGCAGGAAATGACATCACCAACCCAAGGAAACCTAACCAGTTAAATAGAAAGCGGGACATAACACTAGCGCTTTGTCGGAGGCTCACTGAAGATGTTACCTAGAATGGTGACGAAACGTCTAAAAACGAACCTTCCAGCTCAGCGAGCAAACTCACATCCAGAACCTCAACCTGAGCTACAAATCTTCTCAAAACTCGCTATTAGGGATAGAGAATGTTAAGGTTAGGGTTAGGATTACGGTTAGGATTAGGGATAAGGTAATGTTTGGAGTTAGGATTAGGTTGAAGGTTAGGGCTGCGCTTTGGGTATGGGCCTAGCTTAGGTCAAGGTTTAGGATTAGTGTTAGGGTTAGATTTGCAGTTAGGGTGAGAATTACCGTAAGAGTTAGCATTATTGTTTGTGTAAGGGTTAGTGTTGGGATTAGGTCTAGGGTTTTGTTAAAGTTAGGGTTTGGGTTAGGTTTAGTGTTAGGTTTAAGGTGGGATTCGAGTTAGTATTAAGGTTATGGTGAAGGTTAGGTTTAGAATTTATGTTTAGATTAGAGTTAACATTAGCATTAGCGTTAGGGTTTGTGTCATAGTTTGGGTCAGGGTTAGGGTTAGGGGTTAGATATCTTGTGAGTTAGGGTGAGGGTTACTGTTAGGGTTACTGTGGGGGTTAGTGTTTGGGTTAGGTATAGGCTTAGGCTTAGAGTTAGGGCTAGGGTTTAGCAGCCCTAGTGGCTTAATGGATAAGACACTGGCCTCCTAAACCAGGGATTGTGGGTTTGAGTCCCATCTGGGGTGAATTTTATGTTTTGGGGCAGCACGGTGGCTCAGTGGTTAGCACTGCAGCCTCACAGCACCAGGCACCCGGGTTCAATTCCAGCCTCGGGTGACTGTCTGTGTGGGGTTTGCACATTCTTCCCGTGCCTGCATGGGTTTCCTCCAGATGCTCCGGTTTCCTCCCACAGTCCAAAGATGCGCAGGTTAGGTGGATTGGCCATGTTAAATTGCCCGTAGTCTTCAGAGGTGTGTGGGTTATAGGAGGATGGGTCTGGGTGGGATGCTTCAAGGGGGGGGTGTGGACTTGTTGGGCCGAAGGACCTGTTTCCACACTGTAGGGAAACTAATTTAATCTAATCTAATGTTAAAGTTAGATTTAGGTTTAGATTTAGTGTTAGGATCAGGGTGAGGGTTAATGCTAGGGTTAGGGTCAGCGTAGGGTTTATTTTCTGTTTGGAGTCAGAGTCAGGGTTTGGATTAGGGTTATGGTTAGGTTTACGATTAGTGCTGGCGATAGGGCTAGGTTTTGTACTACTGGTTAGAATTGGGTTATGTTTAGGTTTAGGGCTTGGATTATGTTTAGTGTTTAAAGTTAGAGTTAGGTGAGGGCTATGTTAGGTCTATGTTTAAGGTTAGAGATGTAGTTAGAGTGATTGGTTTAGGATTTCATTAGTGTATGGGTTCGCATTAGTGTTAATATAAGGGTTAGGGTTACGGCTAGGTCGAGGCTAAGGGTGAGTGTCAAGGTTAGGACTGGTGTCAGGGTTAAGGCTTGGGTTTAGGATTAGTCTTACGGCTAGTAATACATTTAGCATTACGGTCATGGTTAGCACCAATATTAGGGTTTTTATAAGTGTGAGACTTATGGTTAGGGTTATTGTTAGGGTTAGAGTTAGAGTTACGGTTAATATAAGAATTTTAGTTAGATTAGGTCCATGTTAGGGTTAGGGTTAGATTTACAGCTAGGGTTAGAACTAACATTAGGTTTAAAGTTAGGACTAAGGTTAGAGTTACAGTTAGGATTAGACTTAGTGTTACGGTTCGTGTCAGAGTTAGGGTCCAGGGTAAAGGGCCATGTTAAGGTCATGGATAGGGCTAATGTTAATGTTATGGTTAAGCTTAAGTTTAGAGTTAGAGTTAGATCTAAGGTTAAGGTTAGTTTTGGTGTTTGGGTTACGATTGGGAAGGATTAGGTTGAGGGTGAGGGCTAGGGTTAGGCTTAGAGCTAGGATAACACTAAGGTCAGGTTTATGATTAGTGTTAGGGTTAGGGTTTGGCTTAGCTCTAGTTTTAGGATTAGGATAAGATTTATGTTTAGGGTCGGGGTTATGGTTTGGGTTAGCTTTAGGAGTTAGGGTTAGGGTTAGATCTAGGGTTTAGGTTAGGACAGTGTTAGAATTAGGCTTAGGGTTTGTGTTCAGGATAGGGATAGCATGAAGATTAGGGTGAGGTTTAATGTGAGGTCTATGTTAAGGGAAAGGTCTTGTGTTAGGTTTATATTTAGGGTTAGGGTTAGGGTTTGGGTTAGGTTTACAGTTAGGGTGGGAATGAGTCAGAGATAGTATTGGGGTTATGGTTAGGGTTAGAGATAGGGATAGCGTGAGGGTTAGGGTGAGGGTTAAAGTTAGGGTAATTTAAGGGATAGGACTAGTGTCAGGTTTAGGGTTAGGGTTCGGGTTGGGGTTAAGGTTAATGTTAGGGTTAAGGTTAGGTTTAGGCTTGGTGTAGGGTTGGGGTTAGAGTCAAAGGTAGGGTTACGTTTAAGGTTAGTGTTTGGGCCAAAGCTGCGTTTAGTTTTAGGGTTATGGTTACGGGTAGCATTAACATTAGGTTTAGGTTTAGGGTTATGTTTAGAATAACATTACAGTTAGAATTAGGATTAGGCTTAGGGTTAGGGAGCATTACAGTTAGTTTAAGGGTTATGGTTCGGGTTAGGATTAGGGTTAATGTTTTGGTTATGTTACTATTAATGTTAGGGTCAGTGTAAGGGTTAGGGTTAGTGTCATATTTAGCGTTACGGTTAGGGTTACGGCTAAGAATAGCATGAGGTTTAGGGTGAGGGTTAATGTTAGGATTCGGTTTAGAGTGAGCTTTATGTTAGATTCAGGGTTAAGGTTCAGCTTCGGGTTTGGGTTATGGTTATAATGTTACAGTTAAATTTCGGATTAGTGTTGGTGGTTAGGGTTAGGATTCAGGTTAGGGTTAATATTTGATTTAGGGTTAGGGTGAGGGTTAGGTGTAGGGATAGAGTTCGGATTAGGGGTATGTGCAGGTCACAGTCAGGGTTAGTCTTCTGGTTGTGGTCAGGGTTAAAGCTATGGTTATGTCTATGGTTCGGTTTGGAGCTTGGGTTAGGGTTAATGTTATGTTTACGGCTAGGGCTCGGGTTAGCACAACATTTAGCTTTGTTTTAGTCTTTGGTTTAGAACTGGGCTTAGTGTTAGACCTAGGGATATGGCTAGGTTTAGGGTTAAGATTCAGGTTAAGGTTAGAGTAAATGTTATGGTTAGGGTTAGGGTAGGATTTGGTTTAGCTTTAAGGTTAGAGTTAGGGTTAGGATAGATTTAAGGTTAGAGGAGCAGTTGGAGTTTGGGTTAGCTTTAGGGTTATTGTCGGTGTTTGCACAAGACTTAGGGTTTGGCTTAAGTCTAGCTTTAGGATTAGTGTTGGGATAACGATTGTGTTACGGTTAGGGTGAGAATTAGTGTATGGGTTAGCATTAGGGTTAGTGTAAGGGTTAAGGTTGGGATTAGGTCTAGGATTGTGTTAATGTTAGGGCTATTATTAGGGTTAGGGTTAGCGTTAGGGTAAGGGTTAGAGTTGATTTAGAGATAGGTTTAGGGCTAGGGTTAGGTTTATGGTTCAGATTAGGGTTAAGGTTAAGGATAGGCTTAGGTTTATGGTTAGGCTTCAAGATAGGATTAGGTTAGTTGTTAGCATTTGGGTTAATATACAGTTACAGTTAGGCTTAGGCCTAGGCTCATGGTTAGTGTCAGGATAAGGGCTAGTGTCAGGGTTACAGGTAGGTTTAGGATTAGAGTTACGGCTAGGAATATGGTTAGCGGCGTGATTGTAGTTAGCATTAGTATTCAGGCTTTTGTAAGTGTAAGGTTAACTTTGTTGGCATCCATAAGGTTACGGTTAGGTTACAATTTGGATTAGGTTTACGGTTAATATAAGGGACATGGTTAGGGTTAGGGTTAGGGTCAGGTTTTGGGTCAGAGTTAGTTTTAGGCTTATATTTAGGGTTTGGGTTAACATTGATGTTGGAGTTTTGGTTAGGGTTAGGGTCAGTGTAAGGGCTAATGTTAGGGTTTGAGTCAGCATATGGTTAAGTTTATGGTTAGGGTTAAAGTTAGGGTTTGGATTAGGAATGGGGTTAGGTTTAGGGTCAGGGCTAGGCTTAGGGTTAGGTTTTGTGCTATGGTTAGGATTGGGTTAGGTTTAGGTTTAGGGTTTGGGTTATTTTTAGTGTTAAGACTTAGGTTAGAGTTAGACCTTGGTTAGGTCTAAGTTTTAAGGTTAGAGATATAGTTAGAGCGATAGGATTAGGGTTACATTAGGATAACTGTTAGCATAAGGGTTCATATAATGCTTAGGGTTAGGGTTTGGTTAAGGGTTAGTGTCAGGTTTAGGACTGGTGTCAGGGTTATGGTTAAGTTTTGGATGAGGCTTCAGGCTAAATTATATTTAGCATTAAGGTATGGTTAGCATTAATGTTAGGCCATGTATAAGTGTAATGTTTATTGTTCAGTCTAGTGTTAGGGTTAATACAAGGGTGATGGGTAGGATTAGGTCTATGTTAGGTTTAGGGTTAGAGTTAGGGTTAGAGTTAAGGGTTAGAGTTAGGGATAGGGATAGTGTGAGGGTCAGGTGAGGGTTAATGTTAGTGTTATTTTGAGGAATAGAGCTAGTGTTAGGTTTTGGGTTACTGTTACAGCTTGGTTTTGAGCTAGGGTTAATGCTACGGTTAGCGTTAGGATTAGGATGAAGGTTGGCATTATGGTTAGGGTTACGGACAGGTTTAGGGTTTGGAGAGAGATAATGGGAACTGCTGATGCTGCAGAGTCCAAGATAATAAAGTGTGAAGCTGGACGAACACAGCAGGCCAAGCAGCATCTCAGGAGCACAAAAGCTGACATTTCAGGCCTAGACCCTTCATCTGATGAAGGGTCTAGGCCTGAAACGTCAGCCTTTGTGCTCCTGAGATGCTGCTTGGCCTGCTGTGTTCATCCAGCTTCACACTTTATTATCCAGGGTTAGGATTTGGGATAGGTTTAGTGTTTGGGCTAGGGTTAGCTTTAGATTTAGGATTATGGTGAGGGTTAGGATAAGGGGTAGTGTTAGGGTTGGTGTTAACCTTAGGTTTAGAGTCAGGGTTAACCTTAGGTTTAGGCTTAGGATGAGATTTAGGTTTAGGGTTAGTTTTGGTGTTTGGGTTAGGATTAGCAAGGTTAGATTTAGGGTGTCATCTATGGTTAGGGTTAATATTTGGGTATTTTAAGATTTTGGGTTAATGTTGGGTTGAGGGTTATGGTTAATGTTAGGTTTAGGATTCGGATTTGGGTTCGGAATATGGCTAATGTTAGGTTAGGGTTGGGGTAAGGTTGTGGTTAGGATTAGGTTTGTGTTAGGCTTAGTCTTGGGTTTATAGTTAGGGTGAGATTTAGAATTAATGCTTGGTTTAGAGTTAGCAATAGTGTTAAGGTTAGGGCTTGTGCCATAGTTCAGATTAGGGTTACGGTTAGGGATAGGGATAGCTTGAGAGTTAGGGTGAGGGCTACAATCAGGATCATTTTAACTGATGGGGCTAGTATTAGTTTTAGGGTCAGAGTTATGGTTTGGGTTTGTATTAGGGTTAATGTTATGGTTAGGGTTAGGTTTAAACTTGGTTTAGGGTTAGAATCAAGATTAGGGTTAGTGTTTGGATGAGGGCTAGGTTTAGTTTTAGAGTTATGGTTAGAGTTAAGGTAAGGGATACTGTTAAAGTTTAAGGTTAGGGCTAGCATTAAGGTTAGGGTGAAGGTTAAGGTAAGATTTAGCCTTAGGGTTAGGGTGACATTACAGTTAGGGCTCGGGTTAGTGGTTAGGGCTAGGTTTCACATTAGGGTTAGGGTTAGGGTTAGGGTAGTATTACAGTTACTTCTAAGTTATGGTGAGAGTCAGGATTAGGGTTAATGTTTCGGTTGTGTTAGCATTAGTGTTAGGATCAGGGTTAGGGTTAGAGTTAAGGTCATAGTTTGTGTTAGGGTCAGGGCTAATGATAGGCTGAGAATTAGGGTGAGGGTTCATGTTAAGATTACTTTAAAGGATAGTGTTAATGTTAGGTTTAAGGTTAGGGTTAATGTTACATTTAGGGTTAAGGGTTCGGGTTCAGGTTATGGTTAATGTTACAGTTAGAGTGAGGGTTAGGGTTGATGTTAGGGTTGGGGTTAATGTTTGCATTAATGTTAGGCTCATGTTAGGTTTAGAGTTTGGGTGAGGGGTATGAGTAGGGTTAGGGTTCGATTTAGGAATAATGTTCAGGATAGAGTTAGCGTTAGGCTTAGGGCTAGGGCTAAGTTTAGGGTCAGGGACAGTGTTAAGTTTTGTGCTCGGGTTACAGCTAGGCTTAAAACTGCATTAGGTCTACGTTTAAGGTTAGAGACATGGTTAGAGTGATAGGATTAGGGTTATGTCAGGATAGGTGTTAACATTAGGGTTAATATAAGGCTTAGGCTTAGGGTTAGGTTTAGGTTTAGGGTTAGTGTCAGGTTTAGGACTGTTTTCAGTGTTATGGTTAAGTTTTAGATTAGGCATAGCGCTAAATTACATTTACATATGGATTATAGTTAGCATTAATGTTAGGGCATGTTTATTTGTTACGTTTATTGTGATGGCGGGGGTTAGAGTTAATATAAGGGTGATGGGTGGAATTAGGTCAATGTTAGGGTTAGGATTAGAGTTAGGTTTAGGGTTAGAGATAGGGTTAGGGTTATGACTTAGGTTTGATTTAGGACAAAGGTCAGACTCACTGCTAGGATTAGATTTGGTGTTCAGGTTTAGGTTAGTGTAGGTTTAGGGTTAGGGTTAGTGTTTGGGTATGGGTTAGGTTTAGGGTAAGACTTACAGATAGGGTTTAGCTAAAGTGTTGTGTTTGGGTTATCATGAGGGCTAATGTTAAGGTTAGGGTTAAGGTTAAGTTTAGGGTTAGGGTTAGATCTAGGGTTAGGGTTAGTTTGGGTGTTTGGGCTGAGGTAGGGCCAGGTTAGGTTTAGAGTGAGGACTAGGTTTAGGTTTAGGGCTATATAGCACTAAGGTTAGGGTTATGGTTAGTGTTAACATTGGGGTTAGGGCTTGGGTTAGGGTTTGGCTTAGGTCTTGGTTTAGAGTTCGTGATCAGGTTAGGGTTATGGTTATGGATGGTTTAGGATCAGGGTAATGTTTATAGTTAGTGTTGGGGATAGAGTTACGGTTTGTTTCAGGGTTAAGGTTAGGTTTGTGTTAGAGTTCATTTTAAGTTTATAGTTAGGGTTGGGTGAGTGGTAATGTTTGGGGTAGAGTTAGCATTTGAGTTAGGGTCAGGGTTAGGGTTAGGGTTAGTGTCATAGTTAGAAGTAGGGTTGGGTTTAGGGATAGAGTGAGGGTTAGGTGAGGGTAAATGTTAATTTTATTTTAAGGGATAGGGCTAGTGTTAGGTTTAGGGTGAGGGTTACGGTTTGGTTTCGGGTTAGGGTTAATGCTACGCTTAGGGTTCAGATTAGGGTTAGGGTTGGCATTACGGTCAGGGTTTGGGTCAAGTTTAAGATTAGATATAGGGCTAGGGCTTGGGTCAGCGTTTGACTAGGCCTAGGTTGAGGATTAGTGATCAGGTCAGGGTTAGGATTACGGGTGGTTTAGGATTATGGTAAAGTTTAAGATTGGGGTTGGGTTTAAGGTTAGGGTTAGTTTTCGGGTTAAGATTAGGGTTACAGTTAGTGTTAGGGTTATGGTTGGGATTAGAGTGAGTGTTAATGTTTGGGTTACAGTTAGCATCAGCAGTAGGGTTAGGGTTAGTGTTAGGGCTAGAATTACAGCTAAGGTTAGAATTAGCATTAGGTTTAGATTTAGGATTAAAGTTAGAGTTACTGTTAGGATTAGATTTAGTGCGACGGTTCAGATTTGGGTAGGGTTAAGGTGAGGGTTAGTGAATGGGCTAGGGTTAGGGTTACAGCTAGGGCTAGGGTAAAGGGTCATGTTAGGATTATTTTTAGGGCTAGTGTTAATGTGAGGGTAAAGTTTAAGTTTAGATTTAGGGATAGATCACAGGTTCGTGTTAGTTTTGGTATCTGGGTAAGGATTGGGTGAGGCTAGGGTTAGGTTTAGAGCTGGGAAACCGGCCAGCCTTATGCTTAGTGTTACTATAAGTGTTAGGGCTTGGCATAGGGTTTGACTTAGGTCTAAGGCTAGAGTTAGTGATCGGGTTAGAGTTAGGGTTATGGGTGGTTTAGGGTTAGGTTAAGGGTTTAAGGTTAGGTTAAGGTTATGGTTAGGGTTAGAGTTTGGAGTTAGGGTTAGGGTTAGGGTTAGGGTTAGGGATCGGGATCGGGTTACAGTTAGGGTTACGGTTAGGGTTAGGGTTAGGGCTAAGGCTAGTTTTGGTGTTAGGGTTAGGGTCAGGTTTAGGGTTAGGGTTAGGAGTAGTGTTTGGGCTAGTGCCAGACTTAGTTTTAGGGTTAAAATTAGAATTAGGGTAAGGGTTAGTGTTATGGTTAGTGCTAGCATGAAGGTTATGGGTTAGGGTAGCGTTAGAGTTAGTGTTAGGGTTACGGTTAGGGTCAGGATTAGGATTAATATTTGAGTTAGGGCTGGGTTTATGGTGGGGCTAGGGTTAGGTTAGGATTAAGATTATGGTAGGTTTAGGGTTGGAATTAGGTTGGGATTAGGCTAGGGGAAGCATTCAGGTTTGGGTTAGATTAAGAGTTAGGTTTAGGATTAGGGTTAGGTTTAGGGGTAGGATTAGTGAATGGATTAAGATTATGCTAATGTTTGTGTTGCAGATAGGTTTAGGATTGGAGTTAGGGTAGTGTTAGTGTTAGGATTAGGTTTATGGTTTGGTTTAATGTCATGTTTAGGATTAGGTCTGGGTCAGGTTTAGTGTTAGGCTTAGGTGATTCAGCATTTCAGTTAATAAAGGGTTAAGGTTAGGCTTAGGTCTAAATTTAGGATTAGTGACAGGGTTAGGGCCTCTGTCAGGCTTACAGTTAGGTTTAGGATGAGGTTTACAGCTAGGAATATGGTAATCATTAAGGATTTGGTTAGCATTAGTGTTACGGCTAGTATAAGTGTTAGGATTAGGGTTAGGGTTAGGGTTTGGGTTATTATGTTATAAGCGTTATGTTTAGGATTAGGTGTATGCTACGATTAGGGTTAGGTTTGAAGTTAGGGTTAGGGTTACAGCTAGAGTTAGAGTTAGGACTAAAGCTAGAGTTACAGTTAGGGTTATATTTAGTAGTCTTTGTAGGTTTAGATTTAGGGCTAGGGTTAGGGTTACAGTGAGGGTTAGGGTAAGGGGTCGTGTTAGGTTTATGGTTAGGGCTAGTATTAAAGTTGGGGTTAAGTGCTTAGTTTTCGGGTTAGAGTTAGATCTAGGGATGGGGTTAGTTTTGGTGTTTGGGCTAGGTTTAGGTTATGATTAGGTTTAGAGTTTGGGCTAAGGTTAGGTTTAGAGCTAGGATAGAACTAAGGTTAGGGTTAAGGTTAGTGTTAGCATGTGTTAGGCTTTGGCTTAGATCTAAGTTTAGAATTAGTGATTGTATTAGTGTCAGGGTTACAAATGGTTTAGGGTTAGGATTAGGGTTGGGTTTCAGGTTAGGGTTAGTGTTAAAGGCTAGGGTTAGGTTTGGGAAAATGTTAGAGTTAGCTTTAGATTTACAGTAGAGTTAGAGTTAGTGTGAGCGTTATGGTTGGGATTAGGGTTAGAGTTAATATTTGGGTTACAGTTAGCATTAGTGTTAACTTTAGGATTAGGGTTAGTGTCACAGTTAGGGTTAGGGTTAGGGTTACAGCTGGAGATAACTTGAGGTTTAGGGTGAGGCTTAGTGTTAGGGTTTTTCTTTTGGGATAGTGTTAGGGTTAATATTAGGTTTAGGGTTAGAATTACGGCCCAGGTTTAGAGTTAAGCTTACCGTTCGGGTTGGGATATGGTTAGGGTCAGGATCAGGGTAAGGTTTGGTTAGGTTTAGGGTTAGGGTTAGTGTCAGGGTTAGGATTTGAATTAATGTTAGGGTTAGGTTGTGATCTGCGTGAGGGTTAATTGGTAAGGTAAGATTTAGGGTTAACGTTAGAGTTAGGGTAACGTTCGGGCAACAGTTATGGTTAGTGTTATGATAGGATTAGGGTAGGGGTTAATGTCAGGCTTAGGTTTAGGGTGAGGGTGAGTGTTAATGTTAAGATTAGAATTAGTGATAGGGTTAGGGTTTGGTTTATGGTTAGTGTCAGGGTTATGGTTAATGTTAGGCTTTGGGCTATGGTTAGGGTTAGGGTCCAGGTTAGATTTTCAGTTACAGTTAGTGATACAGTTAGGGCTTGTTTTTATGGTTAAGGTTAAGTTGGGGTTACAGTGAGGGTTAATTGGGTAAGAGTTAGGTTTAGGGTCAATGTTAAATTCAGTGCTAGGGTTAGAGCTGGGGTTCGGATTACTGTTAGGGTAATGGTTAGGAATAAAGTTAAGGCTAGGATTACGGGTAATGTTAGGATTAGAAGGTGAGGGTTAGGCCTTGGGTCAGGGTTAATGCTAGGCTTAGAATTAGGGTCAGTGTGAGTCTTAGATTTAGGATTAGGGTTAATTTTAACGTTAGAGGTAGTGTCAGGTTTTGGATTAGGATTGGGAGGCATGCTGACTCAGTGGTTAGCACTGCTGACTCACAGCTCCAGGGACCCGGGTTCAATTCCACCCTCAGGTGACTGTCTGTGTGGGTTTCCTCCAGATGCTCCGGTTTCCTCTCACAATCCAAAGATGTGTAGGCTAGTTGGATTGGCTGTGCTTAGATGCCTGTGATGTCCAAGGATGTTTAGGTTGGGTAGGTTAGACAACAGAAATGCAGGGGTAGGGGAATGGGCCTGGGTGGGATGCTCTCCAGAGGGGCAATGTCAACAAGTTGGGCCAAATGGCCTGCTTTCACACTGTAGGGATTCATTGACTATATGGTTACAGTTAGGTGTCGGGTTGGGGTTAGGGTTAGGTTTTGAATTAGGGTTAATATTTCATTTAGGGTTAGGGTTAAATTTTGGGTTGAGGTTGGGGTTAGGGTAATCTTTAGGGATAGGGTTATGGTTAGGGCTATACTTGGGTTCGGGTGAGGATGAGAATAAGGGTTAGTGTTATTGTTAGGGTGAATGTTGTGGTGAGGGTTAGGGTTAGGTTTAGGATAAGGTTTAATGTTAATATTAGAGTTAGAGTTAGGATTGGGGTGAGGATTAGCATTAGGTTAGGCTTAGGGTTATGGTTACAGTAAGTGTTAGGGTTAGGATTAGAGTTTGGGTGACATCTTGGTCAGACATAGGTTTAGCACAAGTCCTAGGATTTGGGTTATGGATTGGGTTTCAGATACATTCAGGGTTAGGATTAAGTGTAGGGTTAGAGTTAAGGCTAGGGTTCGGTTTAGGGTTAGGTCTAGATCCAGGGTGAGGGATGGGTTATGGCTATGTTGAGGTTTAAGCTAGGGTTTTGCAACGGCTGAGAGTTAAGACTAAGGTTAATCATTATGTTAAGGACTCGGGTTTGGGTTCGGCCAATATTGAGGTTTGGCCTAGGGTTAAGGTCATGTAAGAGTTAGGGTGAGTGTTAAGATCAGATTTAGGTGGAGGGTTAGGGTTAGAGCTAGAGCTAGGCTAACTCCAATTTTAACAGTCGTTTTATCCTTGGCATTTGCCTTTGCCCCGACCCTGACTCTACACTAACTCTAACCCTAACGTAAACCCTAAAATTAAACATGGTTCTAACACTAACCCTAACTTTAACACAAACACTAAGCCTAATTCTAGCCATAATGATAATCTTTCCCTAATCATGACACTAATTGTAGTTCTAACTCAAACGTAATCCTGACCCTTGCCCCTATCCTAAACCTATCGCAGGCCTAACCCTAATCCTAACCCTAACCCTAACCCTAACCCTAACTCTAAAGCTAACCCTAAACCTATCCCTAACTGTAAGCCTAACACTAACACAAACCCCACATTTAACCCTTCACCAAACTTCACCTTCGCCTAACCCTCACTCAAGCCTTAACACTAACATTATGCCTAAACCCATCTGTGAACCTCACTCTTCCCTAACCTTATCCTAAATCTAACCCAAGACCTAACCCTAACCCTTCCCTAACCCTTACTCTTGTCTAACTCTAACCCTAACTTATACCCTTCACCTAACCCAAACTCTAGGTTGATCCCTAAACTGAGTCCTCTCTTTAAACCTAAGCCTAGAACTAAGCCTAACCTTAGCCCTGAGCCTAACACTCTCACTAACTCTACCCCAATCCTAATGTTAACCTTAACCCTAACCCTAACTTTGGCACTGCCTTAACCCTAACCCAAGCCCCAGCTATAGCCTGAGCCCTCATTCTAACCCTAGCATGAAACCTAATCCTAATAGCCTAACCCTAAATCTAAAACTAGACCTAACCCTATCCCAAATCTTAACCCAATGTCTTGACACTCACCCACACTTTGTTTGAGGGTTTCTCTGACTTCAGAAACTTTTACAGCAACCTTCACACTTTACCTAACACTAACCCCAAACCTAATCCTAACCCTAACCCTAACCCAAACACAGAATGCCTGTGCAAGACCCATCACCCAAAATCCATCTCACCACCCACACCCAACACCTCAGCTACCCACTGAGAACAACCATCCCTCATTCTCATCTGTGCCCTCACTGACACCACACCTGCAACCTAACCAAACAACTTGACATTCAACCATCTTTTGCTCGAGGTGTTCTCCAGCTTTAAAACCATTAGTCTTAACCCTAACCCTATTATTTCTCCTGATAATAACCCTAACCCTAGCCATAACCCTAAACCTAAACTTAACCCTAACCTGTATTCTCTTAACAATAACCCTAAATCTAACCATAACCCCAACCCTATCCCTTACTCCAACCATAACTCTAACCCTAACCCTATTCCTAACCCCTAACAGTAACCTTAACCCTAAACCCAATCCAAAGTTTTGACGTTTCCCTACCTTGTGCTTGAAGTTTTTCCCACTTTAGAAACATTGAAATTATCACTACCCATAACTCTACTCCTAGCCTTAACTGTTACCCTCATACCTATTCCCTAACATTAACCCTAACCTAATACTAACTCTCATGCCAACCCTAAACCTAACTCCACTCTGACCCATTCTTTACCTGAATCCAATGCTAACCCAAACCCGTAACCTAACTCTCACAATAACCCTAACCGTAACCCTAACTCTGATTTGGTTTGATGCACTGTTAGTCTATTGTATTCGGAACTTAAACATTAAATAACAGATACTGAAATTTACATTGGTAGCACTGCCAGACCTGGAGTTGCTCTTCTCATTGAGTGGGATATAACCACAGCAGAATGGCTCACTCCATTCTCCTTCTCATCAATGTTACCATCAAGATGGTGCCGGGTTTGCTGTCAGCAAAACACACAATCAAATCAATGTCCATTGACCAACACTTTCAGCGCGGGTGGGAGTTTTAAACTGCCAGTGTATGGACAAAACATGTGGAAATGCTCTGCTTGATTTTTCTTCACATTCACTTTGACCACCCTCTGCACAATTTACACCCCATTGAAGCTGCATTCACTCTCGCCCACCCCACACCTTGAAATATTGACACTGTCCGTAGACTTTGTGAACCAGATAAGTGGTAAACCAATTGCAAAACCTTTGCAATGTCTGACTTCTGAATCTGGTATAAATGACATTTGGCTCAGCAAGCCAATTCATGCATTCATATAGCACCTGACCAGCTCTTTCTGAAGCACAATTCAATGCTTCAGATACAATTATATACTATGAAAGGCTGTGCAGCTGTAGAAACAATCACTTTACTCACAACAAAATCAATAACAACAGGGAATGGTGTCTGTTAATCACCTTGGATCACGTTGGTTCAAAGAAGAATTGTCATTCGATCAGGTCAATATTTCTCTAATTAAAGTTATAAAATCACTCATTCCCAATGAACCATGCTAATGATCAGACTTCAATAGAGGAGAATAATTCGAACAATGGAACACTACCTTTGACATGTAGGCTGGGTTATGAAGCCCTGAATGAGAATTAAATGCATGTTCCGATAAATGTTCTGTTTCTATATTTATAAAAGTGGGGAATGGTGGGAATAATTTAGACAGATGACCGTGCTGAATAGTGTCATAATTTATGGACTTCTACCATGACTGTGACACAGAGTTTCATGTGATAAATGTGGGAAACCTTGTTTTAGGCTCTGGCACAGAGATGATTGCCATATTGAGGGCCTGTTCCTTTTTTTATGTGGAATGGAAGAAGGCTATTTTTATTCACTGAAATAATTGACTCAGTTGTGGCAGTAATGGGTGTTTCTTTAGCGTGCTAAGAGCCTGTGATTTCAACAGAGGGTGCTGAAATTAACAAAAAACAAACAAACCTCTCCATTCAGCTGCTTTTGTTCGTTATGGCAAATGGTCAGTTCATGTACTGAACACAATCTGGCTGTAAATCACAATGCAGGAGCGAATGATGAAGTTAAAATTAAATTGTGGACCTTCCTGCCTCACAATAATCAGAGAGTTCTCCCAACTGTCCATCCTTAAAATGACCTGATAAATCTTTTCCTGCCAGTCTTTCTTTGGCCTAGGGTTGGTAGATGATATTCTTGATGACTGAGGAGTCCAGAACCAGGGCCCACAATCTAATGCTATGAGCTAAACTATTTGGGGCTGATATGAGGAGAAATTTCTTCATCCCACAGTAGTGAACCTATGGAATTTGCTATGACAGAAAGCAGTCAAGGTCAAGGTATTAGAGATAATGGGAACTGCAGATGCTGGAGATTCCAAGATAATAAAATGTGAGGCTGGATGAACACAGCAGGCCAAGCAGCATCTCAGGAGCACAAAAGCTCCAAGATAATAAAATGTGAGGCTGGATGAACACAGCAGGCCAAGCAGCATCTCAGGAGCACAAAAGCTTTTGTGCTCCTGAGATGCTGCTTGGCCTGCTGTGTTCATCCAGCCTCACATTTTATTATCAAGGTCAAGGTATTATATGATTTCAGGAAAGAGTTGGATCTAGCACTTAGGGCATCGGTGGATCAGTGGCTGTGTGTGACACAGTGACTTAGTGATTTGGCGCTGCTGCCTTACAGGGCCAGTGAGCCTGGTTCGATTCCAGCCTCAGTCTGTGTGGAGTTTGCAGTCATCCACATCTTCATGGGTTTCCTCTGTGTGCTCTGGTTTCCTCCCAAGGTTCAAAGATGGGCATGTTCGATGAATTGGCCATGCTAAATTGCCCACAATATTCAGGGATGTGTAGGTTAGGTGGATTAGCCACGGGAAATGTAGGGTTACAGGGATAGGGTAGGCAGATGTGTCTGAGTGGATGCTCTTCAGAGGGTCAGTGTGTGGCTGAATGGCTTGTTTCTACACTGTAGGGATTCTATGGATAATAGAGGAGGAAAGCAGGAACAGGTTATTAAGTTGGATGATCGTCCATGGTCATATTGAATTGTGGAGCGGGCTGAATGGCCTACTCCTTCTCCTATATTCTATATTTCTTTGTGACTTGGTGGCCTTGACCTGGAAGAAATACCAACGGGAAGGAAGGAAAAACTGAACTTGTGTGACAGGCAGACACAAAGGAGAGCTACAAGCAAAGGAATTGGAGGGTGAAGGTGATCCCTACATAAGATGCGAATGTAAAGGAAAAGCAGATGGAGACAGAGTGGGAGGGTAGAAAATTAGTTTGACACAAAGCGAGATGGTCCAATGAAGTGGTGAGTGCAGTAAAATGTTATTACATAAAGACAAATTACATTGATGAAAGTAAGCAAAATTGATCATACCCAGAGTTCTGCATGTTCACTACCCTGTGGAATAAAGCAGTTTAATAATTTGCATCAAGCCATGTTTCTAAGGCCAGAGGTTTTTATTGATTGGAAGTATGTGACCTGTGGCGCTTGACAAGGATCAGTATTGAGACCTCAGTAGTGTGACATGTAGGAATGATTTGGTTGAAAATATAGTTGATCTTGTTAGTAAGTTTGCAGACAATACAAAAATTAGTAGAGTTGTAGAAAGTGAGGAAGGTTATCAAAGGATGCAGTAGAACATAGATCAGTTGGAAAGTTGGCCGGAGAAATGACAGGTCGTGTTTAATCCAGAGAAGTGCGAAGTAATGTTTTTTGGGAGGTCAAATGTAAAAGGAGAGTATATAGTAAATAACAGGGCCCTGAGGAGAATTGATCTTGGAGCGCAAGTCCATAGTTCCTTGAGAAGGCTATGGATAATGTGAATAGTCAGAGTCTTTGCCCAGGGTCGAAATGTCAACTACTAGGGGGCATTTGTTTGAAGTGAGAGGAGAAAAGTTTAAAGGAAACATGCAAAACAACTTTTTTGCATAGAGGGTAGTAGATGCCTGGAATGCATTGCCAGAGGAGGTGCTAGAAGCAGATACATGATAGCAGCATTTAAGAGGCATTAGACGAGCATGTAAACAAGCAGGGAATAGAGGGATACAGGCCATGTTCAGGCAGATGGGATTAGTTTAGAATGACATCACGGTCAGCACAGACATGGGGGGCCAAAGGGCCTGTTCTTGTGCTATACTGATCTATGTTCAAAGTTCTATGTTATGACTCTCACTCTGACTGTGGGAAGCCAGTCCAAAAGGAAACAGGAGAAAAGGATTGGAACTAACCTCCAATTCTTTCTTGAAAAGTCAAGAATCTTGAAGCTGTTTGCTCACTATCAACATTCCACGATCTACTCTTCACGAATAACCCTGAGACTGATCACAACTTCTTCTAAGTTTCGTTTCTTTTCGCACTTACTTCTCAATTCTATGTGTGTTGTGTTACTACTTCTTCTCACGTTTAGTAATTAATAAATTCCCTCTTTGTTAACTAAAGAAGGCCAGGTTAAATTGGTTCCTTTTTAAATTGCTGTGACTGGCCCTTTCTCCTTGGGCTCTTTATATTTGCTCAGCTGTGCACACATGCAACTTATTCTAGTTCAAGACCTGGTGTTCCCATACAGATGATCTTACTGCCACACTCCCTTCCAGCTCAGCAGGAGCATTGAGCAACACATTTAGGAGTCCCATCTCAGGGGCAGTGAGAAGTTGATGCAAAGTAATGATGTTTACATTGAAGGATTCCTCATTTGAAACAGTACAGGCTGGAGTTAATACGTCGTTGCTCTGCTCCATTAAACATTTCAAGGCCAAGAATAGCAGTGGTTAGACGTGGAGTAAATCTACTATTATATACTGAATGGTAGGGCAAGCTTAATAGCTGAATGGTCTAATTCTTGCTCCTATTCCTTAAGATCTTATGTTATCTGAGTGACTTGCACTGTTTGACCAGAACAATCTCACCAATGCCCCTTTAAATAACTACGCTAACAGTCAGGATGAAAGTAACTATGATTGTTGAAGGATAGGAAGCCAGGAATATTGATTAAACTGCCACAAATCTACCTCAGTGAGTTCACTTATTTAATCATCTCCTGGCAATATAAATTCATTTATTTTCACCTGACAGACAATTGTAGTCAAATAGCTTCAAATTGAGGATTGTGAATACATAATACATAAGTGCATTAAGAATAGAATATAGAATATCCTTTGTCATGTATAGTCAAGTACAGGAATATAGGAGTACAGTGAAAAGTTTAACAATGTCACCTCTTATGGCACCATCTTAGGTACTAGTACCTGGGTACAAATCTTAGCTACAAAAGAGGAATAACAAATAAAAGAGGTTGCATTATTTTAGTATGTAATGAATAAATTAGAAATAAGACATAGACAAAGGATTGACATTACAGTCAGATAAAAAAAAATTCAAAGAAATATTACTCTGCAGCAGCTTGGTGCAGGGACTTGCACACACGGTCTGACAGCCTGCCCCAGTCCAACAACTGTTCCCACTCCGCTCCAAGCCTCCAGTCTGCTCTGCACTGGCTCTCAGCTGCTCCATGATAAGTTTCAGGACTGTTTCTTCTGCACTGGCCTTCACCCAATACTCACTCCTCGTGCTGGCTGTTGCTCCGGGACTGTTTCCCTCGCGTCAGCCACTGCACCAGCGCTGGTTCCATCAAGGCCGGTATTTTAAAATAATGGTGACAAACAATCTTTGGATAGAATGGCAATCTACTGTATTTTAAAGATTGGTAATGGTCTTAGTGTTAAATGTTCATTTATACAAGGACAACTGCCAGATAACAAACGTTCAAAGATTAAATGCCAGGCTTATACGCAAAGTCACAAAGATGGCAAAAAAGCTGAGGTGTTTAAGTCCTCTTCTGCAGGCAACATTAGAACATCAGGATACTGTAAACTAGCTACTCCAGGCCCTAGTCAACCTTTCCCTCTGCCATTGTAATGAACATTGGGAGAAGGACCTTCAGTGTAGGAAATCAGCTTTGCAGGGACAATGTTGTTAAAGTTTGATCTGGAGCTACCAGACAGCGTGGCAATACGGATGACCTATTAATAAACTTCACTTTTCATCTCATTGATTTTGAATTGAACTTTCACACTTCCCTCTCTGCACCAGGAAAAGATGTATTTGTTAGAGGAATGGGATGTAATTTTTCTGTGATGTGTTTTAATACCAGGTTTAATGTTTATTTTCTAATATTTACAAATGGCATTGCCCAGAAGATGATTGGCACACTGTCAAGTTCAAACCAGAATATAGAGTGGCGGTAAGTGGCCCCTACTGAGGTGACTCAGATTTTATTATATGTTGACTAGATTTCCAATGAAACTTTCTTTTTCCTTTTGAGTGGCTTCCTAGAGTTCTTTGAATGGGATCTAATAAATAAACAGTGAAGTTATGAAGGAATTCCATCCTCTTTGTTTCAATCAATAGCAAGAGATCTGAATCTCCTGAGTGTGTGCTACAGTGCTAAAATGGCCATCAAAGATTCATGCCAGTTGACAATTCACCTTGGATGTGAATCAATTCCACACCAAAGTTCAAGGAAAACAATCATTACTGGCAGTAAGGAACATTTCATTTGAATCACGTCCACACATCATTTCTGTACAGAACCTCACTCAATGGATCAAATTTAATTCGGGGATTGTGCTTTCTGATTTGTGAAATTTAAAAATCAACAAACTGCGGTGACTTTAGCCTGAACTGACCATGAAGGAGTGCATCATTTTTGTAGCTGAGGAGAAGCAAATGAAATGAATGTGACAGCCGCTTCAACAAAATCACTTTATCAGATTTTTCAAGTATCTGAAATAGCTCAATGAAAAGCATTACGCAATATTCACTTGACCGTTTTGAGTGTAGGCACTCCTTGTGCCATCTACAGAGGCATTCATTACATTCATAGTTAAGGTCTTTCAAACCCAATGTTCCAGGGTGAAAGGATGTTTTAATTTCTATCTTTAACCTGAGTTGACATAAATGCCTGATGAAACATCTCTTTTGATGTGATCAGTATTAAAATGTCCTTATTGTCTTGAATATATTGTCACAAAAAAAGCGAAGAAAATTCCTACTTGTATTTATCTGTATATATTAAAATTTAAAGACTGTTTTAAAAAAAACATTGAACAGCCCCACAAAGGTGACTGTTCTAATTAGTCTTAGCAGTAACCTTCAAGAAGCTCCATTTGAAAACCAAAGTCAGCCAAATGATCATCACTTTACGTACACCCTAATGAAAGTGAATGCCAACTGTTGTGTTATAAATTGTTATACAGAGATGTGTAACTCCAGGTGTAAAAGGAGTACTATTACGGGGAAAGGCCAGAGAAAAGGTCTCTGATAAAATTTAAACAATTGGAGTCCAGTTGCAGTAGTAAAGTGGCGTCTACATTGCACATGCAAGAAGCCAACACTTCTCCATCAAGTCCAAACGGGCGCAGTTTATGTATTTTTTCATTATCGGTTACAATATAATGGTATAAAGCAGACAAGCCCACAGAACAATGGCCTCTTGGTGGGTTGATAATTGTGGCCCTGTACAGTAGTTGCAGACCTGGTATTGTTCTTCCAGACACAGAAGAGTATATGTGTCTGATCTGCTTAAAAAGGTTTACAGGGGTGATTTTATGAGTTTTAAGACCTTCAAGCAATGTGATAACGGCCTTCTCTATTTCCTAGTCAGATTATCCTATGTCTTGTTTGTGTCTCCCATTTCTTAATCGGGTCTTCCTGTATCATTGACAACAAAATGTGAGGCTGGATGAACACTCCCTACCTCCCCACCTATACTCTCTCCACCTATCTTCTTTTCTCTCCATCTTCGGTCCGCCTCCCCCTCTCTCCCTATTTATTCCAGAACCCTCACCCCATCCCCCTCTCTGATGAAGGGTCTAGGCCCGAAACGTCAGCTTTTGTGTTCCTGAGATGCTGCTTGGCCTGCTGTGTTCATCCAGCCTCACATTTTGTTGTCTTGGATTCTCTAGCATCTGCAGTTCCCATTATCTCTCTTCCTGTATCATTATTGTGTATCATTTGGCACTCTGGCTGCTAGCCAAACTGCCATTTTAAAATAAATCCAGTTTTCATCTTCAACTTTGTGTTAATTATGTTTCACTTAACCTGAAATGAACTGTAGGCAGTTGGTTATCTGCAATGCAAGTCTTTGTCTTGATCAAACTTCTTCTCCCTTAGGAGGTTTGGTCACATGGCTTCCACTGTTTGGGACCAACTGCTCTTTAAGCCATACCATTTTGAGATAGCAGTCAGTGAAATGGCTAGTATTGTTTCATGCCACATGTACCGACAAAATCAATATTATCCCCAACTAACTCCCTTTCGGACCTCACTAACTCTGGGGTACAAAGGAAAAGCCTCTGACCTATTAAAAACCTGTACATGTGCACTAGGCAAATAAAAGCCTCTGTTCGTATAAAAAGAGAAGCAGAATCAGGTTTTAGCAAAATCCCAGAAGACTTCTGAAGTTTTTGTTTGCTCAAGAGAATAACTCCCCAACTACTGACTTAGACAATCCAGCCCCACAAATGAATTACAAACTGCTAGCTCTAACTTTGGACTCAATCTTAAAAGTAGGAACATTGATAAACTGTTATCCCTTGGTTGTTTTACATTGAAGTTGTTGCTTTATCTATTCTGATGCTATATCTCCTTGCATATTTCTAAGTGTGCTTGGGCTGCAAGATTTCCTCTGTCTATGAAATAAGCCCTACTTCTGGTTTAGTATTAACTCAGTTTTGTTGCGGTTCTTGAAACGTCAGAGCCCAAAAACAGAGGGAGTGGGGAAAAAATTATATCACAATCTGCAAATAATCAGTTGGTGAGCGTAGGTTTTAAAACTCACAATCTGTCCATGGCAATATCTAGATAGGGTTTGGTGTCACAAAAATAAAACAGCTCAGTTCATGAAAACCCAGACATCAAATAGATGCAGTTGACTCCTTTTATTGACCATTAGTATCATGACAAAAAGAAAAGTTCACAGTAAAGCTCAAAGAAGTTTCCATGTACTGAGAATGCAGACACACCATGCATGAAATAAACAGAGTGAGGTGACACTCTGTTTACCATCAACCTAAAGGAACAGGTAGAAATTGAGAGTCATGCCTGTAATTGGAATGCCTAACCTCATCCCGAGGAGTAAGTTTAAGCCATTTATTGCAATTGCAATGTGAAGTTGCTGAAACTCCATTTTTTACAGGACAGCTCTCACCATAACTCTGCAATTCAAGTATTTCAAACTTTTCAGATTTTCCAAAAAAAATCTTGTTTCAAAGCAACAGCTGCAGTCACTGCTTTCAGAATAAGACCAGAAATGATAGTTTGCTGTTCTTCATCTCACTGTAGGCTGTGATCAACTGTGACAGGCATATCATTTAATTGACTGATGCATAGGGATTTTGTTCTCGAGAAGGTAAGGTAAACCTTCAATTTCTGCATGGACACTTTTGAATTGATTGTAAGAAAATGAAATTATGAAAATATATTGCAGTATTTACTCTAAAGGACATAGAATTTATGTCACCAACATCTATATTTACATTACCATTTGTATTAAAATTCTATTGAAAGATTTGGTCTATTTTGCATTCATTGGTTATCTGAGACACCACGTTTTCGACATTTTTACACTTTTTTCTTAAATTTATTGGGCCCTCCAAATGAGCTGGAGTTTCTGATAAGTGCTTGGTAGGTTCTCAACATTTCGTAGATACACAGCCACAATTCTTCACGTAGGTGTAGGTGAAGTCAATTGTAGTGTTATCTGGGCAAATCAGTGTAATATTTTGCTTGCCAGTCATTAATTCCTGACAGCAAGTGCAGTTATGAGAAATCATATTTGCCTCAGCAGAATACCTGTCATAGAAACAAGAAATATTACTTTAATTACTGGCTTTAGGATATGCAAAGATTAATTATTTATCTTTCAAATAATACAATATTAAAATATAAGTACAGCATGAATTCCCTCTCAATGGCTTTTAATATAAATCTCTACATTCACACTTATGTCAACTATCCATAATATCATTACCCGTGAACTAATGAGAGGCATTGCAACATTACTCACGTGATGACAGTGTGACAAATATTCAAACTCCATTTTAAACAGTGACATAAGACTCCGGAATTTATAATCGAAGAATATAAAAAGAGATAGTGTCTGACTCAAAGCTGAGGCCTAGACTTTCTGCACGCAGTACCATGGGAGATATGCAAATTGTTTGCGTATGTACTCTTTCATGAGGCTGAATCTTGCTTGAAAATAATGCATGTTAACGATGCAAGCCATCATTAATATGCAAATTGCTTTGAAAGTTCGAGAGATTGTGTGATAAGCTGTGTGTTCTGAGCCTTTAGGATTTGCTGGGTGTTCCTGTACTTGTACAATCTTCACTAATCTTTACTCTACTGATCTTTACACAGAGGATGGTGGGTACCTGGAATGCGTTGCCAGTGGAGGTGGTAGAGGCTGGCATGATGGCATCATTTAAGATGTATCTAGACAGATACATGAATGGGCAGGGAGCAGGGGGATCCTTGGAAAATAGGCAACAGATTTAGATAGAGGATTGGTGTAGGCTTGGAGGGCCGAAAGGCCTGTTCCTGTGCTGTAATTTTCATTATTCTTTGTATTGGACAAGCATCTCACTCTCAGTTTCCCAATCACTGTTATGAACTTATTAGATATTCACAGCAATTATCCATTTAGTGCAATGCAAGAGGTTAGAAATGGAATTTAACAGAATAAGTACTTTTTAAAAGATTAATATGGCATTTACTGTTGCAATCCCAATCGATAAATCTCCTTGCCCCGTTAACAATTGTTCAATCTCACCATTTAATGTAGTAAGTTAGAATAGAATCCTTACAGAGTGGAAGCAAGTCCACACTGACCCTCACAGCACCCACCCACACCCATCCCCCTGTAACCCACCTAAGCTACACATTCCTGAACACTGCAGGCAATTTAGCATGGCCAATCCACCTAGCCTGCACATCTTTTGGACTGTGGGAGGAAACCGGGGCACCCAGAGGAAACCCACGCAGACATGGGGAGAACATGCAAACTCCACACAGACAGTCACCCGAGGATGGAATTGAACCCGGGTCCCTGGCACTGTGAGGCGGCAGCGCTAACCACTCTGCCACTATGCTGCCCCATAGCTGTTAGAGATTTTAAAGCAGGACAGATTTAATTTGGGATTATTTTGTTTTGCTCTTTCCTGCCTCTTTATTATTTTTCATGGAATCCATAAAATCCCTACATTGTGAAGGCAGGCCATTTGGCCCATTGATTCCATGCTGACCCTCCAAAGAGCATCCCACCCAGGCCCACTTCCTACTTTATCCTGCTTTTCCCACCCTAGTTGCTATGGGCAATTTAACATAGCCAATCAACGTAACCTGTACATCTTTGGAGTGTGGAGGAAACCAGAGCACTCGGAAGAAACCCACGCAGACACAGGGAGAATGTGCAAACTCCAGTCAGTCTTTGCCTTACTTTACTTTCTGTTCCTGCTTTGACTTTAATTTATGCTAATTTGCTTCATTTTTCCATTGTCTGTGATTCAGGAAGTGCTGCTGTTCCCATTATTCATTCAGAGCCCAAATATTCCATTGTACTTGCCATGTCCATAACAGCTTGTATTCCTAGCAAGTCATATGACATAAAATGTAGAATTGCAGTGTGCACGATAAAAGCTAATTAATGGCCTACATTGCAAAACGTCGTGTTCCTCCAAGTTCTGTGCCATTATTTATCTTCATTTATTCATAGAGCTGAATATTTTGACGTGGGAGATGTGAAAACAGAAAACTAAAGCCATGATGCACACGTGTCCCTGATTATTTATGATAGCGCCTTTTAAGACAGTTCAGGGACACAGCAGAGCTGATGTTTGCAGATGGAATGGAAATGCTTCCATTTCAGAGCAACTCCTCAAGGAAACGCTCTACCAGGCCCCACAACCTCTTAATTTCTGTAAAAAGAAGCAGATGTATTCTGTCCTTGAAATCTTAACTACCAGAAACAGATTGAATATGCCTGAACAAAATAAATGACACGTGGCAATGGTTCAGCTTAAAGTGACAAGCTGGAATCATAAGATCATTAGATGAACAGTGAATAAATAACTGATAAGGTGCATTATTTTTATTTCCATCTAAATTATCTGATGGAAAGCCAAAGAGGCAACTAAAGAAGGATTATTAAAAATGCCAAAGTAATAAACTGAGCCTGAACTTCGTAAGAATCAACCATATTGGTAGTATGATCAAATCAAGTTTCAGTTTAACTGTTTGATTGATAACCAAAAATAAACTTATGTTTAAGCACATTTTCTATCCATAAAACCTCACTGTTGGCACATTTTGTGGCAACATTCTTCTGCATAAATGTTTGTGTTTTGTAACGTAAATGGTCTAAATAAATTTGCCATGCTGTAATCTCATTTCTCACTGGTGGTGGCCCTGCAGGGCTACCGTACTGCATCTTTCAGCTCTGCAGGCAGATCCCAGTGCACTAAACAATTCTGCTTTACAAATTGCACTATGTTTTGTGATGTAACTACAGATAGTATTTAAGTTTCTAAGTATCATATCAAATAAGAACAGGCACTGTCTCCATACATTCAGCAACTAAACTTTCCACTGTCTGTGTAGCAGAATGCTTGGCACAAACACTATCTGAGACCAAAATGCTCGTTTCAATCTCGGTTTCTCATATTTCTAATGCAAAAATTCTATTCCTGAAACGGCTGTGCATGCCAAATCAACTAAAATTTTCAAGGCTGAGATTGAAGGATTTTTGTTTGGTAAGGGTATGAAGGAAAATGAGTATAAAGGAGAAAAGGTGACTTGGCTCCCTGCTAATTTCCCAAATCTCAGCCACTCCCCAAACTGCTTCCCTGCAGGGAACATACTGCCCTCCTTGATGACATTCACCTTGTTTTCAAGCACGCAATTCAGTGCTCTGAACTCCAAAGTCAAGCACAAGAACAAAGGGGGGCATTTTCATCCTTGATAGTTAATGGGAGAGGCAGATTGCCTTTAGATAAAGAGTCACTGGGCTTGAAACATTAACTCTGCCTTCTTCCCACAGATGCTGTCAGGTGTACTGAGTTTCTCCTGCAATTTCTGTTTTTGTTTGAGGCAGAATGCCTTGCATCGCCCCCTTCCACTACAGTTCTGTCCTTTGTTTCTTTCCAAACCAGGCTATAAAAATAACCATCAATCAGTTCTTATGTTCCAGAAGAGAGAAATGATGACTGCTTTCAGCCTCCTGACAGAATTTGTTTTTGTTCAGATGGAATCTACAATCCTACAGGGATAGATGTACAGTACAAAACTAACAATAGAATCAAGACTGGAACACTACCAGGCAAACAATGACATTGATGCTGCCCAAAGTACTAAATACTAAATTGGTCAGACTACACAGCCATGAGTTTTTTTTAGCAGGAAGCAAATAGGTGATCACAGCAACCTTGCACAGGAATTTCATTGGAAACTAGCAAGATTTCAACCACCAGGAATCATTTGATAAACTCTGGACAGCTGTCTGGCCGTTTTTTCACTTGCTTCCCAATAGGTTTACCTGTTGAAGTCCAGTGGAAACTTAATTTACGGCAAAAACCAAATGACTGAATTTAAAGGAATCACAGTTGCAAATAGAACCATTTAATTGAAACAGCTTTACAAAGCATTCTAACTCTACCCGAACTAAGTGTTATATGTGGTTCTAACATCTCCCTGTTCTTAAGGTCCACTGAGTGGCTGCTAAAGAAAAGTATTGCATATCTTCTGAATCACCATATCTACTTGCTTTGCTGCCTTGATAGACTTGTGAAAATGTATTTCAAGGTCCCACAGTTCTTTTGTACACTCCAGCAGCCCAATGTTTATTTACCCATCCTGCCGATATGCATTACTGTGCACTTCCATGGACTGAAGTCTATTTGCCACATTCAGCTCACTTGACCACCATGTTCCCTCAAGGATGTGTGGGTGACAGAAACCCAAAAGGTCATACGTAAGATGCGCAGGTTACATGTGTAACCATCAAAAAAAAATGAAAGGGTACCACACTTTAATAAGTCAGATAAACGCTGCAGAATATGATTACAGCAGAATGGTATTTTTTATGATCCACAGCTTTTGTAGTTCACAGCTTTCTACAGTCAACAGCTTTCAACCTCACTAGCGACCACACAGCAAACTCCACCAGCACTGCATCACAAAAGTACATTGATTGTTACTCTTTGTTTCCTGCCACTTCCATAGTTTTAGGCCAACTTGCCTTTGTTCTTTATTTCCATGGTTTTTAACCTTTCAATCAGTCTCCCACTGGGGGCCTTGTTATGCTTTATTAAAATCCATGTAGGTTATATTACCTTCTTTGATCCTTCTTGTCAGCTCCTCAAAAAGTTAAATTAATCTAATCAGGAATGACCTTTACTTCATGAATCTACACTGTCTCTCCATGATTAGTCAGTTCCAAATGACCATCAAAGCTGTCTCACAGGCTTGCTTTTGCATTGTTTGTCCACCACTGGGCTAACTCATTACTTAGTCTTTCCCTTTTCTCCTTTGTAAATAATATTCATTAATGTTCACTAAGAACTATACTCAGTTCTCTACCTGCATACACATAAGATGCCCCACGATAAACTAACAGGGTCAGAGAATACAAAGTCAGGGATATGAGAGGCACTACATTTTAGCTGGAAGGAGAGAGAGGTCACATTACTTGGAAAGTGTAAGTCTACATGGAGTAGCAGAATAGGCTGATCTCAGAGTACAAGGAGCTTAACACTACAAGTCGTTCCACAGATTAACAGAGCATAAAATAGTGAACCAAACGCTGAGTTTTATTTCTAGATGGGTACAACTGAAAAGTACGGAAATTATGTTAAACCTACATCAAACCGTGGTCACTATAATTAATAAAAGGACATAGAGGCATTGGCAAGTGCATTGTACGCCAACCCCAGAAAAGTGTGAATACATATTTATAGGGAAAAGAGGAATAAGTTAGGTCAGTTTTCTCCTGCAAAAATAAGGCTGATGTCTCTCCTAATGGAAGTCTTCAAAAAGATAAGCAGTTCTAATCAAGTAAACGCAGAGACATCGTTTCTATTTGATTCTATCTCAAGTCTCTGTTGGACTACCTCTTCTGAATCATATCTTGGATTCTGATTCTTTCTGATCTTTCTTAGAGACTCTTTGCTCCTGAGTTTTCTCTGACTATGTAACTATCTATTCCTCATGTTTCTGCTTGTTCATCCCTCTTTCTCCCCAATATTTTTCTTATACACTGTTTTCTCACTGGTATTCCACTTTGAATTGATATTCTCTCCCTCATGTAAATTTCTCCCAGTCAACTCTCTTCCAGGTATATCTTTCAGACTTTGTATTTTCCTTCAAAAATTGCTCTGAATGTTTGACACTGTTTTACATTTCTGCCACCTGTTTCTCCATGATGTTATTTCTGGACTTCACCATTCCCTGATGTTTCTCTCGGTTCAGTGCTCCCACTTTATGTTTCTTGCTGGATGTTCCTCTGTGAGCCCACTCAGATGTTTCTTATACTTACATAGAATAGGTCAAGCACCACCCTTCACAGTAAGTCATCGGCACTTTTTGTTTAGATCGACATCCTTGATGGTTGATATAGGTTGTGGTTTGAGAAACTGTACATGTCTTTGGAACACCTACGATTGTGAACATCATTAAGATCATTATAGTTCAGTGAGGTCGATTCAGATGATTTTTCAAACATTAAAGCAGAAAATAAGATGTAGGTAACATTTTAAATTTAATATCTTGCACGATTTTATTTTTTTGAATGCGGCTAGGTATAAAGATTTATAGCTTCTTAAGTCCAGAGTAGTGAAATCTGGACTTAAATCTATGTTGTTTGTTGGGATCCTATGGAGGTCCTGATGTGCACACATTCATAGAAATTACCCAGCAAATTCAGATTACAGGGGGATGGGCCACACAGCCATCTATGAAATTCTACACCAGGTACAAGCGTACAAATTAGGAGTAGATATCCCCCTCAAACCTACTCCATTATTTGTAAAATTGCCTTTCTTTTATTCACGAGATGAGGGCATCTCTGGTTATTGCCCATCCCTAATTGCCCAGTTTGAAGGTCAACCACATTGTTGTGGGTCTGGAGTCACTTGTAAGCCAAACCAGGTAAGGATGGCAGTTTCCTTCCCTAAAGGACATCAGTGAACCAGAGGGGCTTTTCCTGACAATTGACAATGGATTCACGTCAACAATAGACTCTTAATACAGCTTTTTTGTATTGATTTCAAATTCGACCACCTGCCATGACGGGATTCAAACCCAGGACCCCAGAACATTATCTGTGTCTCTGGATTAACAGTCTAGCAGTGGTACCACCAGGCCTTCCCCTAAGTGGGTCGAACCATATTAAAAAATTACATCTTCAGGTATCCCAAATTGTTTTACAGCCAGTTAAGTAATCTTAAAGTGTATTCATTATTGTGTTCAAGGCAAATGTGATACCCAGTTTGTGCTCAACAATGTCTCACAAACCAAAATTAAAACATGGTGCACAGAATTTGTTTTAGCAACGTTGGTTGAAGGATAGATGAGAGCCAGACAACCAGGAAAACTCTGCCCTTCTTCAAATAATACTATAGTGTTTTTTACATCACTTTGATAGAATTTATATATTGTTTGGTAAAACTGTCACCTAAGATATGATACCTCTGTCAATGAGATGCTGCCTTGCAACATCAATGCAGAGTCAGCATCAAATACTTACTTGAGGCCTGAAACTTGGTTTAGAACAAATGACTCTCCAAATGAGTTGTGGGAATTCTTATGACAAAGCCAAGGCTAACATTGAATTAAATTCACTTCCAACAAAAATGCATCAG
Source organism: Stegostoma tigrinum (assembly GCF_030684315.1). NCBI lineage: Eukaryota > Metazoa > Chordata > Chondrichthyes > Orectolobiformes > Stegostomatidae > Stegostoma > Stegostoma tigrinum. Next base: position 9,334,378 of record NC_081370.1, read on the forward strand.
TTCGACTGCATTTTAATTTAGAGCCACAGGGAGATTTTAAAACTGTTTAAATGCACTACTTACATTTCTGACAACAGCCATCTGAGTCCATGTGCAGTGTTCCCTGTTGCAGAAAATGAATTAGAAATTGTTCTCTGAAAACTCAAATCTGACAAAACTTCTGGTTATTTAACTTACAGAACAAGTTTTGTTATCCTTGTACTCACAGGTTCACAGTTATCAGGATCCAGTTGGGGACACCTTTGATGATGGATGCTTGGAACAAAGTGAGATCCTATTTTCTCACACTCATATTTGGTGCAATTGTTCTTTGAATCTGACATTGCAGCTCCAGGCTGTGCAATTAAAGGAAAGGAAAAGTTTTCAATGGCAAGTAACTACAGAGAAATGCAAGGACTGTGGGCTCTGTCAGCCCATCAATCTTTATCACTATGACAACCACAGGCACTGAATGTCAAAGGGGATAATTTATCTTTCCCTGCATATAAGGATTTCTCATATAATGTCTATGAACTCTTTCTACATTGTAAAACAACATGTTACTCTAATAATTAAAGTCATAGTTACAATTGTACTGTGAAAAACATTCCAAGTACCTTCCAACACGACCAATGAATAAATGTTTAGATGCGGCTTTGTTTATTTATCATAGGCATGCAAGTTATAGTAAGCTGCAGTGCTGGCCAATGCAACTACGTACCACACACATATGCGCAACATTTCTTCCTTGGGTTCCATAGTCATTTAATTTTTATTACATCTCGGTGAAATTTCTTGAGATGTTTTCAGTATCAAATTTGCTCTGTAAACCTCTGTTCGTTGAGCAAGGGGAACACAGATTCCTAATCTCCATTATAAAGCTGAAGAAAGAACTCGGGACCTGATCACATCAATGATTATTTCTGAATCAAGCTTTAGCTGTTTGCACCAGGGCAACATTTTCTAAGGTTGAATTGTATTGTTTTTACATGAACTGCAAGTCATGTCAAGGTCTTTGGAGTGATTCTCGCAGTGAAGATGAGTGGGTATTTTCATTGTATCTTAACAAAATCTTAACAATATTTATTGCCATTTGATGCCTCACAGAAAGAATCATGTTTAACTTCTGCCCACATCTGATGAAGAGTTATCTAGACTCGAAATGTTAGCTTGTTGTCTCTCCATGGATGCTGTCTGACCTCCAGAAGTTGTTGTTTTCAACTCATCTTATCACTAGCTGTTTCCAGAGCAACATGCCTCTCAGCACAGGTATTCCCCATGACCAGTAAACATTGCTGTTACCTCAAAGTTATGCTGCATGGCTGTGGAAGGTGCAAGGAGAGATGGCGGTAGGTTGGGGGTTCACACCATGCTTTTCCGAGAGCGACCAGGAGTTCCTGGTGATGGAAAGGAGGGGAATCCTCTTCCTGGAGAAGTGGCACAGGGAGCCACTTCCCTATACTATGCCAGTTTGGTCAGAGGTCACAATCCATGCCAGTGCCATCTCCAGGGTGAGGAAGACCCTGCTCTCTGCAGTCTCACACTTAACAACAGCATCCACTTTTGTTCTAAAAGCCGTTCTGTTGCATGAAACACCTTCCCTCACACATTCTCAGTTGCCCCGTACTTCCGCATCAGTAACCCTGCATCTTTTTTTATATAGAATCCCTATGGTGTGGAAACAGGCCCTTTGGCCCAACAAGTTCACACTGAGCCTCAGCGCATCCCACCCAGACCCATCCCTCTGTAACCCACCTAATCTACACATCCTTGAACACTACAGGCAATTTAGCATGGCCAATCCACCTGGCCTGCACATCTTTGGACTGTGGGAGGGAACCGGAGCACCCAGAGGAAATCCACACAGACACGGGGAGAATGTGCAAACTCTACACAGTCACCCGAGGGTGAAATTGCACCCGGGTTCCTGGTGCTGTGCGGCAGCAGCACTAACCACTGAGCCACTGTGCCGCCCCTGTGTGCTGTGTGGTCTCCTCTGTGCAGTCTCCTCGTTCCCTCAGCACCTTTCTCTGACATGCATCAACACTAACGGCTCTGCCACACATTTGCATCTTATCCATTTGGCCCCTTTATGTCATTACAGAGATGACAGCTCATAGCAGGATGAAGAGATGTCCACTAGGTGGTGAGTGCCACCCTCGCTCCCCTCCAAGGAAAGGAGACTCGCCTTAGCTGGAGAAGACAGGGACTGCTCCCACGAGGATGAGGAGGCATCCATGTCCTGACACTTCTCATCTCACTGCAACGGTCTTATTAATCAGTGCTTGCAAAACCTCCTGCTTCTTATATTTCCCAAGGACCAGTCGTCATTCACTGACCAGAGTGCCTCGACCTCGCTAGATGGCAGTGTAGATGCAATGCAGAGACCATCTTTGACACTGTATCCTGGACTCCCCAGCAACATGGATAAGGATACTGACAGCCCTGCAGATGGATTTGGGAATAACACACAGACCGCTGGTAGTTGGACAACTGCATGAGACCAGGCACCAGCTCTGCCCTTGGCAAGAGAAGACCCTGTGGTCTCGGCAATGAAGGCCTTCACCATGAAGGAACAACAGCTGCAGCTGTTAGGTGCAGAGAAGGGACGAGCTTCAAACCTGACAAGCCTGGGCAATGTAGTCAGCCCAGTGATACACTAACTGTCATTGGCTCACACTCTACAGCAGTATTGCCAGTCCTGCAACCATCTGTTTGCCTTCATGGGCAAGTTGTCTGCTGCTAGAGAGGCAGGCCCAGTACCCTCAGAGGCTGCTGGAGAGTCAACAATTATATCTGCTGTCCCGGGCATTGGCCCTTAAGATAAAAGGCAGGGCAAAAGTGAGAGAGACTTAAGTCTAGTCCAGATTTGCCTTTCTCGTAAGGAGACGGGGTGGTGCCATGAGGCATCCAGCCAGGGGAGAAACCACATATAGGTTCTTGCTATTGTTTCAAATCAGGGCACTGCAAAGGTAGCCCAGCCCTTGACTGCCAGCCTGCCTGGCCCCCTTCCAATCCTTAGAAGTTCCAACCAGAGAGTCAACTTGCCTCTGGCAAAAAGATCCTTGGCATGTTTGGCCCATTCAGACTCAAATGTCCAGGAGTTTCTGGACCAAAAATCCAGGGCCAATAGGCACGACTAGATCACTCCTTGTTCATTGACAAAGTGCAATGGTTGTGGTTGTACAAGGACCATCAAGTACATCAAGTAGGAACAACAGTAGCAATGCATGTGTACGGCATAGGCTCACCTGCCACTCTCATCGCTGCCTGCTGTTTGGCTGGTTGCGTGCACAGAAGTGTACGTCTGAGGGAGTTTCCAGTAGTGACAGCGATAGGGAGGTGCAGACAAGACAGTTAATGCTGCAGGATGTCGAGGGAGTAGAGACCCTGCATGTCTATGCTGTCAAACTATTGCAGGGCCATGTTATTCCCATGTGAATGCCCAATGACTGGATACAGATGCAACCCCTTGCTCACACGCTGCCCCACTAACCCTGGCCATCACAAGTCTCTTTGTGGCCATTTTCTTCAACATTGCATATTTACTATGTGCTTCACGATTGAAACAGCAGTGAGCATTCCTCTGGCAGTGGCTTTCTGACTCAGCATGAATGTGCTGCTGAGACTCTCAACATCAGGCTCGCCTTCCGAGGTACCTATTCCGTCAACACTACAGGCTTCAGATTTCCTGTGATAGGGTAAGTTTCATAATGAGCTAAGTAGCAGGTGATCTGGTGGGATATCTCACCAGGTATGGGAATGGGCAATGCGTTAATTACACCTAATATGTTTGCCTTCACACGTCGAAACAAAGCTGGAAAATTGTTCCCCATGTCTTCAATGCATCTGTCTGGGCCTTTGGATTACTAGCGCAGTCACGTTACCATTATGCTACTGTCCTCTCCCTGTAATGAGAAGGCACGTTGTGATATTGCACAAAATGAAGGGAATATATCAAAAGATATATACCCCAGTATTTATTTTTTAACATTTCTGGGACCAAAGGATTTCTCTAAGTGCTTCAGGAGACAAACCACACCATGTAGAATATCAGAGATAACAAAGTGTGAAGCTGGATGAACACAGCAGGCCAAACAGCATCTTAGGAGCACAAAAGGTGATGTTTCGGGCCTAGACACTTCATCAGAGGGTCTAGGCCCAAAACGTCAGTTTTTGTGCTCCTAAGATGCTGCTTGGCCTGCTGTGTTCATCCAGTTTCACATTTTGTTATCTTGGATTCTCCAGCATCTGCAGTTCCCATTATCTCTGATCACAATTTTAACCTCACTGCGAAGCCTCTTCCAAGGATGCCTAACCTGAAGAAGTTACCCTCCTCCCTCTGGAGCTCTGATGAAGGGTGTAGGCCTGAAACATCAGTTTTTGTCCTCCTAAGATGCTGCTTGGCCTGCTGTGTTCATCCAGCTTCACACTTTGTTATCTTGGATTCTCCAGCATCTGCAGTTCCCATTATCCATGTAGAATATCATTGTGTTTTCACTCAATTTGAGGGAAGCACAGTAGGAACTCATTTTGGTACTTCTGTAAGGTAACTATGTCTCCTGATGAAATGCCCAATAGAATTTTGTTCATATAGGCTGGTTTCATCATCACAGAATCCTGACACTGTTGAGGCAGGCCATTCAGCCATACCGACCCTCTGAACAGCATCCTACCCAGACCCACACCCCTTATGTTATCCTTGTAACTCTGCATTTCCCATGATTAACCTGTACATCCTGGACACTATGGACAACTTAGCATGGCCAATCCACCTAACTCCTTCACATCTTGGACTGTGGAAGGAAACCCACACAGACACAGGGAGAACATGCAAACTCCACACAGACAGTTGCCTTAGGTTAGAATTGAACCTGAGTTCCTGGCGCTGTGAAGCAGCAATGTTAACCACTGCACCATCCAGTAATTAATTTGTAATCAGTTGTTGAAACGGTTTTGTTTCTTAATATTACACTGATTCAGTCTCAACTGGGTACTGTACCCAATTCTGGAGCTGCACTTTAGGAAGGATGAGAAGCTTTTAGAGAGAGTGCAAGAAAGAAAGATTCCCAGGGTGAGAGACTTCAATCAGATGAATAAGTCAGAGGAAACAGTTAGCATGGTGACTCAGTGATTAGCACTGCTGCCTCACAGTGACTGGGACTTGGGCTTGATTCCAACCTCAGGTGACTGTCAGTGTGGAGTTTACAAATTCTCCTCATGTCTGTGTAGGTTTCCTCCGGGTGCTCCAGTTTCCTCCTGCAGTCCAAAGATGTGCACATTAGGTGGATTGGCCCTGGGAAAGGTGGGGTGGGTGGGATGCTCTTTGGAGGGTCAGTATGGGCTAAAGAGCCTGCTTCTACACTGTAGGGATTCTATGACAAGGTTTAGGAGAGAGTTGATGGAGTTGTTCAAAGTATAAAGGTTCCAAACAGAATAGATGGAGATGAACACAGCAGGCCAAGCAGCATCGTAGGAGCAGAAAAGCTGATGTTTCGGGCCTAGATCTGATGAAGGATCTAAGCCTGAAACATCAGTTTTTGTGCTCCTAAGATGCTGCTTGGCCTGCTGTGTTCATCCAGCTCCACACTTTGTTATCTCGGATTCTCCAGCATCTGCAGTTCCCATATCTCTTGGATGGAGATAAATATTGTTCCCACTGGCAGAAGGGTTAAAAGGCAGAATATATCTTTTCTTTAAAGACAGGCAAAAAATATGAAAATAAAATATTTTCATATAGCCAGTGGTCAGGATCTGGAATTCATTCCTTGCATGTGTGGTGGATGCAGGTACAATTGGGGCTTTCATAAGCAAAATGGATAAGGACTTGAAGAAGAAAGATTTTCAATTCTAAGGGCGAAGGAATGGAATTGGCTGAATTGCACTTGTAGAGACACAGTAGAGAAACAATGGGCTGAATGGCCTCCTTTATTGTTGTAACCAATCTAAGACTCTACAATTATACCTTCAAATTAACATATTTATCAATTCCCTAAGCAATAAACATATCTCCACATTTTTACTCATAATTTTGTGCTTGAATCATGATCATGTTGCATTTTCCTGAACCTCATCAACTTGCTCATCACTTGTGGTAAATGGGGTAAAGTCTTTTTTGCCATTTCAGTTCCTTTGATTTTTTTGTTCAACGGACCAACTTGACAATTCCAAATAGTCTCTTTTATTTTAAAGCATACTACAGCTCATGTTGGTTCAAGTAGAAACCCATTAAACATTTCAAGTCATCTCTTCACACAACAAAATTGTTGAATATTACATTCTACCGTAATGCCTCAAAATCTTGAATAGATGTTTTTATGGTGATACCAAATGAACGTAATACGTAATGGAATGTGCATACCTGGAGGATTATTGGTGGTTGATTTGGGACCTCAATTATACAGTCAACCTGTGTACAATTCCCACAGCATTGTCCTTTCACCTCCTTATACTTAAAACCCTGCGAAGAAACAATATACTGTTGAGCATTGTCCTTTTCTGAAGTAAAGTGGAATCATTACTGATTTCTGAACAGCATACTCACTGGTGAACAATGAGAATCACAAGGTATGGGAGTACAGTCAATCACTTTGTGCTGTGTTGATGGATCAGTTTTATTGGTACATTTGCAGTTCTTATAGCAGTCCTGAGGAATAACCATTCCTGGCTGGAAAGCAAGATGAAAGGTGGGTCATGTTATCCATCAATATCGTGGATTCTAGTAGATGAAGTTCATTCAAGTTATGGAGATTTAGTTTCCCCTGGTACTTTATGAATTGCATGAAATCCATTTGTGCATTCTTTCAGCACAGTTATTAACATTAAATACATAAATATATTTTAACTAGATTATTGTTTAAATGCTAAATTAATATTTTAGTAAACACAGAAGCACCCTATTTCAGTTTCACTACTCAAAACATTCACTTTATTTTGTGCTGTTTTGGCAATATGAGTTTTAGAAGTGAGAATTAGAAGTTAAAATTATGGAAACGAAACACTGAGCAAGTGAGAAACACCAGCAAATCATATCTTAAAATGTCTGAATGTTCTTTACCTTGTACTCAGTGTCATTGAACACACACACTGGCTTTGGCTCTGAAAAATGAAATGGTATGCCATTAATGTAATCATTAGTTTGCAATTAAAGTGCAGACTGTAAGCACGATACTTCAAATTGCTATGGTGATACCAATAAAATATTATGCATTCCACATTAAAGATAGTTGCAACTACTTACTGCATTTGTAATTTGGACAGCATTTGTCTTCATTAATATGGTACACTGGTTCATATCCAGGTTGGCAATCAAATTTCAAAGTGGGACAGTGGGTCACATTACATTCTAAATGAATAAAAAATTGACACTGCTTAAAAAGCTTGAAGTTATTCTTTCATTTAACTACCTAATTTGAAGTGATATCAATGATAGACGTTTATTCAAGATTCAAAAAACCAAACAAATCTATTCGAGTAATTCAACAGTAGTAACTACAGAGACCAGAAATAGTCAAAACAGCAAGTTTTGACTTTTTAGGCTCCTTTATACTCCTTAATAGAAGAATCAACACACCTCAGAAAAGGTAACAATACCAGATAACAAGGTGTAGAGCTGGATGAACACAGCAGGCCAGGCAGCTTCAGAGGAGCAGGAAAGCTGACGTTTCAGGTCAAGATCCTTCTTCAGAAATAGGTAATAATATAACCAGGTAACAATAACCAGTGGGCTGAAAATGACATTTTACTGGTTAAGTGGGAATTGTGTCAAGTTTTTCGGAGGTCTTTTGCCACAAAGCCTAGTGAGATATCTCACCATACTTATCAAGCTGTCTCATTTATTATCTGCCCCGCCACATGCTGTTGCTCTCACATTATTTGAGCTCCATCTTACTTCACATTATTCCCAGAACAAGCTGCCATTCAGCAGATATCCACTGAAACACCAGCATCACAAGCACCCATGAAATCTTTTAAAGGTTGCAGTGCACTGGGACAAGCATTGGAAATACATTATTGCCCCTCAATGGCAATGTAATGGCACACCACCCACAAAGTCATGCATTTACAGTATACAGCCGGCATGACTGACACTTCTGTATACATACAATCCCATTCTCTCATCCTATTCACTATTTACCCAATAGACCATACAGTTTACCTGTCCTTAGCTACGTCCCATCTGAACACCCTCTAAGTCAGAGTTTCTCTGTTCCCAGTGCCTTGCTGGACACCAGATTCTTGTCATTGTCAGCAGGTCTAGGGTGTTCAAATTCAGTTCTGAAGTAGGATCTCTGGACTGAAAGGGAAAATTGATAAGTATCTGAAGAAGAATTTCAGGGCTAAGGGAAAGAGTGAAGGAATGGAATTAGTTGAATTGTTCTTGTAGAGAATCAGCAGGGAAACAATGGGCTCATTGCTGTAACCATTCTAAGACTCTACAATTATAACTCTAAATTTAAATACCCATCAATTCCCTCAGCAAGAAGATTATCTCCACATTTTTACTCATATTTTAGCGCTTAACTCATAATCATGTGGCATTCTTCTGAACCTTATTAATTCACCGATCACTTGACGCAAATTGGCAAAGTTAACTTGCTTTCAGTTCAGTTCTTTTGATTTATTCTACACCTTTTGTTCAACAGAGCACTTTGACAATTCAGCTTTCTGTTTAACTCTGCTTTCTCTCTACAGATGTTGCAAAACCTGCTGAGTTTCTGTTTTTGTTTTCTATTTTTGTTTTCAGATTTCTAGCATCCCCTGATCTTAGATTTATTTTAGAAATCTACTAGAACCAGATGTTAATCAGGTCCTGTGTGGCTTGTAGCACCTGACAGTGCCTAACTCTAACATTCACAAAGATAGCTGCTTTCTCCACAATAACCTCATCACCCTCATCAGAAGACTGTTCCTGTTCCCCCAGTTCCACAGCATTTATCACATCACCTCGTTGCATGCTCCAGTTGTCCACAGCACAGCTCTCCAAGGTGATCCAGAACACTCTACCTGGGCTATATTGGAGGTCAGCCCTAAGTGCTCCTAACAACAGAACCACATCTTCACCACAGCCCTGGTCAAAGCATGAATGGTAATATATCTGAGTTTTGGCTCATTCAGGTATTGTGTAATGAGTCAAAGTTGCAGTAGCTAGTTCTTAGATAATAAAATGTGAGGCTGGATGAACACAGCAGGCCAAGCAGCATCTCAGGAGCACAAAAGCTGACGTTTCGGGCCTAGACCCTTCATCAGAGAGGGGGATGGGGGGAGGGAACTGGAATAAATAGGGAGAGAGGGGGAGGCGGACCGAAGATGGAGAGTAAAGAAGATAGGTGGAGAGGGTGTAGGTGGGGAGGTAGGGAGGGGATAGGTCAGTCCAGGGAAGACAGACAGGTCAAGGAGGTGGGATGAGGTTAGTAGGTAGCTGGGGGTGCGGCTTGGGGTGGGAGGAAGGGATGGGTGAGAGGAAGAACCGGTTAGGGAGGCAGAGACAGGTTGGACTGGTTTTGGGATGCAGTGGGTGGGGGGGAAGAACTGGGCTGGTTTAGGGATGCAGTAGGGGAAGGGGAGATTTTGAAACTGGTGAAGTCCACATTGATACCATATGGCTGCAGGGTTCCCAGGCTTGTTCCCCAGCAACCAGCCTTGTAAGGTACCTGGACCCTCAAATGCACCAGATACATAAGAATGCACCAGGATGCCAAAGTTATGGCGGCTGCCAGGATAGCAGGCACAATAAGTGATAACAGTGATCATCTATCACCTGATCATTAATGGAATAAAACCTCTTACAGCTGACACTTTCTGCAGAGCTGTGATACGGTCTTCTCAGTGCTACTGCATGCAGGCTAAAAATGATCATGCCCTTTTTTTTACATTTTTGATGATGGACTGAAATGGGATAATAACTTTTTTAAAAACTAAGTGTTTTCGAAGGATTGCTGCGCTTTTAAACCAAGTAACCTGAAACCCACTCTAAGTGTGATTCACACAACCTGCTTTTCAAGCAGTATTGGATGCCTAGTTACAGACAAGCTTGAGCTCAGTCAACAATAACTGCTTGCATGAGAAAAGTCTGGAATAATGTGGGAACTGTGGCAATTACATTGCCTATTTATCAAAACCCTTTTTGGACACATTGAAAGAAAATAATTTTTGCATTAAGGCAGGGTGCGCTCAATGATTCCTGATTACCTCAAAACTGATGGAAAGGTGGGATTATACAACATTGACAGCCATTTCATATGATATTCGAACCACTGTCCTGAATAATATCCTAGCTGGTTTGTGTTGCCAGGACATAAATATTAAATTAATTTCATAAACTGTTTTAAAATCATTACACAAATAAACAAAACCTAGTTCCAGGTCAAACAGGCAAATGTATGCATATATATTTGGTGCCATTTTTGGTACTGGAGTATCTCATCCTACAGCAATACAAAGAAATATTGATACGGAGCATAATTATCCAACATGCCTCACTTACCACACTTAGTTACAGGACAGCATGGATCACTTTCATTTCTTTTGACTACTGGCACAAAACCTTGGCCTTTGCATACCACTGGTGGTACGAGTGAGCATTTGTGAGGTTTGCAAACAATGCTCAACGTTGCATTGTCGCAGGAACAGTCTTGACAATTATGTTGCCATGTTTCACCAACCTGTCAAAAATGCACAAAGATGTGTTAGGAAATTTACATGCAAGCTAAAGCTGAAATGACTGCTAAATGTAGTGGCAGATACCATCTGCTCAACTAAAGCACTTACCTGCCTTGGTTTTCCATCAGGTGCTATACAATCTATTAGATTAAAACAGATAACAAATAATGTTTTATAAACTGCTGCAGCATCAAAGGTCATTAAATACTAAATATTCAATAGAGAGAAAGAAAACATAAAACTCATTAAAAGAGGTGTGAACAAGAATAAGTGATTACTAATCAGAAGATGTAAAGGCAGAGTCAGGGCTGTGAGGAAACCAGAAAAGGGGACTTCGGGGTTCAAGGCATGGAAGGCCAAAGGGTGGAATCAAGCATGTTAGGTGGTGACTAACATGACATCCCCACTGGTAAGATAGCCCACCTAATTACCTATCAATCTGCTCATTAAAGGCTGACAGGCAAGAGACAGAGAGCATTTTCCCATATCACAAGTCTTAACATTGGCGACCCAGGCTATAGTTTCCAGTCAGTCACAAGTTGTTGGCTCCTGCATCCTAGCATCCAATGTTTCCAGATTATTGCTCAGGGGATTGGGTGGTAAGGAGGTAAATCTTTTGTTTCTTCTTGTCAAGGAATGGGGGCCACAGAGGGAGGCACATCAGAAGCAAAAGCAGAGGTTTGGTATTTAGAGACCAATCACTTGTGTCAGAAGCTGAGAGGTGACCTTATAGAGGTTTATAAAATCACGAGGTGTATGTATAGGGTGAATAGCCAAGGACTTTTTCCCAGGGTAGGAGAGTCCAAAACTAGAGGAGCATAGGTTTAACGTAAGAGGGGAAGGATTTAGAAAGGAACCTGGAGGGCAACCTTTTCATGCAGAAGGTAGTGCGTGTATGGAACAAGCAGCCAGAGGAGGTGGCGGAGACAGGTACAATATTTGAAAGACATCTGGATGGGTATTTGAATAGGAAGGGTTTAAGAAGGACATGGGCCGAATGCTGGCAAATGGACTAAGATCAGTTTCGGATATGTGGTCAGTGCAGACGAGTTGAACTAAAGGGTTTGTTTCTAGGCTGTATAATTCTATGGCTCTATGACTATGCTAGATGGAGCAACTGGGACCACTGCCCAATCCAGTAGACAGGTCACCATGGTTTCCCATTCAAAAAGCCAACTACTCTTTTTGCCCACCAGAGGGACAGATGATGGGGAGGTTGTGGGTTGAGACCTTTAAATGCCCATTTGTTGCATGTTTAAAGACTTAATTTCTTACCAGTTGAGAAAATAAACTTTCTTGCCCAACATTTAATTGCTGAGGTGACAAGAAGGAAATGAGCTTCTGTCCAGGGCCGACTTGTTCCAACATTTCTCCTTCTTGCCATCCCCATCATCTTTCCCAGAGAGGGAAGAACTGTAATCTTTAATACTGGAGATAGATTTACTTGTCATGTCAGGGAAACAGTGCTGTGCAAGACTGTGCAAGGCTCTCCAGGTGGATGGTTACTGAGGTTTACACTGTGAAGGCCTTCCATCTTGCAGCGCTACTTGCTATACCCAGCCAGCAGCCACCAAAGATATTACGGTTACTGTGTTACCATTGTCTCTGTTATGCCTCAAACAACTCAATAAGGTCAGTCAAGTGAGATTTTCCCTTTCGCAATCCACATTGGCAATTCATTATAATATTTCTCATATTTACATATTCTCTTGCTGTCTCCTTTCATAGGAATTTTGCTGATTTCTCTACCACTGAAGTTAGTCTGATTGATCTATTATTCCTTGGATGTGTAATGTTGCATCCCCTAAATGGAAGAATTACATGAGCTAGTTACAAGTAATATGGTACGACAACTTTTTCTTCATGTCTTACAAAATATTAGGGATGTTGCATTGCAAGACAGCAATTTTTTTCTGTTGAGCAGCGAACCACATGTTAATGCTTTAATGTGGAGCCTTCACCTCTGCAGATTTTATATCACTATTTAATTTTGGCAATGTAGATCTGCTCCAATACTCACAGTCACATTTATACTGATAACAACAGCCAGATTGATCGTAAACTCTTTCAGGCTGCAGTCCATTTTGACATGCAACTGGATTAACGGGTGGACACTTCAGTGGAACCACAGAAACGGTGTTGTTTCCTGCACAGATTCCGACTGTACAATTTCCAAGCTTCCAAGTTTCATTCACCTGTGGTTTGTGGGGAGAAAAGAAAAATACATCAAATTTTAGAAATATTACAGAATTCCTGTAGCCAGCGAGGGAGGAGTCTGTGAGAGCTGCTCTTGGTTTTGAGGTCTTTTCAATACTTAGTTGGATTTACTCACTTCCTTGGGGCAGAAATGGCTGTGTTTGTAGGTTTTGTATTACTTTTGGAGCTGTAAAGAAAATTGCAACAAAAGTACATTAAAAGGGAGAAAGGAGAGAGTGTTTTGGAAGAGTGACCGCTTGGCAAGATCAGAGATTGAAGAATTGCATAAGATCAGCATTTTGTGAACCAGCTAACAAGTGTAATTTTACAGTTGTCAGAGTTAGAAGCAGTGCAATATCATAGCTGACATGAGAGGTCTAATATCCAGCTTCACTTGCAGCTGCAGATGCATCAAGGCATATCAGTGATTTCAAAAACAAAATCACTGCCTGAAAATACAGAAGAGGACAACCTTTTTGAGATTTTTGACACTGATCAGTGCTTTTAAGACTTGAACTTCTTAATTGGTATTTTTTATGAAAATCTATAATAGCGTGTAAGGTGAGAGCATTCTTTTTATTGTAGTTGTACTGAGATGTGTCTCCTGATTGTGTTTTAATATGAAGGATTGCTATTATTATCCTAGAGCAGTGCTTCTGAGCATTAAGACTGAGCTAAACACAGCATTTTTGAGCAAAGCGTGTTTGTTTTTAGGTTATTTCTGGGTCTGTAGGTTGTTAAAGTGGTGGCAGAAATGTTTTTTTTAGGGTGATGTGCTCTTTGTGTCAGATGTGGGTGATCAGGAAGAATTTGAATTTTTCTGCAGATTATATCTGCAGGAAGTGTGTTTGGTTGCAAATCCTGACAGACCACACGGATCAGTTGGAGGGGAAGTTAGAGGCAACGAGGAGTTAACAAGAGCGAGGGGGTGCGAGCAATGGCAGTTTCAGCAAGGTGGAGATACCACAGATACAGTCAGGTAACTGGGTCACCACTAGGAATGGTAGAAGTGGTAGCCAGGTAGTGCAGGAGACATAACCAATGCGTGATAGGAGAACTATTTGTAATATGTTTTAATTATGGTTTTATGAGTTTGCTGGTATCTCTCCAAAGGTTTTTTGACAGGATTATTAGAGTCCAGGACCAGGGATCCAGCGCAAAAGCGATATCACAGATAAACCCTAAATTCATTGGTTGGTGATAGCTACTAATTTGACTGAAAGTAAATAATGGGAAATATTTTCAGGCTACAAGCTAAAAGGTAAGCACAATTTTAAAAAAAAGTCAAATTAAAAACTAAGTCATTAAAATAGACAAGGTGATGAGTGGTAATACATGATATGTCCTGAGCATGTACCAATTTACTCGTGGATCTCAGAAGGAATCAAGGACTATGGGGAGAGTGCAGGGAAGTGGAGTTGAAATGCCAATCAGCCATGATTTAAATGGCGGAGTGAACTTGATGGGCCGAATGGCCTTATTTCCACTCCTATGTCTTATGGTCTTATGGTCTTATGATGTGGGAGCTGATGGACCCCCTTGTGGTTCATAATGGCCACATCTGTAGCAAATGTTGCTTGCTTGATGATCTCCAGCCCAGAGTTGAAAAGCTGGAGTCTGAGCTCCAACACTGCAACACATCAGGGAGGGGGAGAATTACCTGGATGCTGCCTTTTCAGGAGGAAGTCACAGCCCTTAAATTAACAACCTTGAACTTGGTCAGTGGTCAGGGACAGGAGGGAAGGATTACCAGCAACCCATGTAGGGGATCCAGGCAGTTGTGCCAGAGGAGCCTCACCTCTTCAGCCTGTCAAAAAGGTTTGAGATTCTTGCTCCCCTGTGTGGACGAAAGTGGGGGGGGGGGGCGGTTGCTGTAGGGACGATGAGCAAACTGACTACAGCACTGTGGTATAGGGGCCTTTCAAGATGGGGGAGAAAGGAGAAATGTAGTTCTAACTGGGGATACTATAATCAGGAGAAAAGACACTGTATCTCTGTAGCCAAGATCGAGAATCCCAAAGGCTGTGTTGCCTGCCTGGTGCCCAGCTTCAGGATATCTCATATGGGCCGCAGAGGAACTTGGAGTGGGAGGGGAAAGATCCAGTTGTCGTGGTACACATAGATATCAATAATATAGGTAGCAAAAGAAAAGAGGGTCTGCTGAGGGAATATGAGCAGTTAAAGACAAAATTAAGAAGCAGAATCAAAAAGGTAACAATCTCTGGACTGCTACCTGAGCCACGAGTAAATTGGTACATGCTCAGTACGATTGAAGAGGTAAATGCATGGCTCAAAGGTTGATGTGGGAGAAACAGGTTTGAATTGATGGGACATTGGCATCAGCACTGGGAAAGGAGGGAACTGTTTCGATGGGACAGGCTCCACCTGAATCATGCTGGGATTCGTGCTGGGAATCAAGTCCTTGCAAATTGCATAATTAGGGCTGTCGATGGGGCTTTAAAATAAATTGTGGATGAGTTCTGATGCTTGGAAAATTAAGGAAAAAGTTAAAGTTGGGAGGAGGGTTCAGTAGAGGTAAAAGTTTCCAGAACAAGTTATTGGACATAGAGCATGGAAATCTAACTTCAGTCACAGCAGATAAGGGGACAACTGTGAGCAGGAGATCAGTTAATGTAGGACTGTGTGTTGTACTTAAATGCACACAGCATTTGCAACAAGGTAAATGAGATTGTAGCATAGATTCAAACAGGCAGGTATGATGCTATTGGTATCACAGAGACATGGCCGCAAGGGGATCTGGACTAGGAACTAAATATCCAAGGATACATGTCCTACTGAAAGGATAGGCAAAGGGAGCGGGATTGCCTTGCTAGTAAGAAATGAAATGAAATTGATGGCAAGATGTGATGTAGAGTCACAAGGCACAGAATTTGTGTGAGCAGGGAAGGAAGTAGAAGACAGGAATGACCTCAGTTTTTGGTAAGATTTGAAGAGTCCAGTGTTAAGGATGGGATAGTGGAGTACTTGGAAGTGCATGGTAAAATAGGGCTCAGATCTTCCTCATCTTGATCAAACTTCTTTTCGTCTTTTGCTGAATCCTAAAATCCTAACCCTCAAGTTGGCAGCTTTTACCTGACAAGTTTATGTCTCCTCTTTGGATCTAACAGTATCCTTAATTACTGTTGTAAGTCATGGTTAAGCTGCTTTTCCTCTCTTATTTTTGCACCAGTCAGGAATGAACAGTTGTTGGAATTCATGCACATGTTCTTTATTATGAACCATTGCCAATCAACTGTGTACTTCAGTAACATTTCTCAATACATCCTTCCCAATTTGTGCTGCATGCTCTCTACATTGTTCCCTTTATTTAGAATCATGACCCTACTTTCAGATTTGATGACATTACTCTTCATCTTAATGAAGAATTTTACCATCTTATGGTCACTCTTTCACACAGGACCCTGCGCAACAAGACTGTTAATTATCCTTTCTCATTGCACTGTACCCAACCTAGAATAATCTGTTCTCTGGTTGGTTCCTCAATGTATTATTCTAAAAGAAGAATCACGAACACATTCCAGAAAATTCTCCTCCATGCTACCTTTGCTAGTTTGGTTTATTAAATCCATTTGCAAATTGAAATCACCCATGAATACAGTTGTTCCTATATAGCATGCATTTACAATTTCTTGCTTAATGCCCTCCCTTACATCTCCACCACTGTTTGGGGGCATATAGTCAATAACCAATAATGTTTTCTAACACTTGGTGTTTCTTATCTCTACCCAGATTCTACATCATGGATGTTTCGTTCCCATCCCTGGTCATCCTGCATATGTGTATCACAACCGCAACTATATCATACCCATTTATGTCGTACTAAATATCATTCTATTTATCTTCACCATTAATTCAACTATATTACTGTGAATGCTCCACATATTAAGATACAAAACCTTTAGATGGTCCACAGCCCCTCACTGTCTTGAAGTACTAGATATATACAAAGTCTGTGCCATGAAATGTGGAGGTCGTGTCACATAGCATGGTGGACGGTATGCTTACTGTGAAGATGGGACTTTGACTGCACAAGGATTTTGCGGTGCTCACTCTGACTGA
Source organism: Stegostoma tigrinum (assembly GCF_030684315.1). Taxonomy (NCBI): domain Eukaryota; kingdom Metazoa; phylum Chordata; class Chondrichthyes; order Orectolobiformes; family Stegostomatidae; genus Stegostoma; species Stegostoma tigrinum. Next base: position 9,351,295 of record NC_081370.1, read on the forward strand.
TTCTGTCACAGCCAGATACATCTGTGGCAGGCAGGTTAGTGAGGATGAGGTCAAGTATGAATTTCCCTCACTATGTGCCGCAGACCCAGTTGACCAGCTAAGTCCTTTAGGGCTCGACCAACTCAATTATTAGTGGTGTTGCTATGTAGTAATCGACAGGAGGTTTGAGACTTTATGGGATCTGAAGTCAATGATGACCACTCCCAGGGCAACTTCCTCCCAACTGTATACCACTGTGTCACCATCTCTGCTGCATCTGTCCTGCAGTTAGGACAGGCCATAACCAGGGATTGTGATGGGGGTGTCTGGGATATTGTTCTGTATGGAAACCTGTGTAGCAAAGGATTGATTTGAGTTTACTGATGTCTGAATTAACCAAAATTTATGATAGATCTAAGTAATAACTGATATGTGACAAGATTTTAAGAATGGGTTATTAAGGTGACGGTAGAGTAGATAATTGTTTTGGAAGCAATGAAAATACCAAACTGATGATAAAAAATGCAGGTCTGAACAGAGTTCTGGAATGCACCCATCCCCTCTGAGGGCAGAATTTTGTTGGTTGCGTGGTATTCCTGATGACAGAAGATGTGTGCAGAAGATGTGTGCACCGCTCCTGCTGTCTTGCTTTTTCCCAATTGCCACACAATTATGGCAGTGTACACAGGAGACACATTTCAATGGTTTTTGAAAAGTTAATACACCTCAATCACCCACTGACTTGAATAACTGACTAAAAGTGAATTCTTGCGCTGCAGGGACACCACCTGATATTTCAGGCTGGGAGCTTACAGCCCTATGGCCTCAATATTGACTTCGCCAGCTTCAAAATCCCTCCACCCCCAACCTTATCCCACATCTAGCCGTAACCCTCCTCCTACTCACCACCCGGACCTGACCTACCTGTCCATATTCCCACTCAACTACCCACTCTATTCTTCCCACTGACCAATCGTAGTACACCCTACCTGCATCCACCTATCACCACATATCCTACACTGACCCCAGTCCCACCCTCTTCCTCTATTTATTTCTGGGCTCCCCTCCCCCTCTCTAGTCCTGACAAAGGGTTTCAGCCTGAAACATTGGCTTCCCCGCTCCTCGGATGCTGTCTGACCTGCTGTGCTTTTCCAGCCCCACACCTATAAACTTGGGAACAAAGATTATGTTTTCCTAACATCTTTCCACAAGACGCATGTTAAGGCATGGGTGATTGTGATTAACATCACCATTACTTACAGCTCTTGGAGGGTGCAGGGCTGAGCAACCTTTTGGTGGCATTGCTGTTGGTGTGGGTGACTCCATAGTTGGCAGAGATGATGTGGGTTTTCTACATGGTTCCGTGTGTTTCACAATATGACAGTTTTCTGAACATAACGCATAAAAACACCAGCCTTCTTTGTCTCGGGAATTATATACAATCTCCCCTGGAAGGAAGATAAAATTTAAATCTCAAATTGACAGTTTTGAATGGTTACATTAATTTGCAGTTTTGATTTTAAGGTGTACTGTGACATCAGTACGGGGCGGCAAGGTGGCTCAGTGGTTAGCACTGCAGGGACTCAGGTTCGATTCCAGCATCGGGCAACTATCTGTGCGGAGTTTGCACATTCTCCCCATGTCTGCATGGGTTTCCTCCGGGTGCTCCGGTTTCCTCCCACAGTCCAAAGATGTGCAGGCTAGGTGGATCGGTCATGCTAAATTGCCCACAGTGTTCAGGGGTGTGTGGGTTATAGGGGGATGGGTCTGGGTGGGATGCTCCAAGGGTTGGTGTGGACTTGTTGGGCCAAAGGGCTGTTTCCGCACTAGGGATTCTATGATCATGCATCTTACCATTTCATAATAGAATCTTAGGGTGTAGGTTTGCACCAAAAATTCAGATATGCTGCTGGGATTTCACCCCACCCTTCCTGGCTGAAATGTTGGGACTGAGCCTGACCTCTGTCTGACTCATGCTGTAGCCATTCAATTGTTGGCAGGCTCTAAGTAAAACAAAATGAGTCTTCTGTCTCTTTCTGGAAAGGAAAACCTACCTCATTAGTTGGTGACTGAGAGGCTAGTTGGGTTGGCTAATATCACTGCATCTCGGTGCAAAATGAGATGGCAGGTGGGCAAGTGTCAGCAATGATGCCTGCAGCCAGTGTGCCCAGTATTATCTCCAGTCACCATCTGCCAATCTGTCAACAGGGAACTTTAAATAGACATGCAAGTTGTACATCTCATTGAAGATATCTGATAAGTGCTTCTCTCCTCAATAAGAAGGGAAGTGAGAATTCAGAATTTCAGACATCCTTTGACTGACCCACAATCAGTGCCAGAGAATTTAATAAGATGGATCTTGACAGACCTAAACAGACAGTCTACTTTTGGTGAGAATATGTGGATGGTAGGTTCTGAAATTGAAAGAAGAATGCAAAGGACAACATAAAAAGATGAAGAACAGAAACAAGATCTGCAATATTTGCAAAAAAATTTGTTTCTGCACTTCACTAAAAAAACTTTAAGAACACTCAATTTGAAGGAAACTAACCCCAAATCAGACAGAGATTACAGTGCTGTTGACAATGTTTTTCACACAGTATGACCAGTTTCGCAAAACAGTGAAAACATAGAAATAGTTTGAACTGAAAAATAACAAAACTTGAAGAGGAGAATCAGGTCATGCTAAGAGAACACAGTTTCTGAAATGAAGAAATTGGGAAAAGACAGGCCTGCTTTAGTCGTATCTAGAGTCATAGTTATATGCGCATAGAAACAGACCCTTCGGTCCATTTTGTCCATGCTGACCACACATCCGAAAAAAATGTAGTCCCTTTTGCCAGCATTTGGCACATGTCCCTGCAAAGATCTCCAAATACATGCCCAGATGCATTTTAAATCAAGCAATCCTACCAGGGTACACCACTTCGTCTGGCAGCTCATTGCAAAGATGCACCACCCTCTGCATGAAAAAGTTGTCCCTTAGTTCCCTTTTATATCTTACCCCTGGTCAGCTTAAACATATGCACTCTAGTTTTGGACTCCTCTATCCTCAGGGAGAAGATCTTGTCTATTACTCTTATTCTTGGCCTTCATACTTTTAAAAGCTGGTTAAGGCCATCTGGCAGCCTCTGATGCACCAGGGGAAAAAAGCGCCAAACTATTCAGCATTTCCAAGAGCTCATACCCTCCAACGCTGGCAACATCCTCAGAAATATTTTCCGAAACATTTCGAGTTTCACAACATATTCCAAAAGCTGGTAGACCAGAATTGCAAAACAACACACCAGCAGTGGATGACACAAGATCAACCACAGCGGAAACATGACCTCCCAAAGCTAATACACACTGAACTGACCAATAAAGGCAAGCAGACACCAAAAGGGATCTTAACTTCATATCTAGATGCGAGTCAAAGACCGACATTTTCTTGTCACATGACAAAACGCACATTGCCAAGCCGTTAAATATGAAAAAATGGCTGAGGATTCAATTAATTAACAAAATTACCGGGAGAGAAGGATCGTCCGTTCACATTGCAAGAGCATCTTGTTGTTTCTGTAGAGGTGGGAGGTACTGTTACTGTTGTTGCAGTTTCCGATGGAGTGGTGGTAGGTGCTGTAGTGGTTTGACATTTCCCTGTGTACTTGATAATCTCACAGCTCTTGGTACAAAGAGTGAAATTACACAGGTCTGATTTACCCACGGAAGTCACCACTGCCTGTCCTGGAAAACAAAAGTCAGAAAAATTATGTTACTGCCATTTCATCACATGTCGTCACTCAGTCTCCTTCAGAGGCTTCAATCAACATGCAAACGACTGTGGCTCCATGTCTGCAAATCGCGCCTGCATGTTCTGTGAAAGGACAAGTAAATGTTAATCTCCTGGAGAAGAAAAAAAAACCATCAGAACCTATGACATTCATTCTGATGGAACTCTCAACTAAGCATCCTCCACTGGCACAGCTCTGAGACGCTGAAGTGTTGTCACAGACCCTGCATTGTCTCTTCACAAGAACTGGCCGAATCCATGCTGAGGTTTTCAACCAAATTCACTGCTGATTTCCGATTTCAAATATCACCAATCTGGAGTACTCAATCTTTCCACGACAACATGTGCCACTCATCATGGTATCGGATTTCCTTTCAACTGATAAACTTACCAGGTGATAACGCTTGGCCATTCACGTGACAAAAGCATCTTGTTGTTTCTGTCGAGCTGGGAGTTACAGTCACAGTTGTTGTAGTTTCCGATGGAGTGGTGGTAGGTGCTGTGGTGGTTTGACATTTGCCTGTGTACTTTATAATCTCGCAGCTCTTGGTACAGAGAGTAAAATTACACAGGTCTGATTTACCCACGGAAGTCACCACTGCCTGTCCTGGAAAACAAAAGTCAGAAAAATTATGTAACTGCCATTTCATCACATGTTGTCACTCAGCCTCCTTCAAAGGCTTCAGTCAACATACAAACGACAGTGGCTCCATGTCTGCAAATCGCGCCTGCATGTTATGTGAAATGACAAGTAAATGCTAATCTCCTCGAGAAGCACAAAAATTATCCATCAGAACCTATGACATTCATTCTGATGGAACTCTCAACTAAGCGTCCTCCATTGCCACAGCTCTGAGATCCTGAACTGTTGACACAGACTCTGCATTATCTCTTCACAAGAACTGCCAGAATCCATGCTGAGGTTTTCGAACAAATTCACTGCTGATTTCAGATTTCAAACATCACCAAACTGGAGTGCTCAATCTTTCCCAGACAACATGTGCCACTCATCCTGGCATCAGATTTCCTATTAACTGAAAAACTTACCAGGTGATAAAGCTTGGCCATTCACGTGACAAGAGCATCTTGTTGTATCTGTAGAGCTGGGAGTTACTGTCACTGTTGTTGCAGTTTCTGATGGAGTGGTGGTAGGTGCTGCGGTGGTTTCACATTTTCCTGTGTACTTTATAATCTCGCAACTCTTGGTACAGAGAGTGAAATTACACAGGTCTGATTTACCCACGGAAGTCACCACTGCCTGCCCTGCAAAACAAAAAGCACAAAATGTAATGTACAATCATCTCGTCAAATGTCCTCGCTCAACCAGTCAATTGATTTTCCTCTCAATATATAGATGTTAATGGCTCCTGTTTGGAAGACTGGAACTTTCACTTATGGTAACTGACAGTTCAATAGTAAAGAGCAATTTGAATAGCAAAATGGCTCATCATATCCGATCACATTTAGGCTGTTCGAATTGCCAAAGAGGTGTCCCTCACAGAAAATGTGCAGACAGCTCCGAGAACGTTCAAGGCCATCTCTAACTCTGCATTTTCGCTCCACGAGTGCGACCAGAATCTCAGTAGAGATTTTCAGTCAAATTCACTTTTCCTTTCAGATTTCAAACATCGGCATCCGGGGTATCTGATCTTTCGCTGACATGTGCCACTCATCATGGTATCAGATTTCCAATCAACTGAAAACTTACCAGGTGATAATGCTTGGCCATTCACGTGACAAGAGCATCTTGTTGTTTCTGTAGAGCTGGGAGTTACTGTTACTGTTGTTGCAGTTTCCGATGGAGTGCTGGTAGGTGCTGTGGTGGTTTGACATTTGCCTGTGTACTTTATAATCTCGCAGCTCTTGGTACAGAGCGTGAAATTACACATGTCTGATTTACCCACGGAAGTCACCACTGCCTGTCCTGGAAAACAAAAGTCAGAAAAATTATGTAACTGCCATCTCATCACATGTCGTCACTCAGCCACCTTCAAAGGCTTCAGTCAACATATAAACGACATTGGGTCCTTGTTTGCAAATCGCGCCTGCATATAATGCGAAAAGACAAGTAAATGCTCATCTCCTCGAGAAGCACCAAAATTATCCATCAGAACCTATGCCATTCATTCTGTTGGAACTCTCAACTAAGCGTCTTCCATTGGCACAGCTCTGCGACACTGAACTGTCGACACAGATCCTGCATTATCTCTTCACAAAAACTGCCAGAATCCAGATTGAGGTTTTCGAACAAATTCACTGCTGATTTCACATTTCAAACATCACCAATCTGGAGTGCTCAATCTTTCCCAGACAACATGTGCCACTCATCGTGGTATCGGATTTCCTTTCAAGTGATAAACTTACCAGGTGATAATGCTTGGCCATTCACGTGACATGAGCATCTTGTTGTTTCTGTAGAGCTGGGAGTTACAGTCACAGTTGTTGAAGTTTCCGATGGCGTGGTGGATGGTGTTGTGGTGGTTTGACATTTGCCTGTGTACTTTATAATATCGCAGCTCTTCGTACAGAGAGTGAAATTACACAGGTCTGATTTACCCACGGAAGTCACCACGGCCTGTCCTGGAAAACCAAAGTCAGAGAAATTATGTTACTGCCATCTCATCACAGGTCGTCACTCAGCCACCTTCAAAGGCTTCAGTCAACATATAAACGACAGTGAATCCTTGTCTGCAAGTTGCACCTGCAAGTTATGTGAAAGGACAAGTAAATGCTCATCTCCATGAGAAGCACAAAAAGAATCCATCAGAACTGATCACATTCATTCTGTTGGGACTGTCAACTCAGCGTCCTTCATTTGCACAGCTCTGAGACCCTGAACTGTTGTCACAGACTCTGCATCATCTCTTACCAAGAACTACCAGAATCCATGCTGAGATTTTCAAACAAATTCACTGCTGATTTCAGATTTCAAACATCATCAATCTGGAGTGGACAATTTTTCCCAAACAACATGTGTCACTCATCGTGCTATCGGATTTCCTTTCAAGTGATAAACTTACCTGGTGATAATGCTTGGCCATTCACGTGACAAGAGCATCTTGCTGTTTCTGTAGAGCTGGGAGTTACAGTCACTGTTGTTGCAGTTTCCGATGGAGTGGTGGTAGGTGTTGTGGTGGTTTGACATATCCCTGTGTACTTTATAATCTCGCAGCTCTTGGTACAGAGCGTGAAATTACACAGGTCAGATTTACCCACGGAAGTCACCACTGCCTGCCCTGCAAAACAAAAGGCACAAAATGTAAAGTACAAGCATCTCGTCAAATGACGTCACTCAACCAGCCAACTGATTTTCGCCTCAATATATAGATGTAAATGGCCCCGGTTTGAAAGTTTGGATCTATCAGTTATGGTAAATGATTGCTAATTAATAAACACCAATTTTAGTGGAAAAATGGCTCATCATATCCGGTCACATTCAAGCTGTTCGAATTCCCAAATTGGTGTCCCTCACCGAAAATGTGCTGACAGATACTAGAACCATCAAGGCCATCTCTAACTCTGCATTTTCTATCCACATGTGCGACCAGAACCTCTGCAGGGATTTTCCGGCAAATTCACTTTTCCGTTCAGATTTCAAACATCGGCATCCGGGGTATCTGATCTTTCACAGACAACATGTGCAACTCATCATCGTGTCAGATTTCCAATCAACTGAAAAACTTACCAGGCGATAACGCTTGGCCATTCACGTGACAAGAGCATCTTGTTGTTTCTGTCGTGCTGGGAGTTACTGTTACTGTTGTTGTAGTTTCCGATGGAGTGGTGGATGGTGTTGTGGTGGTTTGACATTTCCCTGTGTACTTTATAATCTCGCAGCTCTTGGTACAGAGAGTGAAATTACACAGGTCTGATTTACCCACGGAAGTCACCACTGCCTGCCCTGCGAAACAAAAGGCACAAAATGTAAAGTACAAGCATCTCGTCAAATGTCCTCATTCAAACAGTCAATTGATTTTCCTCTCAATATATAGATGTTAATGGCCCCTGTTTGGAAGACTGGAACTTTCACTTATTGTAATTGACAGCTCAATAGAAAACACCAATATTAATAGAAAAATGGATCATCATATCCGATCATATTCAGGCTGTTCGAATTTCTAAAGCGGTGTCCATCAAAGAAAATGTGCAGACAGCTCCGAGAACGTTCAAGGCCATCTCTAACTCTGCATTTTCTCTCCACCTGTGCTACCAGAATCTCTGGAGTGATTTTCCGCCAAATTCACTTTTCTCTTCAGATTTCTAACATCGACATCCAGGGTATCTGACCTTTCCACGACAACATGTGCCACTCATCATGGTATCGGATTTCCTTTCAACTGATAAACTTACCAGGTGATAACGCTTGGCCATTCACATGACAAGAGCATCTTGTTGTTTCTGTCGAGCTGGGAGTTACAGTCACAGTTGTTGCAGTTTCCGATGGAGTGGTGGTAGGTGCTGTGGTAGTTTGACATTTCCCTGTGTACTTTATAGTCTCGCAGCTCCTGGTACAGAGAGTAAAATTACACAGGTCTGATTTACCCACGGAAGTCACCACTGCCTGTCCTGGAAAACAAAAGTCAGAAAAATTATGTGACTGCCATTTCATCACATGTCGTCACTCAGCCTCCTTCAAAGGCTTCAGTCAACATACAAACGACAGTGGCTCCATGTCTGCAAATCGCGCCTGCATGTTATGTGACAGGACAAGTAAATGATAATCTCCTCGAGAAGCACAAAAATTATCCATCAGAACCTATGACATTCATTCTGATGGAACCCTCAACTAAGCGTCCTCCATTGGCACAGCTCTGAGATCCTGAACTGTTGACACAGACTCTGCATTATCTCTTCACAAGAACTGCCAGAATCCATGCTGAGGTTTTCGAACAAATTCACTGCTGGTTTCAGATTTCAAACATCACCAAACTGGAGTGCTCAATCTTTCCCAGACAACATGTGCCACTCATCCTGGCATCAGATTTCCTATTAACTGAAAAACTTACCAGGTGATAAAGCTTGGCCATTCAAGTGACACGAGCATGTTGTTGTATCTGTAGAGCTGGGAGTTACTGTCACTGTTGTTGTAGTTTCTGATGGAGTGGTGGTAGGTGCTGCGGTGGTTTCACATTTTCCTGTGTACTTTATAATCTCGCAACTCTTGGTACAGAGAGTGAAATTACACAGGTCTGATTTACCCACGGAAGTCACCACTGCCTGTCCTGGAAAACAAAAGTCAGAAAAATTATGTTACTGCCATTTCATCACATGTCGTCACTCAGCCTCCTTCAGAGGCTTCAGTCAACATGCAAACGACTGTGGCTCCATGTCTGCAAATCACGCCTGCATGTTCTGTGAAAGGACAAGTAAATGTTAATCTCCTCGAGAAGCAAAAAAATTATCCATCAGAACCTATGACATTCATTCGGATGGAACTCTCAACTTAGCATCCTCCATTGGCACAGCTCTGAGACGCTGAAGTGTTGTCACAGACCCTGCATTGCCTCTTCACAAGAACTGGCCGAATCCATGCTGAGGTTTTCAACCAAATTCACTGCTGATTTCAGATTTCAAATATCACCAATCTGGAGTAGTCAACCTTTCCACGACAGCATGTGCCACTCATCATGGGATCGGATTTCCTTTCAACTAATAAACTTACCAGGTGATAACGCTTGGCCATTCACGTGACATGAGCATCTTGTTGTTTCTGTCGAGCTGGGAGTTACAGTCACAGTTGTTGTAGTTTCCGATGGAGTGGTGGTAGGTGCTGTGGTGGTTTGACATTTGCCTGTGTACTTTATAATCACGCAGCTCTTGGTACAGAGAGTAAAATTACACAGGTCTGATTTACCCACGGAAGTCACCACTGCCTGTCCTGGAAAACAAAAGTCAGAAAAATTATGTAACTGCCATTTCATCACATGTCGTCACCCAGCCACCTTCAAAGGCTTCAGTCAACATACAAACGACAGTGGCTCCTTGTCTGCAAATCGCGCCTGCATGTTACGCGAAAGGATAAGTAAATGCTCATCTCCTTGAGAAGCACCAAAATTATCCATCAGAACCTATGCCATTCATTCTGTTGGAACTCTCAACTAAGCGTCTTCCATTGGCACAGCTCTGCGACACTGAACTGTCGACACAGACCCTGCATTATCTCTTCACAAGAACTTGCCAGAATCCAGGTTGAGGTATTCGACCAAATTCACTGCTGATTTCACATTTCAAACATCACCAATCTGGAGTGCTCAATCTTTCCCAGACAACATGTGCCACTCATCGTGGTATCGGATTTCCTTTCAAGTGACAAACTTACCAGGTGATAATGATTGGCCATTCACGTGACATGAGCATCTTGTTGTTTCTGTAGAGCTGGGAGTTACAGTCACAGTTGTTGAAGTTTCCGATGGAGTGGTGGATGGTGTTGTGGTGGTTTGACATTTCCCTGTGTACTTTATAATCTCGCACCTCTTGGTACAGAGCGTGAAATTACACAGGTCTGATTTACCCACGGAAGTCACCACTGCCTGCCCTGCAAAACAAAAAGCACAACATGTAATGTACAAGCATCTCGTCAAATGTCCTCACTCAACCAGTCAATTGATTTTCCTCTCAATATATAGATGTTAATGGCCCCTGTGTGGAAGAGTGGACCTTTCCCTTATGGTAATTGACAGCTCAACAGTGAACACCAATATTAATAGAATAATGGCTCATCATATCCGATCATATTCAGGCTGTTCGAATTCCCAAAGAGGTGTCCCTCACAGAACATTTGCAGACAGTTCCGAGAACGTTCAAGGCTATCTCTAACTCTGCATTTTCTCTCCACATGTGCTACCAGAATCTCTGCAGTGATTTTCCGGCAAGTTCACTTTTCTTTTCAGATTTCAAACATTGGCATCCGGGGTATCTGATCTTTCGCAGACAACATGTGCCACTCATCATGGTATCAGATTTCCAATCAACTGAAAAACTTACCAGGTGATAATGCTTGGCCATTCACGTGGCAAGAGCAGCTTGTTGTTTCTGTCGAGCTGGGAGTTACTGTTACTGTTGTTGCAGTGACCGATGGAGTGGTGGTAGGTGCTGTGGTTTTTTGACACTTGCCGGTGTACTTTATAATCTCGCAACTCTTGGTACAGAGAGTGAAATTACACAGGTCTGATTTACCCACGGATGTCACCACGGCCTGTCCTGGAAAACAAAATTCAGGAAAATTATGTTATGACAACACATCATGCGTTGTCACTCAGCCACCCTCAGAGGCTTCAACCCAAGAAATGGATGACAGCTGCTCCTACTCTGGAAGTCACACCTGCAAGTTATGTCAAAGGACGAATTCTAACCACCTGTTTAAATACAAAGATGATCCATCAGAAACTGTCAAATTCCTTCTGTTGGCACTGTCAACTAAGCCCACACTTGAGGCTCAGATATGAGACCCTGCACTAATATCACTGACTCTGTGCTTTCTCCACACAAGCATTGCCAAAATGCATGCTGAAGTTTTCGAAACAATTCACTGCTGATTTCTGATTTCCAAGATCAGCGGTCCGCGGATTTCGATCTTTCCACACAGACTGAGCCACTCATCGTGGTATGGGATTTCCAGTCAACTGAGAAACCTACCAGGTGATAACGCTTGGCCATTCACGTGACAAGAGCATCTTGTTGTTTCTGTCGTGCTGGGAGTTACTGTTACTGTTGTTGCAGTTTCCGATGGAGTGGTGGATGGTGTTGTGGTGGTTTGACATTTGCCTGTGTACTTTATAATCTCGCAGCTCTTGGTACAGAGAGTGAAATTACACAGGTCTGATTGACCCACGGAAGTCACCACTGCCTCCCCTGGAAAACAAAAGTCAGAAAAATTATGTTACAGCCATCTCATCACATGTCGTCTCTCAGCCACCTTCGAAGGCTTCAGTCAACCTATTAACAACAGTGGGTCGTTGTCTGCAAATCGCGCCTGCACGTTATGCGAAAGGACAAGTAAATGCTAATCTCCTTGAGAAGCACAAAAATTATTCAGCACAACCTATCACATTCATTCTGTTGGAACTCTCAACTAAGCGTCCTCCATTGGCACAGCTCTAAGACTATGTTGTCACAGACCCTGCAGTGTCTCTTCACAAGAACTGCCAGAATCCACGCTGAGGTATTCGACCAAATTCACTGCTGATTTCACATTTCAAACATCACCAATCTGGAGTGCTCAATCTTTCCCAGACAACATGTGCCACTCATCGTGGTATCGGATTTCCTTTCAAGTGATAAACTTACCAGGTGATAATGCTTGGCCATTCACGTGACATGAGCATCTTGTTGTTTCTGTAGAGCTGGGAGTTACAGTCACAGTTGTTGAAGTTTCCGATGGTGTGGTGGATGGTGTTGTGGTGGTTTGACATTTCCCTGTGTACTTTATAATCTCGCAGCTCTTGGTACAGAGCGTGAAATTACACAGGTCTGATTTACCCATGGAAGTCACCACTGCTTGCCCTGCAAAACAAAAGGAACAAAATGTAACGTACACGCATCTCGTCAAATGTCCTCACTCAACGAGTCAATTGATTTTCCTCTCAATATACAGATGTAAATGAACCATGTTTGCGTGTCTGGAGCTATCAGTTATGGAAATTGTAAGCTCAATAGTAAACAGCAATTTTAGTAGAAAAATGGCTCATCACATCCGATCACATTCAGGCTGTTCGAATTGCCAACGAGGTGTCCCTCACAGAAAATGTGCAGACAGCTCCGAGAACGTACAAGGCCATCTCCAATTCTGCATTTTCTCTTCACAAGTGCTAGCAGAATCTCTGCAGAGATTTTCCGCCAAATTCACTTTTGCTTTCAGATTTCAAACATCGGCATCCGGTGTATCTGATCTTTCGCAGGCAACATGTGCCACTCATCGTGGTATCAGATTTCCAGTCAACTGAAAAACTTACCAGGTGATAATGCTTGGCCATTCACGTGACAAGAGCATCTTGTTGTTTCTGTAGAGCTGGGAGTTACTGTTACTGTTGTTGCAGTTTCTGATGGAGTGGTGGTAGGTGCTGTGGTGGTTTGACATTTCCCTGTGTACTTGATAATCTCGCAGCTCTTGGTACAGAGAGTAAAATTACACAGGTCTGATTTACCCATGGAAGTCACCACTGCCTGCCCTGCAAAACAAATGCACAAAATATAATGTACAAGCATCTCGTCAAATGTCCTCACTCAACCAGTCAATTGATTTTCCTCTCAATATATAGATGTTAATGGCCCCTGTTTGGACGACTGGAACTTTCACTTATGGTAATTGGCAGCTCAACAGTAAACACCAATATTTATAGAAAAATGGCTCATCATATCCGATTATATTCAGGCTGTTCGAATTGCCAAAGAGGTATCCCTCACAGAAAATGTGCAGACTCCTCCGAGAACGTTCAAGGCCATCTCTAACTCTGCATTTTCTCTCCACATGTGCTACCAGGATCTCTGCAGAGATTTTCTGGCAAATTCACTTTTCTTTTCAGATTTCAAACATTGGCTTCCCGGGTATCTGATCTTTCGCAGACAACATGTGCGACTCATCATGGTATCAGATTTCCAATCAACTGAAAAACTTACCAGGTGATAATGCTTGGCCATTCACCTGACAAGAGCATCTTGTTGTTTCTGTCGAGCTGGGAGTTACTGTTACTGTTGTTGCAGTTTCCGATGGAGTGGTGGTAGGTGCTGTGGTTTTTTGACACTTGCCGGTGTACTTTATAATCTCGCAACTCTTGGTACAGAGAGTGAAATTACACAGGTCTGATTTACCCACGGATGTCACCACTGCCTGTCCTGGAAAACAAAAGTCAGAAAATTTATGTTAATGACAACACATCATGCGTTGTCACTCAGCCACCCTCAGAGGCTTCAACCCAAGATATACATGACAGGTGCTCCTTGTCTGGAAGCCACACCTGCAAGTTATGCCAAAGTACCAATTCTAACCACCTGTTTTAATACAAAGATGATCCATCAGAAACTGTCAAATTCCTTCTGTTGGCACTGTCAACAAAGCCCACACTTGAGGCACAGATATGAGACCCTGCACTAATATCACTGACGCTGAACTTTCTCCACACAAGCATTGCCAAAATGCATGCTGAGGTTTTCGAAACAATTCACTGCTGATTTCTGATTTCCAAAATCAGCGGTCCGCGGATTTTGATCTTTCCACACAGACTGAGCCACTCATCGTGGTATCGGATTTCCAGTCAATTGATAAACCTACCAGGCGATAACGCTTGGCCATTCACGTGACAAGAGCATCTTGTTGTTTCTGTCGAGCTGGGAGTTACTGTTACTGTTGTTGCAGTTTCCGATGGAGTGGTGGTAGGTGCTGTGGTGGTTTGACATTTGCCTGTGTACTTTATAATCTCGCAACTCATGGTACAGAGCGTGAAATTACACAGGTCAGATTTACCCACGGAAGTCACCACGGCCTGTCCTGGAAAACAAAAGGCACAAAATGTAACATACTAGCATCTCATCAAATGTCCTCACTATACCAGTCAATTGATTTTCCTCTCAATATATAGATGTTAATGGCCACTGTTTGGAAGACGGGAACTTTCACTTATGGTAATTGACAGCTCAACAGTAAACACCAATATTAATAGAAAAATGGCTCATCATATCCGACCACATTCAGGCTGTTCGAATTGCCAAAGAGGTGTCCCTCACAGAACATGTGCAGACAGCTGCGAGAACGTTCAAGGCCATCTCTAACTCAGCATTTTCTCTTCACAAGTGCTAGCAGAATCTCTGCAGAGATTTTCCGCCAAATTCACTTTTCCTTTCAAATTTCAAACATCGGCATTCGGGGTATCTGGTCTTTCTCAGGCAACATGTGCCACTCATCATGGTATCAGATTTCCAATCAACTGAAAAACTTACCAGGTGATAATGCTTGGCCATTCATGTGACAAGAGCATCTTGTTGTTTCTGTCGAGCTGGGAGTTACTGTTACTGTTGTTGCAGTTTCTGATGGAGTGGTGGATGGTGTTGTGGTGGTTTGACATTTGCCTGTGTACTTTATAATCTCGCAGCTCTTGGTACAGAGAGTGAAATTACACAGGTTTGATTTACCCACGGAAGTCACCACAGCCTGTCCTGGAAAACAAAAGTCAGAAAAATTATGTTCCTGTCATTTCATCACATGTCGTCCCTCAGCCACCTTCAAAGGCTTCAGTCAACATACAAACAACAGTGGCTCCTTTACTGTAAATCGCGCCTGCATGTCATGCGAAAGGAGAAGTAAATGCTCATCTCCTTGAGAAGCACCAAAATTATCCATCAGAACCTATGCCATTCATTCTGTTGGAACTCTCAACTAAGCGTCTTCCATTGGCACAGCTCTGCGACACTGAACTGTCGACACAGACCCTGCATTATCTCTTCACAAGAACTGCCAGAATCCAGGTTGAGGTATTCGACCATATTCACTGCTGATTTCACATTTCAAACATCACCAATCTGGAGTGCTCAATCTTTCCGAGACAACATGTGCCACTCATCGTGGTATCGGATTTCCTTTCAAGTGATAAACTTACCAGGTGATAATGATTGGCCATTCACGTGACATGAGCATCTTGTTGTTTCTGTAGAGCTGGGAGTTACAGTCACAGTTGTTGAAGTTTCCGATGGAGTGGTGGATGGTGTTGTGGTGGTTTGACATTTGCCTGTGTACTTTATAATCTCGCAGCTCTTGGTACAGAGCGTGAAATTACACAGGTCTGATTTACCCACGGAAGTCACCACTGCCTGCCCTGCAAAACAAAAAGCACAACATGTAATGTACAAGCATCTCGTCAAATGTCCTCACTCAACCAGTCAATTGATTTTCCTCTCAATATATAGATGTTAATGGCCCCTGTGTGGAAGAGTGGACCTTTCCCTTATAGTAATTGACAGCTCAACAGTGAACACCAATATTAATAGAATAATGGCTCATCATATCCGATCATATTCAAGCTGTTCGAATTCCCAAAGAGGTGTCCCTCACAGAACATTTGCAGACAGTTCCGAGAACGTTCAAGGCCATCTCTAACTCTGCATTTTCTCTCCACATGTGCTAGCAGAATCTCTGCAGAGATTTTCCGGAGTGTTCACTTTTCTTTTCAGATTTCAAACATTGGCATCCGGGGTATCTGATCTTTCGCAGACAACATGTGCCACTCATCATGGTATCAGATTTCCAATCAACTGAAAAACTTACCAGGTGATAATGCTTGGCCATTCACGTGGCAAGAGCAGCTTGTTGTTTCTGTCGAGCTGGGAGTTACTGTTACTGTTGTTGCAGTGACCGATGGAGTGGTGGTAGGTGCTGTGGTTTTTTGACACTTGCCTGTGTACTTTATAATCTCGCAACTCTTGGTACAGAGAGTGAAATTACACAGGTCTGATTTACCCACGGATGTCACCACGGCCTGTCCTGGAAAACAGAATTCAGGAAAATTATGTTATGACAACACATCATGCGTTGTCACTCAGCCACCCTCAGAGGCTTCAACCCAAGAAATGGATGACAGCTGCTCCTTCTCTGGAAGTCACACCTGCAAGTTATGTCAAAGGACGAATTCTAACCACCTGTTTAAATACAAAGCGGATCCATCAGAAACTGTCAAATTCCTTCTGTTGGCACTGTCAACAAAGCCCACACTTGAGGCTCAGATATGAGACCCTGCACTAATATCACTGACTCTGTACTTTCTCCACACAAGCATTGCCAAAATGCATGCTGAGGTTTTCGAAACAATTCACTGCTGATTTCTGATTTCCAAGATCAGCGGTCCGCGGATTTCGATCTTTCCACACAGACTGAGCCACTCATCGTGGTATGGGATTTCCAGTCAACTGAGAAACCTACCAGGTGATAACGCTTGGCCATTCACGTGACAAGAGCATCTTGTTGTTTCTGTCGTGCTGGGAGTCACTGTTACTGTTGTTGCAGTTTCAGAGGGAGTGGTGGTAGGTGCTGTGGTGGTTTGACATTTGCCTGTGTACTTTATAATCTCGCAGCTCTTGGTACAGAGCGTGAAATTACATATGCCTGATTTACCCACGGAAGTGACCACTGCCTGTCCTGGAAAACAACAGTCAGAAAAATTATGTTCCTGCCATGTCATCACATGTCGTCACTTAGCCTCCTTCAGAGGCTTCAGTCAACATATAAACGACAGTGGCTCCTTGTCTGCAAATCGCGCCTGCATGTTATGCGAAATGACAAGTAAATGCTCATCTCCTTGAGAAGCACCAAAATTATCCATCAGAAACTATGCCATTCATTCTGTTGGAACTCTCAACTAAGCGTCTTCCATTGGCACAGCTCTGCGACACTGAACTGTCGACACAGACCCTGCATTATCTCTTCACAAGAACTTGCCAGAATCCAGGCTGAGGTATTCGACCAAATTCACTGCTGATTTCACATTTCAAACATCACCAATCTGGAGTGCTCAATCTTTCCCAGACAACATGTGCCACTCATCGTGGTAACGGATTTCCTTTCAAGTGATAAACTTACCAGGTGATAATGCTTGGCCATTCACGTGACATGAGCATCTTGTTGTTTCATATGAGCTGGGAGTTACAGTCACAGTTGTTGCAGTTTCAGAGGGAGTGGTGGTAGGTGCTGTGGTGGTTTGACATTTGCCTGTGTACTTTATAATCTCGCAGCTCTTGGTACAGAGCGTGAAATTACATATGCCTGATTTACCCACGGAAGTGACCACTGCCTGTCCTGGAAAACAACAGTCAGAAAAATTATGTTCCTGCCATGTCATCACATGTCGTCACTTAGCCTCCTTCAGAGGCTTCAGTCAACATATAAATGACAGTGGCTCCTTGTCTGCAAATCGCGCCTGCATGTTATGCGAAAGGACAAGTAAATGCTCATCTCCTTGAGAAGCACCAAAATTATCGATCAGAACCTATGCCATTCATTCTGTTGGAACTCTCAACTAAGCGTCTTCCATTGGCACAGCTCTGCGACACTGAACTGTCGACACAGACCTTGCATTATCTCTTCACAAGAACTGCCAGAATCCAGATTGAGGTTTTCGAACAAATTCACTGCTGATTTCACATTTCAAACATCACCAATCTGGAGTGCTCAATCTTTCCCAGACAACATGTGCCACTCATCGTGGTATCGGATTTCCTTTCAAGTGATAAACTTACCAGGTGATAATGCTTGGCCATTCACGTGACATGAGCATCTTGTTGTTTCTGTAGAGCTGGGAGTTACAGTCACAGTTGTTGAAGTTTCCGATGGTGTGGTGGATGGTGTTGTGGTGGTTTGACATTTCCCTGTGTACTTTATAATCTCGCAGCTCTTGGTACAGAGCGTGAAATTACACAGGTCTGATTTACCCATGGAAGTCACCACTGCCTGCCCTGCAAAACAAAAGGAACAAAATGTAACGTACACGCATCTCGTCAAATGTCCTCACTCAACGAGTCAATTGATTTTCCTCTCAATATACAGATGTAAATGAACCATGTTTGCGTGTCTGGAGCTATCAGTTATGGAAATTGAAAGCTCAATAGTAAACAGCAATTTTAGTAGAAAAATGGCTCATCACATCCGATCACATTCAGGCTGTTCGAATTGCCAAAGAGGTGTCCCTCACAGAAAATGTGCAGACAGCTCCGAGAACGTTCAAGGCCATCTCCAACTCTGCATTTTTTCTTCACAAGTGCTAGCAGAATCTCTGCAGAGATTTTCCGCCAAATTCACTTTTCCTTTCAGATTTCAAACATCGGCATCCGGTGTATCTGATCTTTCGCAGGCAACATGTGGCACTCATCATGGTATCAGATTTCCAATCAACTGAAAAACTTACCAGGTGATAATGCTTGGCCATTCACGTGGCAAGAGCAGCTTGTTGTTTCTGTCGAGCTGGGAGTTACTGTTACTGTTGTTGCAGTGACCGATGGAGTGGTGGTAGGTGCTGTGGTTTTTTGACACTTGCCGGTGTACTTTATAATCTCGCAACTCTTGGTACAGAGAGTGAAATTACACAGGTCTGATTTACCCACGGATGCCACCACGGCCTGTCCTGGAAAACAGAATTCAGGAAAATTATGTTATGACAACACATCATGCGTTGTCACTCAGCCACCCTCAGAGGCTTCAACCCAAGAAATGGATGACAGCTGCTCCTTCTCTGGAAGTCACACCTGCAAGTTATGTCAAAGGACGAATTCTAACCACCTGATTAAATACAAAGCGGATCCAGCAGAAACTGTCAAATTCCTTCAGTTGGCACTGTCAACAAAGCCCACACTTGAGGCTCAGATATGAGACCCTGCACTAATATCACTGACTCTGTACTTTCTCCACACAAGCATTGCCAAAATGCATGCTGAGGTTTTCGAAACAATTCACTGCTGATTTCTGATTTCCAAGATCAGCGGTCCGCGGATTTCGATCTTTCCACACAGACTGAGCCACTCATCGTGGTATGGGATTTCCAGTCAACTGAGAAACCTACCAGGTGATAACGCTTGGCCATTCACGTGACAAGAGCATCTTGTTGTTTCTGTCGTGCTGGGACTCACTGTTACTGTTGTTGCAGTTTCAGAGGGAGTGGTGGTAGGTGCTGTGGTGGTTTGACATTTGCCTGTGTACTTTATAATCTCGCAGCTCTTGGTACAGAGCGTGAAATTACATATGCCTGATTTACCCACGGAAGTGACCACTGCCTGTCCTGGAAAACAACAGTCAGAAAAATTATGTTCCTGCCATGTCATCACATGTCGTCACTTAGCCTCCTTCAGAGGCTTCAGTCAACATATAAACGACAGTGGCTCCTTGTCTGCAAATCGCGCCTGCATGTTATGTGAAATGACAAGTAAATGCTCATCTCCTTGAGAAGCACCAAAATTATCCATCAGAACCTATGCCATTCATTCTGTTGGAACTCTCAACTAAGCGTCTTCCATTGGCACAGCTCTGCGACACTGAACTGTCGACACAGACCCTGCATTATCTCTTCACAAGAACTTGCCAGAATCCAGGCTGAGGTATTCGACCAAATTCACTGCTGATTTCACATTTCAAACATCACCAATCTGGAGTGCTCAATCTTTCCCAGACAACATGTGCCACTCATCGTGGTATCGGATTTCCTTTCAAGTGATAAACTTACCAGGTGATAATGCTTGGCCATTCACGTGACATGAGCATCTTGTTGTTTCTGTCGAGCTGGGAGTTACAGTCACAGTTGTTGTAGTTTCCGATGGAGTGGTGGTAGGTGCTGTGGTGGTTTGACATTTGCCTGTGTAGTTTATAATCTCGCAGCTCTTGGTACAGAGAGTAACATTACACAGGTCTGATTTACCCACGGAAGTGACCACTGCCTGTCCTGGAAAACAAAAGTCAGAAAAATTATGTAACTGCCATTTCATCACATGTCGTCACTCAGCCACCTTCAAAGGCTTCAGTCAACATACAAACGACAGTGGCTCCTTGTCTGCAAATCGCGCCTGCATGTTATGCGAAAGGACAAGTAAATGCTCATCTCCTTGAGAAGCGCCAAAATTATCCATCAGAACCTATGCCATTCATTCTGTTGGAACTCTCAACTAAGCGTCTTCCATTGGCACAGCTCTGCAACACTGAACTGTCGACACAGACCCTGCATTATCTCTTCACAAGAACTGCCAGAATCCAGATTGAGGTTTTCGAACAAATTCACTGCTGATTTCACATTTCAAACATGACCAATCTGGAGTGCTCCATCTTTCCCAGACAACATGTGCCACTCATCGTGGTAACGGATTTCCTTTCAAGTGATAAACTTACCAGGTGATAATGCTTGGCCATTCACGTGACATGAGCATCTTGTTGTTTCTGTAGAGCTGGGAGTTACAGTCACAGTTGTTGAAGTTTCCGATGGCGTGGTGGATGGTGTTGTGGTGGTTTGACATTTCCCTGTGTACTTTATAATCTCGCAGCTCTTGGTACAGAGCGTGAAATTACACAGGTCTGATTTACCCATGGATGTCACCACTGCCTGCCCTGCAAAACAAAATGTAACGTACACGCATCTCGTCAAAAGTCCTCACTCAACGAGTCAATTGATTTTCCTTTCAATATACAGATGTAAATGAACCATGTTTGCGTGTCCTGAGCTATCAGTTATGGAAATTGAAAGCTCAATAGTAAACAGCAATTTTAGTAGAAAAATGGCTCATCACATCCGATCACATTCAGGCTGTTCGATTTGCCAAAGAGGTGTCCCTCACATAAAATGTGCAGACAGCTCCGAGAACGTACAAGGCCATCTCCAATTCTGCATTTTCTCTTCACAAGTGCTAGCAGAATCTCTGCAGAGATTTTCCGCCAAATTCACTTTTGCTTTCAGATTTCAAACATCGGCATCCGGTGTATCTGATCTTTCGCAGGCAACATGTGCCACTCATCGTGGTATCAGATTTCCAGTCAACTGAAAAACTTACCAGGTGATAATGCTTGGCCATTCACGTGACAAGAGCATCTTGTTGTTTCTGTAGAGCTGGGAGTTACTGTTACTGTTGTTGCAGTTTCTGATGGAGTGGTGGTAGGTGCTGTAGTGGTTTGACATTTCCCTGTGTACTTGATAATCTCGCAGCTCTTGGTACAGAGAGTAAAATTACAAAGGTCTGATTTACCCATGGAAGTCACCACTGCCTGCCCTGCAAAACAAATGCACAAAATATAATGTACAAGCATCTCGTCAAATGTCCTCACTCAACCAGTCAATTGATTTTCCTCTCAATATATAGATGTTAATGGCCCCTGTTTGGACGACTGGAACTTTCACTTATGGTAATTGGCAGCTCAACAGTAAACACCAATATTTATAGAAAAATGGCTCATCATATCCGATTATATTCAGGCTGTTCGAATTGCCAAAGAGGTATCCCTCACAGAAAATGTGCAGACTCCTCCGAGAACGTTCAAGGCCATCTCTAACTCTGCATTTTCTCTCCACATGTGCTACCAGGATCTCTGCAGAGATTTTCTGGCAAATTCACTTTTCTTTTCAGATTTCAAACATTGGCTTCCCGGGTATCTGATCTTTCGCAGACAACATGTGCCACTCATCATGGTATCAGATTCCAATCAACTGAAAAACTTACCAGGTGATAATGCTTGGCCATTCACCTGACAAGAGCATCTTGTTGTTTCTGTCGAGCTGGGAGTTACTGTTACTGTTGTTGCAGTTTCCGATGGAGTGGTGGTAGGTGCTGTGGTTTTTTGACACTTGCCGGTGTACTTTATAATCTTGCAACTCTTGGTACAGAGAGTGAAATTACACAGGTCTGATTTACCCACGGATGTCACCACTGCCTGTCCTGGGAAACAAAAGTCAGAAAATTTATGTTAATGACAACACATCATGCGTTGCCACTCAGCCACCCTCAGAGGCTTCAACCCAAGATATACATGACAGGTGCTCCTTGTCTGGAAGCCACACCTGCAAATTATGTCAAAGTACCAATTCTAACCACCTGTTTTAATACAAAGATGATCCATCAGAAACTGTCAAATTCCTTCTGTTGGCACTGTCAACAAAGCCCACACTTGAGGCACAGATATGAGACCCTGCACTAATATCACTGACGCTGAACTTTCTCCACACAAGCATTGCCAAAATGCATGCTGAGGTTTTCGAAACAATTCACTGCTGATTTCTGATTTCCAAAATCAGCGGTCCGCGGATTTTGATCTTTCCACACAGACTGAGCCACTCATCGTGGTATCGGATTTCCAGTCAATTGATAAACCTACCAGGCAATAACGCTTGGCCATTCACGTGACAAGAGCAGCTTGTTGTTTCTGTCGAGCTGGGAGTTACTGTTACTGTTGTTGCAGTGACCGATGGAGTGGTGGTAGGTGCTGTGGTTTTTTGACACTTGCCGGTGTACTTTATAATCTCGCAACTCTTGGTACAGAGAGTGAAATTACACAGGTCTGATTTACCCACGGATGTCACCACGGCCTGTCCTGGAAAACAAAATTCAGGAAAATTATGTTATGACAACACATCATGCGTTGTCACTCAGCCACCCTCAGAGGCTTCAACCAGAGAAATGGATGACAGCTGCTCCTTCTCTGGAAGTCACACCTGCAAGTTATGTCAAAGGACGAATTCTAACCACCTGTTTAAATACAAAGCGGATCCATCAGAAACTGTCAAATTCCTTCTGTTGGCACTGTCAACAAAGCCCACACTTGAGACTCAGATATGAGACCCTGCACTAATATCAGTGACTCTGTACTTTCTCCACACAAGCATTGCCAAAATGCATGCTGAGGTTTTCGAAACAATTCACTGCTGATTTCTGATTTCCAAGATCAGCGGTCCGCGGATTTCGATCTTTCCACACAGACTGAGCCACTCATCGTGGTATGGGATTTCCAGTCAACTGAGAAACCTACCAGGTGATAACGCTTGGCCATTCACGTGACAAGAGCATCTTGTTGTTTCTGTCGTGCTGGGAGTCACTGTTACTGTTGTTGCAGTTTCAGAGGGAGTGGTGGTAGGTGCTGTGGTGGTTTGACATTTGCCTGTGTACTTTATAATCTCGCAGCTCTTGGTACAGAGCGTGAAATTACATATGCCTGATTTACCCACGGAAGTGACCACTGCCTGTCCTGGAAAACAACAGTCAGAAAAATTATGTTCCTGCCATGTCATCACATGTCGTCACTTAGCCTCCTTCAGAGGCTTCAGTCAACATATAAATGACAGTGGCTCCTTGTCTGCAAATCGCGCCTGCATGTTATGCGAAAGGACAAGTAAATGCTCATCTCCTTGAGAAGCACCAAAATTATCCATCAGAACCTATGCCATTCATTCTGTTGGAACTCTCAACTAAGCGTCTTCCATTGGCACAGCTCTGCGACACTGAACTGTCGACACAGACCCTGCATTATCTCTTCACAAGAACTGCCAGAATCCAGATTGAGGTTTTCGAACAAATTCACTGCTGATTTCACATTTCAAACATCACCAATCTGGAGTGCTCAATCTTTCCGAGACAACATGTGCCACTCATCGTGGTATCGGATTTCCTTTCAAGTGATAAACTTACCAGGTGATAATGCTTGGCCATTCACGTGACATGAGCATCTTGTTGTTTCTGTAGAGCTGGGAGTTACAGTCACAGTTGTTGAAGTTTCCGATGGTGTGGTGGATGGTGTTGTGGTGGTTTGACATTTGCCTGTGTACTTTATAATCTCGCAGCTCTTGGTACAGAGCGTGAAATTACACAGGTCTGATTTACCCATGGAAGTCACCACTGCCTGCCCTGCAAAACAAAAGGAACAAAATGTAACGTACACGCATCTCGTCAAATGTCCTCACTCAACGAGTCAATTGATTTCCCTCTCAATATACAGATGTAAATGAACCATGTTTGCGTGTCTGGAGCTATCAGTTATGGAAATTGAAAGCTCAATAGTAAACAGCAATTTTAGTAGAAAAATGGCTCATCACATCCGATCACATTCAGGCTGTTCGAATTGCCAAAGAGGTGTCCCTCACAGAAAATGTGCAGACAGCTCCGAGAACGTACAAGGCCATCTCTAATTCTGCATTTTCTCTTCACAAGTGCTAGCAGAATCTCTGCAGAGATTTTCCGCCAAATTCACTTTTCCTTTCAGATTTCAAACATCGGCATCCGGTGTATCTGATCTTTCGCAGGCAACATGTGCCACTCATCGTGGTATCAGATTTCCAGTCAACTGAAAAACTTACCAGGTGATAATGCTTGGCCATTCACGTGACAAGAGCATCTTGTTGTTTCTGTAGAGCTGGGAGTTACTGTTACTGTTGTTGCAGTTTCTGATGGAGTGGTGGTAGGTGCTGTGGTGGTTTGACATTTCCCTGTGTACTTTATAATCTCGCAGCTCTTGGTACAGAGCGTGAAATTACACAGGTCTGATTTACCCACGGAAGTCACCACTGCCTGCCCTGCAAAACAAAAAGCACAACATGTAATGTACAAGCATCTCGTCAAATGTCCTCACTCAACCAGTCAATTGATTTTCCTCTCAATATATAGATGTTAATGGCCCCTGTGTGGAAGAGTGGACCTTTCCCTTATGGTAATTGACAGCTCAACAGTGAACACCAATATTAATAGAATAATGGCTCATCACATCCGATCACATTCAGGCTGTTCGAATTGCCAAAGAGGTGTCCCTCACAGAAAATGTGCAGACAGCTCCGAGAACGTTCAAGGCCATCTCCAACTCTGCATTTTCTCTTCACAAGTGCTAGCAGAATCTCTGCAGAGATTTTCCGCCAAATTCACTTTTCCTTTCAGATTTCAAACATCGGCATCCGGGGTATCTGATCTTTCGCAGGCAACATGTGCCACTCATCATGGTATCAGATTTCCAATCAACTGAAAAACCTACCAGGTGATAATGCTTGGCCATTCACGTGGCAAGAGCAGCTTGTTGTTTCTGTCGAGCTGGGAGTTACTGTTACTGTTGTTGCAGTGACCGATGGAGTGGTGGTAGGTGCTGTGGTTTTTTGACACTTGCCGGTGTACTTTATAATCTCGCAACTCTTGGTACAGAGAGTGAAATTACACAGGTCTGATTTACCCACGGATGTCACCACGGCCTGTCCTGGAAACCAAAATTCAGGAAAATTATGTTATGACAACACATCATGCGTTGTCACTCAGCCACCCTCAGAGGCTTCAACCAGAGAAATGGATGACAGCTGCTCCTTCTCTGGAAGTCACACCTGCAAGTTATGTCAAAGGACGAATTCTAACCACCTGTTTAAATACAAAGCGGATCCATCAGAAACTGTCAAATTCCTTCTGTTGGCACTGTCAACAAAGCCCACACTTGAGGCTCAGATATGAGACCCTGCACTAATATCAGTGACTCTGTACTTTCTCCACACAAGCATTGCCAAAATGCATGCTGAGGTTTTCGAAACAATTCACTGCTGATTTCTGATTTCCAAGATCAGCGGTCCGCGGATTTCGATCTTTCCACACAGACTGAGCCACTCATCGTGGTATGGGATTTCCAGTCAACTGAGAAACCTACCAGGTGATAACGCTTGGCCATTCACGTGACAAGAGCATCTTGTTGTTTCTGTCGTGCTGGGACTCACTGTTACTGTTGTTGCAGTTTCAGAGGGAGTGGTGGTAGGTGCTGTGGTGGTTTGACATTTGCCTGTGTACTTTATAATCTCGCAGCTCTTGGTACAGAGCGTGAAATTACATATGCCTGATTTACCCACGGAAGTGACCACTGCCTGTCCTGGAAAACAACAGTCAGAAAAATTATGTTCCTGCCATGTCATCACATGTCGTCACTTAGCCTCCTTCAGAGGCTTCAGTCAACATGTAAATGACAGTGGCTCCTTGTCTGCAAATCGCGCCTGCATGTTATGCGAAAGGACAAGTAAATGCTCATCTCCTTGAGAAGCACCAAAATTATCCATCAGAACCTATGCCATTCATTCTGTTGGAACTCTCAACTAAGCGTCTTCCATTGGCACAGCTCTGCGACACTGAACTGTCGACACAGACCCTGCATTATCTCTTCACAAGAACTGCCAGAATCCAGATTGAGGTTTTCGAACAAATTCACTGCTGATTTCACATTTCAAACATCACCAATCTGGAGTGCTCAATCTTTCCCAGACAACATGTGCCACTCATCGTGGTATCGGATTTCCTTTCAAGTGATAAACTTACCAGGTGATAATGCTTGGCCATTCACGTGACATGAGCATCTTGTTGTTTCTGTAGAGCTGGGAGTTACAGTCACAGTTGTTGAAGTTTCCGATGGTGTGGTGGATGGTGTTGTGGTGGTTTGACATTTCCCTGTGTACTTTATAATCTCGCAGCTCTTGGTACAGAGCGTGAAATTACACAGGTCTGATTTACCCATGGAAGTCACCACTGCCTGCCCTGCAAAACAAAAGGAACAAAATGTAACGTACACGCATCTCGTCAAATGTCCTCACTCAACGAGTCAATTGATTTCCCTCTAAATATACAGATGTAAATGAACCATGTTTGCGTGTCTGGAGCTATCAGTTATGGAAATTGAAAGCTCAATAGTAAACAGCAATTTTAGTAGAAAAATGGCTCATCACATCCGATCACATTCAGGCTGTTCGAATTGCCAAAGAGGTGTCCCTCACAGAAAATGTGCAGACAGCTCCGAGAACGTACAAGGCCATCTCTAATTCTGCATTTTCTCTTCACAAGTGCTAGCAGAATCTCTGCAGAGATTTTCCGCCAAATTCACTTTTCCTTTCAGATTTCAAACATCGGCATCCGGTGTATCTGATCTTTCGCAGGCAACATGTGCCACTCATCGTGGTATCAGATTTCCAGTCAACTGAAAAACTTACCAGGTGATAATGCTTGGCCATTCACGTGACAAGAGCATCTTGTTGTTTCTGTAGAGCTGGGAGTTACTGTTACTGTTGTTGCAGTTTCTGATGGAGTGGTGGTAGGTGCTGTGGTGGTTTGACATTTCCCTGTGTACTTTATAATCTCGCAGCTCTTGGTACAGAGCGTGAAATTACACAGGTCTGATTTACCCACGGAAGTCACCACTGCCTGCCCTGCAAAACAAAAAGCACAACATGTAATGTACAAGCATCTCGTCAAATGTCCTCACTCAACCAGTCAATTGATTTTCCTCTCAATATATAGATGTTAATGGCCCCTGTGTGGAAGAGTGGACCTTTCCCTTATGGTAATTGACAGCTCAACAGTGAACACCAATATTAATAGAATAATGGCTCATCACATCCGATCACATTCAGGCTGTTCGAATTGCCAAAGAGGTGTCCCTCACAGAAAATGTGCAGACAGCTCCGAGAACGTTCAAGGCCATCTCCAACTCTGCATTTTCTCTTCACAAGTGCTAGCAGAATCTCTGCAGAGATTTTCCGGAGTGTTCACTTTTCTTTTCAGATTTCAAACATCGGCATCCGGGGTATCTGATCTTTCGCAGGCAACATGTGCCACTCATCATGGTATCAGATTTCCAATCAACTGAAAAACCTACCAGGTGATAATGCTTGGCCATTCACGTGGCAAGAGCAGCTTGTTGTTTCTGTCGAGCTGGGAGTTACTGTTACTGTTGTTGCAGTGACCGATGGAGTGGTGGTAGGTGCTGTGGTTTTTTGACACTTGCCGGTGTACTTTATAATCTCGCAACTCTTGGTACAGAGAGTGAAATTACACAGGTCTGATTTACCCACGGATGTCACCACAGCCTGTCCTGGAAAACAAAATTCAGGAAAATTATGTTATGACAACACATCATGCGTTGTCACTCAGCCACCCTCAGAGGCTTCAACCAGAGAAATGGATGACAGCTGCTCCTTCTCTGGAAGTCACACCTGCAAGTTATGTCAAAGGACGAATTCTAACCACCTGTTTAAATACAAAGCGGATCCATCAGAAACTGTCAAATTCCTTCTGTTGGCACTGTCAACAAAGCCCACACTTGAGGCTCAGATATGAGACCCTGCACTAATATCACTGACTCTGTACTTTCTCCACACAAGCATTGCCAAAATGCATGCTGAGGTTTTCGAAACAATTCACTGCTGATTTCTGATTTCCAAGATCAGCGGTCCGCGGATTTCGATCTTTCCACACAGACTGAGCCACTCATCGTGGTATGGGATTTCCAGTCAACTGAGAAACCTACCAGGTGATAACGCTTGGCCATTCACGTGACAAGAGCATCTTGTTGTTTCTGTCGTGCTGGGAGTCACTGTTACTGTTGTTGCAGTTTCAGAGGGAGTGGTGGTAGGTGCTGTGGTGGTTTGACATTTGCCTGTGTACTTTATAATCTCGCAGCTCTTGGTACAGAGCGTGAAATTACATATGCCTGATTTACCCACGGAAGTGACCACTGCCTGTCCTGGAAAACAACAGTCAGAAAAATTATGTTCCTGCCATGTCATCACATGTCGTCACTTAGCCTCCTTCAGAGGCTTCAGTCAACATATAAATGACAGTGGCTCCTTGTCTGCAAATCGCGCCTGCATGTTATGCGAAAGGACAAGTAAATGCTCATCTCCTTGAGAAGCACCAAAATTATCCATCAGAACCTATGCCATTCATTCTGTTGGAACTCTCAACTAAGCGTCTTCCATTGGCACAGCTCTGCGACACTGAACTGTCGACACAGACCCTGCATTATCTCTTCACAAGAACTGCCAGAATCCAGATTGAGGTTTTCGAACAAATCCACTGCTGATTTCACATTTCAAACATCACCAATCTGGAGTGCTCAATCTTTCCGAGACAACATGTGCCACTCATCGTGGTATCGGATTTCCTTTCAAGTGATAAACTTACCAGGTGATAATGCTTGGCCATTCACGTGACATGAGCATCTTGTTGTTTCTGTAGAGCTGGGAGTTACAGTCACAGTTGTTGAAGTTTCCGATGGTGTGGTGGATGGTGTTGTGGTGGTTTGACATTTGCCTGTGTACTTTATAATCTCGCAGCTCTTGGTACAGAGCGTGAAATTACACAGGTCTGATTTACCCATGGAAGTCACCACTGCCTGCCCTGCAAAACAAAAGGAACAAAATGTAACGTACACGCATCTCGTCAAATGTCCTCACTCAACGAGTCAATTGATTTCCCTCTCAATATACAGATGTAAATGAACCATGTTTGCGTGTCTGGAGCTATCAGTTATGGAAATTGAAAGCTCAATAGTAAACAGCAATTTTAGTAGAAAAATGGCTCATCACATCCGATCACATTCAGGCTGTTCGAATTGCCAAAGAGGTGTCCCTCACAGAAAATGTGCAGACAGCTCCGAGAACGTACAAGGCCATCTCTAATTCTGCATTTTCTCTTCACAAGTGCTAGCAGAATCTCTGCAGAGATTTTCCGCCAAATTCACTTTTGCTTTCAGATTTCAAACATCGGCATCCGGTGTATCTGATCTTTCGCAGGCAACATGTGCCACTCATCGTGGTATCAGATTTCCAGTCAACTGAAAAACTTACCAGGTGATAATGCTTGGCCATTCACGTGACAAGAGCATCTTGTTGTTTCTGTAGAGCTGGGAGTTACTGTTACTGTTGTTGCAGTTTCTGATGGAGTGGTGGTAGGTGCTGTGGTGGTTTGACATTTCCCTGTGTACTTTATAATCTCGCAGCTCTTGGTACAGAGCGTGAAATTACACAGGTCTGATTTACCCACGGAAGTCACCACTGCCTGCCCTGCAAAACAAAAAGCACAACATGTAATGTACAAGCATCTCGTCAAATGTCCTCACTCAACCAGTCAATTGATTTTCCTCTCAATATATAGATGTTAATGGCCCCTGTGTGGAAGAGTGGACCTTTCCCTTATGGTAATTGACAGCTCAACAGTGAACACCAATATTAATAGAATAATGGCTCATCACATCCGATCACATTCAGGCTGTTCGAATTGCCAAAGAGGTGTCCCTCACAGAAAATGTGCAGACAGCTCCGAGAACGTTCAAGGCCATCTCCAACTCTGCATTTTCTCTTCACAAGTGCTAGCAGAATCTCTGCAGAGATTTTCCGCCAAATTCACTTTTCCTTTCAGATTTCAAACATCGGCATCCGGGGTATCTGATCTTTCGCAGGCAACATGTGCCACTCATCATGGTATCAGATTTCCAATCAACTGAAAAACCTACCAGGTGATAATGCTTGGCCATTCACGTGGCAAGAGCAGCTTGTTGTTTCTGTCGAGCTGGGAGTTACTGTTACTGTTGTTGCAGTGACCGATGGAGTGGTGGTAGGTGCTGTGGTTTTTTGACACTTGCCGGTGTACTTTATAATCTCGCAACTCTTGGTACAGAGAGTGAAATTACACAGGTCTGATTTACCCACGGATGTCACCACGGCCTGTCCTGGAAAACAAAATTCAGGAAAATTATGTTATGACAACACATCATACGTTGTCACTCAGCCACCCTTAGAGGCTTCAACCCAAGAAATGGATGACAGCTGCTCCTTCTCTGGAAGTCACACCTGCAAGTTATGTCAAAGGACGAATTCTAACCACCTGTTTAAATACAAAGCGGATCCATCAGAAACTGTCAAATTCCTTCTGTTGGCACTGTCAACAAAGCCCACACTTGAGGCTCAGATATGAGACCCTGCACTAATATCACTGACTCTGTACTTTCTCCACACAAGCATTGCCAAAATGCATGCTGAGGTTTTCGAAACAATTCACTGCTGATTTCTGATTTCCAAGATCAGCGGTCCGCGGATTTCGATCTTTCCACACAGACTGAGCCACTCATCGTGGTATGGGATTTCCAGTCAACTGAGAAACCTACCAGGTGATAACGCTTGGCCATTCACGTGACAAGAGCATCTTGTTGTTTCTGTCGTGCTGGGACTCACTGTTACTGTTGTTGCAGTTTCAGAGGGAGTGGTGGTAGGTGCTGTGGTGGTTTGACATTTGCCTGTGTACTTTATAATCTCGCAGCTCTTGGTACAGAGCGTGAAATTACATATGCCTGATTTACCCACGGAAGTGACCACTGCCTGTCCTGGAAAACAACAGTCAGAAAAATTATGTTCCTGCCATGTCATCACATGTCGTCACTTAGCCTCCTTCAGAGGCTTCAGTCAACATATAAATGACAGTGGCTCCTTGTCTGCAAATCGCGCCTGCATGTTATGCGAAATGACAAGTAAATGCTCATCTCCTTGAGAAGCACCAAAATTATCCATCAGAACCTATGCCATTCATTCTGTTGGAACTCTCAACTAAGCGTCTTCCATTGGCACAGCTCTGCGACACTGAACTGTCGACACAGACCCTGCATTATCTCTTCACAAGAACTTGCCAGAATCCAGATTGAGGTATTCGACCAAATTCACTGCTGATTTCACATTTCAAACATCACCAATCTGGAGTGCTCAATCTTTCCCAGACAACATGTGCCACTCATCGTGGTATCGGATTTCCTTTCAAGTGATAAACTTACCAGGTGATAATGCTTGGCCATTCACGTGACATGAGCATCTTGTTGTTTCTGTAGAGCTGGGAGTTACAGTCACAGTTGTTGTAGTTTCCGATGGAGTGGTGGTAGGTGCTGTGGTGGTTTGACATTTGCCTGTGTACTTTATAATCTCGCAGCTCTTGGTACAGAGAGTAAAATTACACAGGTCTGATTTACCCACGGAAGTGACCACTGCCTGTCCTGGAAAACAAAAGTCAGAAAAATTATGTAACTGCCATTTCATCACATGTCGTCACTCAGCCACCTTCAAAGGCTTCAGTCAACATACAAACGACAGTGGCTCCTTGTCTGCAAATCGCGCCTGCATGTTATGCGAAAGGACAAGTAAATGCTCATCTCCTTGAGAAGCACCAAAATTATCCATCAGAACATATGCCATTCATTCTGTTGGAACTCTCAACTAAGCGTCTTCCATTGGCACAGCTCTGCGACACTGAACTGTCGACACAGACCCTGCAGTATCTCTTCACAAGAACTGCCAGAATCCAGATTGAGGTTTTCGAACAAATTCACTGCTGATTTCACATTTCAAACGTCACCAATCTGGAGTGCTCAATCTTTCCCAGACAACATGTGCCACTCATCGTGGTATCGGATTTCCTTTCAAGTGATAAACTTACCAGGTGATAATGCTTGGCCATTCACGTGACATGAGCATCTTGTTGTTTCTGTAGAGCTGGGAGTTACAGTCACAGTTGTTGAAGTTTCCGATGGCGTGGTGGATGGTGTTGTGGTGGTTTGACATTTGCCTGTGTACTTTATAATCTCGCAGCTCTTGGTACAGAGCGTGAAATTACACAGGTCTGATTTACCCATGGAAGTCACCACTGCCTGCCCTGCAAAACAAAAGGAACAAAATGTAACGTACACGCATCTCGTCAAATGTCCTCACTCAACGAGTCAATTGATTTTCGTCTCAATATACAGATGTAAATGAACCATGTTTGCGTGTCTGGAGCTATCAGTTATGGAAATTGAAAGCTCAATGGTAAACAGCAATTTTAGTAGAAAAATGGCTCATCACATCCGATCACATTCAGGCTGTTCGAATTGCCAAAGAGGTGTCCCTCACAGAAAATGTGCAGACAGCTCCGAGAATGTACAAGGCCATCTCCAATTCTGCATTTTCTCTTCACAAGTGCTAGCAGAATCTCTGCAGAGATTTTCCGCCAAATTCACTTTTGCTTTCAGATTTCAAACATCGGCATCCGGGGTATCTGATCTTTCGCAGGCAACATGTGCCACTCATCGTGGTATCAGATTTCCAGTCAACTGAAAAACTTACCAGGTGATAATGCTTGGCCATTCACGTGACAAGAGCATCTTGTTGTTTCTGTAGAGCTGGGAGTTACTGTTACTGTTGTTGCAGTTTCTGATGGAGTGGTGGTAGGTGCTGTGGTGGTTTGACATTTCCCTGTGTACTTGATAATCTCGCAGCTCTTGGTACAGAGAGTAAAATTACAAAGGTCTGATTTACCCATGGAAGTCACCACTGCCTGCCCTGCAAAACAAATGCACAAAATATAATGTACAAGCATCTCGTCAAATGTCCTCACTCAACCAGTCAATTGATTTTCCTCTCAATATATAGATGTTAATGGCCCCTGTTTGGACGACTGGAACTTTCACTTATGGTAATTGGCAGCTCAACAGTAAACACCAATATTTATAGAAAAATGGCTCATCATATCCGATTATATTCAGGCTGTTCGAATTGCCAAAGAGGTATCCCTCACAGAAAATGTGCAGACTCCTCCGAGAACGTTCAAGGCCATCTCTAACTCTGCATTTTCTCTCCACATGTGCTACCAGGATCTCTGCAGAGATTTTCCGCCAAATTCACTTTTCCTTTCAGATTTCAAACATCGGCATCCGGTGTATCTGATCTTTCGCAGGCAACATGTGCCACTCATCGTGGTATCAGATTTCCAGTCAACTGAAAAACTTACCAGGTGATAATGCTTGGCCATTCACGTGACAAGAGCATCTTGTTGTTTCTGTAGAGCTGGGAGTTACTGTTACTGTTGTTGCAGTTTCTGATGGAGTGGTGGTAGGTGCTGTGGTGGTTTGACATTTCCCTGTGTACTTTATAATCTCGCAGCTCTTGGTACAGAGCGTGAAATTACACAGGTCTGATTTACCCACGGAAGTCACCACTGCCTGCCCTGCAAAACAAAAAGCACAACATGTA
Source organism: Stegostoma tigrinum (assembly GCF_030684315.1). Lineage (NCBI taxonomy): Eukaryota > Metazoa > Chordata > Chondrichthyes > Orectolobiformes > Stegostomatidae > Stegostoma > Stegostoma tigrinum. Next base: position 9,385,309 of record NC_081370.1, read on the forward strand.
ATGTACAAGCATCTCGTCAAATGTCCTCACTCAACCAGTCAATTGATTTTCCTCTCAATATATAGATGTTAATGGCCCCTGTGTGGAAGAGTGGACCTTTCCCTTATGGTAATTGACAGCTCAACAGTGAACACCAATATTAATAGAATAATGGCTCATCACATCCGATCACATTCAGGCTGTTCGAATTGCCAAAGAGGTGTCCCTCACAGAAAATGTGCAGACAGCTCCGAGAACGTTCAAGGCCATCTCCAACTCTGCATTTTCTCTTCACAAGTGCTAGCAGAATCTCTGCAGAGATTTTCCGGAGTGTTCACTTTTCTTTTCAGATTTCAAACATCGGCATCCGGGGTATCTGATCTTTCGCAGGCAACATGTGCCACTCATCATGGTATCAGATTTCCAATCAACTGAAAAACCTACCAGGTGATAATGCTTGGCCATTCACGTGGCAAGAGCAGCTTGTTGTTTCTGTCGAGCTGGGAGTTACTGTTACTGTTGTTGCAGTGACCGATGGAGTGGTGGTAGGTGCTGTGGTTTTTTGACACTTGCCGGTGTACTTTATAATCTCGCAACTCTTGGTACAGAGAGTGAAATTACACAGGTCTGATTTACCCACGGATGTCACCACGGCCTGTCCTGGAAAACAAAATTCAGGAAAATTATGTTATGACAACACATCATACGTTGTCACTCAGCCACCCTTAGAGGCTTCAACCCAAGAAATGGATGACAGCTGCTCCTTCTCTGGAAGTCACACCTGCAAGTTATGTCAAAGGACGAATTCTAACCACCTGTTTAAATACAAAGCGGATCCATCAGAAACTGTCAAATTCCTTCTGTTGGCACTGTCAACAAAGCCCACACTTGAGGCTCAGATATGAGACCCTGCACTAATATCACTGACTCTGTACTTTCTCCACACAAGCATTGCCAAAATGCATGCTGAGGTTTTCGAAACAATTCACTGCTGATTTCTGATTTCCAAGATCAGCGGTCCGCGGATTTCGATCTTTCCACACAGACTGAGCCACTCATCGTGGTATGGGATTTCCAGTCAACTGAGAAACCTACCAGGTGATAACGCTTGGCCATTCACGTGACAAGAGCATCTTGTTGTTTCTGTCGTGCTGGGACTCACTGTTACTGTTGTTGCAGTTTCAGAGGGAGTGGTGGTAGGTGCTGTGGTGGTTTGACATTTGCCTGTGTACTTTATAATCTCGCAGCTCTTGGTACAGAGCGTGAAATTACATATGCCTGATTTACCCACGGAAGTGACCACTGCCTGTCCTGGAAAACAACAGTCAGAAAAATTATGTTCCTGCCATGTCATCACATGTCGTCACTTAGCCTCCTTCAGAGGCTTCAGTCAACATATAAATGACAGTGGCTCCTTGTCTGCAAATCGCGCCTGCATGTTATGCGAAATGACAAGTAAATGCTCATCTCCTTGAGAAGCACCAAAATTATCCATCAGAACCTATGCCATTCATTCTGTTGGAACTCTCAACTAAGCGTCTTCCATTGGCACAGCTCTGCGACACTGAACTGTCGACACAGACCCTGCATTATCTCTTCACAAGAACTTGCCAGAATCCAGATTGAGGTATTCGACCAAATTCACTGCTGATTTCACATTTCAAACATCACCAATCTGGAGTGCTCAATCTTTCCCAGACAACATGTGCCACTCATCGTGGTATCGGATTTCCTTTCAAGTGATAAACTTACCAGGTGATAATGCTTGGCCATTCACGTGACATGAGCATCTTGTTGTTTCTGTAGAGCTGGGAGTTACAGTCACAGTTGTTGTAGTTTCCGATGGAGTGGTGGTAGGTGCTGTGGTGGTTTGACATTTGCCTGTGTACTTTATAATCTCGCAGCTCTTGGTACAGAGAGTAAAATTACACAGGTCTGATTTACCCACGGAAGTGACCACTGCCTGTCCTGGAAAACAAAAGTCAGAAAAATTATGTAACTGCCATTTCATCACATGTCGTCACTCAGCCACCTTCAAAGGCTTCAGTCAACATACAAACGACAGTGGCTCCTTGTCTGCAAATCGCGCCTGCATGTTATGCGAAAGGACAAGTAAATGCTCATCTCCTTGAGAAGCACCAAAATTATCCATCAGAACATATGCCATTCATTCTGTTGGAACTCTCAACTAAGCGTCTTCCATTGGCACAGCTCTGCGACACTGAACTGTCGACACAGACCCTGCAGTATCTCTTCACAAGAACTGCCAGAATCCAGATTGAGGTTTTCGAACAAATTCACTGCTGATTTCACATTTCAAACGTCACCAATCTGGAGTGCTCAATCTTTCCCAGACAACATGTGCCACTCATCGTGGTATCGGATTTCCTTTCAAGTGATAAACTTACCAGGTGATAATGCTTGGCCATTCACGTGACATGAGCATCTTGTTGTTTCTGTAGAGCTGGGAGTTACAGTCACAGTTGTTGAAGTTTCCGATGGCGTGGTGGATGGTGTTGTGGTGGTTTGACATTTGCCTGTGTACTTTATAATCTCGCAGCTCTTGGTACAGAGCGTGAAATTACACAGGTCTGATTTACCCATGGAAGTCACCACTGCCTGCCCTGCAAAACAAAAGGAACAAAATGTAACGTACACGCATCTCGTCAAATGTCCTCACTCAACGAGTCAATTGATTTTCGTCTCAATATACAGATGTAAATGAACCATGTTTGCGTGTCTGGAGCTATCAGTTATGGAAATTGAAAGCTCAATGGTAAACAGCAATTTTAGTAGAAAAATGGCTCATCACATCCGATCACATTCAGGCTGTTCGAATTGCCAAAGAGGTGTCCCTCACAGAAAATGTGCAGACAGCTCCGAGAATGTACAAGGCCATCTCCAATTCTGCATTTTCTCTTCACAAGTGCTAGCAGAATCTCTGCAGAGATTTTCCGCCAAATTCACTTTTGCTTTCAGATTTCAAACATCGGCATCCGGGGTATCTGATCTTTCGCAGGCAACATGTGCCACTCATCGTGGTATCAGATTTCCAGTCAACTGAAAAACTTACCAGGTGATAATGCTTGGCCATTCACGTGACAAGAGCATCTTGTTGTTTCTGTAGAGCTGGGAGTTACTGTTACTGTTGTTGCAGTTTCTGATGGAGTGGTGGTAGGTGCTGTGGTGGTTTGACATTTCCCTGTGTACTTGATAATCTCGCAGCTCTTGGTACAGAGAGTAAAATTACAAAGGTCTGATTTACCCATGGAAGTCACCACTGCCTGCCCTGCAAAACAAATGCACAAAATATAATGTACAAGCATCTCGTCAAATGTCCTCACTCAACCAGTCAATTGATTTTCCTCTCAATATATAGATGTTAATGGCCCCTGTTTGGACGACTGGAACTTTCACTTATGGTAATTGGCAGCTCAACAGTAAACACCAATATTTATAGAAAAATGGCTCATCATATCCGATTATATTCAGGCTGTTCGAATTGCCAAAGAGGTATCCCTCACAGAAAATGTGCAGACTCCTCCGAGAACGTTCAAGGCCATCTCTAACTCTGCATTTTCTCTCCACATGTGCTACCAGGATCTCTGCAGAGATTTTCTGGCAAATTCACTTTTCTTTTCAGATTTCAAACATTGGCTTCCCGGGTATCTGATCTTTCGCAGACAACATGTGCGACTCATCATGGTATCAGATTTCCAATCAACTGAAAAACTTACCAGGTGATAATGCTTGGCCATTCACGTGACAAGAGCATCTTGTTGTTTCTGTCGAGCTGGGAGTTACTGTTACTGTTGTTGCAGTTTCCGATGGAGTGGTGGTAGGTGCTGTGGTTTTTTGACACTTGCCGGTGTACTTTATAATCTCGCAACTCTTGGTACAGAGAGTGAAATTACACAGGTCTGATTTACCCACGGATGTCACCACTGCCTGTCCTGGAAAACAAAAGTCAGAAAATTTATGTTAATGACAACACATCATGCGTTGTCACTCAGCCACCCTCAGAGGCTTCAACCCAAGATATACATGACAGGTGCTCCTTGTCTGGAAGCCACACCTGCAAGTTATGTCAAAGTACCAATTCTAACCTCCTGTTTTAATACAAAGATTATCCATCAGAAACTGTCAAATTCCTTCTGTTGGCACTGTCAACAAAGCCCACACTTGAGGCACAGATATGAGACCCTGCACTAATATCACTGACGCTGAACTTTCTCCACACAAGCATTGCCAAAATGCATGCTGAGGTTTTCGAAACAATTCACTGCTGATTTCTGATTTCCAAGATCAGCGGTCCGCGGATTTTGATCTTTCCACACAGACTGAGCCACTCATCGTGGTATCGGATTTCCAGTCAATTGATAAACCTACCAGGCGATAACGCTTGGCCATTCACGTGACAAGAGCATCTTGTTGTTTCTGTCGAGCTGGGAGTTACTGTTACTGTTGTTGCAGTTTCCGATGGAGTGGTGGTAGGTGCTGTGGTGGTTTGACATTTGCCTGTGTACTTTATAATCTCGCAACTCTTGGTACAGAGCGTGAAATTACACAGGTCAGATTTACCCACGGAAGTCACCACGGCCTGTCCTGGAAAACAAAAGGCACAAAATGTAATATACTAGCATCTCATCAAATGTCCTCACTCTACCAGTCAACTGATTTTCCTCTCAATATATAGATGTTAATGGCCACTGTTTGGAAGACGGGAACTTTCACTTATGGTAATTGACAGCTCAACAGTAAACACCAATATTAATAGAAAAATGGCTCATCATATCCGACCACATTCAGGCTGTTCGAATTGCCAAAGAGGTGTCCCTCACAGAACATGTGCAGACAGCTGCGAGAACGTTCAAGGCCATCTCTAACTCAGCATTTTCTCTTCACAAGTGCTAGCAGAATCTCTGCAGAGATTTTCCGCCAAATTCACTTTTCCTTTCAAATTTCAAACATCGGCATTCGGGGTATCTGGTCTTTCTCAGGCAACATGTGCCACTCATCATGGTATCAGATTTCCAATCAACTGAAAAACTTACCAGGTGATAATGCTTGGCCATTCATGTGACAAGAGCATCTTGTTGTTTCTGTCGAGCTGGGAGTTACTGTTACTGTTGTTGCAGTTTCTGATGGAGTGGTGGATGGTGTTGTGGTGGTTTGACATTTGCCTGTGTACTTTATAATCTCGCAGCTCTTGGTACAGAGAGTGAAATTACACAGGTTTGATTTACCCACGGAAGTCACCACTGCCTGTCCTGGAAAACAAAAGTCAGAAAAATTATGTTCCTGTCATTTCATCACATGTCGTCACTCAGCCACCTTCAAAGGCTTCAGTCAACATACAAACGACAGTGGCTCCTTGTCTGCAAATCGCGCCTGCATGTCATGCGAAAGGATAAGTAAATGCTCATCTCCTTGAGAAGCACCAAAATTATCCATCAGAACCTATGCCATTCATTCTGTTGAAACTCTCAACTAAGCGTCTTCCATTGGCACAGCTCTGCGACACTGAACTGTCGACACAGACCCTGCATTATCTCTTCACAAGAACTGCCAGAATCCAGGTTGAGGTATTCGACCAAATTCACTGCTGATTTCACATTTCAAACATCACCAATCTGGAGTGCTCAATCTTTCCCAGACAACATGTGCCACTCATCGTGGTATCGGATTTCCTTTCAAGTGATAAACTTACCAGGTGATAATGATTGGCCATTCACGTGACATGAGCATCTTGTTGTTTCTGTAGAGCTGGGAGTTACAGTCACAGTTGTTGAAGTTTCCGATGGAGTGGTGGATGGTGTTGTGGTGGTTTGACATTTGCCTGTGTACTTTATAATCTCGCAGCTCTTGGTACAGAGCGTGAAATTACACAGGTCTGATTTACCCACGGAAGTCACCACTGCCTGCCCTGCAAAACAAAAAGCACAACATGTAATGTACAAGCATCTCGTCAAATGTCCTCACTCAACCAGTCAATTGATTTTCCTCTCAATATATAGATGTTAATGGCCCCTGTGTGGAAGAGTGGACCTTTCCCTTATGGTAATTGACAGCTCAGCAGTGAACACCAATATTAATAGAATAATGGCTCATCACATCCGATCACATTCAGGCTGTTCGAATTGCCAAAGAGGTTTCCCTCACAGAAAATGAGCAGACAGCTCCGAGAACGTTCAAGGCCATCTCCAACTCTGCATTTTCTCTTCACAAGTGCTAGCAGAATCTCTGCAGAGATTTTCCGCCAAATTCACTTTTCCTTTCAGATTTCAAACATCGGCATCCGGGGTATCTGATCTTTCGGAGGCAACATGTGCCACTCATCATGGTATCAGATTTCCAATCAACTGAAAAACTTACCAGGTGATAATACTTGGCCATTCACGTGGCAAGAGCAGCTTGTTGTTTCTGTCGAGCTGGGAGTTACTGTTACTGTTGTTGCAGTGACCGATGGAGTGGTGGTAGGTGCTGTGGTTTTTTGACACTTGCCGGTGTACTTTATAATCTCGCAACTCTTGGTACAGAGAGTGAAATTACACAGGTCTGATTTACCCACGGATGTCACCACGGCCTGTCCTGGAAAACAAAATTCAGGAAAATTATGTTATGACAACACATCATGCGTTGTCACTCAGCCACCCTCAGAGGCTTCAACCAGAGAAATGGATGACAGCTGCTCCTTCTCTGGAAGTCACACCTGCAAGTTATGTCAAAGGACGAATTCTAACCACCTGTTTAAATACAAAGCGGATCCATCAGAAACTGTCAAATTCCTTCTGTTGGCACTGTCAACAAAGCCCACACTTGAGGCTCAGATATGAGACCCTGCACTAATATCACTGACTCTGTACTTTCTCCACACAAGCATTGCCAAAATGCATGCTGAGGTTTTCGAAACAATTCACTGCTGATTTCTGATTTCCAAGATCAGCGGTCCACGGATTTCGATCTTTCCACACAGACTGAGCCACTCATCGTGGTATGGGATTTCCAGTCAACTGAGAAACCTACCAGGTGATAACGCTTGGCCATTCACGTGACAAGAGCATCTTGTTGTTTCTGTCGTGCTGGGAGTCACTGTTACTGTTGTTGCAGTTTCAGAGGGAGTGGTGGTAGGTGCTGTGGTGGTTTGACATTTGCCTGTGTACTTTATAATCTCGCAACTCTTGGTACAGAGCGTGAAATTACACATGTCTGATTTACCCACGGAAGTGACCACTGCCTGTCCTGGAAAACAACAGTTAGAAAAATTATGTTCCTGCCATGTCATCACATGTCGTCACTTAGCCTCCTTCAGAGGCTTCAGTCAACATATAAACGACAGTGGCTCCTTGTCTGCAAATCGCGCCTGCATGTTATGCGAAATGACAAGTAAATGCTCATCTCCTTGAGAAGCACCAAAATTATCCATCAGAACCTATGCCATTCATTCTGTTGGAACTCTCAACTAAGCGTCTTCCATTGGCACAGCTCTGCGACACTGAACTGTCGACACAGACCCTGCAGTATCTCTTCACAAGAACTGCCAGAATCCAGATTGAGGTTTTCGAACAAATTCACTGCTGATTTCACATTTCAAACATCACCAATCTGGAGTGCTCAATCTTTCCCAGACAACATGTGCCACTCATCGTGGTATCGGATTTCCTTTCAAGTGATAAACTTACCAGGTGATAATGCTTGGCCATTCACGTGACATGAGCATCTTGTTGTTTCTGTAGAGCTGGGAGTTACAGTCACAGTTGTTGAAGTTTCCGATGGTGTGGTGGATGGTGTTGTGGTGGTTTGACATTTCCCTGTGTACTTTATAATCTCGCAGCTCTTGGTACAGAGCGTGAAATTACACAGGTCTGATTTACCCATGGAAGTCACCACTGCCTGCCCTGCAAAACAAAAGGAACAAAATGTAACGTACACGCATCTCGTCAAATGTCCTCACTCAACGAGTCAATTGATTTTCCTCTCAATATACAGATGTAAATGAACCATGTTTGCGTGTCTGGAGCTATCAGTTATGGAAATTGAAAGCTCAATAGTAAACAGCAATTTTAGTAGAAAAATGGCTCATCACATCCGATCACATTCAGGCTGTTCGAATTGCCAAAGAGGTGTCCCTCACAGAAAATGTGCAGACAGCTCCGAGAACGTACAAGGCCATCTCCAATTCTGCATTTTCTCTTCACAAGTGCTAGCAGAATCTCTGCAGAGATTTTCCGCCAAATTCACTTTTCCTTTCAGATTTCAAACATCGGCATCCGGTGTATCTGATCTTTCGCAGGCAACATGTGCCACTCATCGTGGTATCAGATTTCCAGTCAACTGAAAAACTTACCAGGTGATAATGCTTGGCCATTCACGTGACAAGAACATCTTGTTGTTTCTGTAGAGCTGGGAGTTACTGTTACTGTTGTTGCTGTGTCCGATGGAGTGGTGGTAGGTGCTGTGGTTTTTTGACACTTGCCGGTGTACTTTATAATCTCGCAACTCTTGGTACAGAGAGTGAAATTACACAGGTCTGATTTACCCACGGATGTCACCACGGCCTGTTCTGGAAAACAAAATTCAGGAAAATTATGTTATGTCAACACATCATGCGCTGTCACTCAGCCACCCTGAGAGGCTTCAACCCAAGATATACATGACAGGTGCTCCTTGTCTGGAAGCCGCACCTGCAAGTTATGTCAAAGTACCAATTCTAACCACCTGTTTTAATACAAAGATGATCCATCAGAAACTGTCAAATTCCTTCAGTTGGCACTGTCAACAAAGCCCACACTTGAGGCACTGATATGAGATCCTGCACTGATATCACTGACTCTGAACTTTCTCCACACAAGCATTGCCAAAATGCATGCTGAAGTTTTCGAAACAATTCACTGCTGATTTCAGATTTCCAAAATCAGCGGTCCGCGGATTTTGATCTTTCCGCTCAGACAGAGCCACTCATCGTGATTTCGGATTTCCAATCAACTGAAAACCTACCAGGTGATAATGTTTGGCCATTCACGTGACAAGAACATCTTGTTGTTTCTGTCGAGCTGGGAGTTACTGTTACTGTTGTTGCAGTTTCTGATGGAGTGGTGGTAGGTGCTGTGGAGGTTTGACATTTCCCTGTGTACTTGATAATCTCGCAGCTCTTGGTACAGAGCGTGAAATTACACAGGTCTGATTTACCCACGGAAGTCACCACTGCCTGCCCTGCAAAACAAAAGGAACAAAATGTAACGTACACGCATCTCGTCAAATGTCCTCACTCAACGCGTCAACTGATTTTCCTCTCAATATACAGATGTAAATGAACCATGTTTGCAAGTCTGGAGCTATCAGTTATGGAAATTGAAAGCTCAATAGTAAACAGCAATTTTAGTAGAAAAATGGCTCATCACATCCGATCACATTCAGGCTGTTCGAATTGCCAAAGAGATGTCCCTCACAGAAAATGTGCAGACAGCTCCGAGAACGTTCAAGGCCATCTCCAATTCTGCATTTTCTCTTCACAAGTGCTAGCAGACTCTCTGCAGAGATTTTCCGCCAAATTCACTTTTGCTTTCAGATTTCAAACATCGGCATCCGGTGTATCTGATCTTTCGCAGGCAACATGTGCCACTCATCGTGGTATCAGATTTCCAGTCAACTGAAAAACTTACCAGGTGATAATGCTTGGCCATTCACGTGACAAGAGCATCTTGTTGTTTCTGTCGAGCTGGGAGTTACTGTTACTGTTGTTGCAGTTTCTGATGGAGTGGAGGTAGGTGCTGCGGTGGTTTGACATTTGCCTGTGTACTTTATAATCTCGCAACTCTTGGTACAGAGAGTGAAATTACACAGGTCTGATTTACCCACGGAAGTCACCACTGCCTGTCCTGGAAAACAAAAGTCAAACAAATTATATTACTGCCATCTCATCACATGTCATCACTCAGCCACCATCAAAGGCTTCAGTCAACATACAAACGACTGTGGCTCCATGTCTGCAAGTCGCGCCTGCATGTTATGTGTAAGGACAAGTAAATGCTCATCTCCTCAAGAAGCACAAAAATTATCCATCAGAACTTATGACATTCATTCTGATGGAACTCTCAACTAAGCATCCTCCATTGGCACAGCTCTGCGACACTGAAGTGTCGTCACAGACCCTGCAATGTCTCTTCACAAGAACTGGCAGAATCCATGCTGAGATTTTCAACCAAATTCACTGCGGATTTCAGATTTCAAATATCACCAATCTGGAGTGGTCAATCTTTCCCCGACAACATGTGCCACTCATCGTGGTATCGGATTTCCTTTCAAGTGATAAACTTACCAGGTGATAACGCTTGGCCATTCACGTGACAAGAGCATCTTGTTGTTTCTGTCGAGCTGGGAGTTACTGTTACTGTTGTTGCAGTTTCCGATGGAGTGGTGGTAGGTGCTGTGGTGGTTTGACATTTGCCTGTGTACTTGATAATCTCGCAACTCTTGGTACAGAGCGTGAAATTACACAGGTCAGATTTACCCATGGAAGTCACCACTGCCTGCCCTGCAAAACAAAAGGCACAAAATGAAATGTACTCGCATCTCATCGAACGTCCTCACTCAACCAGTCAGTTGATTTTCCTCTCAATATAGAGATGTTACTGGCCCCTGTTTGGACGACTGGACCTTTCACTTATGGCAATTGACAGCTCAACTTTAAACACCAATATTAACAGAAAAATGGCTCATCATATCCAATTATATTCAGGCTGTTGGAATTGCCAAAGAGGTATTCCTCACAGAAAATGTGCAGACAGCTCCGAGAATGTTCAAGGCATCTCTAACTCTGCATTTTCTCTCCACATGTGCTACCAGAATCTCTGCAGTGATTTTCCGGCAAATTCACTTTTCTTTTCAGATTTCAAACATTGGCATCCCGGGTAAATCAGGAAAATTATGTTAATGACATCACATCATGCGTTTTCACTCAGCCACCCTGAGAGGCTTCAACCCAAGATATACATGACAGGTGCTCCTTGTCTGGAAGCCACACCTGCAAGTTATGTCAAAGTACCAATTCTAACCACCTGTTTTAATACAAAGATTATCCATCAGAAACTGTCAAATTCCTTCTGTTGGCACTGTCAACAAAGCCCACACTTGAGGCACTGATATGAGATCCTGCACTGATATCACTGACTCTGAACTTTCTCCACACAAGCATTGCCAAAATGTATGCTGAAGTTTTCGAAACAATTCACTGCTGATTTCAGATTTCCAAAATCAGCGGTCTGCGGATTTTGATCTTTCCACTCAGACAGAGACACTCATCGTGGTTTCGGATTTCCTGTCAACTGAAAACCTACCAGGTGATAATGTTTGGCCATTCACGTGACAAGAGCATCTTGTTGTTTCTGTCGAGCTGGGAGTTACTGTTACTGTTGTTGAAGTTTCCGATGGAGTGGTGGTAGGTGCTGTGGTGGTTTGACATTTCCCTGTGTACTTGATAATCTCGCAGCTCTTGGTACAGAGAGTAAAATTACACAGGTCTGATTTACCCACGGTCGTCACCACTGCCTGCCCTGCAAAACAAAAAGCACAACATGTCATGTGCATCTCGTCAAATGTCCTCACTCAACCAGTCAATTGATTTTCCTCTCAATATATAGATGTTAATGGCCCCTGTGTGGAAGACTGGACCTTTCCCTTCTGGTAATTGACAGCTCAACAGTGAACGCCAATATTAATAGAATAATGGCTCATCATATCCGATCATATTCAGGCTGTTCGAATTCCCAAAGAGGTGTCCCTCACAGAACATTTGCAGACAGTTCCGAGAACGTTCAAGGCCATCTCGAACTCTGCATTTTCTCTCCACATGTGCTACCAGAATCTCTGCAGTGATTTTCCGGCAAGTTCACTTTTCTTTTCAGATTTCAAACATCGGCATCCGGGGTATCTGATCTTTCGCAGACAACATGTGCCACTCATCATGGTATCAGATTTCCAATCAACTGAAACACTTACCAGGTGATAATGCTTGGCCAATCACGTGGCAAGAGCATCTTGTTGTTTCTGTCGAGCTGGGAGTTACTGTTACTGTTGTTGCAGTTTCCGATGGAGTGGTGGTAGGTGCTGTGGTTTTTTGACACTTGCCGGTGTACTTTATAATCTCGCAACTCTTGGTACAGAGAGTGAAATTACACAGTTCTGATTTACCCACGGATGTCACCACGGCCTGTCCTGGAAAACAAAATTCAGGAAAATTATGTTATGACAACACATCATGCGTTGTCACTCAGCCACCCTCAGAGGCTTCAACCCAAGATATGGATGACAGCTGCTTCTCCTCTGGAAGTCACACCTGCAAGTTATGTCAATGGACGAATTCTAACCACCTGTTTAAATACAAAGACGTTCCATCAGAAACTGTCAAATTCCTTCTGTTGACACTGTCAACAAAGCCCACACTTGAGGCTCAGATATAAGACCCTGCACTAATATCTCTGACTCTGTACTTTCTCCACACAAGCATTGCCAAAATGCATGTTGAGGTTTTCGAAACAATTCACTTCGGATTTCTGATTTCCGAGATCAGCGGTCCGCGGATTTCCATCTTTCCAGACAGACTGAGCCACTCATCGTGGTATGGGATTTCCAGTCAACTGAGAAACCTACCAGGTGATAACGCTTGGCCATTCACGTGACAAGAGCATCTTGTTGTTTCTGTCGAGCTGGGAGTTACTGTTACTGTTGTCGCAGTTTCAGAGGGAGTGGTGGTAGGTGCTGTGGTGGTTTGACATTTGCCTGTGTACTTTATAATCTCGCAGCTCTTGGTACAGAGTGTGAAATTACACATGTCTGATTTACCCACGGAAGTGACCACTGCCTGTCCTGGAAAACAAAAGTCAGAAAAATTATGTTCCTGCCATGTCATCACATGTCGTCACTTCGCCACCTTCAAAGGCTTCAATCAACATATAAATGACAGTGGCTCCTTGTCTGCAAATCGCGCCTGCATGTTATGCGAAAGGACAAGTAAATGCTCATCTCCTTGAGAAGCACCAAAATTATCCAACAGAACCTATGCCATTCATTCTGTTGGAACTCTCAACTAAGCGTCTTCCATTGACATAGCTCTGCGACACTGAACTGTCGACACAGACCCTGCATTATCTCTTCACAAGAACTTGCCAGAATCCAGGCTGATGTATTCGACCAAATCCACTGCTGATTTCACATTTCAAACATCACCAATCTGGAGTGCTCAATCTTTCCCAGACAACATGTGCAACTCATCGTGGTATCGGATTTCCTTTCAAGTGATAAACTTACCAGGTGATAATGATTGGCCATTCACGTGACATGAGCATCTTGTTGTTTCTGTAGAGCTGGGAGTTACAGTCACAGTTGTTGAAGTTTCCGATGGAGTGGTGGTAGGTGTTGTGGTGGTTTGACATTTCCCTGTGTACTTTATAATCTCGCAGCTCTTGGTACAGAGCGTGAAATTACACAGGTCTGATTTACCCACGGAAGTCACCACTGCCTGCCCTGCAAAACAAAAGGAACAAAATGTAACGTACACGCATCTCGTCAAATGTCCTCACTCAACGAGTCAACTGATTTTCCTCTCAATATACAGATGTAAATGAACCATGTTTGCAAGTCTGGAGCTATCAGTTATGAAAATTGAAAGCTCAATAGTAAACAGCAAGTTTAGTAGAAAAATGGCTCATCACATCCGATCACATTCAGGCTGTTCGAATTGTCAAAGAGGTGTCCCTCACAGAAAATGTGCAGACAGCTCCGAGAACGTTCAAGGCCATCTCCAATTCTGCATTTTCTCTTCACAAGTGCTAGCAGAATCTCTGCAGTGATTTTCCGCCAAATTCACTTTTCCTTTCAGATTTCAAACATCGGCATCCGGGGTATCTGATCTTTCGCAGGCAACATATGCCACTCATCATGGTATCAGATTTCCAATCAACTGAAAAACTTACCAGGTGATAATGCTTGGCCATTCACGTGACAAGAGCATCTTGTTGTTTCTGTAGAGCTGGGAGTTACTGTTACTGTTGTTGCAGTGTCCGATGGAGTGGTGGATGGTGTTGTGGTGGTTTGACATTTGCCTGTGTACTTTATAATCTCGCAGCTCTTGGTACAGAGAGTGAAATTACACAGGTTTGATTTACCCACGAAAGTCACCACTGCCTGTCCTGGAAAACAAAAGTCAGAAAAATTATGTTCCTGCCATTTCATCACATGTCGTCACTCAGCCACCTTCAAAGTCTTCAGTCAACATACAAACAACAGTGGCTCCATGTCTGCAAATCGCACCTGCATGTTATGCCAAAGGACAAGTAAATGCTAATCTCCTCGAGAAGCACAAAAATTATCAATCAGATCCTATCACATTCATTCTGTTGGAACTCTCAACTAAGCGTCCTCCATTGGCACAGCTCTGAGATCCTGAACTGTTGACACTGACTCTGCATTATCTCTTCACAAGAACTGCCAGAATCCATGCTGAGGTTTTCAACCAAATTCACTGCTTATTTCAGATTTCAAACATCACCAATCGGGAGTGCTCAATCTTTCCCAGACAACATGTGCCACTCATCGTGGTATCGGATTTCCTGTCAATTGCAAACCTACCAGGTGATAATGTTTGGCCATTCACGTGACAAGAACATCTTGTTGTTTCTGTCGAGCTGGGAGTTACTGTTACTGTTGTTGTAGTTTCCGATGGAGTGGTGGATGGTGTTGTGGTGGTTTGACATTTGCCGGTGTACTTTATAATCTCGCAACTCTTGGTACAGAGCGTGAAATTACACAGGTCTGATTTACCCACGGATGTCACCACGGCCTGTCCTGGAAAACAAAAGTCAGGAAAATTATGTTACTGACAACACATCATGCGTTGTCACTCAGCCACCCTCTGAGGCTTCAACCCCACTTATATATGACAGGTGCGCCTTGTCTGGAAGCCACACCTGCAAGTTATGTCAAAGTACCAATTCTAACCACCTGTTTTAAGACAAAGATTTTCAATCAGAAACTGTCAAATTCCTTCTGTTGGCACCGTCAACAAAGCCCACACTTGAGTCACAGATATGAGACCCTGCACTGATATCACTGACTCTGAACGTTCTCCACAGAAGCATTGCCAAAATGCATGCTGAGGTTTTCGAAACAATTCACTGCTGATTTCAGATTTCCAAAATCAGCGGTCTGCGGATTTTGATCTTTCCACTCAGACAGACCCACTCATCGTGGTTTTGGATTTCCATTCAACTGATAAACCTACCAGGTGATAACGCTTGGCCATTCACGTGACAAGAGCATCTTGTTGTTTCTGTTGAGCTGGGAGTTACTGTTACTGTTGTTGCAGTTTCAGAGGGAGTGGTGGTAGGTGCTGTGGTGGTTTGACATTTGCCTGTGTACATTATAATCTCGCAGCTCTTGGTACAGAGCGTGAAATTACACATGTCTGATTTACCCACGGAAGTGACCACTGCCTGCCCTGGAAAACAAAAGTCAGAAAAATTATGTTCCTGCCATCTCATCACATGTCGTCACTCAGCCACCTTCAAAGGCTTCAATCAACATATAAACGACAGTGGCTCCTTGTCTGCAAATCGCGCCTGCATGTTATGCGAAAGGACAAGTAAATGCTCATCTCCTTGAGAAGCACCAAAATTATCCATCAGAACCTTTGGCATTCATTCTGTTTGAACTCTCGACGAAGCGTCTTCCATTGGCCCAGCTCTGCGACACTGAACTGTCGACACAGACCCTGCATTATCTCTTCACAAGAACTGCCAGAATCCAGGCTTAGATATTCGACCAAATTCACTGCTGATTTCACATTTCAAACATCACCAATCTGGAGTGCTCAATCTTTCCCAGACAACATGTGCCACTCATCGTGGTATCGGATTTCCTTTCAAGTGATAAGCTTACCAGGTGATAATGCTTGGCCATTCACGTGACATGAGCATCTTGTTGTTTCTGTAGAGCTGGGAGTTACAGTCACAGTTGTTGAAGTTTCCGATGGAGTGGTGGATGGTGTTGTGGTGGTTTGACATTTCCCTGTGTACTTTATAATCTCGCAGCTCTTGGTACAGAGCGTGAAATTACACAGGTCTGATTTACCCACGGGAGTCACCACTGCCTGCCCTGCAAAACAAAAGGAACAAAATGTAACGTACAAGCATCTCGTGAAATGTCCTCACTCAACCAGTCAATTGATTTTCCTCTCAATATATAGATGTTAATGGGCCCTGTTTGGACGACTGGAACTTTCACTTATGGTAATTTACAGCTCAATAGAAAACACCAATATGAATAGAAAAATGGCTCATCATATCCGATCATATTCAGGCTGTTCGAATTACCAAAGTGGTGTCCCTCACAGAACATGTGCAGACTGCTCCGAGAACGTTCAAGGCCATCTCTAACTCTGCATTTTCTCTCCACATGTGCTACCAGAATCTCTGCAGTGATTTTCCGGCAAATTCACTTTTCTTTTCAGATTTCAAACATCGGCATCCTGGGTATCTGATCTTTCGCAGGCAATATGTGCCCCTCATCATGGTATCAGAGTTCCAATCAACTGAAAAACTTACCAGGTGATAATGCTTGGCCATTCACGTGACAAGAGCATCTTGTTGTTTCTGTAGAGCTGGGAGTTACAGTTACTGTTGTTGCAGTTTCCGATGGAGTGGTGGTCGGTGCTGTGGTGGTGTGACATTTGCCTGTGTACTTTATAATCTCACAACTCTTGGTACAGAGAGTGAAATTACACAGGTCAGATTTTCCCACGGAAGTCACCACTGCCTGCCCTGCAAATCATAAGGCACAAAATGTAATGTACAAGCATCTCATCAAATATCCTAACTCAACCAGTCAATTGATTTTCCTCACAATACATAGATGTTAATTGCCCCTGTTTGGAAGACTGGACCTATCAGTTATGGTAATTGACAGCTCAATAGTGAACACCGATTTTATTAGAAAAATGGCTCATCATATCCGATCACATTCAGGCTGTTCGAATTGCCAAAGAGGTGTCCCTCACAGAAAATGTGCAGACAGCTCTGAGAACCATCAAGGCCATCTCTAACTCTGCATTTTCTATCCACATGTGCTACCAGAATCTCTGCAGAGATTTTCCGCCAAATTCACTTTTCTTTTCAGATTTCAAACATCGGCATCCGGGGTATCTTATCTTTCGCAGACAACATCAGCCACTCGTCCTGGTATCGGTTTTCCTATCAATTGATAAACCTACCAGGTGTTAGTGCTTGGCCATTCACTTGACAAGAGCATCTTGTTGTTTCTGTAGAGCTGGGAGTTACTGTTACTGTTGTCGCCGTTTCCGATGGAGTGGTGGTAGGTGCTGTGGTGGTTTGACATTTGCCTGTGTTCTTTATAACCTCGCAACTCTTGGTACAGAGAGTGAAATTACACAGGCCTGATTTGCCCATGGAAGTAACCACAGCCTGTCCTGGAAAACAAATGGCATAAAACGTCATCTACAAGCATCTCGTCACATGTCTTCACACAACCAGTCAATTTATTTTCCTCTCAATATATAGATGTCAGTGGCTCCTGTTCGGAAGATGGACCTAGCAGTTCTGGGAATGTACAGAAAATGGAAAACAGAAGTCAGGAATATTCATTTACAGACGTCTCATCAGATATCTTCTTTCAGCGACTCTATTTACTTTTGTCTCCATGTATAGATATCAGCAGCTCCTGTTCGGATGTCTTCACCTTCATGGGAATGGACAAGTAAATTGTAACCACTTATTTTTGTAGAAAAATGACTGCTCAGAAGTTGTCACATTCCGTCTGTCGGAATTGCCAATGAGGAGTCCATCACAGAAAACTTGCAGACTGGTCCGAGACCCTTCAAGGCCATCAGTATCTCTGCATTTTCTCTCCACATCTGCTGCCAGTCTCCCTGCTGAGGTTTTCCAGCAAACCACATTTCATTGCTAATTTCAATCATCGGCAGTCCAATGTTTTCTATGATCTTGGGCTTATTGTCATGCTATCAGATTTCCTTTGATCTGATAAACTCGCCGCGTAATAATGCTGGACCATTCACATGTCATCTAAGTGACCACCATAGGCACAGCTCTGAAACTGTGAACTGATGTCACTGATTGCATTTTCTCTCCACAAGCACTTGGACTAATTTTTCAATATCTCTTGTCATCTAGGTGTCCCGAATCTTGCCATCCTCACAGGAACATGCTGAGGTCTTGAACTCAAATCAACTAACTTATAAATCACTCCAAATTTTCATTGGTAGATTTACCCTCAAACAATTGCTGCAATCTAATTTCTCCATTTCCCATCTCATTGTGTTATAATTTGCTTTGCCCTAATTTAGGACTTTCACCAAAGGCCCATAAAATTATAGTGTCTTAGAGTTATGTAGCACAGAAGTAGACCCTTCTGTCCAACTCATGCAGACTCGATATCCTACACAGATTGAGTCCTATTTTGCAGCATTTCGTCCATATTCCCTCGAAACCCTTCCAATTCTTTAACCATTCAGGTGCCTTTTATATGTGGTAATTGAACTCAACTCCACCACCTTCTCTGGCAGCTCATTCCATATTGCACCACCCTTTGCATGAAAACGTTGCCCCACGCGTTCTTTTTAAATCTTTCCCCTCTTATGTTAAAACATTGCCCTCTAGTTTTGGACTCCTCCACCCTAAAAAGACATTGGCTATTCCCCTTATCCACATTCCTCATTTTATTATTAACCTCTATAAGATCACCCATCAACCTTCATCACTTCAGAGAAAGAAACCCTAGCCTATTCAGCCTTTGCCTGTAGCTCAAAACCCTCCAGTCCCCGCAACATCCTTGTAAATCTTTTCTGAACCCTTTTAAGTTTTTCTAAAAACTTTTGTGTAGCATGGAGAGCAGAATTCAATGCAATATTCTAAAAGTGGCCTCTCCAATGTCCTGTACAGTCGGAATATGACGTCCCAACTCCTATATTCAATACACTCATCAAACCAAGCATGTGTACAAAATGCCCTCTTCATCACCCCATCTATCTGTGACTCCAATTTTGAACCTGCACCTCTCGTTCTTTTTGTTTGGCAACACTCCCCGGGACCTTATCATTAAGTGTATAAGTCCTGCCCTGGTATGCCTTACCGAAATGCTACACCTCACATTTATCTAAATTGAACTGTATCTGTCACTTCTAAGTCTGGTGGATCAAGGACCTGTTGTACTCTGAGATTACCATCTTTACGATCCACATACCACCAACTTTGGCATCATCTGCAAACTTTTACTAACCGTATCTCCAATCTTCACATCCAAATCATTCATATAAATGGCAAATTGCAGTGGACCCAGCACTGATTCTTGTGGCACACTGCTGGTCACAGGTCTCCAGTCCAAAAAACAACTCTCTGCCACCACCGTCCATCTCCCAGCTTCAAGACAATTTTGTATCCAATTGGCTAGCTCTCCCTGGATTCCATTTGATGTTAATCAGTCTATCATGTGGAACCTTGTTGAAAGCCTTACTGAAGTTCATATAGAACTACTGCTCTGCCTACAACAATCCTTCTCTGTTCACCTCTTCAAAAAATTCAGTCAAGTTAGTGAGACATAATCTCCCATGCACAAAGCCATGTTGACGATCCCACATGATTTGCCATGCATAAAACCAGTCTCATCCTTATCCATAACTATTCTAAAACATATAGAATTGATGATCACTGTTACCAAAATGCTCTGCCACTGTACACAGACTCATTCCCCAGCACAAGGTCTAAAATGGCCCCTTCCCTAGTTGGACTATCTACATGTTGTTTCAAGAAATCTTTCTGGATGTAGGTAACAAATCTGTCCCATCTGAGCTCCTGGCACAAAGGGAGTCTCAGTCAATACTGGGGAAGGTAAAATCACCTCTAACAACAATCCTATGCAAACAGATGTCAATTCATTTCAGCTTTGATATTGTTTTTCCAAACTTATGTCAAAGACATGTCACTTTGGGAGATATCAGAACGTGAAATCTGCATGCAGGTAATCTGCCAAGTTTACACAGAATATGTTACAACAACATCCATTTTGTGTTAAGCAATGCTATGGTGAGGACTTGGATTTGGTACAAATATTACAGGTCAATAAGTACAGCTGATTTTGAAACACGTTAGAGATATGTATTATGCAAAGGATACATATCATACACAGGCCAAAAGTGCAGAATGAGATTTGACTAAGTGCTCAAAAATTCATTAAATGCTTGAAATGGCTGAGCAACATGGAAAACACTGCTTGATTGACAGTTCTGGAGATTGGATCTCTTATTTGATTTGCATAATAACTGTTTATATCAGATAAGTAAGTTTCAAGTGCCTGCAGTTTTTGTTGTCAGTATTCTAACAGGTCTACATGATTTTTGTTAGCCTGTGGTAAAAAGGTGGGAATTCTTAAAAAACTGTGTTACAGGATTAAGGAATGAATTTTGTTTAAACGTATATTGCTGTGATAGCATTCACTCCTCTAGGCATTGCACAGTGGATAAATGGGAATGTGAGTGCCATAACTTGGTTTTGGGGCATGAGGGGCTATAGGGCTGGAGATAAGAAATACTTTAGGATTGATTGTATGAGGAGCAACTTTAGCTTCCAAAAGGTTCTTTTATGTAGTCTATAGTTCATCGCACCTCTAAGGTGTGGTAAACCATGACTCTTTGGAAAGTTCGCTCAACTTCATGAAAATTGAAGTGGACTAGGATATGCTTATCCCTGAAATGGTGCTGGCCAGATTGGAAGCACAACGTGTGAGCTCATGTGTTGTACTAGCTCGCACTATGTTACTTGGAAATGAACATAAATTCAAAAATAGACTCAAATAAAAGGGAAGCAGACCTCTGCAGAGGACAATACATTGAGCAAGAGTCTGATATTTAATTATGCATCTAATCGGAAGTTACATCCTGGCTAGATAGCAAATAGATATACTGCAGCACTTGGCTAGAATGTGGCGTTAAAAAGCTGAAGTGGTTAACTTGACAAAGCACTGATGAACAACGGCGAAGCATTACAGAAAAAAGAGAGGAAAACAGATAAAAGAATAGTTATTTGGAAGGGCCAGGAAGTAGTATTTCTAAATAACTTGGAAGAATTTTAAGACCATTTTTCAGTCATCTATTAAAAGTAATTACTTACCAGGTGACAGCATGCGCCCATTTATATGACATGAACAAATTGGTAACGTTGTAATGAATGTTGTTTCACTTTGTTCTGATGTGACTTTAATAACTGTAGTAGGGGTGGTAACTGTTATTAGTGGTGCTGAAGAAGTAGTTGTTGTTGTTTGAGGTGGTTTTGATGTACTTTCAGTAACTGTTGTGCTCAGTGTACTTGTTGTTGTCATCCTGCGCTTTGTTGGCCCTGTCACAGCTGTAGGTGTAACTGAAGAAACAGTTGATGCTTCTTTTGATGTAGGGGTGACAGTTATTGTTGGAGCGACTGTGGTTTTTGATACTGACAAAGAAGTTGATGTTGGCTGGCTTGTTTCTGAGGTGCTGATACTGGTTTTACTGCTCAGTGAGGTGGCTGTTGTTGTATTGGTAGACTTTAATGGTGCTGTCACAGGAGGAGGTGTAGTAGTTGATGCTGAAGAAGAGCTAGATATTGCTGTAGTTGTCGGGATGACTGTTGATGTCGCTGGTGAGGAGGAAGACAATGTCGTAGATGTTGTAGAGGTAAATTTAGCTGATGACACAGAAAATGTTAATGGTTTTGTTGTCCCAGTGGTGACTGATGATGTTGTTTTTAAGGAAAAAGTCATTGGTGTAGTTGTTGTGGTAAAAGTTTTTTCTGAGGAAGAGGTTGATGGTGTTGTTGTTGTGGAAGTGGTTGTTTTTTCTGAAGAAGAACCAGATGGTGAAGCTGTTGTTCTGGAGATGGATGTTGTTTTTGAAGAAGAGTTAGATGGTGGAGTTGTTGATGGGATGACTGTTTTTTCTGAGGAAAAGGTGGATGATGTAGCTTTCGTAGGGGTGAGTGCAACTGAAGATCTGGAAGATGTCGATGGTGTAGTTGTTGTGGTGGTGCTAGATGTTGTTTTTGAGGAAGAGTATAATGGTCTACTTGTTGGGATGGCTGATTTTTCTGAGGAAAAGGCTGATGTTGTTGTAGGTGTGACTGTAGTTGAAGATATGGAAGAGGTTGATAGTGTAGTTGTTGATGCTGTAACTGTTTTTTCTGAAGAAGTGGTCAATAGTGTAGTTGTTGTGGGCGTAATTGTTTTTTCTGATGAAGTAGTTGATGATGTCGTTATTGTGGGAGTAACTGTAGTTGATGTAATGGAAGAGGTCGATGATGTTGATGGGGTGACTGTTTTTTCTGAGGAAGGCGTTGATGGTGTGGTTGTTGTGGGTGTGACTGTACTTGAAGATATGGAAGAGGTCAATGGTGCAATTGTTGTTGAGGTAATTGTAGTTGATGAAATGGGGGTTGTCGATGTTCTGGGAGTGACTGTTTTTTCTGAAGAAGTGGTAAATGGTGTAGTTGTTGAGGGCGTACTTGTTTTACCTGAAGAAGTGGTCAATAGTATTGTTGTGGGAGTGACCATGGTTGACGTAATGGAAGAGGTTGATGATGCGGATGGGGTGACTGTATTTTCTGAGGAAGAAGTTGATGATGTGGTTGTTGTGGGTGTGACTGTAGTTGAAGATGTGGAAGAGGTCAGTGGTGTAGTTGTTGAGGTGATTGTAGTTGATGAAATAAGGGTTGTCGATGGTGTACTTGTTATGGGTGTGACTGTAGTTGACACGATGGAAGAAGTCAATGGTGTCTGTGTTGAAGGGATAACAGTTCTTTCTGAGGAAGAGGTAGATGGTGTGGTTGTTGTGGGTGTGATTGTAGCTGGAGATATGGAAGAGGTCAATGGTGTAGTTGTTGAAGGTGTGACTGTTTTTTCTGAAGGAGAGGTTGATGGTGTAGCTTTTGAAGGGGTAACTGTTTTTTCTGAGGAAAAGGATAATGGTTGAGTTGTTGTGGGGAAGACTGTAGTTGATGACATAGAAGACATCAATGAAATAGTTGTTGATGTGGTGACTGATGTTGTTGAGGCAGCAGTCACTGTTGATTGGCTTTCTTCTGATGTAGTTTTAGTGGTTTTTGGCATAGTTGTCCTCAATACAGTAGTTGGAGCTATTGTCTTGTTTGTTAGTGTTGTCTCAGCAGTAGCTGTCACAGTGACATAGGTTGTCTTCACTGTATTTGATCTCGTAGGGGTAACGGTTGTTGCTGACAGCATAGTCGTCTGTGTTGTTTCACTCTTCTCTGATGTATTTTCTGCTGTAGTAGAACTTCTGGTGCTGGATGCTGTGGGTGTTGGCGTTGTTTCAAAGGCCAGTGTCGTACTGGGAATTGCCGAGGTCTTTGGAGTACATGGGTAGACTTCTCTGTTTATTGTCCCATTCACACTGCATGTTGCCTTGATGCACCCTCCAATCCCATCCGTCGTATGGTAGATAATATCACCTTCGTGGAAGGTTTTGCCATCATAAACGCAGGTGCACTCTAACAAGGAAAATACTCACAATGAGAAAGAACATGTGAAAGAAGACAAAGCATTTGAACCTGAGAAGCCTGTTCCTCCAATCCATGAGATCATGGCTGAGCTGTGCCCAAAGTCTTTATACCCACTTGTGCACTATAGCTTTATGTTAACGAAAGGTAATAAAAATATTAATCCCAGTGTACAATTTATTATTGAACCAGTGTCAACAGCCATTTGCGGAAAAGACGTTCAAACTGTTATCACTTGCTTTTACAATTAAAAATGCTTAACTTCAAATTTGAAATATTCTGAACAAAATTTTCAGGCTAAGTTCCATCTTCCTGTCTACCCTAATCTATTCAAAGGGATTTTCTCTATCCATTTATCAGTTCCCTATAAAACATTGATAAATTGAACTTCAAAAAAGGCAGCAGCAACAATCTATGAAATAACTCACAAAACAGCAAATTCTTTAGGAAGATACATTATGTAATGAACCTACCTGATTTGTCATAGGTGCACTGTACTTTCCCATTTTTACATTTGCTAAGAAAAGAATAATATTAAGTTACTTACTTTCACAATTCCAGTTTAATAAAACATTGTAAGATCAAACTAATTTTTTTGAGAAGATTGTTTTTAGTTCTCATCATTGTTCAAAACTTAAATATCCCATATATAAGAAAACATGGAATAAAACTGTGTATCGAGACAACAACAAGTATATTATAATAACATAATTGAATGACTTTGAACTGATTATCTATCTTTTAGTTCAATCCTGGGGTATTGACTAACTCAACCACAGAACGTGCCAAAGTTAACACAGTGTGGAGCTGGAGGAACACAGCAGGCTAGGTAGCATCAAGAGAGCAGGAAAGTTGATGTTTTGGGTCAGGACCCTTCTTCAGAAATGCATCGGCAGCTCTTCCTATCTCTATGTGCCAAAGTTAACATTTTCTATAAAGCAAATCATTCCCTTGTACATTGTAATATATATGCATTGTAATGGATTAAAATTTTCATTGTGAACAAAACTAGTTACAAGGTTTTGTGAATTTAAATGCATGCGAAGAAATATAAAATGGGCCAGTAAGATCAACCAGCATTTTACAACAGTTTATTTGAGAACAAATTCTCTTTATAAAAGGTTACAACTCCATTAGTGCAGCTGAAAGTATGTTTATCATGAAAAGTTTTAATCAGTTCACCACTGTAATCTCCGCTGTAGTAGAACTTCTGGTGCTGGATGCTGTGGGTGTTGGTGTTGTTTCAAAGGCCAGTGTCGTACTGGGAATTGCCGAGGTCTTTGGAGTACATGGGTAGACTTCTCTACACCATAGTAATCTCATGTAAATAACTCAGAATAACTTTGAGAATTTAAGCAGAACTTACATTGTGGGTTAGATTGGTTCACAGTAAGAGATCTCTTAGAAAGAAATATTCAGAAGCTTTTAAAATAGACTTGTTTCACCAAAGGCTTGCCAAACCATTGTTCAAAATGCAAGTAAGTACAACTGAAAGATTTTGCAAGGAATAGGTCCTTTGATCAAAGACCATTTTTTGCCCACATGTACTCTGAAAATCACCAGTTTGTCACTGGAGAAGCAATGAACAACACAACATGAGTAATTTTGTTCAGCCTGAGGCATGAAACAGCGGTGGTGTTGGGAATTCAACTGGGAGGCTTTAAGGGGGCACTGGCTTAGGAAAGAGGAAAGTAAGGGTCAGGCTGTTGGGAAGAGGAAGTGACTAAAAGTTAGGCTAGCAGTTGAGGGTGGTTGGGAGTGGTATGCGTGAGTGAGTGCCTTGATGGGTGAGCATGTGTGTGGAAGTCTCCCTCTCCAAAATCTTCCATGAACCAGGCTGAGAGAAGAGGTGAACCTAGGCTAAAAGATAAGCAGCTAATGACCCCATTTTCAGGTGAATTCTGTCGATGATAGCTTGGAGCTCGTACCATTACAGGTAAACCAAGATCCCTACTGGATAAACCCAACTACTTAGCTTGACCCCAGCCCCACCCTGTTCCCTGGTAATCAGTACTTGGAGCCTAGTCTTTTTCTCTGTCGAGTTTTGCTTTTTAATCAAAAATAAAACACAGAAAGGTTTTAGTTCAGATTTGCATTTTTAATAGTCATTTTTATTAATTACTCCTTTGAGTAATCAATTTATTAGTTTGGATTTGTTTCCTTGAGCTTAATATTTATTCTTGTGGCAAACCTTTTTGAAATTTGCTCAGCATATTAAAATATGCAAAAATGTTGGACAATCCTATTTTAAAACATGTCTAGTGGCTTTTGTGTGTACAACAGAACTGGATTAATGAGAAAAGACTCTGCAACTAATCAAAATTAGAGGCAAGGAATAATTCTGATCAAGATGAACTGGGATAAGATCATGTTTAGTGGTGGGATCAGTTTTGAATATAATATTCTCTAAACTAGCACAGAGAATGGCAGAAAATTAATCTTTGATGGATATGATACATTCATAAGACTCTATGGCTTTTTTGAGCTACTTTAACTAATCTGGCAAAAGAAATGCCTGGAGCTTTGGATAGGCCCTTGAGATTATTGCATGATCTACAGTTGTGATTAAATGTTTTCTGTTTAGACTGTTCTGTACTGGAGTTTTTCTGTTAGCCGACGTAAAATATCTGAGAATTTATAAAATCCTCTCATCTACGTCAGGACAAATGCACATCCTGCCACTCCAGAGAATAGACACCAATGGGACATCAGGGGTGGGCAGCAGTTGATGGCCAAGAGATGAGAGAGGGTGAGAGGGAGACTGGGAATTGGGTACTCAGTGGAACAAGGGAGGTTCGGGAATGTGTGTTGTGTCAGGCGTCAAGGATATGGGAGTCAGGACAGATGCCCTGAAAAAGAGAGAAAGATTTAGAAATGAAGGTTGCAGCGTGGAGAAGTTTGTTGAGAAGGAGAATAGTAATATATTGGGGGACATTCATAAGTGTGGGAATGAGATTTGGAGTGTGAATGACAGTAATGAAAGGTGGGGGGTGACAGAAAAGATTTATGGTGATGAGCCTTAGGAGAGAGGAAAAACTGAAGAAGTTCATAATATCCCTACACTGTGTAGCAGGATATTTGACCCATTGAGTCCACACTGACCCTCCGGAGAGCATTGCACCTAAATCCACCTCCACTTTGTAACCTTGAATTTCCCATGATTAATCCACCTAGCCTGCAGATCCCTAGCCACCACGGGTAATTTTGTATAGCCAATCCACCTAACCCGCACATCTTTGGACTGTGGGAGGAAACTGGAGCACCCAGAGGAAACCCACGCAGACACAGGGCGAATGTGCAAACTCCACACAGACAGTCACCCAAGGGTGGAATTGAACCTGGGTTCCTGGTGCTGTGAGACAGCAGTCCTAACCTCTAATAGGGGCTCACAAGAAAGAGACAGCCTGGAGGAATCACACTTGGGGGTGCTGGAAGGCATCAAGGAGATATGGAGACTGCAGTGTAGGAATTAGGAGATGGGAAAGTTGGAGTCGAACTCAAGAAGAATTGTGGTTCAAAAATGCAGGAGACAAAAGGGAGGCTGGTGAATATGGCAAACTTGGAGATCATCAAACTACGGAGCTTTTAGTCACAGCAGCAATGCAATGAACCTAGGTATAAACCAGAGTCCAATATTATAAGGAGAGATTAATGAAAGAAGCTTGACTGGTGAGTGTGACTACACAAGGTCTTGCTTCAGGGTAACCACTGATGTTTTGTGAGGTCTTGTTGTATGGAGGGTAGTGCCCCTGCC
Organism: Stegostoma tigrinum; assembly: GCF_030684315.1. NCBI lineage: Eukaryota > Metazoa > Chordata > Chondrichthyes > Orectolobiformes > Stegostomatidae > Stegostoma > Stegostoma tigrinum. The sequence continues at coordinate 9,412,606 of NC_081370.1, forward strand.
TCTGAGTCACAAGCTCCAGGTTTGATTCCCACCTCAATAATGGATTTCCAAGGAAGGTGCATTCATAATGTACCCAAACAAATACAGTATCCCCTTGCAAATCCTATCAACAGAACCTAATGACTAGCATTAAGAGAGAAAGAGGTTGTTTGGCGGTCATTTAATGGAAAGAACATCGGTACCTCTGTCATCATCATCCATAACTGCAGACTACAATGGATAAAATGTAGCCCCGGAGTGAATGTAACATTACTACCATTAGTGATAGATAGGAATGCTGTTAGTTATAGGTTGGATATATAACTTTCAATTATACAGGCGCACAGAATAGAGATATTTCCTGTTTAGCTCATCAAGCCTGTTCAATCATTCAATGAAATCATGGCTAACCTGTGACCTGACTCCAAGTTCCATAATAATTTTGTTTAATAAAAAGCTCATAATCTCAGATTTAAATTGGCAGTTGATCTACCACCGGTTGTCTTTTATGAATGGGAGATCTAAACTAGGCCACCATTATTGTGTACAATTATTTAGTAATTTCAGTTTTCATTATTCCTCCTAGTCCTAAACTCCCCAATGAGCGGAAATGGTTCTCCTCCATCTCCTTCATTCTTCCCCTTAATATCTTATAGGTTAGAAAACACACGCCACCAAGTTACAGTCCAACAGGTTTATTCGAAAACACAAGCTTTGTCTTATAAACCGCAATCAAATTACCTCCTAAAATTCCTTAACTGTCTATATTCTAGGGAACATAAGCTCAGTTGTGAATATCGATTATCAGTGAACTATTGTCTGGTGGTTATGAAGGGATTCTTACCAGCATAACTGTTATTTCATGCTGCCATTGCTGTGAATTTTCTCTACCTAGTCCATTTCCCACCACTTTTGCTCTATCTTTTTGCCCACCTTCATTCACACAAGTAGGTTCCTGTTTTTCCAGATTTTGAATGTGATAGATGTTGGTGCAAAAAATGCCACAAAGTCGGCTACAAGAGACCTAGACTTACTGACATAATTTGATCACGTGGTGAACATGTGACATGATCACATTTTCAGGAATTTCTCCCAACACAGCAGAAAATCCTGACAGACTGTTGATAAGAATATGTGTTTAAATAGCATAATAGATATTCCAAACAGCTTCACCTAAGACTAAAAATATGCCAAGCAGTCACAGGACATGATACATTGGGTGAGATGCATGAAGATTTGCTCCGTCTCTAACGCACTGAATCCCTGCAGTGTGGAATCAGGCCATTCGGCCTGTCAAGTCCATACTGACCCTACAAAGAGCACTCAAACACACCCTCCCACCCTATCCCTATAACCCAGCAGTTCCCATGGCTGATTCACCTTGTTTCCTCATTCCTGGACATTATAAACAATTTAGCGTGATCAGTCCACCTAACCCGCACATCTTTAGGCTGTGGGAGAAAACCAAGGCACCTGGAGTAATCAGAGACATGAGGAGAATGTGCAAACTCCACACAGATGGTCGCCCATGGCTGGAATCAAACCTGGGTCTATGAGGCAGTACTGCTAACCACTGAGCAACCATGCCAGCCCAAGATGTGCTGATTCCAGATGAAACTGGGTTCTAAATGAGGAATGTTTCTCATCACTCAGCATCAGTTTCTGTCATTAAGAAAAAGGTAAGCAATTTCCTCCACTCCTCAAAAACTGAAAACTTTCCCATTGTCACATTGATAATACATGTGGAAATGCTTATGGTAAAACTTACCATGATTCACAGTTCTGAGTGCTTGGCACAATGTGGCCTGGCTCATAGTGCTTCCCATTAACAAAGCATGGGCAGTGGTCCAATTCAACACATTCCATTTTGTCCTCATCCAAAAATGGCTTATCATCAGGACAGTCTGGGTAGCAGCCTATGTAAGGTGACAATACAATTATGTAGTTCTTCACGCACCACAGTAGTGATGTTCTAATGGGTTAGCAACTCAAACTTAGTTTCTCCCCACCAGATTTATACACTTTGAATCAAAGAGTAATTTGGCTGTATCTAAAAGTTCAATCGATATCATATTGTTAACCTTGATAAATAATCAGCATACACTACTGAGTAAAGGGCTCTCATAGTCTAGTGGTGGTGGCCCTGCCACAGGCCAGAAGATCTTGGTTCAAGTTCCACTTGCCCCAAACATGTGTTATAATGTATCTGTAAAGGTTACATTAAAAATATCTCCACTGCTCTACACTTTCTGTTAACTGTTCCTGTACCATGCTGTGTACTTTCTGTTAATTGTTGTTGTAATCTGCAGAGTAAATTCCACCAATTGTTAGTGCAGTCTGCTGTTTAGTTTCTGTTAGTTATTATTGTAATCAGTGGTATAATGTCAGTTAATTGTTGGTATAATCTGCTATGAAGTTTCTGGTAATTAATGTTGTAATGTTCTGCCTGGTTTCTTTCAATTGTTGATGTAATCTGCTGTGCACTTTCTATTCATTGTTGCAGTAACCACGTGTGTAGTTTGTTAATTGCTGTCATCTGCAGTGTAATTTTTATTAATTCTTGGCGCAGTCTGCCGTCAAATTTCTGTTCATTATTGTGTAATCTGCTGTGTCATTTCTGTTCATTATTGTTGTAATCCGCAGAGCAAATTTTACTAATTGTTGGCATTATCTGCTGCCTAGTATCTGTTAATTATTGGTGTAATCTGCTGTGCAATTTCTATTCATTACAGCTGTGTAATTTCTGTTAATTGGCAGTATAACTTGCAGTGCAATCTGTTAATTATTTGTGTGTTGTGCTGTGCGATATCTGTTAATTGCTAGTTTTATGTGCTATGTTGTTTCTGTTAATGGGTCATGTAATCAGCAGTGCAATTTCTGTTTAGTGTCAAAGTAACTTGCCTTGTAGTTTCTGTATTCTGAAAAGTCATTCTCTGAAGTTGGAAATCACTGGAAATGTTGTTATTTGTGAGCTCCAGGGATTTATCCAATCACAATGGAAAAAATGCCTTAGCACAGGGTTATAAAATCATGAGGGGCATGGATAGGGTGGGTATGGGATTCCAAAACTAAAGGGCATAGGTTTACGGTGAGAAGGGCAAGATTCAAAAGGGACCTGAGTGGCAACTTTTTCATGCAGAGGGTGGTGCATATTTGGAACAAGCTGCCAGAGGAAGTGATGGAAATAGAAATAATTACAACAGTTAAAAGGCTCCTGGATGGGTAGATGAATGGGAAGGTTTAGAGGGATATGGGCCAAATGCTAGGAAATGGGACCACATCTATTTAGGATATCTGATCAGCACGGATGAGCTGTACCGAACGGTCTGTTTCTGTATTATATAATTCTATTACAATATGTATAGAATTCAGAATGGTGTGTGACTTTAAAATCCACCTTGAAGTGATGGCCTTCCTGTTCACCTGCTATCTTTGCCCCTCTGAGTGATATTCATTATGGGTTTTAGCAACACTGCAGTCGACGCAATGGCAAGCTGTAGATCAATTGTTTTACAGCAATATTAAACTGGTTTTCAAAGACACTTGGGCTAAAAGAACGAACTTCCAGTCAAATAGCCATTATTTTAATGAATTATTTAGGGGAGAGTAAAATAATCCATTTTTGGGTGATTAATATCTGACATGAAATCTATAATCTGTTTTTCCACTTCCCAACTAATTGTGAATAAAAATGTTTGTATAAAATGGACTTTGTTCATTTAAACACCACATTAGTAAACAAATATACCTTCAAGTTTGGGGATAATCTTGGAGCATGCTCCACCAGGATTTCGGCAAGTTTTCACACAGGGAATGCCACAAGGTGCATAGTGCCATTCACACTCATCATCAGGATTGTAATAGTCACAAAACAGAGCTGAAAAGAAGAAATTGACTATTGACTTTTTCATCTTGTTATGCAAACATATTGGAGTAGATTCTCTCTTTCATTGCCTGAGAATGAATCTGGTAGAGTAGATCTCTTGTCCTTTATAGATCATGCGTGGCGATAATTATATTTAAAATCTACCCAATAAATGTGCTCTGCCACAGAGGATAGAGGTCTATTGACATTGACCATTTAGAAATTTAGTTATTTAACTGGTGCCTTGCAACAAACCTGAAAATGTGGTGAATGATTAGAGAAATTGAAATTAAATGAACAATATAAAATAGTTCGTGAAAACTATTTAATTTTATTTTTCTGCTTATAAAAACATGAGTGTTGAATACTCTTCTGAATATTACTCAGAACACTGTTAAAGATAATGAAGGCGGGCAGATAAGTAGTGGCACACATGATACAAAAAATATCTGGGATGAGAGGATGCAGGCTCAATTCTTTGAACTGCAACACTCTCAATCCCAGGTATCTGTGACGAAGCAATAAACTAGTCCCCCATTTATGCAAGGACAACGATGGAGAAAAATAACCCACTTGCACATTTTCTTGTGGCTGACTCAGAATTGATCTTGTTCATAGGTTGCAGAATCTTAGACGTCTGGTACCTTAGCTACAAATAATCCTAAGAGGTGGGTGACTTGATGGAAGTTAGAGGCTTCAGCTACTCTCCCAAGCCTATTATTGAATGTAAGCAAAATATTACTCACGACAAAATTCAGGATTTCTCCAGGAAATGCACACCCCAACCATACTGCAGGCCAAAGAATAAGCAGCAATCGCTGTACACAAACATTCACAATCTCCACCAGAGTCACAGGCACATGCATCCCGTACGCAAGCTTCATAATATGGAGTTGGATTAACCTGCAGAGTAAACATTAGAAAGTTTACACCTCATGAAAAAATACAAATATAGACATCTCAAATTTTATTTCACAGAGATCATGTTCATATGGATTGCATAATGTGGCTTTGAACAAAAGGAATTAAGCAAGTTAAGAGATTGCTCAAGAAGTAGTGCACTTCTCACAGGACAAGTTGTCCCAAACTCAATTCATCTCCAACTTCTTGAGGCCACTCCCTGAACCCAGTTTCTATAAATGAAAAATTTTCTTTGAAATAAATACACTACTACAAGAGGCCTGAGGGCTTGCATCTCTCCTGTACCTCAAATGCTTCAGATATTTCTATTTGTCAATTTGAAATCTTTAATCCCTTCACTCAGGACAGTTTGTTAAAACTTTTCTGCTGCACTTTTCAATGGAATGATTCAAATTGTCCAGCAACTGCTGTATACTAACTGCATTCCATTTTTAAACACTGATGAAAATATTAAACTTAAATGACACTCTCAGTTTCTAATTTCTTTCAGATATTCATGAAAACAGAAAGCATAACTTCACAGAATCAAGACCATTTGCAAGTTTCATTTCAGAAAATTTCAATGGGGAGTTGGCACATAATTCTATTCAGGCAGAGAGCATTAACTAAAAATTTACCCTATATTCTACAATTTATAGGGTGGGCTTGAAACAGTTAAATTAGAAAGGTGTGGTAGATAATGTATATATCTACAAAAAAAAGCTTGCAAGTTTATAAAAATGGCTTCAATTCACAGCCTGGCTATCTGACCTCTAACAGTAGGCACATTGAGCACATTGAACACATTTGAACTGAAAATATGAAGAAATTACATTTCACCTAGCTGCACTGTTGACACAATTAGTTAACAATTCTAGGATCTTTCCATTTTTACCTCCCAGTTATCACTAGAAACTTAAGAATATACTGTCTTTTCTTTTTTGAAAAATATTTCGCTTTTGGTAATTGTTACAAGTTCTTTGCGTAGGAAGATGGAAACCATTCCTGCCCCAACACAATTCGGGATTTTTATGTGATGTGGTGAAAAGATATTTGGAATACTTGGGTGAATAATGCTGTACCTGAGAATTGCAAGGTAGAAACGGTTTATCCTTGAGGATGCTGCATTGTTTCTGAGCCCATGCATCTCGATGAGGGTTAATTGAACATGGGTCTTCAGTTTTCATTACATTTGGACAAGTAGGTGACACCTTCCAGCTGTTTCCAAACTCCTCCTTGTTTACAACCACCAACTGGTTTCTGGTTGTAAAGTCATTGTGTACATTGCCATCATAATTACCACACAATCCACAGATGTCACCCTGTAATACCAAAAAAAAGGTGAGAATTATTGGGTTGTTTTCTCCCTCTTTTCTATTTTTTTTCCTTCAAAGGTGATTGAAAAAAATACATAACTTCGTGCTGGTGGGAGACAACTAAATTGCATTTTATAATATTCCAAAGTCATCACGTTTAGTGAAACAACGCTTTACACTGTCATCATTTACTTACAGAAGATCAAAAAACAGTTTGCTAGCTCATTAATGGACCAATAAGAAATGTTCACACTTTGGTATGATTTTACACTGAATAAAATGAACAGTTTAAATAACAAATACTGTTTTGACCTCCAAATTCTTACTAGTTATAGCACTTTGTCCTAAACTTTTAAAAACTTTATTTTTAGGATCTGGATACTGTTGTTCAGGCTGGCACTAATTGTTTATCTCAAGTTGCTATCAGAAGGGTTGCTTCTTGAGCCTTTGTTATCAGTGATGAAAGTGTTCCCACAGTACTCGATAAGAATTCGGACCCTGTAGCCTTTAAAAGAAATACTGTGACTGGAATGAGAATTTAAAAGTGATGGCATTTCCATGCACCTGCTGCACTTGTCCTTCTAGATGGTAGACAGCATACAGTAATGTAGACACACAACAATAACCATGGATAGGTGAACGGAAGGTTTTTGTGCATATTTAGTCTTATACAGTACAATACAGCACTGGAACAGGCCCTTTAACCCATTAAGCCTGTGCTGATTCCTAGTCCTTATTTGTACCCGCTACATATTGCTCATGCACGGTGATCATCTATTTGATCACCTCATATTCATATGTCTATGAAGGTACACTTTAAACTTTGCTAACGTGCCTGCTTCCACCATCTCTACTGGCAGTTCATTCCAGGCACCCACCACCTTAAATGTGAAAGATGTTCCCCCTGTACTTCTTACCTAAACTTTCACCCTCTCACTTTGAACTTGTGTCCTCTTGTAGCTGACGTTTCCACCTTGGGTAAAACGCTCAGACTATCCACCCGATGTATAGAACATAGAACATAGAACATAGAACAGTACAGCACAGAACAGGCCCTTCAGCCCACAATGTTGTGCCGACCATTGATCCTCATGGATGCACCCTCAAATTTCTGTGACCATATGCATGTCCAGCAGTCTCTTAAATGACCCCAATGACCTTGCTTCCACAACTGCTGCTGGCAACGCATTCCATGCTCTCACAACTCTCTGCGTAAAGAACCTGCCTCTGACATCCCCTCTATACTTTCCACCAACCAGCTTAAAACTATGACCCCTCGTGCTAGCCATTTCTGCCCTGGGAAATAGTCTCTGGCTATCGACTCTATCTATGCCTCTCATTATCTTGTATACCTCAATTAGGTCCCCTCTCCTCCTCCTTTTCTCCAATGAAAAGAGACCGAGCTCAGTCAACCTCTCTTCATAAGATAAGCCCTCCAGTCCAGGCAGCATTCTGGTAAACCTCTTCTGAACCCTCTCCAAAGCATCCACATCTTTCCTATAATAGGGCGCCCAGAACTGGACGCAGTATTCCAAGTGCGGTCTAACCAAAGTTTTATAGAGCTGCAACAAGATCTCACGACTCTTAAACTCAATCCCCCTGTTAATGAAAGCCAAAACACCATATGCTTTCTTAACAACCCTGTCCACTTGGGTGGCCATTTTAAGGGATCTATGTATCTGCACACCAAGATCCCTCTGTTCCTCCACGCTGCCAAGAATCCTATCCTTAATCCTGTACTCAGTTTTCAAATTCGACCTTCCAAAATGCATCACCTCGCATTTATCCAGGTTGAACTCCATCTGCCACCTCTCAGCCCATCTCTGCATCCTGTCAATGTCCCGCTGCAGCCTACAACAGCCCTCTACACTGTCAACGACACCTCCGACCTTTGTGTCGTCTGCAAACTTGCTGACCCATCCTTCAATTCCCTCGTCCAAGTCATTAATAAAAATTACAAACAGTAGAGGCCCAAGGACAGAGCCCTGTGGAACCCCACTCACCACTGACTTCCAGGCAGAATATTTTCCTTCTACTACCACTCGCTGTCTTCTGTTGGCCAGCCAATTCTGTATCCAAGCAGCTAAGTTCCCCTGTATCCCATTCCTCCTGACCTTCTGAATGAGCCTTCCATGGGGAACCTTATCAAATGCCTTACTGAAGTCCATATACACCACATCCACAGCTTGACCCTCATCAACCTTACTAGTCACATCCTCAAAAAACTCGATAAGGTTTGTAAGGCATGACCTACCCCTCACAAAGCCGTGTTGACTGTATTTGATCAAGCCATGCTCTTCCAGATGGTCATAAATCTTATCCCTCAGAATCCTTTCTAACACCTTGCAGACGACAGACGTGAGACTTACCGGTCTATAATTGCCGGGGATTTCCCTATTTCCTTTCTTGAAGAGAGGAATTACATTTGCCTCTCTCCAGTCCTCAGGTACGACTCCAGTGGAGAGCGAGGATGCAAAGATCTTCGCAAGTGGCGAAGCAATTGCATCTCATAATTTTGTAGACATCCATCAGGTCACCGTGCCCCACCCCCCACCTCACTGCTTCCATATTTCCAATGAAACATAATCCAAGTTTATTCAACCTCTCCTCATACCTGAAACTCACTAGACCATGCAACATCCTGGTAAATTTTGTGTGCACCCTCTCTGAAGCATCCATGTCCTTCTGGTAATGTGGCGACCAGAAGTGCATGCATTACTCCGAACGTGGCCTAACTAAAATTTTGTACATTTGTAACATGGCTTTTCAACTTTTATATTTGATGCCCCAGCCAATGAAGGCAAGCATGCTACATGCCTCTTGACCACCTTGTCCACCTGTGTTGCCATTTTCAGGGATCTGTGGATCTGTAAACCCAGATTTCACTGTATGTCAATGCCCCGAAGGTTTCTGCCATTTGTGGCACAATTCACACCTGAATTTGATCTTCCAAAATGCGATAACTTGCATTTGTCCAGGTTAGACTCCACCTGTCATTTCTCTGCCCAAATCTGCAATCTATCTACATCCTGCTGTATCCTTTGATAATTCTCCATGCTATCTGCAACTCCACCAATTGTGGTGTCATCTGCAAACTTGCTAATTAGACCATTTAAAACTTCCTCCAGATCATTTATATATATTACAGACAACAAAGGTTTTGGCACTGATCCCTGAGTAACACCATTAGCTACTGATCTCTGAACCGAAAAACCTCATTCCACTGCTATGGGCTATCTTCTATGACCAAGCCAGTTTTGTATCCTGCTAGCCAGCTCACCCCAGATCCCATTAGACTCTATTTTCTGTTCTAGTATGCCATGAGGCATCTTATCAAATGTATTACTAAAGTCCCTGTAACAACATCCACTGCTCTTTCCTCATCAATCATTCTTGTCACCTCCTCAAAAACTTCAATCAAGTTGGTAAAATATGAACTTCCCCACACAAGCCCATGGTGCCTATCATTAACTAATCCATTTGCTTCCAAATGTGAATGAATCCCGTCACTCAGTATCTTCTCCAAGAGCTTCCCCACGTCAGGCTCACCGGCCTGTAATGACCTGGATTACCTCTGTTTCTTCTTAAATGAAGGAACAATGTTGGCCATTCTCCTGTCCTCTGGAACCTTGCCTGAGGCCAAAGAGGATGCTAAAATATTTGTTAAGGCCCCAGCTATTTCCTCCCTTGCTTCCCACAGTATCCTGGGATGGATCCCACCTGGCCTTGCAGACTTGTCTACTTAATGTATTTCAAGACACCCATCACTTCCCCCTTCTTCATATTGACCTGCCCAAGTCTTTTCACTCATATTCCCTAACTTCAGCATCCCTCATGTCCCTCATTTTGGTGAATACCAATGTAAAATATTCATTAAGGTTCTCACACATTTCCACTGGCTCCACACAGAACCTCCCTCCTTTATGCTTGAGAGGGCCTACTCTTTCTCTAGCCACTATCTTACTCCTAATATATGTATAAAAGTCTTGGGATCATCCTTAGCCCTGCTGCCAAGAACATATCATCACACCTTTTAGCCTTTCTGATTCCTTGTCTGAGCTTGTTCCTTCTTTATATTCCACAAGGACTTTGTCTATTTTTAGTTGCTTAGGTCTTAGCCATGCTTCTTTTTTTTTGACTAAGCTGATAATTTCCCCTGTCATCCAAAGTTCCCAAATACTGCCATGCCTAGCCTTCATTTTCACAGGAACCATGTCTGTCCTTCATTCTAATCAACCAGTTCTTAAAAAGACTCCCACAAAGTAACAAAAAGGATTGATGATGGCAGAGTGGTGGACATGATATATATGGATTTCAGTAAGGTGTTCGACAAGGTTCCTCATGACAGACTGGTTAGCAAAGTTAGATCACATGTAATACAGGGAAAATTAACCAGTTGGATACAAAATTGATTTCGAAGGTAGAAGACAGAGGGTGGTGGTGGTGGGATGGTTTTCAGACTGAGGACTGTGTTCAGCAGTGTGTCACAAGGATTGAGATCAGAGATAATGGGAACTGCAGATGCTGGAGAATCCAAGGTAACAAAATGTGGAGCTGGATGAACACAGCAGTCCAAGCAGCATCTTAGGAGCACAAAAGTTGATGTTTCGGGCCTAGACCCTTCATCAGAAAAGCATCCAGCTAAACACTTTGTTATGTCACAAGGATTGATGCTGGGTCCTTTACTTTTCATCATTTATATAAATGATTTGGATGTGAATAAAGGAGGTTTGGTCGAGAAGTTTGCAGATGACACCAAAATGGGAGGTGTACTGGACAGTGAAGAAGGTTACTTCAGAGTACAATAGGACCTTGATCAAATGGGCAAATGGGGTGAGGAGTGGCAGATGGAGTTTAATTTAAATAAATGTAAAGTGCTGCAGTTTGGAAAGGCAAATTAGGGCAGGATTTATACACTTAATGGTAAGGTCCTGGGGAGTGTTGTTAAACAAAAATTGACCCTAGAGTGCAGGTTCATAGTTCCATGAAAGTGGAGTTCCAGATACAGCATAGAATCCCTCCAGTCTGGAAAAAGGCCCTTTGGCCCAACAAGTCTATGCTGACACTCACAGCATCCCACCCAGACCTATCCCCTATAACGCACCTCATCTACACATTCCTGAACACTATGGACAATGTAGTATGGCCAATCCACGTAGCCTGCACAATTTTGGACTGTGGGAGGAAACCAGAGCACCCAGAGAAAACCCACCGAGACACAGAGAGAACGTGCAAACTTCACCGAGACAGTCACCTGAGGGTGGATTTGAACTCTGGTTCTTGGCACTGTGAGGCACTGTGAGGCCACTGTGCCACCAGGAGACAGGAGAGTGAAAAAGACATTTGGTATGCTTGCCTTTACTGGTCAGTACATTGAGTGTAGGAGTTTAGAGGTCATGTTGCGGCTGTGCAGGACATTGGTTAGGCCACTTTCGGAGTATTGTGTTCAATTCTGGTCTCCCCTCTATAGGAAGGATGTTATGAAAGGGCTCAGAAAAGGTTTACCAGGATGTTTCCAGGGTTTGAGGGCTTGAGCTATAGGGAGAGGCTGAACAGGCTGAGGCTATTTTCCCAGTAGCGTTGAAGGCTAAGGGGAGCCATTATAGAAATTTATAAGTTCATCAGCGGCATGGAGACGGTAAATGGCCAAAGTCATTTCCCAAGGGAGAAGGGGTCCAAAACTAGAAGACATGGGTTTAGGGTGAGAAGGAAAAGATTTAAAAGGGATCTAAGGGGCAAAGTTTTCTCGCAGAAGGTGGTGCATATATGGAATGAGTTGTCAGAAGAAGTGGTATTACAATTACATTTAAAAGGCATTTGTACGGGTGTATGAATGGGAAAGGTATCGACAAATTTGGGCGAAATGTTGGCAAATAGGATTAGATTAATTTAGGATATCTGGTCTGCAGAGATGAGTTGGACTGAAGGGTCTTTTTCTGTGCTGTGCAACTCTATGACTCTATGTCAGATGTAGATTTACCCTCAAAGAGCTGCTGCCAATTCAAATTCTCCAATTTTTGCCTAATTCAGTTTTAGTTGGTCTTCTTCTCCCAATTTAATACCTTCATCCAAGGTCCACCCCTGTCCTTATCCATAAGTAATTAAAAACTTATGGAGTTATGGTCACTATTCTCAAAATGCTCCTCATTAAAACTTTGATCGCGTGGCCAGGCTCTTTTCCCAATACTAGGTCCAGTATGGCCCCTCCTCATTGGACTATCCACATACAGGTTCAAGAAACCCTCCTGGATACATATAACAAACTGATCTCCATTCCAAACCCCCACCAGTAAATGAATCAATACAGGGGAAGTTAAGATCACCCACCACAACAACCCTGTTATTTTTATAATCTGACTACTTACCCTTTCTTCCATCTCCCCCGTCAACTGGAAGATCCATGTTACAATCCCAGCAGTGGGAATGCACCCTTCCTATTCCTAAATTCTACCTACAATGCCTCTCTTCAAGGGTGCTCTCTCTCAACACAGCTGTGATAGCCAACGAGTAATGCAACCCTCCTGCGTCTTTTTCTTCCTCCTCTGTCTTGTCAAAAACATTGATATCCCAAAACATAACTGACAATCCTGTCCCTCTTTCAACCATGTGATAGCAACGACATCAAAATTCCATGCATTAATCCAGGCTCTATGTTCATCCATCTTACCTGTTATACTTTTTGCACTGAAGCACAATGTACCTCAAGCTTCCAATTCCACTGAGACCAACAACCTCTCCCTGACTGCTCTTGCTCTTAGATTTCTTTGCTTTAGATTCAAGCTCTTCCCAAGTCTCTATTCTTACTGACCTGTTGCTAAGGTTCCCACACCTCTGCCACATTAGTTTAAACACTTCCACATGGCACTATCAAACCTCCCTGCCAGGGTTTTGGCATATCTCCAGTTTAGGTACACCCTATCTTGCTTGTACTAAACCCACTTTCCCTGGAAGACATCCCAATGATCCACATATCTGAGGCCCTCCTCCCTACAACAGATCTTTAGCCATGTGTTCAATCGCAATCCGTCTCTGTTCGTAGCCTCAGTAGCACATGGGACAGGAAGTATTCCTGAGATTACTACCCTAGAGGTTCTGCTTTTTAGTTTACTATCTAAATCCATGAATTGTTGTTGCAGGACCTTATCAGTCTTCCTACCTATGTCATGTGTGCTAATACAGACAATAACTTCCATCGTTTACCCTCCCATTTCAGGATGCCTGTATCTGCTCAGAGACATCCACTACCCAGCAAGGTAACATACCTTCCTAGAATCTCTCTCACATCCACAGAAGCTCCTATCTGTGGATCATCAAATCTCCAATTACTATTACTCTACTAGCAACAGTTTAGCAGGGCCAGCCATGGTGCTATTGCTCTAGCTGCTGCTGCTGTCACCTGATGAGTCAAATCTCTCATCAGTATCCAAAACGGAATACTTGGTTGACAGGGGGACAAATGCAGGGGGCTCCTGGGCTGACTGCCTGTTGCATCTAGTGGCTACCAATTTATCTTCCTATACTTTGGGTGTGACCACATGTCTTTAACTTTTATCTATGATGGTCTCCACTCTATATGTGTGCTGTTCAGCGTGTATCCACCTGCCGCTCAAGCTAATTCATTTGTTCAATGAGGAGCTGGTGCTGGATATCCTTCCTGCAGATGTAATTATCAGGGATGCAGTCAGCATCCACGATTGAACATATCTCGCAGGCAGAACAGAAAACCCCACCAAGTGGCATGTTTAATCCTCTACTGGCTGTTAGCTTACAAGTTAAATTTTAAGCAGCTCGCAAAAAATTATAGTTATCACTTTCTAACAAATAGTACCCGCCCCCAACTTACTCACTCTCTGAACTCCGTGTACTAACCAGGAGATGAACTAACTCTACCAACCCTTTAGAAAGACTGACACACACTTATCCTGCACTGCAATGGGATTCCTTCATTGGTAGCACCAAAGAAATGAACAAGTTAACACAAACTGGCACTGACCAATCATAAACCGTGTTCCCTTCCCCCCCCCAAGATGTCATTGGGATGCCTCCCCAGAATGGATGGCCACTGGCTCCTCCTTAAAGGGCTTCTGGATAAACTGACAATCAAGCAAGCTTTTTTTTGTCTGTGATGATGATGTACTTTTTAATTGTTGTTGCAGCTGCATCCATTTAGGTAAATGATGGCCAGGGTGTAAAACGCCTTACCTCAATTTGTGCTAGTAGTTAAAACATTTGTATGACTGATCAAGGGGAGCCCCTAGGACATCACAGACAGGAAACTTGACAATATTCATAACATTGATATAAAGATTTTTGTTTTATTTTATTAGTTTGGGTCTTTACTTGGCTTTGTCGTGTACAACTGTTACCTGCCAGTGATCAAATCAACAAAGTCAATGGTCAAGGCGGGATGAAAATTGACTATGCATTCCAATATTAGTTAGCATTGGTCATTCAGGATGTCAGTAGTGGACAAAATATATCTTTGTAGTTTAAGTGAGTGGTTGAAATGACGATATAATGAAAGAGAATCACTTTAGTGATCTTAGTCACGTCTTTTATACTCAAGTAATAAGATGTGAAAACATTATTCAAAGTAATCAGAGTCAACATGGTTTTGTGAAAATAAAATTATATTTGACCAGTCTAATGGAGTAACATATAGAGGCATAGAGATGTACAGCACAAAAACAAATGCTTTGGTCCAACTCGCGCATGCTGACCAGATATCCGAAATAAATCTTTCTAGCATTTGGCCCTTATTCCTCTAAATCCTTCCTATTCATTTACCCATACAGATGCCTTTTAATTGTTGTAATTGTAACCGGCCTCCACCACTTCTTCTGGAAGCTCATTCCATACACACACCCTCTGTGTGAAAACATTCCTTTTTAATTGTTTCCTCTCTCTCTTTAAACCTGTGCCCTCTAATTTTGGACTGTCCCACCCTGGGGAAAATATCTTGTCTATTTACCCTATCCATGCCCCTCATGATTTTGTAAAGTTCTACCCCAAACACTCCAGGGAAAATAGCCCCCGCCTTTTTTTAAATTTATTCATTCACAGGATAAGGGCGTCGCTGGCTCGGCAGCATTTATTGTCCATCCTTAATTGACCAGAGGGCAGTGAAGAGTCAACCACATTGCTGTGGGTCTGGAGTCACATGTAATCCAGGCAAGGATGGCAGATTTCCTTCCTCAAAGGGCATTAGTGAACCAGATGGGTTTTTCAACGGTTGACAATGGATTCATGGTCATCATTAGGTTCTTAATTCCAGATATTTCATTGAATTCAAATTCCACATCTGCCATGGTGGGATTCAAACCCAGGTGACCCAGAACATTATCTGGGTCTCTGGATTAATAGCCCAGCGATAATACCACAAGGCCATCACCTCCCTTTATTCAGTCTATTTAGCATCTCTCTATAACTCAAAACCCTCCAACCCTGGCAACATGCTTGTAAATCTTTTCTGAACCCTTTCAAGTTCCACAACATCCTTCCTACATAGCAGAGAGATCAGAATTGCACATGGTTTTCCAAAAGTGGCTTAACAAATGTCGTGTACAACTGCAACATGACCTCCAAACTTCTATACTCAATGCAACAACCAATGCAAGCATACCAAATGCCTGCTTCACTGTTGATTAACTTATGACTCCAATTTCAAGGAATCATGAACCTGCACTCCAAGGTCTCTTTGTTCAGTAACACTCCCCAGGGCTTTAGCATTAGGTGTATAAGTCCTGCCCTGATTTACCTTTCCAAAATGCAGCACTTCACATTTTTCTAAATTAAACTCCATCTGCTACTCCTCAGCCCGTTGACTCATTTGATCAAGATCCTGTTGTACTGTGAGGTTGCCTTCTTCGCTGTCCACTACACCTCGTATTTTGGTGTCATCTGCAAACCTACTAACCATACCTCCAATACTCACATCCAAATCATTTATATAAATGACGAAAAGCAGTGCACCCAGCACTGAGCCTTGTGGCACACTGCTGGTCATGTGTTGTAGATCATTGTAGCTTATGACAATGTTTGAAAAGAAGGTTATGATGGGACAGTCATCTGAATTCCAGTTAGCTCTCACCTCAATATCTAAAACTGCAACATAAGCAAATTTGCCAAAAATGGAGATAATGGGAACTGCAGATGCTGGAGAATTCCAAGATAATAAAATGTGAGGCTGGATGAACACAGCAGGCCAAGCAGCATCTCAGGAGCACAAAAGCTGACGTTTCGGGCCTAGACCCTCTGATGAAGGGTCTAGGCCCGAAACGTCAGCTTTTGTGCTCCTGAGATGCTGCTTGGCCTGCTGTGTTCATCCAGCCTCACATTTTATTATCTTGCCAAAAATGGAAATGATTTCTTAGGTCAACATATTACAAACAGTGATTACAGGAACAATTACTGTTGGTTGGGTGTTCAGAGCTAGAAGGCATCTGTGATTTCAGAGTTTCACACTGTATTTGTCATTAGAAGAGCTTTATTTTACCATCCTCCTAATCATGAGGATGAAATGTTGGAGCAATTAATTGAAAGTTACCTTGCTTTTATGTTGGCCACTACTGGGCACGATAATGATAGGACAAAAGGTCAGATTCCCTCATTAATTTGTTAAAGAGTACCCGATCCCAAAACAGAGTCACTCAAATATTACGCATGTGGTAGATGAAGGGAAATGGGTTGATGTACTGTTCTCTGGCTTTCAGAAGGCATTTGATAAGGTGCCATATCAAAGGTTATTGTGCACGGTAGATGGTAGCATTTTGGAATGGATAGAAAGTTGGCTAGCTAACAGGGCACACAGAGGAGGTGTAAGTAAATCCTTTTCAGGTTGGCAGGATTTGAGTGTCGGCGTAAGGATGTCTTGCTGCAGTTAAACAGGGCCTTGGTGAGGCCACACCTTGAGTTTTGTGTGCAGTTTTGGTTTCCTAGTCTGAGAAAGGACATTCTTGCTATTGATGCAGTCCAGTGAAGGCTCGCCAGACTGATACTTGGGAGGACAGGACTGACTTATGAGGAAGGACTAAGTCGAACGGGCTTGTATTCACTGGAATTTAGAAGAATCGGGGGATCTCAAAGAAAGATAAAATCCTGATGGGACTCGACAGGCTAGATGCAGGAAGAATGTTCCCAATGTTGGCGAAGTCCAGAACAAGGGGACCCTGTCTAAGAATAATGGGTAAGTCATTCATAGATCATAGAATCCCTACAGCGTGTAAACAGGCCCTTCGACCCAACAAGTCCACACTGAACCTCAGAGCATCCCACCTTGACCTTTCCCCGTATCTACACCTAATCTACACCTCCCTGAACATTATGAGCAATTGAGCATGGCCAATTCACCTAGCCTGCACATCTTTGGACTGTGGGAGGAAACCGGGGAACCAGAGGAAACCCATGCAGACATGGGGAGAATGTGCAAACTCCACACAGACAGCCACCTGAGGCTGGAATCAAACCCGGGTCACTGGCACTGTGAGGCAGCAGTATTAACCACTGTGCCACTGTGCCCCTCAAAATGTGATGAGATCTGACGTGGCAGTGCTAAAAGGTCCAGCCTTAGATTGGTCTGTAGGCAGATTTCACTGTTGTGCTCCTCGTTAAACAATTCGGAGGGACACAACAATTAGAGGTCCAATCGAGATTCGGATTCGGATCGCTGGATGCAAAGCCCAGAGTGCTAACTATTACACCATAGAACCAACTGCATTCAGGGCTGAGATAAGGAAGAATTCTTCACTCAGAGTTGTGAACATGTGGAATTCTCTCCCAGAGGAAGCTGTTGGGACCAGTGTGTTCGATACATTCAAAAGGAAGCTGGACATGGCCCTTGTGGTTAAAGGGATCAAGGTGTATGGGGAGAGGGCAGGAATGGGATACTGAGATTGCATGATCAATCATGATTGTATTGAATGGTAGTACAGGCTCAAAGGGCTGAATGGCCTGCTCCTGCACCTAATTTCTCCCTGCTAGTGAGCCTGGATGTCAGCAAGCATAGCTTTTATATACACGGTGCAGATGAAGGTTGGAAGGTATTATTGCCAAATGTGCCAATAACATAAAGATAGGTAGGAAAATAGGAACAGAAGATGACACAGAGATGTTACAAAAATAATATTGACAGGTTATGTGAGTGGGTAAAGATTTGACAAATGAGGCCTAATGTGGGGAAAATGTGATGTTGCCCATTTTGGAAGGAAGAATAAAAAAGAAATAGATGATCTAAATGTGAAAGATTGCAGACACATGAGGTACAAAGGCATCTAAGTGTCCCACTGAATTATTCACTAAAGGTTCATATGCAGATGTAGTAAATAAGCAGGAAAGCCAGTAGAATACTGTTGTTTATTGTGAAAGGAATTGAATACAAAAGTATGCTTTGGTTATACAGGTCATTCAGGAGACCACATTTGGAGAACGGTGAACAGTACTGGTTACAGTATTTAAAGCAAGATGCAAATGTGTTGGAGACAGTTCAGAGAAAGCTTTCTAGACTAATACCCCCTAGAATGGGCAGGTTATCTTTTGAGGGAATGCTGGACAGAGTAGGTTTGTATACACTGGAACTTTAGAGTAAGAAGCAATTTGTTTGAAATGACATTTAAAATCCTGAAGGTTCATGATGGAGGAGACATGGAGAGGATGTTTCCTCTTAGGGAGAGTCTAAAAGGGGTAACCCCTCATTCAAAACAGATGAGTTGAAATTTTACTCTCAGAGGGTTGTGAGTCTTTTGAACTCGCTCCTTGAAAAGGCAGAGTCCTTGAATATTTTTAAGGTAAGGGAAGGTAAATTCTAGTTAAGCAAAGGGGTGAAAAGTTATCAGGGTTAGAATGAATGTGGATTTGATATTATAATGAGATCAGCCAAGATCTTATAAATCGTGGAACAAGTTTAAAGGGCCAAATGGCCTACTGCTCCTTGTGATTCACATGTCATATGTCTATAATTATACTGGCTATTAACAATGCTCTGCAAAAAAAGAAGATTTACCCAGTACATATGGCAGTAAATAAATCAAATAAATCAAATATCATTCTCTGAAATCAACAGGCAGATAACTTCTCCTACAATATATGCTACTGCTATGCTTTGGCCATTATTTGAAATGTTCCCAGGTGTGCTTCTCATTCATTAGCTTCAGTTGAGAAAGTACACGGTGATTTGCTGGGGAACAGACTGTGATAGTCAATCTCGGGCAATAAAAACAGTAACAAGAAATCAGAGGTAATGGGAACTGCAGATGCTGGAGAATCCGAGATAAGTGTAGAGGTGGATGAACACAGCAGGCCAAGCAGCATTTTAGGGGCAAAAAAACTGATGTTTTGGACCTAGATTGTCCACTACACCTCCAATATGGTATCACCTGTAAACTTACTAACCCTTTATGTTCATATCCAAATAGTTTATATTAATGTAAAAAAAAGTGGACTCAGCATTGATCCTTGTGGCACACCGCTAGTTACAGGTCTGTAGTCTGAAAAGCAACCCTCTATCACCACCCTCTGCCTGAAACGTCAGCTTTTGTGCTCCTAAGATGCTGCTTGGCCTGCTGTGTTCATCCAGCTCTACACTTAATAACAAGAAATCACATGCTTACACATTGTAGCAGTGTGTGTTGGCCATTATCATAATTCTCAATCTATCTCAAAGTAAATAATTATATGTGAAGGGGTTTGAGATACCTCAACCATGAGCAATGATAAGGAGTGTTGAAATGAGTGAAATTTGATAGTTCAAAATATTTAAATTGCTGCTAATGTAAAGAACATCACTTGCAATGTCAAGGTTCAGAAGTAAGCACTTACCTGAAAAGAGTGACTGAGTTTAATTGTCAAGCTTGTTTTCTTGTCCCAGATCAATACCAATCCATTTTTGGCTTCAATTACAAGGTAAATGCCAAGATAGCGCACTTCGTAAGGAATGTGTTTGCTGCTATCAAACTGCACCACTTCGTACTTGCCACCTGAGAGTTTTATTTCCAAGTTCTGAAAGATTGTAAACAATCTAATGAGATAAATATCATGTAAAGTAACTATGTATAAATTGAGCATGAAATTTCTGTGTCTGCTGGTTTGCGGTGTCTTATTGGAAAAGTATTGTGTGTTAACAACATACTGTGTTATTAAAACATGAAGTGTTCAGCCAGTTCAAGGGATAAAAAGATTTTGCTGAATTTGCTGTGTTTGCTCCAACATTTTCTTTGTATAAAAGGCATCTTGCACTCTTGGCATATGTTTAAGATCTTCCCGGTTTTGAACATTAATTGTCCATTAAGCTTGTCACATAAACTTCAGTCTTATAATTAACAGCACAAGTGTCTTTTTAATTTTAAGACGTGAAATCCTCTAGAAATCCTTAGAGTCAGGAGTCACTTTGCTAAATCTACACTGCTGTCCATAAAATTTACTCTACTCTAAAGGTGTGATACCCAGGATTGGTAATGATACTTGATAGATGATCTAAACAGGGCTTTGTGTAGCTGAAGCATGACTTTTACCCCATTCTCTTCCAATCTTCTAAATATAAAGGCTAAATTCTATTTGGTTTTTTGACTGTTTCTTGTTCATCACCAAATTCATCTTCTCCACGAGTTCCATCTCCTGCTCCCACTAAACCTTTGGTAATCTAACTTTCCCTTCTTCCAATTAGCTAGTAGTGTGAATTGTATTGCCTCTCTCTTCGATAAGTTAAAGCTCATCATTGCTTTCCTCAAAATCTGCCAACCACTACCATTCTTGCAAACTTCCATCTCTAAACTTCATTTCCTCTCAAGTCCTTGAATTTGTTATTGCCACCCAAACCTGTATCTACCTTTCTTTGAATTCCATGTTTGAATGCCTCCAATCAGATTTCTGCCCTTGACTCCGTACACCTATGCCGTAAATGACTATGCGGCTGTGACAAAGGTAAACTCTCCTGCATTGTTCCTCTCAAACTATCTTCAGACTTTGCCACTGTTGATCCCATCATCTCCTACGAAACCTCCCCATTGTTGTCCAGATAGATGGGACTGCTCTCACCTGGTTTGTCTTTAATCATAGTCAAGGCACTTTTTCTATTGGCTTCCATCCCTGCTCCCACACTGTTATCTCGATGACCCCAAATGATTCATTCTTGGTCCTATTCTGTTTTCTATCCAATGCTGCCATTTGGTGGTAGCTTCTGAAGGCATATAGTCAGTGATCACATTTATTCTGACGTCATCCATCTCTGTCAATGCCTGAATGAATAGATTGCTATCTGACATTCAGGACTAAATCAGCAGGAATTTTCTTCAATCAAACATTGAGAGGACCAAAACTATTTTTGGGGCCCACTCCAAACTCCATTTCCTAGCTAATAACTTTATCCCTCTTGTTGACAGCTGTGTGAGACTGAGTTTTTACTCTTGCCTGTGTTGCCCAACATTATTCTGCAATCATAAAAACCGAAAGAACTGCGGATGCTGTAAATCAGGAGCAAAAACAAAGTTGCTGGAAAAGCTCAGCAGGCTTGGCAGCATCTGTGAAGGTAAAAAACAGAGTCAACGTTTTGGGTCCGGTGACTCTCAGAACTGATGCTGCCAGACCTGCTGAGTTTTTCCAGCAACTTTGCTTTTGATCACTCTGCCTTAGCTCATCTCTGCTGAAATCCACAATAATGCATTTGTTATCTCCTAAAATTGACTAAACCAGTGCATACTCATCTAGTTTTACATATTCTACACTCAATAAACTTCAAGTCATGAAAATCTCTGGTACTTGTGTCCTAACTCACACCAAATTCCATTCAACAATTACCCTCGTGTTCACTGACCTACATGAGCCTTGATCAAGAAAAGTCTTGATTTTAAAACTGTTGCCTTCTTTTCAAAATAATCCTCACCTCCTTCTGTCTCTGCTATATCCTTCAGTCTTACGACTTTACCAGAATACCATGTTTACCTAATTCTGGTCTTGAGCATCTTTGGCTTTAACCCCAAATCTAGCAACTTTAACTTCAGTTACCTCAGTCCTAAGATCTACAACTCCCTCCCTTACCTCTCTGCCCCTCTAGGATGTTGACCTTCTTCTTCCTACATTACTGGGCATTCCTCCACTGACTTTGGTGGTGACCTCGGAGCAGACTGCCATAGTCTGCGGTCATGGCCTCTGCTCGTCTTAGGGGAAGAGGATGTACCATCTCTGCACCACATCCACAAGGACCTCTAGACCCTTGCCATCAAAATGGAGCACCAAATTATTCTTGTCTGTCATGTCCAGGGAAAATGTCATTAACCGTGCAGAGCTCCAGACTGACGATGCTTGTTTAGATGCATAATGGTCTTTTAAATAGCACTGAAGCCAAAGATGCTGGTCAATTCTGGGATATCTGGTGAGCTGCTCTGGGAAAAGTGCATGATGATCGGGATAGAATATCGTGAGAGGGAGGCTATTTGCATGTGGTGGTTAATGAGGTCAGTTTGGTAAGGTAGTGAGAAAATACATTGAGTCTCACAATGTAAAAACCCCAAGAATTTGATGCATCTTGCAGTTAGCCAAATAAACATAAGAATTGGCCCATTAACTCTATTCTTCCATCTCCATAGATGTTACCTAACATGCTGAGTTTTTCACGGACTGTTTTTTTTTGTTTCACCAGATTATAGTTAGGGTATCTGAAATATTTGCATTGACCTACTTTAAAATCCTGTTTATTACTCCTTAGCGCTTTGCTTTCCTCATTACATCTACTTTGTTTAAGTCAATTCCAGTGAACCCCTATCTCTTATTCAATAGCAATAGACTCGCATGTCCGGCATACTGTCCTTTTCCTCACCTGTAATGGTTCCTCTCCTGGGTGGCACGGTGGCTCAGTGGTTAGCACTGCAGCCTCACAGCGCCAGGGATCCAGGTTCTAATTCCAGCCTCAGGCGACTGTCTGTGTGGAGTTTGCACATTCTCCCCGTGTCTGCGTGGGTTTCCTCCAGGTGCTCAAGTTTCCTCCCACAGTCCAAAGATATGCAGGTTAGGTGGATTGGCAATGCTAAATTGCCCATAGTGTTCAGGGATGTGTGGATTATAGGGGGATGGGTCTGGGCGGGATGCTTCAAGGGAAAGTGTGGACTTGTTGGGCCGAAGGGCCTGTTTCCACACTGTAGGGAATCTAATCTAACCTGTAAATTTTATGTGCCTATCATTTTCTTATTCTCACTGACCACATCAGCATTATCATTCTCAAAGGATTCCATATTACTCCTGACTGACCTGAGCTGAATTTGCATTTGTATAGTGACTACCCCATTTGGGTAGCAGACATACTTTTCTGTCAGTGGCACTGTAATTTTCACATGTACATTTCTTAATTCTCCCTCTCGATTCCATTACTTTTAGAATCGTACATGAAGCACCATTCTGATTATTAGTCTGTCCTTCTATGTTTGCTGCAGAGTTATGGTTCTTACTATCTTTTCAATCCCAATTCATTCTCCTAAAATTTTTGTAACTGCTCCTTTCATTCTTTTCACTAGGGTCCTGGTCCCCAGCCCAGTTCAGCAAATGTACGATTCTCACCTGTTCCAGTGCCAGCGGTTGTGTCTAATACAATACCCTTCCCACACCATCCTTTCAGTCGCTTACCTTATCCACCTAATTTCAATTTTAATTTGCATGTGGTTTGGGCAAAATCCAGATTTTCTAACCCATTGAAGCCCTGTTTTTCAAAATATTTAACATCTAGTTCCTCTCAACACTTCAATCTGTACCCTTTCAATTGCAGGAGACAGAGGCAGTGATGCTGATTGTATATTATCCTGTTCACTTACCCCCAAGAAAATTTTAATTGATTTAGAACATGTTGTTCCAGTGGTCCCACAAGGGATGTTTTCAGTGATTACTCTGAAGGTGCCATCAGAAGTGTTATTTCCACAAAAGTCCTAACAGGTATGAAGAGACAGAATTTAAAAAAGACTAACAATTCCACAAAATACATAACTTTAAGTCTATAAATGAACTGCAAACAAAACTAACTTAGCTCTAAAAATTCTGAAATTGGAATATAACAACAATAATAAATGGAGCAATTTAGCATCATTGTACTTGTACTTTTGTTCTATTTTAAAAATAATACATTGATTATTTTAATGAATGCGCAAATTTGTCCCCAGTACCTGTGCAATAATGTATTCACAGTCGCCATTAAAGTTGTAACGTTTTCCATCAAAAGTGATGTAGTTCCCATCTCCATAGATCGTACATGTCCCATGACACTGTTGGTTTGTGCAGGTCCACAATCTATTCTTGCATTCACTTAAAAAGTCAAATAAAATGCACATTAACCAAATTATATTGCTCGGGTTATTATACTGTTCGACCTGACAGTTCATCCTGTCGGTAAAAATGAGTCAATATTTTCAGCATACCATGAGTTACAGTCCACCTGCACGATGTCCCCAGAATGGTACTGAATTCCATTATGTGTACATGGGCACTGATTTATAGGGATACAGCCACCACTTCCATCAGAAACTAAACCTTCAGGACATACACATCCAGAAACACAACCTGTGGCATACTGTAAAATAACAACATTGAAAATTTTATTTAACTACAGAGTAGCAAATATGCAGAGGTTGCAAAAACTTTGACAGGTAAAAAGATTAAGCAACAGGAAAACTGAAGATGGAAAGAGTAGATTGAGTCTGGGGTACTACACTTGTGGAAAACATTATGTATTGCGGGGAGCAGGGGATGTCATGCAAATTCACCAGGATGACAGTGAAACAAAAGGGGTAAATTATGCAAAGGTTCCGAAGATGAGGCTCACATTCCCTCAAATACAGCACATTCAGGGTGTTCTAGCTGAAATGTTTAAGTTGATTAAAGTATATGACTTGGTATATAAAGAGAACATATTTAAAACTAAGTTTTGAGATGCCACTACCTTTGGCAAGGTCAGCATTTAGTTTCTATCCGTACTTATTCTTGCTAGTGAGCCACCTTCTTGCACTGCTTCAGTCTTTCTTTTGTCAGTAAACATATAGTGCTGTCAGGGAGTTTCATGATTTTGAGTCTAAGACAATGAAGGAATAACTAATATATCTCCAATCAGGAAAGTGTGTGACTCAAAGAAAAACTTGCAGATAGTTGCCTTTCTGCCTTTGCCCAGCTAGATGGCATAGGTTGCAGATTTAGAAGTTACTTAGCAAGTTCCTGCAACAGATTTTACAGATGGAACACACAGTGTTGGCAGTGGAGAGAGTGAATGTGCATGGTGATGAGTGAGACTCCAAAGAAGTGAGCTGCTTTGTCCTAGATGGTATTGAGCTTCTTGAGTGTTGCTAGTGCTGTACTCATCCATCACACTCCTGACTTCTGTCTTGTAGATGATAAACTTGTTGTGGGAAGATCTCCTCTAATCCACACATCATCCTGACTTGGAACTCTCATGGTCATGGAGTAATAATCCTGAAATCCCCTTCCTAACACCCGTTGTACCTACACCCCAATGACTGCAGCAGTTCAAAAAGCCAGCTCATTATCACCTTCTTATGAGCAATTAAGATGCACAATAAACTCTAGTCCAACCTGTGCCATCCACTTCCCATAAACCAACTTTTTTAAAAGCTGGTGGGCAGAGTTATCTGATGCAGAATTCAGCCTCTGACGTGTGCATGTAGCCACAAAGTTTATTCAGCTGATTCAATTACATTGAATGTCACAAACAGATGGTCAGATTGTATCTTGTTGGAGATACTGGTTGCCTGCTAGGTGTTTAGTGTGCACGGCATTTGCCCTTCTCAGTCCAAGCCTGAATGTTGTCCAGGTTCTGCTGCATGTGGAATGAACTCTTTCAGTATCTGAGGAGTTGTAAATTCTACTGAACACTGTGTAATGATCTGCAAACATCCTTACTTATGACTTCATGCTGGAGGAAAGATCATTTTGGTGTAAGGAGCCCAGAATAAGGAGGAACAATAAGGCATTGTGTCAGGAAGAATTTCTTCATACGAAGAACTTTTGCCCAAATTTTTTTTTTATTATTCGCTTGTGAGATATGGGTATGATTGGCTGGGTAGCATTTTATTGTCTGTCCCTTGAGGAGGTGATGGGTGAGCTGTCTTCTTGAACTGCTGACCTTTGTGTACTGTAGGTGGACCCTCAGTGAGGAAATTCCAGAATTTGACCAAGTGACACTGAAGGAACAACAACATTTTTCCCAGGTCAGGATAGTGAGTGGCTTGGAGGGGAACTTGAAGGTGGTGATGTTCCTCAACTGCTGGCCCTTTCTTTCTTAATGGAAGTAGTCATGGGGTTTCGAGGTGGTGTCTAATGATGTTTGGCAAATTTCTGCAATGTATCTTGTGGTGGGTTGAGGGAATGGATGCTTGTGGACGTAGTGCGGGCAGCTTTGTCCTGGATGGTATGAAGCGTCTTAAATGTTGTTAGAGCTGCATTCATCCAGAAAAGTGGGGAATGTTCAATCACATCCCTGACTTGTGCCTTGGAGTTGGTGGAAGGCTTTGCAGAGCCAGGAGGTGAGTTATTCACTGTTGTATTCCTAAGTCTCTACCTGCCGTTGCAGTTACTGTATTTATATGATGAGTCCAGTTGAGTTTCTGATCAATGGTTACCTCCAAGATGTTGACAATGGGGGATAACACCATTGAAAGCCAAGGGACAGTGGTTAGATTGTCTCTTACTAGAGATGATCATTGCCTGGTATTTGTGTACTGCAAATGTTAGTTGCCACTTGTCAGACTCAGCCTTAATATTGTCCGGACCTTGGTGAATTTGAATGTAGACTGCTTGAATATCAGGAGTCACAAATGGCAACATCGTCCAATCATCGGCAAACACTCCCATTCCTGACTTTATGATGGAGGAAGGTCATTGATGAATCAGCTGAAGATGGTTGGGCCTAGGATACTACCCTGAGGAACTCCTGCAAGATGTTGTGAAGCTGAGATGACTGACCTCTGACAACCACAACCATTTTCCCATGTGCCAGGTATGAATTCAACCAGCAGAGAGTTTGCCCCCGATTCCTATTAATTTCAGTTTTGCAACGGCTCTTTGATGCCACACTTGGTCAAATGTGACTTTGACTTCAAGAGCTGTCACTGTCACCTCACCTCTGGAATTTAACTCTTTTGTCCATATGTTTGAGCCAAAGCTGTAATGAGGACAGAAGCTTCCGCGAGCAAGCTGTTGATAGCACAGCTGATGACGCCTTCTACCTTTTTTTTGACACTTTACTGATGATCAAGAGAGCACTGATGGGGTAGTAATTGGCTGGGTTGGATTTGTCCTGTATTTTGTATATAGCACATACCTGGGAAAATATCCACACTGTCGGGTAGATGTTCGGGTTGTTAGCTGTACTGGAACAGCTTGGATAGGGTTGTGGCAAGTTCTGGAGCACAAGTCTTTAGTACTATTGCCAGAATGTGGTCAGGGCCCATAAGCTTTGTAGTATCTAGTGCCACCAACTGCTTCTTGATACCACGTGGAGTGAAACAAATTAAATTGACTGAAGTCTAGCATCTGTGATGAAATGGGCTGGAAAAGGTCAAGGTGGATCATCCACCCTGCACTTCTGACTGAAGATTATTGCGAATATTTCAGCTTTAGCTCCCCATCATTGAGGATGGGGATACTTTTGGAGCATCTCCCTCCAGCGAGTCGCTTAATTGTCCACCGCAATTCACAACTGGATGCGGCAGGACTGTAGGACTTAGATCAGAGCTGTTGGTTGCGGGATTGCTTAGCTCTACCTAACAGTTGTCACGATATTGTATGGCACACAAGTAGTCCTATCTTGCAATTTCACCAGGTTGATATCTCACTTTTAGGTATGCCTGGTCTGCTCCTGGCATGCCCACTTGTACTCTACAGTGAAGCAGGGTTGATCCCTTGGCTTGATGTTCATGGATGAGCAGGGGGAAATGCCGGGCCATGAGGTTAGCGTATGATTCTGCTACTACTTAAGGCTCAGCGCACCTGATGGATGCCCAGACTTCACTTACTAGGCCTGTTCAATGTCTGTCCCATTATGACAATACAGCTTAGTTAGGTAAGGGATATGGAAACAAAGCAGAGTGATGGAGTTATGACATAGACCAGTCATTATCTAAATGAGTGGCAGACGACTGAATAGGATGCATGAACTATTTCTGTTCCAATATTCCTAAGATCTCTGAATTACATACATACATACAATCCCTAAAGTGTGGAAACAGGCCATTTGGCCCAACAAGTCCACACCACCCTTCTGAAGAGCATCTCACTCAGACCCATTCCCCTACCTCTACACTTCCCTTGTCTAACCCAACTAACCTAAACATCCCTGGGCACTACAGCAATTTAGCATAGCCAATCCACCTACCCTGCACAGGAGGAAATGGGAGGAAACCAGAGTATCTGGAGGAAACCCACTCAGATGCAGGGAGAATATGCAAACTCCACACAGACAGATACCCCTGGAGAGAATCAAATTCCTGGTGCCGTGGGGCAGCAGTGCTAACCACTGAGCCACCGTGCCACCCATATAACAGTACCTTTGCTACATGTGACACATTGAACAGGGAAGACGAAAAGACAAAAACTCTTGAGCAAATAAGCAGCATGGTAGCTCTAAAGTCAAGAATAAAGAACAATATATAAGAATCATAAGAGTATTTGATTATTAAAATATTTACAAAGGTAATCCCACTCATTATTAACACTTACACACTCCATATCAAGAGTTTGGCAACTCTTCTGACACTCGATACCAACACTGTCAGCTGAAGCATTATTGCAGTCAAAGTAAACCATGGGAGCAACACAGGCTGGAAAGCAGAACCAAAAGTGGATTCAGAAAACACAAAAAAATTGTCCGACTTGAATAATTACTTCTTTTCAAGATGTTACCTTGAAGTTTTAATTCTTTTCCAATGCACTCCAGCTTCCCTTGATTGCAGGTACTAAAATTAAATAATAGGATTTCATCAAACACTGTGTAGAGCTGCTGCTGCACAGTTAAATCATTAATTAACTTCATAAGCTCACCACATGGCATCTTCCTCATGAATGACCTCTCCTGCTGGCACTGTCAACCCCCTATAATAGCATGGGCAGCTGGAGGGTGGTACACATCTGCCAGTTTCATCCATGTAGGTTCCAGTAGCACAACCACATCCATCAACTGGCACAAAGTCAATCTCACATGTTTTATCTGGTGCTCCTAGGGACTTGCAAGTGCGATGGCAGCTTGTCATATTGTAGCTGTAGGTGAGAGTCTTGGGACAGGTGAGGTATTTGGCTGAAATAAGCAAACACAGAAAATTTGCGGAATTTCCAAATTACCAGTTAAAAAAAATCTAAAATAAATAAATGTAACGCTGTTTCGTAAAGTGTTATTTTACAAATCAGAGGGATATGGAGGTAGAACTGGAGAACGGGACTAACTGGGTAGCTTTTTTGCAAGCTGGTTCAGGCATGATTGGCCAAATGGCTTCCTTATAGAATTGTAGAATGTTATAGTACATAACGTCAGCTAATAACACAATAGGCTGGGTTTTTATCCTGGAGGCAGGTTGCAGTAGTCAGGAAAATTCCTGGCTTGGCCTGCTCATTTTGGAAGTGTTATGGACCAGACCAAAACCCCTTCAGACATATTAAGAACATACCATAGACCCCAACTTTTTCTTATTTTTAAAGGCACATGTAAGGTGTTTTGTAACGGATGGAATTTGATAAGTCAAAATATCAGGTTTGAAACAAAACTCACTTTATTTTCGTACGACAGTTAAAATATAAATAAAAGAGAGAAGAATTGGAATAACTTAATTGTATAGGAAAACTTAACAGATTATTCAACTGCTTTGCAACAACTGTTCTAATTTAGTAACATCCCATAAACATGTACTTGGCAAAGGCAAATTCAGTAAAATAATTGTTTCACATGTAATTCCAGCAACAGAAACAGAATCCAACGTTTTTGCTGTAACAGAGAGGAATAACAGCTTCCACAATCCAGCTTCAAGACTCCAGCAAATGCCAGAAGTTAAACTAAAATACTGGTCCTGTGGGAGCCTGACACCAACTATTCGTGCTTCTTCTATTGTTCCAACTAAAAACTAAATCCAAGGCCTCAAGCTGTTTACTTTATCGGCTTGGAACAGACCACTCATTTCCGCTGTCTCAACCTCTCTTAACTTAAAAAAAGACAGGACAAATTGTACTTCTTTAAAGCCACAGTATCATCAAAGAAGGAACTGCTCATGCAAACAGGGTTTTTATTCCTGGCGGGAGGGGATACTGGCTGCATTCAGGCTATCCAACTAGGAAAATGTTCAGAGGCTGTCAGGTATCAAATCTCAACCTCAATTCTGTCAGACATTGTCTCAGGAATAACATAAAATCCATAACAACCCCAGGCTCTCCCTCCTTTTACAACCCCCCACACACTTCCAATTCATGCTGTTTTGTGCCCATCCACTCACTCCCATGATTTCTTACAGTTTTAATGCCATACTATGCCTCCACCTACCCCAGTGATTCATCTAACTGTCTAAGCCAACCTGTACTTCCTATAAGACCCTTCATACCATTCATGTATGTCCAGCTATGGCACTTTCATGTCCATTAACATACTGCATGGAACTGAAAAACTCTTGTGGTGACAATTGGATGTGTTAAAATAGTGCAGTGGTATTTGAAATGATAACCTTTTGATTCATAGGCAAGAGTGTTACCACCTGAACCACAAAACGCACAAAGGTTGATACCATTACACTTACAGCATACATTCATTCTCCAATTGGAAATGATGATCCCTTTAGTTGCGCAGGCCTGAACATAAGAAGAAAGGGCAGCACACATGCAGTCTTCACTTTTTTCACAGTTACAGCTGTCATATTTACATTGCTGCAAAATAAAAGCATCATGTCATCTTGTACTTCTAAGGTGTCAATCTTACACAAACACAGAACAAAGAAACATGTCTTCAAATGAAAACATTCAACACAAAATTGATGCAGACCAAAAACTCATGTATGAGTCATATATTTCTGCTGTCATTACTCATGACAGCAGCCATGTTGAAAATTTCACGAAACAAATAACAGGCTTGACGTTACAAGCAATATGTGGAATAATTATCAGATATAATAGCATCAGTAATTTTTGTACCTCAAAGTATTGATTTGGGTTGACATGTGAATGGCACTGAGTGAATGTAGAGTTGTCAGCTAATAGCAGGCCACACCAATGCTTAGCATACTTTTCTAGAAAAATAAAGAAAAAAATTAAAAGAGAACTATTTCCAGTGGATTATTTTGCTGCAAAAACAACATTTCCTCAAAATGTATCTTAACCAAGATGGGGTAGAAATTCAGCATGATTTCACTTCTGTCCAACTGTAGCTGTCGGGAAACCACAAAAACAGCGGTGGTGCATTCCTATACCTGACTAGCTATGACATTTAGATAAATAATATATATCAACCTACTTATGTCAATTCTCACTTTGGTGCTGTTGTACATGAACTGGATTCTAGCTATTAGCTGCTACCTCACTATGTGCACATTGGCCTTGCATAAAATTCCATCACCAACGATGAACCATGTTGTGACATGTCAAGGTATATCAGGTCACTAAAGACTGCCAACTGGCTTATCAATCTGGGCCTAGATATTTGAATACCACCACTCTCTTTTGCAATATATACACCAAGCTTATGGAATACTCATTGATGATTCTTTGTGTCACATGTGCGTTTTCCCTAGTTTGTACTTTTCAAGTGTGTGGCTGCCATACTGATGTCAAGAGACAGACTGTACATTCCAAAGAGACAACTTTTGATATTTTCTTTTTCAATCTAATTATAGTGAGTGGGGGGAAGTATTTTAGATTGTTTTAAAATAAGAAAAAGCTTCCTTGCTGCCATTGGCACCTAAATGATCCTGTGAAAATCGTTAAAGATTAAACTGAGTGAAGTAGAAGACATTTTTATAATGACTATATCGTTATGTACTGAAGATCCAAACTGACATGTGTGCAATCAACAATCCCTTGGATTTTGAGATATTCTTACTTCTGAAAGAAGAAAGCATACTATTGCTGATTGTTTATGAGAAAATTAATGTTGTTACCCACTCTGGGAAACTTCAAGACTGCTGATTAATGTATCAGGAAATGTCTGATTATCTTCTGTTACTCATGTTGTGCAGTACTTGCCCTGGAACTTAGCTAGAGACCAGTTTACAACATAGTCTGCCACAGGTTTGATGGCCTTCACATCATACATGACGTTTCTTGGTCAAATTCAAAGTCACTTGTCCTTTGCTTATGCTAATAACTAGCAGACTAATGGCAGGTGGCAGATTTCAGTCTATGATGACATCTTACATACTAATGTTACATTTTCCTTAAAATATTTAATTACTAATAATATCTATGCTGGGCTGATATATGAATAAAAGGGTTAAAATAAAACTATCTTGCAGAGGGATATTTAATGGTGCGCAGTTGCAAGCTTCTAGCTGAGAACTCATAAGGACATAAAACTGCTAGTTAAACAAAACATAGGAAGATATGTAGGTTCACCGTACCATCTATTCTAGAAGCAAATTTATCTGCGAGATGAGCGAAGGAATTATAATGATAGTGCTCACAGCAACACAAAGATGTTTTTTATTCATTAAATCTCTGTCTTACAAGAATCATTAAAACACCAGGGACAACAGAAAAGGAGAATGATTGATTAATTGATATATTCTAGCCAGATATAAATGATTATGTTAAAAACAAATTGTAGTCTGTAATGCAATTATACCTGATAGTGTGGACTTGCCTTCAAACTAATTATACATTGCAATTTGTTGCTGTGCCTATGCAGTGATTGGTTAATTGTACTCATATTCTATGCATGATGTAAACCTATTCAATAGTAATGATTGGATGTAGATAGCTGTACATTTTTCAACTGGTATATGTTAATTTCTTGTAACCGAATCAAAGAGTATAACTGTATCTGCAGTCCTTTGGTGTCTCCAGAGTATCATGTTTAGATACTCTGGAGTCCAATAGTGAAAAATAAAGGCTTTTTTGAACATCCAGTTGATATTTGTCAGTAACTGTCTGTAGCTAAGAGTCAGAGGATAGCAGACCGACAATCAGACCCAGGAAATTCTTGTAACAGCCTTGGGAGCAGAATGTGATTACTACCAGGCCCTCCATAAAGGCAAAATTGATGATCTGGTAAATATTTTTCACTTGCAAGAATATTTAACAACAGATTGTGTCAGTTTAGAACAGAAGTCCAACAGGGCAGATCACATTGAACTTAGACTAGACTAGACAGACTGAGACGGCAGTCTAGGAATAATGAAGAAATGATTTTGTCACATGTACTTTACAGTGAAGAATGCAACAAAGTACTGTGAAAACTTCCACTGTTGCCATGATCTGGCAACATTTTGAATAGTTTAAGAATAATAATAAAAAAATTCTTAAAGAGAATCCGTAAGTCTTTCACCACCACCAGCACTAGACTCAACCAACATTGAAGTCACCGCTCCTCAGGCAGAATCTTTCGTTGCTGAGCCTACCTTGCCAGTATCGCCTCTGCTGATATAGCAGACAATGTTGCATCCCATGATCACCCCCAGCCACCTCTTCAACATTGCTATCTACCCAAGTCCTGCCCCGGGCTCACCAGCCACCACCACCCTCCGAGCACCAATGAAGCCACCTTCTTACCTCCTTCCACCTTCCTTGTTGATGCTGCTGTCCATGGAATTCATTACCACAGGGAGTAGTTGGTGCCAAAACATTGAATGTATTCAGGCGGTGACTAAATATAGTGGTTGGGGTGAATGAGGTCAAAGTTATGGGGAGAAAGTGGGATTAGGCTATTAGTTGGATGGTCAGCCGTGATTTTGA
This sequence comes from Stegostoma tigrinum, assembly GCF_030684315.1. NCBI lineage: Eukaryota > Metazoa > Chordata > Chondrichthyes > Orectolobiformes > Stegostomatidae > Stegostoma > Stegostoma tigrinum. The sequence goes on from NC_081370.1 coordinate 9,446,560, forward strand.
AGAATGGTAAAACAGGCTCGAAGGGCCAAATGGCCTCCTCCTGCTCCTATCTTCTATATCTCTGTGCAGCCACGACCGAGCTCTCCCGAGAAAGTAAGTAGAAGCAAATCCAAAAAGAAAACGAGAAAAGAAGAGCAGTTGGAGTGGAGGAGACCCAGGCTCAGGGGCCGAGGCGATCCTACTATACTACAGGAAACTTGAATGTCCAGAACAATAAGGCCAGGTTCCCTAATTAGGAATCGAACCTGGCTGGCTGCACTCAGTGTGTTGAGTCCGAACCATCCTGGTACAAAAGTGTGGGTGGTTTAGAAATTGAGGATAAAGTAATCAGGCAGACCGGTAACGAAAGTACAGGTGGTTTTGAAATAGTGGAGCAAAATGTTCAAAAATCTGAGCTGTAGGAACCGTGAAAATGAAATGTGAAATCCGAAAAGGTGAACATCGAGAAAGCAGAATTTGAGTTCACCTAAGTGTGGAGGGAGCAAGCTATGTTGCTTTACCCCACCGGCCAACGCTGGAAGTTGTTAGGTAAAATTTAAATACAGGGCGGCAAGCGCATAACTTTCCTTCATGCTTAAAGGCATGAGAAGTGCAAAGACTACTGATAGCAAAGATAAAGCCACAATAATGCAACACCTTAAACAGGAATTTACCGAGAGTTGATCATTCTCTGGAAATCAGGACTTTGGACTTAAAAGAGAAATTCTACAGATAACAGATATTAGTCACAGCTAAGTGGAGTAGGCAAGCTTCTGTATCGAGACAGGACACTTTTGCCCGTGTTTTAAGGCTTTCTTGTGTGGGAGAAAAAAATAGCAAATTGCAAGAGCATTCTTGTATTTTATAGGGTAATAAATATTTTCCACTTAAATGTGAACATCTCAAGTGCCTGCAGTCTATAAACTACATTTCATTCTCTAGTCAGAGTGAAATTCCAACTATTATTGTAATATGTGGGTGAATCTTTAATTCAAGATAATAAAACTTACTCGTTAAATCTTCAAGGGTATGAATTGATTCTTTAGAGAAAATAAGGGAAAATGGAATTTTGAAACCTTATATGTATAATTTTCTTTGAAATATCTTAAGGCATGTTCTGAAATCCAAGAGGGCTGATTTTTCAGAGTTTGAAACTCAAAGTAAAAGCAACGAATATAGTTTTTCCTTTGCTTAAACAAAAACACATAGCTCCCACCTGGAGACTGAAGGGAGGGGGTGATGATGGAATTACATCCAAGACATTTGTCCTGGCCCCTTCAAAAGATTGAGCATTGTAAATTCTCAAGAATGTTGTAAATTTGGGGTTTCTGAATTGTAAGAGAAATTTGGATTAAGTAACCCATTCTTCCCAAAGCAGGATGGATGGAATTGTATCCATTGCACCTGGTGTGGCTTCCTCTACATTGGGGAAACCAAACAGAGGCTTGGGGACCACTTTGCAGAACACCTCCGCTCGGTTCACAACAAACAACTGCACCTCCCAGTTGCGAACCATTTCAACTCCCCTCCCATTCTTCAGACGACATGTCCATCATGGACCTCCTGCAGTGCCACAATGATGCCACCCGAAGGTTGCAGGAACAGCAACTCAAATTCTGCTTGGGAACCCTGCAGCCCAATGGTATCAATGTGGATTTCACAAGCTTCAAAATCTCCCCTTCCCCCACTGCATCCCAAAACCAGCCTAGTTCTTCCCCTCCCCCCACTGCATCCCAAAACCAGCCCAGCCTGTCTCTGCTTCCCTAACCTGTTCTTCCTCTCACCCATCCCTTCCTCCCACCTCAAGCTGCACCTCCATTTCCTACCTACCACCTCATCCCGCCTCCTTGACCTGTCCATCTTCCCTACTGACCTATCCCCTCCCTACCTTCTCACCTATACTCTCCTCTCCACCTATCTTGTTTTCTCTCCATCTTCGATCCGTCTCCCCTTCTCTCCCTATTTATTCCAGTTCCCTCTCCCCATCCCCCTCTCTGATGAAGGGTCTAGGCCCGAAACGTCAGCTTTTGTGCTCCTGAGATGCTGCTTGGCCTGCTGTGTTCATCCAGCTCCACACTTTGTTATCTTGGATGGAATTTGATTTTGTTTTTCAGATACAGCAAGGCAGCTTCAAGAAATACTGAATCTATCTGTAGACTTCAATGCCACAGCATAGTGATGGACTAAAACCACTATTCACGTTTGGAAAGAAATCATCCTCAACCCACCAAGTCTTTTGTTAATTCTGTGAAAATATTAAATATGTTGAGTAACAGAAATTTTAGAATCACTAAGCCTGGACATACTAAAGAAACTATATTATGACATTCTAAAATATTTAAAGGGGCCTGAAATTTAAAAGGATTCTGGAAAATAACAAAATGTGTGTACACAGTCTCTTTTGTTTCAAATCAAAAAAAGGAAAATTTTAGTGTTTTTTTCGAAATTCAATATTTCATTTACTGCTTGAATATTTTTAGACATTTATAATATCCAGAGGGAAAACAAAACATTGCTGAAAAATATCATCAGGTTCTGCAGAAGGGTCATTGGACTCAAAATGTTAGCACTGATTTCTGTCCACAGATGCTGCTAGATCTGCTGAGATTTTCCGGCAATTTCTTGTTTTGCTTGAGAATTCCAGCATCCGTAGTTCTTTCAGTTTATTTTGTTTAATATCCAGAATGATTTATCAAGTAAATTTTAAAGAAAATCATCTTCTCACCTCAGAGAAAGAACAAAATATATTATTGTTTCAGAGATAGTAGGAACTGCCGATGCTGGAGAATCTGAGATAACAAGGTGTAGAGCTGGATGAACACAGCAGGCCAAACAGCAAAGGAGGAGCAGGAAAGCAGACATTTTGGGCCTAGACCCTTCTTCAGAAATGGGGGAGGGGAAGAGGGTTCTGAAATAAATAGAGAGAGAGGGGGACTCAGATAGAAGATGGATAGAGGAGAAGATAGGTGGAGAGGAGACAGACAGGTCAAACAGGTGGGGATGGAGCCAGTAAAGGTGAGTGTAGGTGGGGAGTTTGGGAGGGGATAGGTCAGTCCACGGAGGATGGACAGGTCATGGGGGTGGGATGAGGCTAGAAGGTAGGAGATGGGGTAGGACTTGAGGTGGGAGGAGGGGATAGGTGGGATGAAGGACAGGTTAGGGAGGCAGGGCCGAGCTGGGCTGGTTTTGGGATGCGATTGAGAGAGGGGAGATTTTGAAGCTTGTGAAGTCCACATTGATACCATTGAGTTGGAACATTCCCAAGGAAGTATGAGGTGCCGTTCCTGCAACCTTCAGGTGACATTGTTGTGGCACTGCTGGAGGCCCAAGATGGACATGTTGTCTAAGGAATGGGAGGGGGAGTTGAAATGGTTTGCGACTGGGAGGTGCAGCTGTCTACAGCAAACCAAGGGTAGGTGTTCCGCAAAGTGGTACCCAAGCCTCCGCTTGGTTTCCCTGATGTAGAGGAGGCCACGACGGGAATAGCGGATACAGTATACCACATTAGCAGATGTGCAGGTGGAAGGTCTTCTTGGGGCCTGAGATGGGGGTGAGGGAGGAGGTGTTAAGGCAGGTGTAGCACTTCCTGTGGTTGCAGGGAATCGTGCCGGGTGTGGTGGGACTGGAGGGGAGTGTGGAGAAAACAAGGGAGTCACAGAGAGATTGGTCCCTCCAGAAAGAAGATAAGGGTGGGGAGGGAATAATGTCTTTGGTGGTCGGGTTGCATTGCAAATGGCGGAAGTGCCAGAGGATGATGCGTTGGATCTGGAGGTTGGTGGGATGGTACGTGAGCATGAGGGGATTCTGTTTTGGTTGTTATTGCGGGGAAGGGGTGTGAGGGATGAGTTGTGGGAAATGCGGGAGACACAGTTGAGGGCATTCTCAACCACTAGAGGGGAATGTTGCGATCCTTGAAAAACGAGGACATCTGAGATATTCAGGAGTGGAATGACTCATCCTGGAAGCAGAAGGCGAAGGTGAAGGAATTGGGAATAGGGGATGGGTGGCATTTTTGCAGGAAGATGGATGGGAGGAGGTGTATTCTGGGTAGCTGTAGGAGTTGATGGGCTTGAAATGGATATTGGTTTGCAGGTGGTTGCCAGAGATGGAAATAGAGAGGTCCAGGAAGGAGAGAGAGATATCACAGATGCTCCAGGTTAACTTAAGGTTGGGGTGGAAGGTGTTAGTGAAATGGATACACTGTTCAAGTTCCTAATTTGTTAGGTAACTCAATAAACATTTGCACATGATTTGGAATAAAGTCAAGGACAGGAAGGCAGTTAAGGAAATAGAACAAGATCTGCCGTTTGAAAATCATAGGTACCAAGGGTCGGAGACAAGGTAATGGTAAGGGTAGTGATAATGGGAACTGCAGATGCTGGAGAATCCAAGATAATAAAATGTGAGGCTGGATGAACACGGCAGGCCCAGCAGCATCTCGGGAGCACAAAAGCTGACGTTTCCGGCCTAGACCCTTCATCAGAGAGGGGGATGGGGTGAGGGTTCTGGAATAAATAGGGAGAGAGGGGGAGGCGGACTGAGCTTCGGAAGATGGATGGGAGGAGGTGTATTCTGGGTAGCTGTAGGAGTTGATGGGCTAGAAATGGATATTGGTTTGCAGGTGGTTGCCAGAGATGGAAACAGAGAGGTCCAGGAAGGAGAGAGAGATATCACAGATGCTCCAGGTTAACTTAAGGTTGGGGTGGAAGGTGTTGGTGAAATGGATACACTGTTCAAGTTCCTAATTTGTTAGGTAATTCAATAAACATTTGCACATGATTTGGAATAAAGTCAAGGACAGGAAGGCAGTTAAGGAAATAGAACAAGATCTGCCGTTTGAAAATCATAGGTACCAAGGGTCGGAGACAAGGTAACGGTAAGGGTAGTGATAATGGGAACTGCAGATGCTGGAGAATCCAAGATAATAAAATGTGAGGCTGGATGAACACAGCAGGCCCAGCAGCATCTCGGGAGCACAAAAGCTGACGTTTCGGGCCTAGACCCTTCATCAGAGAGGGAGATGGGGTGAGGGTTCTGGAATAAATAGGGAGAGAGGGGGAGGTGGACCGAACTTTTTGAAAGGCAGGGATTATAATCATGAACAATCAGTGTTGTTTGTTAAGGGTGGTCTTATCTGATCAACTTGATTGAATTTTTGAAGTGATGACCAGATGACTCATGATGTTGTCTACTTAGACTTCCACAAGGCTTTTGATAATGACCTGCACAGCAAGGGCTTCCAAGGAAATTTGGTAAATTGGATCCTCAATTAGCTGAGTGGCAGGAAGCAGACAGCGATAGTTGAGGGGTGTTTTTCTGACTGGATTTCCATGCCCAATAGGGTCCCAAAAGGTCAACATTGGGGCCCTTGCTGTTTGTGGTTTATATAAATGATCCAGATTGAATGTAGGAGATTTGATCAGTAAGTTTACAGATGATACAAAAATTGTTGGAGTGGTAAGTAGTGAGGAAGATAGACTACAAGAGGATATGGACAGGATGGTCAGATGGGTTGAGCAGTGGCAAATAGAATTCAATCTGGGTAAATGTGATTTGAATCATTTGGCGAGGAAAAACAAGGCAAGGGAATACATGATGATCTGCAGACCCTGGGAAGCACTTTGGTGTGCATGTCCACCATTCCTTAATGTATTTGTTTTGATTTAATTTACTATTATCACATGTACCAAGATACAGTGAAAAGTATTGTTTGCATGCTAACCAGACAAATGATACCTTACATAAATACATTAGGGTAATTGAACAGAATGCAGAATATATTGTTACAATTACAGAGAAGATGCAGAAAAAGATCAACTCTAATTTATGAAAGGTCCATTCATAAGTTTCATGGTAGAAGGGAAGAAGTTGTTCTTAGATCTGTTGGTATGTGTTTGGAAACTGTTATATATTCTGCCCAATGGAAGAGGATGGGAGGGGTCTTTGATTATGTTGGTCGCTTTCACAAGGTCCATATCAAGTCAAATAGATAAAGTGGTTAACAAGACATCTGGTATACTTTATTACTGAAGACACAGAGTTTAAGAACCAGGAGATTATGTTGGAACTGTATATAACATTGATTAGGCCATAGCTAGAGTATTGTGCGCAGTTCTGGAATCTACATTATAGGAGGATGTGATAGCACTGGACAGGGTGCACAACAGATTTACCAGGATGTTATGTTGGCTGGAGGGTTACAGTTATTAAGAGAGATTGAATGTACTGGAGTTGCTTTCCTTAGAGCAGAGAAGATTGACAGGGGACATGATTAAGGTGCATAAGATTATGAGGGGCATGGATAGGATAGACAGGAAGAAATCTTTTCCCTTTGATGGAGAATCAATGGCCAGGCAGCATATATTTAAAGTGACAACAGACAATTTAGAGGAGATAAGATGAAAACATTTTTCACCCAGAGAGTGGTGGGAATCTGGAACACACTGCTATAATTGTGATAGAGGCAGAAACCCTCAAAATATTTAAATATTCAGATGTGCACGTGCAATGCCAAAGCATGCAAGGGCTATGAGCAAAGTGCTGGAAATGGGATTGGAATAATTAGGTGGTTGTTTTTGACCAGTGTGGATGTAATGAACTGAAATGCCTTTTCCTGTGCTGCAGATCTCTGATTATATCCCAGGAAGCCTGAGTTAAATAAGCAACATTATTGTAAATCCATGTTATGTCTTCAAGATGGTTGATGCTTTCATGCTATCATTTCTGCTACAGTCTATTATGGTGAAGCTCCTACCAATTTTTGGTGGAAGTTTATCTTGTCTTTCTTACATTTCTGATACATCATGCATATGTGGGGCTTGATAGCCAGGCCATGTTCTTGCTCCATAATAATCCATTTCTTGTAAACTTTACAGAGATGAAATTGTACTTTAGTGAATAAATTATTCATGCAATAAATAATAACATGGTTAATATTACAGAATCTGAATCTGAAACACTACTATTAGGCCTGTTTTCTTAAGCTTTGAATTCCAACCTATCGGCTCATCACTGAAAAGCACTAAGTTATAGACTAACCATTTACGACACTGAGGGAGCAAGGATTTTCATGAATATCTTTTCTGTCAGGGCAGTTGGCTTTAGTCTTCCAGGTATTTGCGAAGGCAGCAGGTGTTCCTTCTACAAGACCACTGACTATTTTAAATTCGTCATTGAGTACATTGTTGAAGTTTCCACAAAGACCTAAATAAACACAAATATGTCATACAATGTGAAATCACTAAAAACAATGTGGCATTTACGACTACTTCCAATGGCTGGATGGTAAAGATACAATTAGGCTGTAGCTTACCACACATCTGACTTTTGAAGACAGAATCCAGCGTTATATAAAGTTGCATGATAGGCACCAACTGTACCTGGAGCTGCAGTCCAAAAGAAGTATGAATGATCACATGGAAACTCGAGGGCATGAAAATAGTGAGGTTAGCTGTGAAAACAAGGAAGTTGAGCATTTAAAAATGTATATATCAGATTTCTTCAAGCCATTTAAAATACACTATCAGAAGAAAATAGTTCAAAACAACATTGTGTACATTACTTGGATTCCATATTTGCTTTAAATTTCATCTCAAGTAACATAGAGGATGAATCATTGTCTTTAATGATTTTTCATTTTTGTTGGTAAAGTATGCCCTTTCCACTTCCTGTCCCACCACCCCAAGGAAGTGCGGAAATCTTGTCTGCTGTGTCTTTTATTAAATCTATTAAAGTTTGCAATATTTTTCCATGAAATTTGGACATCACTGGTAATTCCAGCAATCGTTGCCAGTCCTGAACATTGCATGCTATCTGCGCTGCCTATTCACACACTTGGGAGAAAGATTTGAGTGTCCTAGTGCACAGTAGGTTAGTACTGTAATGCAGATTCTGCAAGTAATCAGGAATGCTAATAAACAGTTATATTTTATTGCCAGGGAATTTAGTGCAAGAGTAGGGAGAATATGCTTCAGTTATACAGGATATTAGTGAGGCACAGTGAATACTGTGTCCAGGACTGGTTCGTCATTTGTAAATTTGGAAGGACGTCAAATGCATCGGAAGCAATTTAGAGAAGGTTTACTAGTCTAATACCCAGAATGAGTGGATTGCCTAATGAGGAAAGGTGAAGCCTATAAGCTCTGGTGTTTTGAAGAGTCAGAGGCAACTTATTTGAAACAAACAAGATCCTGAGGGGACTTGACCGGGTAGATGTTGAAAGAATGCTACCTCTGGTAGAAGAATCTAGAACCAGGGGTCATAGTTTAAAAATAAGGGTCACTCATTTTAAACAGAAATGAGGAAATTTTTTTTCTCTGTCTTTAGAATTCCCTTTCTCAAAAGGCGGTGGATGCAGAATCTTTGAATATTTTTTAGCACATCTTGGTAGATCCTTGATTACCAAGTGGATGAAAGATTATCGGGAGTATGCAGCAATGTAGCATTGAGGTTAAAATCAGCCATGATCTTATTAAATGGAGGAACAGGTTCAAGGATGAGTGGCCCATTCTTATTCCTTGCTCATGTTGGACACCTCTCCACCTGCACCAAAAATACTGCTGTGCCATCTACTTTCATCCTCTGCAATACCTGTCTCTCTCTTTCATGCCAGGAGGAAAACAGCCCACTATAGGGCACAAAGAGTCAAGACACCTCTTCGTCCATTATGTGAAAGCCATCCTGACTCTGACAGCCCTGAGTGACTGACTAACTGTGTAAGTCCCTGAATTAGTATCAGAGGTGGCTCTTGCACCCCTGAATGAAGGTATCTCCATTGGGTCTATTGAGGCCTGCTGACAGCCATTTCAAGTTTCCTGTGTGTGCTAAATGGCATGGTAATACAGGCCATCAATAGTTCATCCTGCCCGAGTCCTTCTTTGTAAATAGAATAATATTTAATGAGTGTTATTAAAAACCTGCTTAAATATCTACCACTGCTCATCCATTAACTCCTCCCTTCGTCCTTTTTCTAGCTAGCTTTGGACAACACTTTCTTCATACCTCTGTAATTCCCCAAGCACCTCTCTCACTCCCTATTGTTTTGCAGTGTCTGCAGCTCAGACATCAACTCTGAGCTGAAATTCCTCAAGTAGCCAGCACTTGCTGAAAATGTGGTATTTGTGGATTGCACTGACACCTACCAGCTGCAATACTTCCCCAGCCCAGCTATCTCTATTCTATTTAATTAGTTAATAGGTTGTTTAATGTTTCAAAATGAAGTTCTTAACTGTATTTTTCAGCTGTAATAATATCTCCCTACTTACATTATTTGACCAATCAAATGAGATATGGAAGAAATATCCACCAATCTATTGTTTTCCTGTGATATTAATTTCTGCTCTGACAGTTAGAAACTGGTTAGGGTGTCTCTGTGCTGTTGATTTTTATCTCCTGCTGCCTTCTCACACAGGCCGCTCATCTCTTTTTGAAGCTGTTGTCAGAGTTCTGTCATATTGCTTGAGAAGTTGCTGATTCAGTTCTCTCTCCTGCTTTTTATGAAGATGCTGATCCCACTTTCTCATGCAATTTCTCAAACTGCTGTCCCAGTGCTTGCTCTCTCCCTTGTTTAGGCACTCGCTAATGGCTGGCTCTGGCTCCTCCTCTCTCCTGCTTCATTAGTTGCTCGTGGCTTTCTCTAGGTTCTCCTCTTACCTTTTTCGTATCTGTGTCTTTGTCCATTTTTGTCATGACTTCTACATCATTTTTGTATTATACAGAGAACAAAGCTGTTCCTAATATTCTAAGCATGGTCCGACCAAGATCATATGTAACACAACCTTTTGCACTTGCATTCTATTCTTTTTTGAAATGGACTCAAGTGTTTTGTTTCAGTTTTTATTGTTTTATAAACGTGTGCTGCTGCTTTTAATCATCTGTTCTTTTTCTACCCTTAGCACCTTTCACCTACATATCTATGCTTATTTTCTAAGTAGTTCGTAGCCACCACCCTCTTCCTACAAGTGTCATGGAACACGGAAGAGTTCAGCACAGGAACAGGCCCTTTGGCCCACAATGTTGCGCTGAACATGATGCCAAATGAAACTAATATCTTCTGCCTGCCCTTGGTCCATATCCCTCCATTATGCAAGAAATGCTTATCTAAAAGTCTCTTAAATGCCCTTTTCAAACCTGCCTCAATCACTATCCCTGGCAGTGCATTTCAGACTCCTATCACTCTTTGTGTAAAAGAAAACTTGCCCCTGCTGTCTCCTTTGAACTTTCCCCCTCTCATCTTAAATGCATGCCTCCATTTCAACTCTGGGAAAAAGATTCTGAATGTCAATCCTGTCAACACATCTCATAATTTTATAGACTTCTATCAAGCCTCCACCAATCAAGAGAAAATAACCCGAGTTTTTCTAGCCTCTCCTTTAGCTCATACCCTCTAAACCAGGCAGCATCCTGGTAAACTTCTTCTGCACACTCTTCAAAGCCTCCACATGTTTCCTGTAATGTGGCAACCAGAATTGAATGCAATACTGTAAGTGCGGCCTAACCAAAGTCTTATAAAGCTGCAACATGGCATCCTGACTCTTGTACTCATTTCCCTGACCAATACAGAAAACATGCCATTTGTCTTCTTTACCACCCTACCTACTTGCATGGCCACTTTCAGGGAGCTATGGACTTGAATGCCTTTTTCTATATTGCAACTAATTTTCAATAACAATCCCACTGAAATATTTGTTAATTTCTTTCAGCTGTATTATACAATTTTTTGGCCGAGTGCAAGTTATGATAAGTTTGCTGGAATGATTCTCACCACTAGGTTGAGTAAATTTTCTCACCATCTCTTGCCAAGCCCATTGCAGTAATTGGCGATTCAGCTCCTAATGTGAGCATCACAGTCGATCTCCACACCATCTCATCATATACCATTTCAATTTGTCACTCACTAGGAATCCTGGAATTGATTGGGTCCCTACTGTCGGTATTTTTTTTTAAGGTCCGTCGTGCATCTGGACAAACACTGTCAATCCAGAGCTGCCCTCCATGGGTTCCTGACCTTTGCCCTGCACTTAGTAGACAGGCAGATATTAGTGCCCTGCTTTGTTAGTAAAGTCCTGGAGCACTGACTGTATGGGATGTTGCACAGCAAGGATTTGCTCTTTCCACAGGGTCAAGTGTGGAGGCTACAACACCAGAATGTCTTCCTGCTTTCTGGTGTAAACAAGCAAGTGAAGTTGTGAGCTGCTCAGTTATCATACAGGTTCACTGATCGAGGTTTTAAGATGGCATCAGTTTCAGAAATCTATGACATATACAAAGCCTATTACATACAGGAATCTGGTTGTTTGGGATTTTCTTGCAGGCAAAGAAATTAGGTATATTTTGTGTTTAAGGCAAAATATTATTGATTTTAGACCATGACTTACCAAAGGTTAAAGGCAATTCTGTAAAGATTCCATTAACAGACACACGGCCACTGGGGTTAATTGTAATGATCTGTAAATAAAGGACCAATACATTCTTAATAAAATCATTTTTGGACCTTGGTGCTCCCTTAAATATATATCAAAATATTTAAAGTATCAAAAAGCAAATTGTACATGACTTACTGTTTGAGATCGATGTTCAGTCAGTGATACAGACTTTAAGCATGTTTCAGATTCAGTAATACCACATTGCTGCAGCTCCCCAAGGACAGAAAAGAAAGTATTTTCACAGTCCTAGAGTGATGGATTAGAAGAAAGAAACCAAACCACAATTTTATCAATGGCAAAGAAATCATTCACTTACATAGCACATCAAACTAAATGCACTTGATAGAGATTTGAATGTTTTAAGTTAATTCTTATGTAACGCACAGACCTTTGGAAGTAATGAAAATAGAAATATACTAATATCAACTCTCTTATAAAATGTAATCAGCAACATTATTAGCAAGTTAAACTTGTTAGTGCTGTTAATTTTCACTTTACTGAAGCTCAAATGAAAGAGATCCTTACCTTAGCAAGAACATAATGACAATTCCCATGGAATTTGTATTGCTTTTCATCAAATGTATTAATATGAGCTCCCCCCTCAACGGAGCAGATCCCAGGGCAAGATAGATCAGTACAGGACCACTGTCCTCCATTACAATTGCTGCCAGAGTAAAAAATGTTCAATATCAGTAGTTTTCTTAGATGAAGATCAACTTAATGATTTATTTGTCTTTTTTTGTAAAAGTCTAATTAATTACCATTTACTGCATTTGGTGGAATAAAAGTCTCCAGGTGCATAAGATATTCCATTGTAGGTACAGGGACACTGTTCTTTTGGAATGCATCCAGTGTTGGAAATATCATCAAAAACAGTATCTACAATATCAAGTCTTGAAGTTAGATATACAGAGGTTCTTAACATGCAGATTTTCCTTAATTGATGAACAATATGATTCAATTATTTCTACTGGAGATGTTGTCATCAGGTGATCTCATTATGGTCTTTGGTATTGCAATCTCACTTTGTAACACTTGGAAATGCCTCTGATATGAATCTATTTTTATGTTTGCATTTAATACAACACAAATCAACGTTTCTCTAACAATCACCAACAAACATCATCTCTATAACACAATGAACTACCCACTGTCTTCAAAACTACTGTAAGAATCCTTTGCTCATAACATTAACAAAATATGCAAATATCATTAATATACTCCTCTCCAGACCCACAGCAGCAAACTCATCACATTAATATTACGTTCCACTTGATAACACTGATACCACATGCACAGCTCAATAATGTAAGGAGGGCTCATGCATCTCTCTATAAAACTGTTATTACATCCTCTCTATAATAACATAAAAAGTAATGCAACACCCAAATACTTTTCATTTATCAATATAGTACAACCAAGCAAAGCTTATATAGTACCTGTCTGCCCTATCTGTCCCTACATTTTTTTCAGAATGTTATAATCAGCATTTGATGCTGATTCAAAGATTACTCCAGCAGCCTTAAGAACATTTAATATAGGGAAGCACAGGCAGACACAGCTTGTCTTTTACAGGCTCCGTTTTGCTTGAACAAAATTTCAGATGGGCCTTGTACACTACTGGGGTGGCAGAAGCATCCATCACTCCTTTTCCTACGATTTAGAATGTCTTGCTGTTACTTTTTATGCATAAAGAATTTACATAATTCTCTGTATTACAATGCTCTGAAGTATCAGATCATGGAATTTAATCATGGTAGCTACCTTAATCATCACCCTACTTTTATTTCAGATAAGGTAAATCAAAAAATATTGATTTCAGAAGTATTAGCACTTTGCTTTAGTTACAATATAAGTATAATATGGCTTCTGCCTCGGAGATAAAATCAGGGATAAAGCCTTGTCAACACATCTACCATCATGGACACAGTCATATGAGTAAACTTTAAAATACAAAGAAAACATTGAAAAATGCTGAAAATTTGAAACAAGAACAGAAAGTACTTACAATGCACAGCTCAGTCAGCATCAGTAAGGGCGAAAGACAGTTAAGCTTTTGGGTTCTGATAACTAACTTGTAATATTCCTTTAGATTGTGATAGCTGTGCTAAGGTAAATTTTCACGTCACCTTTTAGTCAATGTGCTTTTGACACATAAACCATCCTTCTCTCCCTTATTAAACAAGGAAAAACCATCGCACGCAGTTGGTACTTAACTGAACTATATTTTCTGAAGTATTATATCTTACTTGGAGCACAGAAGCAGCCATCAATGCAGTGGTCCTCACACATCTGGCTCCTTTCAGGATTTGAGCATGTGTCCGCACATGGAATACCACACTCCTCATAGGTCATATTAAATTGGCATGTCTTCTCTGTAATAGAGGTACAGTGCCAACATTTAATGTCGTCATAACTTCCACGAGAAAATAAAGGTTTTTGTGACTTTGTTTAAGGAACTTGAGGTTGAGCAATTTTAAAACTACTTGCCACACATTTCTTTCCTTCTCCAGTTGCTGGGTTTACCTCCAACATGAGCACATTGTCTAGAAAATTCTGATAAAGTATTACACATGCAGGATGATGGATTTCCTGAATCCTTGCACAGGCATAAGTCCAGCATACAGCTCTTGATAAAAGGTGCTAAATCTAAGATATCATAGCAGTTGGAAAAACCTGGATCTGTGAGAGCTCTTTCACACATGGATTCCTGAGGAGAAAAGGACTTATTTAGTAAAGGCCAAATACTGTTAATTGTATATCAGTCTTTAATTACATTGATAATATATTTCATAACAAAGATGTGGATCATTGGTACATGAGATGGTTGCATTTTTGCCACCAGCTTATGCATTAAGTACTCCTGGAAATATTGAGTTAGAACAAAGATCTCTCCACCTTGATCTCAAAGGACCATATGTACCAATGAATTATTATCATTCTAACCATCAGATATCCTGAATTTTAAAAAGTATAAAATTAGCAAATTGCCATTTACATTGGGTCCCAATTAATTTACAGGTCAGAAATGGGCCCATCGGTCCAACATGCCGTGCATTATCTATGATAGTATATGATGAGTCTATGTTTATTAATGGCACTAACCCCATCCTTCTTCATCTAACCTTATTAGCATGACATTCAATTCCTATCTCCTTCATCTGCGGTTTCTACTTAAATTCATCCACACTATCAACTATCCCCTATGGTAGTGAGTCCCACATTCTTCAGACTTTTTGGCTAAGATGGCAAAAACCAGATATGATACAGATTTAACATAACTTCTCCATTTTTCAATTCTATTCCCCTAGAAATTAATACTAATACTAATTTACATTTTAAAAAATAATCTTGTTAACATATTTTATTACTATGCCACCAGGGATAGCTAGGCTGAATAGCATAGAGACATTTAAAAAGAAGCTGGATAAACATGAGGGAGAAAAGTATCGATTATGCCAATCAGGATTTTTGTTACTCATTCACGGGATGTGAGCATCACTGGCTAGGCCTGCATTTATTGCTCATCCCCAATTACTTAACAGTCAACCTTATTGCTGTGGGTCTGGATTACATGTAGGCCAGATCAGGTAAGAATAGTAGTTTCCTTTCCTAAAGGACATTAGTGAATCAGATGGGTCTATATGACAATTAGCAGTGGTTACCTTAGTATTATTAGGCTAGATTTTTATTCCGGATTTTTTTCTTAACTGAGGTGATGGCCTTGTGACATTATCGCCAGACAAATAATCCAGAAATGCAGATTCGAATTCTGCCGTGGTATGTAGTGGAATTTGAATTCAGTAAAGAATCTGGAATTAGGAGTCGACTGATGACCACAAAACCACTAATTGTTGGAAAAGCCCAACTGATACATTAATGTTCTTTAGGGAAGGAAACCATCATCCTTACATGTAATATCCTTACATTTATTATCCTTACATGTAACTTCAGACCACATCAATGTGGTTAACTCTCAACTACTCTCTGAACAATAAGGGATGTGCAATAAATGCTGCCAGCGATGCCCATATCCCATGAATGAAATTTTAAAACTTCAAATTTCACCATCTACCATGGTGAGATTTGAACCCATACTATTAGTCTGGGGCTGCTGCGTTATTAATCCAGTGACATCAGAGGAATCACAGAAACCTGACAATGCAAAAAGAGGCCATTCAGTCTGCACTGACCATCCAACTCCTGTATTTACAATGGCTGATCCACCTAGCCTGCACACTTTGGCCAATTTAGCGTAGCTAACACATCTAACATGCACATCTTTGGACTATTGGAGAAAATCTATACAGACACAGGGAAAACATGCAGACTCTACACAGGCAGTCTCTTGAGGCTGGAATTGAACCCACATCCCTGGTGCTGTGAGGCAGCAGTGCTGACCACTGTGCCACGCAAATTGACATTTAATGACATTATCACTTTGTCACCTTGACCAAGATGGGATAGGAGGTTGCTCTGTGGGGACTTTACATGCCTTCTTCTGTGCTGTGTATACTATAAAAATAGTTTACTCATTCATTGTTCACACCCTTTAACAATGTCTAATCAGCTGTGAAAAAGCAGTAGATAATTAGCAAAAGCAAATTTTTTAAATAAAACCTCAGAGCTGAAATGGATTCAAGCCAGAGGGAGGTTAGATAAATAAGAAAGATTCACTCACAAAATTTGAACAATTTTTATCATTATCAGATGAAGGTACATCATTGCATCGCTCCTTGGGATCATTCAGTTTCTGTAAGTTTCCATACTGGTTAGGAGTCAGGTGGTATCCTGTAATCAATAACAGGCAATAAATAAAAAAAACATGAAGTAAAACCAATCTAATCAAATGTGATGACTAGTGTCCATTATACGTACCATTCGAAAAAAATTCATTATCCTGTATGCCATTGAAATCACCACAGAGCCCACATGTCGTGTTGACAAAATGTTGGCCCAGTTCAAGCTAATGCAGAAAAAAGAAATAAAAATCAATGATGTACTATGAGCTATATGCAGTAACATGAAGAAAAGAAGTTCTTTTTCTAAGAGAGGGAATATTTTAGAGACTGCAATATGAGGCTCCGAGTTATGTTTTGGGTAGGCTGGCAATGCGGCAGAATGCATCGGGGAGTAGGCAGATTATGAATCGACTGAGTGTGTACCATTGACTTGAATCTCACGATCTTTCTGGCAGCTGCACTCCAGCTAACATTTTCCCCAAACTTCATGCAGCTAATCTTGTGTTTAGCAGCAAGGAGATTCCTGGATATCACCCTAAAAGTGGCTGGTCTGCAAATCCTGACATATGCGTTTGCCCCAGATTTCTTGACAATTTACACAAACAAACATTTATTAAACTCAAATTTAAAATTAACATTCGATCAAGCTTCAATTGTTCTTTGTGGAAGAGATGTGCACATTTCTATCACCTTTTGTGTGCAGAATTGTTTCTTAGTTTCTTGCCTGATTCTTAGACCATGCTCTAGCCCTAGTCTCATCATCCAGAACAAATAGCTTCTCTTTATCAAGTTTCTTGGCACCTTCATTGAAAATTTTGACTTCAAGTGTTCCACTCAGACCACTTGCTCCTCATCATGATGCCCAACACCTTTGGGCTGTAGCATGACTCAGTGAATGAGTAAAAAAATGGCCTTGTAGGATGAGATAACAAGGTGTAGAGCTGGATGAACACAGCAGTCAAAGTAGCATCAGAGGAGCAGGAAAGCTGCTGTTTCTGGCCTAGACCATTCTTCAGAAATGGGGGAGGGAAAGGGGGCTATGAAATAAATAGGGAGAGGGGGGAGGCAGATAGAAGATGGATAGAGGAGAAGATAGGTGGAGAGGAGACAAGACAGGTCAAAGATGCAGGGATGGAGCCAGTAAAGGTGCGTGTAGGTGGGGAGTTAGGGAGGGGATAGATCAGTTCAGGGAGGACGGACAGGTCAAGGGGGCAGGATGAGGTTAGTAGGTAGGAGATGGGGGTGGGGCTAGAGGTGGGTCGAGGGAATAGGTGGGAGGAAGAACAGGTTAGGGAGGTGGGAACGAGCTGGTCTGGCTTTGGAATGCGGTCGGGGGAGGGGTGATTTTGAAACTTGTGAAGTCCACATTGATACCATTGGGCTGCAGGGTTCCCAAGCAGAATTTGAGTTGCTGTTCCTGCAACCTACGGGTGGCATCGTTGTGGCACTGCAGGAGGCCCAGGATGGACATTTCGTCTGAGGAATGGGAGGGGCAGTTGAAATGGTTTGCAACTGGGAGGTGCAGTTATTTAGTGCAAACTGAGATAAGGGGTTTCGCAAAGCGGTCTTCAAGCCTCCGCTGGGTTTCCCCGATATAGATGGGGCCACAATGGGAACAGTGGATACACTATACCACATTAGCAGATGTGCAGGCGAACATCTGCTTGATGTGGAAGGTCTTCTTGGGGCCTGGGATAGGGGTGAGGGGGGCAGTGTAGGGGCAGGTGTAGCACTTCCTGCGGTTGCAGGGAAAAGTGCCGGGTGTAGTGGGACTGGAGGAGAGTGTGGAGTGGACAAGGGAGTCACAAAGAGAGTGGTTCCTCCGGAAAGCAGATAACAGTGGGGAGGGAAAAATGTCTTTGGTGGTGGGGCCGGAGGATGATGCGCCAGAGATTGGTGAGGTGGTACTTGAGGATAAGGGGGATTCTGTTTTGGTTATTATTGCGGGAAGGGGGTGTGAGTGATGAATCGCGGGAAATGCAGGAGACACAGTTGAGGGTATTCTCAACCACTGAGGTGGAGGAGTTGCGGTCCCTGGCAAACCAGGACATCTGAGATGTTCGGGAGTGAAATGCCTCATCCTGGGAGCAGATGTGGCGGAGATTAAGGATTTGGGAATAGGAGATGGCATTTTTGCAGGAAGGTGGGTGGGAGGAGGTGTATTCTAGGTAGCTGTGGGAGTCTGTAATCTTGAAATGGACATTGGTTTCCAGGTGTTTGCCAGAGATGGAAACAGAGAGGTCCAGAAAGGAGATAGCGGTATCAGAGATTTGTCTGGCATTGTGCCACACCAGCTCGGCATTGTGTTACAGCAATTGGCCTGGATTGGCTGATTAATAGGCAGTAGGAAGGGCAGTGGCAGAGTGGTAAAGGCATCGCTGTCCATTGATCATGTATTGACTGAGGGGCACTGAGCTGTCCATCCAGGGATCAACTGGTGTAATTCCGTAACTACTGTAGTCAACTGTGTTGATCAACCCCCAGTTAAGGAGTTACACCATGCATATTGCAATTGTTTACATTAGTTAGGACACAGAATAAACAACTCTATTGAGAAATGATGTTTCTAATATGACTCTCCAGTTGCCTGGATGAGTGCAAGTCTTATTACATTCAACACCTTTACACCATGTGGGACAAAGTAGTCACTTGAGTGTTAGCAATCCACTATTTTATGTAAATGGAATGGGGACACTTAGGTGATTGTTTTTGATTGGCCCAGGCTTAATGGCTCTGTGTTGTAGACCTTGATGATTTTCTCTCCCCCACCACTAGAACACAATTGTTGCATTTCTATTTACTTCTGCTGCAATGTCCCAGTGAAGCCTAATGCAAGCTGAAGGAACAGTACTTCATTTTCCACTTAAACACTTTATTGCCTTCAGGACTCAATATTGACTTCAGCAATTTCATAGCATAAACATTGTTGCATTTTGATTACACATCCTTCCCAACCCTCAATTCTCCAACACCTTCCCAGTGATTTGTTTCTACGGGTTTGCTCTCAGCAAAGCTGACCTATTTTCTACTAATCACACCTATTTTTCATCTACATCATTCCTCTACTACCATCAGCACTCCTCTGCCTTTTATTTTCCACCCCTTTGTAAATACCATAAAACCCATCATTTTCCAGTGCATTCAGTTCTGAAGAAGTCATATCAGACTCAAAATATTAACTTTGTTTATCTCTCCTCAGATGCTGCAAGGCCTGCTAAGTTTCTCCAGCACTTTCTGTTTTTATTTCAGGTCTCCAGCATCTGCAGTATTTTTTTAATTTGAAAAGTAGCTACAAGATACATTAGCAATTTTCAAAGGCTTATTTGAAACCACCTCCTAAACTAACAGCCCTTCTCATCTATGACTGTATTAACACTGCTTGCTCTAAATTCCAGTCCAGGTCACATGCCAACCTAATCTGGACATATATCATCATTCCTTCTTCATCTCTGAAAGCTGGATGTTACAATGGGGTTGATTATCTAGTCCACCCCAACCACAAAGTCAGCCAGCTCTTTTCTGTGAAATCTGCCTTTCTCAAAGTGATATTATACAGGGAGCAGCTTCAATTAGTGCTTAAATAATTAGAGTGGGAGTTCTTTCCCTTAGAGACAAGAAACCTAGACAGCTGTGGTCATTCTGAGTATAGATTATAGCCCGAGCATCACCGCTGAGAATGTGAATATTTATGGAGCACCTTCCTACATTGATCTGTTCAGCTGTCCGCTACCATTCATGACTGGATGTGGCAGGACTGCAGAGCTTATATCTGATTGATTGGTTGTGGAATCACTTTTCTATATATATATGACATACTGTTTATGCTATTTGGCACACAAGTCATCCAGTGTTGTAGATTCACCTGGTTGATACTATATTTATAGATACATCTGCTGCAACTCTCGACATACCATCTTGTGCTGTTTGTTGAACCCCTGGATTGGTGGTGATGAGAATGTGGGATATGTCAGATCCTGAGGTTGTAGATTGGGTTTGAATATAATTCTACCGATGCTGCTGGCCTGCAACACCCAATGGATGCCTATTCTTGAGCTCCTAAATACGTTTGAAATTTATCCTAGTTAGCATAATGATGGTGCCATACAGCATGATGGAGGGCATCCTCAAACTGAAGGCAGGATCTTGTCACCATAATTACCTCCTCTGGTACTAGCATGTTAGATGAATGTGCCTCAGGGAAATTGGTGAGGATAAAGTCAAATATGCTATTTTTTGTTGCCTCTGATTGGTTCTCCAACCACAAATGTATGCCCAGTTATCAACTATACACTTTGGAACTTGGCCAGGGTGATGGTCTCACCAAGTGTACGTTATGTTCTCCTGCCAATCTCATGCTTCCTTCAGATGTTCAACATGGCAGAGAAATTATTCATCATCTGATGTGTTGGGGAGACTGGGGTTGGCAGTAACCACAAGAAATCTATTGGACCATGTTTAATCTGATGTCCTGAGACTTCATGGGATCCGGACTCAATTCCATTCTGACTGTATACCACTATATTTCAACCTCTGGTGACCCTGTCCTATTCAGGCAGGACATACCTAGGTTCGTAGCAGTGGTTTCTGACACATTGCCTGTAAGATTTGATTCTGTAAGAATGACTCTGTCAGGCTGTTATTTGAATAGTCGATGGAATAGCCTTCCCAACTTTGGCTGGGTTGACAGGGTGTGTAATTATCATTTCTAATACCTTAGGAAATGCTGGATGTCCCATCTAATTTTGTTCCTTTTGATCAGGATTTGTAGCAGTTAGATACAACTGAGAGATTTGGTCTGCCATGTCAGAGGGCATTTGAGTCAATGGATCCAGGGTCAGGTGTAGACCAGATAGTTGGATGGCAGATTTGGTTGGTACTTGTGAACCACATGGGGTTTTCCAGCTTTTGATGATATATTTAGGAAGTAAATTTCACAATCTGCCATGTAAGATTCAAACTCATTAGTGAAGGGACAATGCCATCATATCCATGTTTTCTTAGTTAAGGGATGGAAAATAATGAAGTATATTCAAATAGCTGCTAATTTATGATGCACATACCGTGAGGGCATCATCTCCATTCCAAATGAGAGTCAAGCCGATCTTTGCGGTGATACGGATATAATTACTGACTTTCTCAATCACAATCCCAGAATGGGTGTAAGGCAATGTCACACTAGGGCAAAAGAAGCAAGAAATTATAAATGTCTTCAATGTGATTTTTAATTTGACCTTTTCAGAAATACTTTATGACATACGTACAAAACAAATTATTGATTTGTTATAACAAGGTGTAGAGCTGGATGAACACAGCAGACCAAGCAGCATCAGAGGAGCAGGAAAGCTGACGTTTCGGGTCTAGATCATTCTTGTGAAGAAGAGTCTATGCCGGAAATGTCAGCTTTCCTGCTCCTCTGATGCTGCTTGGCCTGCTGTGTTCACCCAGCTCTACACCTTGTTATCTCAGATTCTCCAGCATCTGCAGTTCCTACTATCTGTTTCTTTGTTAGTTTTATTTGCAACTCCATCCAACAGATTTAGCTCCTGTACAAATTCCAACTTGTCCAAAACAATTAATATCATCCTGTTCTAGAAATGAGCAGTACCTTAATTTTGCACAGTTGCCCCTGTGTTTTATTCCCCTAATGGCTGCAGAATTCACCTCTTTTTTGATTACAGCACTTAGAAACATGGTCAAATCAGCAACCCAGTTCAGCCGCACGTTTGGGACCAAGAAATAACCAGGTTGTTGTGTTCCAGGTTGTTGAAGGGTCACCTAATCCGAAATATTAACTCTGAGTTTTTTCTTCACAGATGCTGCCAGACCTGCTGAGCTTTTCCAGCAACTTCTGTTTTTGTTGTTGTGTTGCCAATCGTGTTTAGAAAATTCAGACTAAAATTATACAAATCACCCTTCCCCAGCCCCTCCCCCAACACAATATATAGTGTGCAGATCTGCTGTATGTTGAAAACAGCAAAATGAAAGCTTCAAATCACAAAACAACTTACACATTATCATCAGCTAAAATAACTGAATTCTGTACTTCGACAACTAATCCATCAATTTTCAGGACAATGTGAGTGATCCTTGGAAAGCCATTGACAATAGAACGTCTCATCTGAATGTTGAATTCCTCATAACTACTTAAACATTGGGAAGCAAAGACATAATTGCAGGTTCCAGGAAAATAATAAATGTCACCATCAAATGTTTTAAAGTGGTAATTTCCCCAGGTACTGCATACACGGAAATTGTGGTTTGGATTGTGACCTGTAAAGTGAAAATAGACAATTAAACTGCATGAACATAATCAGTAAATAAATGCTGTTTTGAAAACAGAAAGTGCAGGAAAAATTCAGTAAGTCTGGCAGCATCTGTGGAGAGAGAAACAAAGTAAATGTTTTGAGCCAAGTGTCATACCAGACTAAAAACATTAACTCCACTTCTCTCTCCACAGATGTTGCCAGATCTGCTGAGTTTCTCCAGCACTTTCTGTTTTTTTTAAATTTCAGATCTCCAGTATCTGTTGTCTTAAGCTTTTCTTTGAGTGAAGAAATATTGTTTAGTTATTAACCTTGATAAATCATTCCGATCATTTTTTCTTTATGAGCCCTATAAATTGCTTTATGAGAAATACAGATCACGGTGTATGAAAGAAGATAGGGTTGACACTGGCTGCTCTATGAAAACATGCTTCATAGGCTTTTTTTCAAGTTCTGAAGAAATCTAAATACCAGCTCCTCCCTTCAATGGATCATTACCTTCTCAGATCTCATGCAGAACCTTTATTTATGGTCCATTGCAGGAACTCCATTTCTAAAATTCTATCTTTGGATATGGCCATCCCTGGCAGGAACAGCAATTATTCCCTAGTTTATTTTTGAGTAGATGATGGTGAACAGCATCTAGAACTGCTGCAGTCTAAGAGCTGTGGGTAGACTCACAATGCCATTAGGAAGGAAATTCCAAGATTTTGACCCAGTGGCATGGAAGGAACAGTGATATCTTTCCAAGTCAGGATGTTGAGTGGCTCAGAGGGGAACTTGAATGTGGTAGTATTCCCATCTATCTGCTGTCCTGATCCTTCTAGATGGTAGTAGATATAAGTTTGGATGATATTGTCTAAGGATTGGTGAATTTCTGCAGTCCATCTTGTAGATGGCACACACTTTTGCTACTGAACCTCAGTGGAGGAGGGAGTCAATAATTGTGAATGTGATGTCAATCAAGTGGGCTGCTTGTCCTTGATGGCATTAAGCTTCCTGAGTTTTGCTGGACCTGCATTCATCCAGACAAGTGATGATCATTCCACCACACTCCCGAGTTTTGCCTTGTAGGTGGTGGACAGGCTTTGGGGACTCAGTAACCGTGAGTTACTAGCTGCAGGATTCCTATCCTCTCATATGCTTGTGTAGCAACTATAGTTATATGGCTAGTCTAGTTCAGTTTCTGGTCATAGGTTACCCCAGAATGTCGCTAATAGGGGATTCAGCAATGTTAAAACCACTGAAAGTCAAGGGGGGATTGTTGGATTCTCTCTTACTGGAGATGGTCATTTCCTGGGATTTGTGTCGCACAAATAATACTTCACATTTGTCAGTCCAAACTTGAATAGTATCCAGGTCTTGCTGCATTTCCACATGGACTCTTACAGTGCTTAATAAGTCACAAATGCAGAACATCCCCACTTCTGACCTCAAATTGGAAGGTTTTTGTGCCTAGGACACTACCTTGAGGAATTCCTCGAGAGATGTCCTAGAGCTGAGATGTGACCTGTAACAACCTCAACCATCTTCCTCTGTGTCAGGTATGACTCCAATTAGTGAAGAATTATTCTCCTGAATTTCACTGACTCCAGTTTGTTAGGCCTTCTTGATGTCACACATGTAGTCAAATGCTGAGTAGGTGCAGGACAATTCCTTTCAAATGTATATCACAGTGCTGCCATTCTCATGTACCGAGGGATGGCATTGTCTGTGGCATTGGCAAGATTCCGTGAGTATTGCTTCACTCATCTGTGGGACAGCTCTCTCAATTTTGGCACTAGCCCACAGATGGAGACTCTTAGAACATCACGATGTTGTTTTTGCAGTTTCCATTACCAATGCTTCAGTCAATGGCAGCTGGTCTGACTGGTTTCATTCCTTTCTTAGGAGTCCTTTCTTTAGCTGTTAATACAACTCAGTAGATTGCTAGGTCATTTCAGAGGGCAGTTAAGATAATTGCTGTGGGCCTGGAGTTCCAACTGAATGAGTGTTTTGCACACTGATGACCCAATATACCAAATTATTGTTTCACCTGGAATGAGTGTCTGGGCTCTTGGGTAATGGGAAGCATAGCTGCTGTACTTCCTGTGTTTGCTGGTGGAAATGGAATATTGGGGGTGACTGAGGAGTTTACAGGTATTAAAGGAGGAAATGGTCCTTTCATAATTCTGAAAGGAGAGTGAAGAGGAAGCTGTAGAAGGACGAGGAAGATTTATTTGGTTGTATCTTTCTGAAAGCAGTGAAAAGAGTGGATCAAAATTTGTCGAATGCAGACATGGTCAAGATGGAAGGTGAGAGCAGGGGGAAACCTATCATGGTTTTCAGCGTGATGGAAGCAAGTGAAAGTGAATATTTAGGAAATGGAATGAATAAGGTTAAGGGCTGTCAACCACAGGGGCTGGAAGACAATTTATCCTCATTTAAGGAAGACCGAAGACATACCTGAGACACTATTGTGGAACTGATGCAATAAAAATAAGAAAATGGATTAAGGTCCTTCCAAGAAATGAAACATTGGTGAGTTAAATCAAGATAAGAATCAGTGAACTACTGTAAAGATGCCTCACCCCTCCAGGTACTGAGTCAGGCAAGTCAAGGAAGTGTCAGAGATAGGCAATATGGGGGCAAAAGATGAATGGAAATTGGCTCATAGTTACCTAAAACATTCCAGTTCAGTTGGTAAGTGTACTCCTGAATTTCTGGTGGCCTGCCATTTTAATTCTTCCTTGCACTCACACCCTGGTCCTTTCATCATTAGCCTGCCACCATATTTAAATGAATGCTTTGGAGCTCATCTAAGCTCACAGAGTGGGAACTCATTTTCAAACAAAACGCTATCCAGTCTTGTGGACTCATAACCTCCTGAACATGACATTGAGTTTAAAGGTTTCAGATCATCACCTTTGGCACTTTATTTTTGGATAGAGGTGGTTGGTGTTGATTTTGCTTTCCCGTTGAAATCTGCTTTAGACCCATCTTTTGTTTCCTTATTTGTCTCATTTGCTTCGTAGTTTGCCTTGCATTATCAACTCTTTTGTCATTCCCCCTTTCCCTTGCCTTTGGCTGAAATGATGTTACATCTTCACGCATTACCAGTTCTGATGTAAGGTCAAATGAACATAAGAAATAGGAACACAAATAATGCATACAGGCCCTTGTGACTATTCAGTGATTAAATACTATCATATCTTTGACCTTAGCTCCATTTTACCAGATATCCTTTAATCTTCTGAGTGACCAAAAATCTGAATATCTCAGCCTTAAATATATCCAATGATGGAGAATTCATATTCCTATTGAATTAATAATATAAAAGATTCACTACCGTTTGAGTGTAAAAATTACTACTCCTCAACACAAAATTAAATGTTAACGCTGTTTCTTTCTCAACAGACACTCCCTGAACAAGTTGCAGAATATTTCCAGTATTTTCTGTTTCTATTTCAGATTTCAAAGATTTTCCAAATTTCTTTGCTCTTGAACCACTCGATATATCAATATTTCTCTTTTTTTGAAACTTTACAATGTCCTGACCATGGACTTGAGTCCATTAACTAGATTTCTCAGCTGTAAAACAGAAGAGTTTTACAAGTAAAAGGTAATTTATTTATTTAGTTGTCAACTTACTTGTAAAGTACTGAGCTGATGTCAATTCTGGAAATAGCACCACTGTCCTGTCAAGTAAAGGAGGCCCTGTTGTTCCATCAAAAAAAAACACAAAAAATGACAATTGACTGATGAATTCCACATAACATATATAATAATGTGAACTATTTCATGTTGCAAAGTTATGACAAGATGCTTATACATTAGACTTTTAGAATAGTGCACTGTTAATCAAAGCTATCACTTCTATATTCTTAAAAATTTTGCTATTTGTTGTATGTTAACCAAGAGCATATGTGTTTGAATTCACTGTCCCCTATTTTACAATAAAACTTTATCTCAAACCCCACCAAAGTAATCGATGTGGTAAAACCATAGGAAGTGTAGTAAATCACCCAGTTACCTATCCCTATAACTTCTACATTATAGCACCGAATGTTAATTTCAGGATTAGAAAATTAATGTCAGGGTGTTTCCAGCCCTGATTCAGGTCTGGGGAGAAGCTGTCAAAGATCCCATTTCTCACAAGGAGTGGGGTGCTGCTAAATGACTGGTGGGTGGGTTGGCCACAAATTGGCAGCCATAGGGTGGGGATGAAGGGAGGACTGAGCAAACACGGTTCTTTGGAAGGGGGTGGGGGGTCACTGGACCCAAAATATTAACTTTGTTTTTGCCTTCACAGATGCTGCCAGAGCTGCTAAGCTTTTCCAGCAACTTTGTTTTTGTTCCTGAGCAAACATGGGTCTGATTTAAAAATACCAGAGTCACACAATTGCCAAAACAATGGCCAGCTGCCTAGACAGCTCTACTTTGTGCACAACTGGTTCCCCAACATTTTCGGGTAGCTGTATATTTTGTGATAGATAAGATGGGTCAAGACTTTCATCCCTCTTTGCTGTCCTTCTCAGTCCTGGTCCTCTGTTACTGGACCTGAATTATGAGTTGTACTTCTGTGTCAGCCATTGCTTTATTCGTAGACAGATTGCTGCCGAGTCATGTCTGGTAGCCTTCCCCTTCCTCTCAAACTCTGACGATGGCAGGAAAGTGACAACCTAAGCAGGTCGTGCTCACTCCCCAACTGCAATCTGTATATCTGGGTTGGCCAGTTCTGGCCCTTAGTTTGATTAGATTGCACCCATGGAAGCAAAGAGTATTTCCCACTGATGCCTGAAGCAGTGGGCAGGACCTCAGTCAAGAACATTAAATTGAGCCCTGCATCTTCCTTTTGTTGCGAAAGTTTGTGCTCGACTGCTGATATTTTCAGTGTTCTCATCATACTCAAAGCTCATTATGAGCTACTGAGGTCCTCATAGGGTGTTGGTCACCTGCAGCTCAGGATATCAGGAAATTTGGCAAAGTCTGCAGGTTATACATGCCTTCTGGGCGAAACTCAATAAGATATAATTGTTTTACTACAAGAGTAAACTACAAGGCAGTTTTGAGAAGTGACTTATGGAACTTGTAGCACTGATTGTTTGCTATTTGGGTGTTCAATATTTCTGGTTTATTTATTTAGTAGGAAAGAAAGATTGATGTGCAAATTTACAAAAGAAAAATGTGGACACAATAGTAGTATATCATCAATTTATTACGCATATTAACGAAGATAACTGGTGTAAGAGGCAACTTAGGTCCAAGTTCCAAAAGTGATCATATCTCCACACTGAAGGGAATCTAATCTAATCTAATCTAATCTTACAGAGAGTCAGCAAAACAGATATTTAGATAACTAAGTTTCCCTTTATTCTAAAATCTGTTCTAAATTGAACAAAGCAAGTAATCTTACGATAAACAGAAATATTATAAATGCCTTTGCAAGCTAGCACAAACAGTTGAACAGATAATAAAACAAAACCTTCAACAAGTAGCTAAACAAAGAATACAATAATCAGAATTTAGCTCACAGACCTGTCAGCTTTGCATCAAATGTGGGAAAATTAATGGAGGCCATAAAATGGGATAAGTGTATGTATATATTGCACACTTAGAGGCACACTTAGGCCATTATGTAATTCATATTTTATCTGGCTTGTGGGTATTGTATTAAATCAGAAACTACAGAAAGAAAAATAATTCAACTTCTAGTATGCTGTATGTATGATTAGATACTGGATGTCATTTATTCACTCCTGTTTGGTACCATATTATAGACATATTTTTATTCTTTCCATGCTACTTTTTCATAGTGTCCTGCAGTTGCTTTAAAACCTTAGCTTCCTGCACATTCCAATAAGGCTTAATTTTGTGACTGGGTACGTACCAGCTGTCTGAACTCAATACAGTATTCAATAATTTTAAGTTGTAACCTCAGCCCTATTTTGTTATTTTTCTCTGCTACTTTGTATTTTTCTCTCCTGCTTCCTGCTTTCTTTTCCTTTGCTTCCAAAAAGTAGCTATTCTTGATCTTTCCTCTCTCAGCTCCTCAAGACGTACCTTCTGTTCCTTTACTTGCCCTGTTGCCACCATTTTTGGCCTTACACCATGCACTCTGATCTCACATAATTACTCTTCTATCCTCCACTGTATCACAGATCTTTCCTTCTCTTCATCATAGAACCTCTACAGTGTGAGAACAGGCCATTTGGCCCAACAGGTCCACGCCAACTCTCTGGAGAACATCTTAACCACACTCACCCTCCTACTTTATCCCTGCAATCTTACATTTCCCATGTCTAATCCACCTACATACACATTCCTGGACACTATAGGCAACTTAGCATAGCCAATTCACCTAACCTGCAGGTCTTTGGACTGTGAGAGGAAACCGGAGCACCCAGAGGGAACCCATGCAGACACGGGGAGAAAGTGCAAATTCCACACAGACAATCACCTGAGGCTGGAATTGAACTGGGATCCCTAGTGCTGTGAGGAAGCAGTGCCAACTACTGAGCCACCGTGTCAACCCCTCCCTTCCTCTTCCTTTCTTTCACTTGCTCAAATGGATTTCATTTTTAAATTTTTTTAGTTCTGATAAAAGATCACAGATTTACAAAATGGTTTTGTTTCTCTGTCTAAAAATACTACCACACCTGCTGAGTATATCTAACACATGTTGTTTGTATTTCTTGCTTTTAAGCTGTAAATCTCTCATCGCTTCTATTTCTAAGACAGGTCATCAATCTGAAGCATTAACTCAGTTTTTCACTCCACAGATGCTGCCTGGCTTGTTACTTTTTCTGTTTTTATTACAGTAACATATCAAAAATAAAAATCAACAAATCTGAACTTGCCAGGTTTAGTTAGGAAAAATAAACCTAAATTGTAAAGAAGATGGTTATTTAATCAGATACGTAAATAGAGACAATTCTCACGTATCTGTAAATAAAATTTGTTCATTTAAAACAACCACACTAGCACTTGTAATTACCAGTGCAATTAATATTGAACTAGAAGTCAAATAATTAGTAGAGATTCATTGGAAACTTGCCAAATAACTATTTTTTATGGTTATCAGCAATCGATTTTCTAACTGACTATGGGTTTAATGCTCATTGACAAATATTCCTTCTTAGCTGGCCTAACATAGAATATTTCCACAACATCATTCATCTTTAACACAGATATGCTACAAAAGCAGAAGCATCAAATTCCAATTTACAGATTGAAAAGATTTTGAAAGATTATTCAACACTTGTAAAAACAGATAACTCATTCATTCAAAACCGATATATGAACAGAATATTCTTACATTCTAAGGTGTTTGAGCCATAAGGAAATGTGATTGTCAGTATTAGGATCCATATTGATGCCTCCCTACTTGTTCCCATCTTACTCAAAGCTCAGTACGAGCTACTGAGGTTCCTGGAAGGTGTTGGTCACCTGCAACACTGTGTTTTATACCAGAGAATTTGGCACGATCTCCAGGTTACACATACCTTTTGGGCAAAACTCAATAAGATAAAATTTGTTTCACAAAAGAATAGATTACAAAACAGTGCTGATAAGTGACTTACGGAACTTGTAGCACAGATTGTTTGCTATATGGGAGTCAATATTTCTGATTAATTTATTCAGTAGGAAAGAAAAAATCTTACGCAAGTTTACAAAAGATAAATGTAGATACAATAGCAGTATATCATCAATTTATTATGCATATTAAAGAAGATAACTGGTATAAGAGGTAATCTAGGTCCAATTTGATCTCACTGGAACACATCTTCCAGACTGTCAGCAAAACATATCATATTTAGTTATCACATTTTCCGTTGCTGGTGAAATCTGTTCTATGTTGAACAAAGCAAATAATCTTATGATGAGCAGAATTGTTATGTGTCTTTGCAAGCTAGCATTAACAGTTTATCAGAAAATTAAAATAAAACTTCAACAAATAGCTAAACAAAGATCACAACAATCAGAATCTGCCTCATAGGCTTGTCGGCTTGACATCAATAGTGGGAAAGCTGATGGAGGCTGTAATATGGAACAAGATACATACACATTTAGAGAAAAGTAAGTTAATATTGGACAGTCAACATGGTTTTGACGAGGGCAGATCATGTCTGATAAGTTTAATTGAGTTATTTGATTATGTGATACAGGCAGTGGAAGAGGATAGTGCTGTGAATGCTGTATATTTGGACTTTCAGGAAGCATTTGATACAGTACCACACAGCAGGTTGGTCAGAAAACTAGAAATGTTTGGGACTGAAGGGTCCCTGGCTGCATGAATTAGAAGTTGGTTAAAAGATAGAAAACTGAGGGTAGGTATAGATGAGCATTTGTCAGTCTGGAGACAAGTTGAAAGTAGTATTCCCCAAGAACAGGTGTTGGGGCTCTTATATAAATGATTTAGAAATGGGTACAGGTCGCAAATTCTCTAAATTTGTTCATGATACCAAGCTAGGGAGAATAGTGAATTGAGAGATGACACTGAGCTTCAGAGAGACATTGACCAGTTGGCCAAAATCGGCAGGCACCTGGCTGATGAATTTTAATGCAGGGATATGTCAGGCAAAGCATTTTGATAGAAGAAATATGGAGAGACAATACAGGCTCAATGGTACATCTTTGAGGGGAGTACAGAGGGAACTCAGGGTTCAGGTGCATAATTCTCTGAAGTGGCAGACAAATTGAAACACTTGTTAATAAGCCGGAAAGGGTCCTTGGGTTTATAAATAGAGACATAGAGTATAAAAGCAAGGAAGTGATGCTGTTCCTCTAGAAATTATTGGTCGGGGCCACATTTAGAATATCGTG
Source organism: Stegostoma tigrinum (assembly GCF_030684315.1). Classification (NCBI taxonomy): domain Eukaryota; kingdom Metazoa; phylum Chordata; class Chondrichthyes; order Orectolobiformes; family Stegostomatidae; genus Stegostoma; species Stegostoma tigrinum. The sequence continues at coordinate 9,477,772 of NC_081370.1, forward strand.
TTCAACTCTGGGCATTTTAATGAGGAGAGGATGTTATAGCCCAAGCAAGTGTGCAAAGGAGATTAAGTAGATCAATACCCGGAAAGAGGGATTTTAGATACACGGGAAGATTACAGAAATTGAGTTTATTCTTCTTGGAGTGAAGAAAATTAAGAGGTGGTCTTGCTGAAGTATTCAAAATTATGAACAATGTTGACAGGGTAAAGAAGAATATTCTGTTTTCTCTAGTTGGTATTTCAGTAACTATGGGTCACAATTTCAAAATTATTAGCAAGAGAGCTAGGAGTGAGAGGAGGACAAACTTCATTACTCAAAGCGTTAATAGGATTTGGAATTTGTTGTCTGGGAGGGTGGTGTAGGTGGATTCCACAGATGGCTTCAAAAGAGAGCTGGACATGTATTTGAAAGTGATGAATTTAGAGTTTGGGCTGGAGAATGGGATGAGCTGGGGAGCTCTTTTGGGAGCAAGTACATACACAATGGGTTAAATGGCCTCCTTCTGTACTGTAAAATTCTATGATTCTATGGCTTTTAGCTTTGTCTCCAATCAATGCAGAGTTTTCCATTGGTTCCCACTGACTCCAGTATTGCCAGCTCACTTTGATGTCAATCTTAGTCAAATGTTACTTTGATGCTACAAGATATCAGACCAAGCCCTCCTCTGAGCAGTTCAGCTCAGAGCAAGGTTCGGATCAAGGCTGTACTGAGTTCAGGAGCTAAGTAGCCCATGCAAAACTCAAGCTGAGCATCAATGAGCACATCATTTCTGAGCAAGTGCCACTTGATAGCATTGTCTGTGACCACTTGCATCATCTTGTTGATGAGGTCATAATTGGATACATTGGATTTGTCCTACTTCTTGTGGACATGACATACTTGAATAATTTTCCACATTACTGGGTAGATACCAGTGTTGTGGCTCTACTGGACCAGCCTGGGTGGAGTGCAGCAAGTTCTGAGTCTTTAAGTCTTCAATCCTAATGATGTAATGTTGTCAGGGCCCATAGTCTTGCCAGTATCCAGTAACTTCAGCTGTTTCTTCATATCATGTGAAGTTAATGAAATTGGCTGCAGACTGGCATCTGTCTGCCTGAGATCCTTAGGAGCAGGCTGTGATGTGTCAACACTTCTGGATGAATATAGATGTAAACATTTTCACCTTTGTTGGGCATAGATTTTCAGAGTTAGAAGAATTTGTCGAGCGTTCTTCCCTTGTTAGTTGTTTAATTAGTCACTATGATTCACAATTAAATATGCAAGACTGGAGAACTTAGAACTGACCTAGTCATTATGGGATCACTTAACTCTGTCTGTCAGCTGCTGCCACTACTGTTGACATTGAAATATTCTTGTTTTGTAGCTTCACCAGGTTGACAATTTTATTTTACATCTGAAAACTACCTTTGGATGATGTTGTCAAGGGGACAGCATATAGATGATAAATGTTCAATGATCAAAGATGAATCTTTGGGGGGGCAACAGAGGTGATAGTGTGGGAGCAGGAAGAGAAGCTGTTGCAAGTGATTCTTTGGCTACAATTAGATGGATAAGAATGGGACAAATTGAGGACAGTCCCAGCCAGTTGGATACAATTGAGAACTACTGGTGCAGGATGGAGGAACATAGAGGCTTAGGGATATACATACACAAATCTTTGAAAATAACAGGAAAGATTGAGTTGGAATCCTCAAATAAAAGCAAAGTGCTGTAGATGCTAGAGACTGAAATAAAAATAGAAAGTTTTACAGAACCTCAACAGATCTGTGGAGTGAGGAGGTTAATGACTCAAGTTCAACAAAACTCTCCTCCAGAACTGAAGTGGACTGGAAAAAGATAATTTCTGTATCATTATCTAAGGGATGAAGAGCAAGTGGAACAGAGGGTGCCCAGAGCAAATGACAAAGGAGTCCTGATGGGAGTAGAGGAGTAGTATAGTTGTAAAATAGATGATAATAGGTATGAACAGTAGAAAATAAGCCAACTCAGTGAGAGCAAACCCATCAAAACAAGTAATGGGTGTGGGCAGGAAAGTGGCAGAAAGTAATGAGAGCAATGTTCACGCTCTGAAATTGCTGAAGTAAATGCTGACACCTTAAGATTTTAAAGTGCTTAAGTGAAAAATGAGGTATCTAAGTGATGAATGAGTTTGTCTTGGCTGGAGCACTGAGGCTGGTCTAAGTCAGAAAAGTTAATATTAAAGCAAGATAGTGTATTGAAATGGAAAGCAACTGGAACGTTGAGGCTGTTATTATGGACAAAGCAACGATGTTTGTGTGTGTGCGTCAGTGTTTAAACTTGCCAATATAATAGAGGCCAATGTGAGCAGTGAATACAGTAGACTTGACTGAAAGAAGTTTAAGTAAATCACTGCTTCATCTGAAAATTGTATTTGGGTCCTTGAACTGTGAGGAGGAAAGAAGTAAAGGGAAACTATTACCCCTGCTATGATTGGAAGGTGCAATGGGGGTAGATACAAGGAAGTATTTAGGAGTAATTAATGGACCAGCATGTCACAGAAGGAATGGTCCCTCTCTGGAAAGTGAGGACAACGAAAACATTATGTTGTTCCAGGAAGAAGGGTAAATGGTGAGGGCAGAAATCTGAGAAACATTTTGGACACAGCAGAATGCCCTGTCAATCATGGTCAGGGTGTAAATCATCAGTTGAGAAAAAGGACGATATATCAGAGTCAAGGTAATTGTGGGAGTCCATGGGTTTGTAATCTGGGAATCACACTTTAAGGAGCAATTCAAGGTCTTAGGTAGGCTCTAGAGGGGATGGAAGTATACCAGGAATACCAGCCTTCTGTCAATCTTAGAGATGGCATGGTGGTTCAGTGGTTAGCACTGCTACCCCACAGCGCCAGGGACCCGGGTTCAATTCTACCCTTGAGCAAGAGTCTGTGTGGAGTTTGCACATTCTCCTTGTGTCTGCATGGGTTTCCTCCAACAGTCTAAAGGTGTGCAGGCTAGGTGGATTGGCATGCCAAATTGCCCATGGTGTGCAGGTTAGGTGGGTTATAGGGTGATGGGTTAGGGTGGGATGCTGTGATGGTCAGTGTGACTTGTTGGGCCAAAGGGCCTGTTTCCACACTTTAGTGATTCTATGATCTACATGGGACCTGCCACATTTGTTCTCCTACTAGCTGAGAAGGTTAAAGGACATTTTATAGCCGTGGTCAAGCTTTTGAATAGTTTTGATAGCTGTATAAAGAGTAAGTATTTCCAGTTGCAGAAGGGTCGGGGTACAGATTAAGATAACAAGGTATAGAGCTGGATGAACACAGTAGGCCAGGCAGCATCTGAGGAGCAGGACAGCTGATGTTTCAGGTCTGGACCCTTCTTCAGAAATGGGGGAGGGGGAGGGGAAGGGGGCTCTGAAATAAATACTGAGAGGGGGAGGCAATGATGGAAGGTGAATGGAGGAGCAGATAGGTGGAGAGAAGACAGACAGGTCAAGGAGGTGGGGATGAAGCCAGTAAAGGTGAGTGTAGTGAGGAAGTCGGGGTGGGTGCTGGTCAGTGAGGAGGGAAGGCTGAGAATGTGGGACAGAAGACAGTCAGGTTAAGGAGGTGGGGATGAGTCTGAAAGGTAGGAAGTTGGGGGTGGGGTTGGTCAGTGAGGTGGGAGGAGTGGATGGGTGGGAGAAAAGATGGACACGTCAAGGAGGTGGGGATGAGATAGGCTGATCTTGGGATGAGGTCGAGGGAGGGGAGATTTTGAAACTTGTGAAGTTTACATTGAGATCATTGGGCTGCAGGGTTCCCAAGTGGAATATGAGGTGCTGTTTTTCAGCCTTCGGATGGCATCGTTGTAGCGCTGGAGGAGGCCCAGGATAGACATGTCATCCAAGGTGTGGGAAGGGGAGTTGAAGTGGTTCACGACTGGGAAGTGTAGTTGTTCATCACAAACCGAGTAGCGACACACCACTAAGCAGTCCCCAAGCCTCCACTTGGTTTCCCCGATGTAGAGAAGGCCACATTGCGAACAGTGGATACAATATCCACATAAGCAGATGTGCAGGTGAACATCTGTTTAATGTGGAAGGTTTCCTTGAGGCCTGGGATGGAGGTGAGGGGGGAGGTGAGGGGCAGGTATAGCACTTCCTGCGGTTTCAGGGAGAAGTGCCAGGTGTGGTGGGGCTAGTGGGCTGTGTGGAGTGGACGAGGGAGTCATGGAGAGAGTGGTCCCTCCGGAAGGCACTTAAGGGTGGGGAGGGAAATATATCCTTCATAGTGGGGTCAGATTGCAGGTGGTGGAAGTGGCAGAGGATGATGTGTTGAATCCGGAGGTTCACGTGTTGGTACGTGAGGACAAGGGGAATTCTGTCTTTGTTGTTATTGTGGGGAGGGGGTGTGAGGGCTGCGGTGTGGGAAACGCGAGAGATGCAGTTGAGGGCATTTTCGACCACTGAGGTGGGGGAGTTGTGGTCCTTGAAAAACGAGGACATCTGGGATGTCCGGGAGTGGAATGCCTCATCTTGGGAGCAGATGCGGCGGAGGCGAAGGAATTGGGAACAGGGGATAGCATTCTTGCAGGAAGATGGGTGAGAGAAGGTGTATTCTAGGTAGCTGTGGGAGTCGGTGGGCTTGAAATAGATCTCATCATCCAGGTGGTTACCAGACTTGGAGACAGAGAGAGGTCCAGGAAGGATACAGATTATACAGATTCAGGGAAGTTGGCCAAAAAGACCAATGCTTTTTTAAAACCAGTGGAGAAGGAGATTCAATAATGACTTCTAAATAAGTATTTGAATAAATAAATTTGGAAACTTCTGCAGAAAGGGTAGAGTAATGGGATTAAATGAGTCTAACATTTGATGAATCAGCACAAGCACATTATTTCATATGGTATTATTCTATGATATGTCACAATTATTGAGAAGTCTTCTCTTCTATTGAACCTTTAGTACCTGCCACGCCGGAAGTCAAAATCTCAAGAAGCTTTTCTGGATGCTTTGATGCTACTGACATTTTCCTGACTTCCATGGTGTCCAACCTGTGCTGCACATCTTAGGAAGTTTCCTGTCCTGACCACAGATGTCTTTCTACTTATCCCATCACTTTAGGCATTTCTGTGGAAACCGTCTTCGCTGTCAAACATTAGATAAATGATTCTGATTTATTTTTTGATGGTGTGGCTCTTGAGATCTAGAAGGGAGTCACTTCTGTTTCCGCAACCCATGCAGCAATGGTATTTTCCTTCTTTTCCACATCAAGATCCTCACCAGTACTCTGAGTCACCTGGCTATAACTATCTGACTTCCTAATTGCTCATGACTGGAAGTCTTTGCACTGTGCTTATGCAGATGTGACAGTGCAGTTAGTGGCAAAATGGCAGAAACTGTGATCAGTCACTGAACTTATTCAATCAAAGGAGGATCTAACTCTGAAATGTGCAGTCCAAAAGTAGTGATTACTGAGTCTAGAAAATTGTTCAAGAAACGTTATACAGTATAAGTTCCTTTTAATGTAGGACATTCTGCACAAAATGTTAACTAATTAAAATACAGTGAAGCATTCAACTGGATGCTCTCTTCTGGAAAATATACAATATATTCAACCAGATCTGTTCTGCTAGAAAATATACAACACGTGACAACATGAATGCAAAACCCTAAGCATTTTAATGCTACAGAATTTTGTCACAAGTGCAGTTCCACCTGTTTATGACAGAGAAAAAGAAATAATCCAACTTCTCCATACATTTCTATAGTTACATGAATACAAGGCCCTTCTGATGTAATATTGGTGATGTAACAGAAACCAGCAGGAAAAAAGAAAGTACGCCAACTTTGCTTCAAATGTCTCTGTATCTTGTCAGAACACTTACGCTTGGTTCGCAGTAAACAACTGCACCTTCCAGTCGCGAACCATTTCAACTACCCCTCCCATTCCTTAGACAGCACGTCCATCCTGGGCCTCCTGCAGTGTCATAATGATGCCTCCCGTAGGTTGCAGGAACAGCAACTCATACTCCGCTTGGGAACCCTGCAGCCCAATGGTATCAATGTGGATTTCACCAGCATGCAACACTGCATCCCAAAACCAGCCCAGTTCGTCCCCGCCTGCCTAACCTGTTCTTCCTCTCACCTATCCCCTCCTCCCACCTCAAGCCGCACCTCCATTTCCTACCTACTAACCTCATCCCGCCCCCTTGACCTGTCCGTTCTCCGCGGACTGACCTGTCCCCTCCCTACCTCCCCACCCATACTCTCCTCGCCACCTACCTTCCCCTCTATCCATATTCAGTCCACCTCTCCCTCTCTCCCTTTTTCTTTCAGAATCCTCTCCCCATCCCCCTTTTCTGATGAAGGGTCTAGGCCTGAAACGTCAGCTTTTGTGCTCCTAAGACGCTGCTTGGCCTGTTGTGTTCATCCAGCCCCATACTTTGTTATCTTAGAATGTAGAGACTGGGTCAACGTCAGAAGTCACATGGCACTAGGTTTGAGTCCAATGGGTTTATTTGAAATCATAAGCTTTCGGAGCACTGCTCCTTCATCAGTGACTTCAGCAGACAAAGGAGCAATGCTGCAAAATTTTGTGATTTCAAATAAACCTGTTGGAATATAACCTGGTGTCATGTGACATCTGACCCTACCTTGTCACAGAATGCCTTGACTAACCTATTGACACAAGTGTAGCACGTCAAACACTTAGGGAGGAGTGGGAGATACAAGAAAAACTATACAGGAAATGTTGAACTTATTTGAGAATCGATATAATTGTTAATCAATATTTATGATGGGGTGAAAGCTTAAGGAAGGGGTATGAGTCAGGGCTTTGGGAGCTAGGAGCAACTTTGCAATTGTGTCATGGTGCCACTCTTACTAGGCACAACTGGTACAGTATGGGATAACAAAGTGTAGAGCTGGATGAACGCAACAGGCCAAGCAGCATCAGAGGAGCTCCTCTGATGCTGCTTGGCTTGCCGTGTTCATCCAGCTCTACACCTTGTTATCTCAGATTCTCCAGCATCTGCAGCTCCTACTATCTCTGGCAGTGTATGGGCACAGGAAGAAAGAGGAGCGTGTATGGTAGGCTAGCATTAAATAGGTAAGTTTATGGAATAATCCTTCAATAACGTAACAGGAAGATTTGAGATTGGGAAATCTCTGAATACCATGTATTGTTGCATGAAGTCTTAAACTATAATAAACATTTATTAAATAGCCAAATATTTAGACAGTACTTGACTTCATCTTCTCCGGAATCAGTCTGTCTTGAATAGAAACAACTGAATGCGTGTATAAAGGCCCATGACAAAAGAGCTCCCAGGATTCTGGAGTCCTTAGTCACAGCTTTGACCACTTCCATGATAGCACAGATTGATGTCACACAGGTTTCCAGTGCTGTAGGCTTGGAACCAGTGTTGAAAAGGACTTTTTGTGTCAAATCTCTCTTGGATTCTGTTTTTCTGTGGAGCAGTTTAATCAAGAACACACATTTCCAGGTGACTGGCCTTGGATATATGTGAAAACTGTCAGCTACGCCAGACTACCCTCATCACTGCTGAGATGTTGCTGGTCCTCAAAGTCCTCAAACTCTCAAAGTCAGCCACCTAAAGTGTTCCCAAAATAAAATTCACTGTATCATACACCTACAGTGGGAAATGGGCCATTTGGCCCAAGTCTACACTAATTCTCTGAAGAGCATCCCAGCCAGACTCAAGCCCCTACCCTATCCCTGCAGTTGCCATGGTTCATCCACCTAACCTACACGTCCCTGGCCACCATGGGCAATGTATCTAACCTGCATATCTTTGGACTGTGGGAGGAAACCCATGCAGACATGGGTAAAACATGCAAACTCCACACATTTTCCCAAGACTGGAATTGAGCCTGGGTCCCTGGTGGTGGTAGTGAGGCAGCATTGCTAACCACTGAGCCATTGTGCTACCCTCTATCCCTACCTCTCAAGCTGTAACTAGAAGCAAATTACAGTAGATGCTGGAATCCGTACTAAAAACCAAAAAAGGCTGGAAATCACAGCGGATCAGGCAACATCCATGGCAAGTGAGCAAGCTAAGATTTCGAGTTTAGATGGCTCTTCATCAGAGCTGATGTGAATTGTTGGAGGGAGTAGCATTTATGCAATTGTAGGGAGGTGAGTTATGGAGTGTTGGGGATGGAGGATGCTGATAGTGCAGATTAAATGACCGGAATGTGAGAATGACAGCATAATGGTGTGTCTCACTGAAAACAGGAAAGATCAGATAGTACCATTGGAGTGGGGGCAAGGGAGTGAGGACATGGTGTCAGCGAATGCAACAAGTAAAGCCAAAAGAAAGGTAAGGAGTGGGAGTGTGGTCACAATCTGAGGGTGCAGAACTCAATAGTAAGTCCAGAAAGTTATAAAGTGCCTAGTCTGAAGATGAGATTTTGTTCTTCCAGTTTGTGCTGTGATTTGCTGGATTTGAGCTCATGGAGCACAGGGCAACAAATGAGCTTGAATTGAGAATTGGTTAACTAAAAAGAAACAGTGCGGGCATGAATGGGTTATGTTCAGGTTCGCAAGATGTGGCAAGTAGAGTGCTGGAAGAATCAGTCCTACAGCCCCATCTATTTACAATCAGTATCAATAACTTGAGTGATAGGACTATATGAATGGTTGCTAAATTTTCAGTATATGGATACGTAGGAAGATAAATTGTGAACAGGACTTGAGAAGTCTGAAATGGGAGTATGGACAGGTTAGGTGCGTGGGAAAATAAATGGGAGATGAAGCATAATATGGGTAAATTGTGATCTTTGTGCCCTTTGGAAAAAACAGGAAAGGATCCTCCAAGGCCAATACATGATGGAAACAGGCCACCCACCCACTGAATCTCCAAAGTGCCTCCCTCCCAGGCTGAACATATTCCTGTCACCCTGCATTTCCCATGGATAATCCACCTAGCCTGCACAGTATGGTTAATATAACCTGGCCAATCCACCTAATCTACACATCTTTGCATGTGGGAGGAAACCCACACAGACGTGGAGAGAATGTGCAAACTCCACACAGCAAGTTGTCTGAGAGTAGAACTGAACCCAGATCCCTTGTACTGTGAGGTAGTAGTGCTAACCACTGAGCCTCCATGCCATCCCTTTTATATTGCTCCTAAGATGCAGTGCTCAGATCTGTTCACAATATACCAAGTGAGGTCTGGCAAGTGTTTTGTATAACTGTGGCATAACTTCTTCTTATACTCCGGTCCTCTTGATATAAAGACAAGCGTTCTATTAGGATTCTTTATTATTTTCTGCTCCTGTTTATGACATTTTAAAGATCTAGGCAACTGAACCCCATATCTCTTTCGACGTCCACTGTATTTAACTTCATACCATCTAGAAAGTACTCTGGTCCATCCTTCCTTGGTTTGAAATGGATGGCTTTATACTTGAAACCCATCAGCTGCAGCTTTGCCCATTCTCCTAGATTATTAATATCCCCTTGTAATTTTATGTGATCATCAACACGTCTACTACGCTGCTTAACTGATCTCCATGATTGTGGTGTGCACTCCAGCTATAAATGTGCTACTGAGAGGGCGCATATTTGGTAAGATTCCCAAGTTCATGTGAGCTAATTGACACATTTTTTGGCTATCATCAATCTTCATTTTTAAAGTAAACCTGTACCTCTTGAGGGAGACTGTGGCAGCTGTTGGGCACATCTGAAAATGTTTCTCGGATAGAAATCGGAAAAGCAATGTAGCAGCAGAGCTGAGAGGAAGTTGTTATACTAATAGACTGGAAGATTTAATGCAAGAAATGGAAAGGAAGAATGTTGTCATGTTACCCATAGTATTTGCACCTCTGTTAACATGCAGGTCACATCATTGTTATCATATTTCAGGAAAAAGATACCTGCACTTACTTAAAATATTAAATGACATCTTACCAATTGTCCATTACTATTTACAAAAGCCCACCTTGTTCTACAGAAATATCCACCCAGCAGTATTTGAAGTTTTTAATTGTGCCAAGATGTGTAGATTTGGAACATGTTAATGTTAATAAATCCAAGACAAACCAATTCCCATCACTATTGATTCTAATAGTCATGGTATTTCTTGTGATAAATTCAATAATGATAAAATGCATTCTTTACTTACTGGTCCATTCATAAATAGAAGAAATTGACACAGCAATTATTTAGATTTCCGACTAGGGTGGACCAGGAACAACATCCTGTTTGCTCTTGTGAAATGTTGTAATCGGAGAATGTTGTGAATCAGATTGTCTTTAATGTCTTGACAGCACGATTGATATGCTTGCACAATCATGTGTTCCTAACAAGAAATCATTCAGCGTAGGTCAGAAATAGGACCTATTTCCAAATTGTGGATGCAATTTTCTGTTCCCAGAGGAGGCAAAATGGATGATAAGCAGGAAAACAGGCGAAAATCCAAAAATCAAATTCTCACCAAGATTAACGTTAGCAATTAAATTCTGCATCCTTAAAAGGTGAGACAGCCTTCTCAAACCAGAAATTATTGAAAGCCACGTGTGCATGTCATCAATTTTACAATTCACCAGATTTAATTCAGCTTTCTTAGTTAAGTTCTGTCCAGTTGAGAGATTCAATGTTTCAGATTCTCAATCATGTATTAAGAGTACTTGCTGACTCAGTCTTCAGCCTCTAGTCTGGCTAAGTGCTTTACCATTTCTCCTTTGTAAGGTGGGAGAAAAATCCCCATCGGTTTATGGACATACCTAGACTTAAAACCCTCTGAAGGAAGAAGTGGTGGAAATTACATTGGATTATATTCACTGAACTTTTGGGACTCCAAAAACCATGGGCTGTAACTGAGACAGAAAAAAGTTGGCTGGGACAGACTGCAAGCCCAGGGGCAGATGGCCAGAACAGGGGTTGGTTTGCAGAAACTAAAGGAAGATCCCATTCATTGCACAGCTTAAACAATGAAAGCCAGATGGCAGGAAACAAACAATTTCAACAACTTCAGACCTTCTGGAGCCTACAGAGGTACAAAGCCATACAATTTTCCAGCCAATGCTCAGACAGAGAAATACTGAACATTCCACACCATTGTGCTACATACAAACCTGTTTCACCTATGGGTGTAAAGATGTTCACAATATTATTCAAACTTGAACAAATACCCATTTAAGGGAAATACCGGACACTCCAAAACCATCAAAATCATTCCCCTCAATCGAAAGGCTGTTCACAGCTACTCCAGTGCTCAGGAAGCACATTCAGCCCCAAGAGGAAGAACAACAGCTCAACAGATTTGGTGGGAGATAAGAGGGCCTGCAGTTGAGTATAACTGGAGACCCCAAGCCCAGCACAGTGAGGAGAGAAAGAAAGTGAGTGTACTGGGAGTCCTGCACTTTTAATGGGGCGCTGTGAGTTCGGGCTCTGTGAGACCAGCACTACAATATCAATTACATGCCCTGATTCCAACACGGTGTGTGCTCTGAATTGGGATCTGTGAAGGAGGTTTGAGAGTCTGAGCAAGATGCAGGCTCTGCTCATGAAAGAAAGTAGCCCTGATGACCACTGGACACCAGCAGCTAACTACGAACATCTACTCAACATCTGGAGACAACCAAAGGCATAGGGAGACATAAAACACAGACTGGAGCAACAGCAGCAACATCCACCACCATCCACAACAACAACCTGCTTGCAAGGACTACCAACAGAAGAAAGAAAACCCTAGGTACTCACTGGTCTGGTCCCACATGTCTAACTGCATCAGCGGACACCACAAGATTGACTGTAACCAGTGCTTGTAGCCCTTTGCGGGCTCCCAGCTATGGCAAGAGACAATGGACGAGAGTCAGTCAAAATTGTGTTTTCACCCCAAGGGTCAGCCTCAGGTCATCAAAACTCTAACCCAGCTTAGCCAATCTTAGATAGGGGAAGGTGGGGTTCAGGAGGGTTCACAATGTAGTGCACCCCTCAAGAGTAGAATAAGATTCCATGTCAGCAGGTACTGTCTCTGTCTTTCTCTTTCTCTCTCTCTCACCATCTCTTTCCTATTAATATAAGTAACAGCCACCCACTGTATCTATTTGCCCACTGTATCAAGTCTTAGCTGCAAGTTCTAACTGGGGCTTAAGTTAACTGGGAGATAAGGTCTTAGTGAGAGATAGGCAGGTTTTTAATTTTGATATTCACTTTCTTATTTTCTGTAAATATATTAAATTTTGCTTGTTCAATAAAATCAGAGTTTCCTTTGCCTCTGAAGCATCTGCCTCCTTTGTTTTCCACCGCACCACACTCCACTACCTAAGTCCAGTGTAAGAACCAAAGAGCTGGTGAACAATGGCCCGGGCTGCACTCCCCACACCTTCTAGCAAAATATCATACACGTTAGTGGTCTCACTTTTGCTTTGAGCTCTATCGCTAAAGTAAATGTGTCCAAGGGAGTCAAGGCAGCATGTGCCTCTGGGCCATCACAGAATTTAATTGGAGAATGCAGCAGCTTTTGTTTTTCAGATGGCACCTTAGTACAGAAAATGTAAGTCATTTTGAAAAATGCCTCATCACCAAAAACTTCCAACAAACACAAAGGCATAGCTCAGCTGGTGGTGAGAGGACACTATGCTTCAGATCTACCGTATATACCCAGACACGCTGTGCCATTGCACTGTCCTTGAGATGGCAGGGGTGGTGAAGGAAGTGTCTCACATCTCCTTCTGGAAGGTGCCTTTGCAAAAAGGCCTGGAGAGATATGCAGTGACTTTCGTTGAGATCTGTCCTGAGCACGATGCAAGAATCAGTTTGATCGGTTCCCTGGGATAGACAGTAAGACAAACATCAACTGTGCCTGGAGGCCTGAATTCGGTAAAAGACGCTTTTTGGTGAGCCCAAAACTTACCAAGGTCTGGGACTATGAGTTGAGGGATGCACGAAAGCCTGGGGCAGCTCCTGCCAAGGAACAATGGGGGAAAGGCCATCGTATAAGCCTTCTTGCCATAACATAGCAAGGTGCTGTTATAAAACCCCTCATAGCTCATATTTAAATGTATAGAGTTTCTGGTTATATGTAGCAAGTCTTCCAATTTTGCTTTTGAAATGGAAGCAACTAAGAGTGCAATGCTAAAATTAAAAATGTAATATTTTAATTTAATTTCTGAAATGCCTGACTTGAACCTTTTTGCAAAGTACTAACATAATCTGTGAAGAAAGTGTATTTTTACACTAAAGAAAGCAGCATAGAAAGTAGGCTCGCAGCATGTGATTAGAGTGGACAACTTAGTGCTAAAAATTGCAGTTTGTTTAAGGTCGTCAACTAAATGCAGAAGAGAGTGTAGTGGCATGTGGGCATAGTTAGGTGGATATGAGATGCCTCAATATCAGAGGTGGTCCATGCGTCTACAGAAGATGGAGCAAATAGAAAGCATGTGAATCAAGGGCATGCAAATACATGAATATGAAATGGAACAAATGGGTAATGGGAGAAAGAGTGCAATCCTGGTAGGCCATTTATTGAATCATAGATTCCTTACAGTGTGTAAGCAGGTCATTCAGCCCATCAAGCCCATACCAGCACTCCAAAGACCATCCCATCCAGAACCATCCATATATGCTATCCCTACAACCCTGCAATTCCCATGGCTAATCCACATAAACCTACACATCCCTGGACACGATGGGCAATTCAGCATGGCCAATCCACCCAATCTGTACATCTTTGAAATGTGGGAGAAAACTGAAGAACCCAGAGGAAACCCTTGCAAACATGGGGAGAACATTCTAACTCCAGACTGACAGTCACCTAAAGGTAGAATTCAACTCTCTAGTACTGTGAGGCAGCAGTGTTAACCATTGAGCCACATTTAGCTTGGACTGTTGTCCACTACAATCAACTGGTTCATCCAAGTCAAATCTGGGGCTTGACATCCTTTAAGTTAGGAACAGTACAATGGAGCTCCTCAAAGTCAAGGAAATGAATACAGCCTTCTGCTTGGTCAGTCAGGGACATCTTGCAACTTCAGGCAGGAGATAGGTTATATACATGATACCTACAGTGTGGAAACAGGCCATTTGTCTCAACAAGTCCACACCGAACGTCCGAAGAGCATCCTCTTACCCTTTCCCCTCTAATCCTGCATTTCCCATAGCTAATGCATTTAACCTGCGCATCCTGAAAACTACGGGTAATTTAGCATGGCCAATCCACCTAACTTGCATACCTTTGGACTGTGGGAGGAAACTGTACTACTTGGCAGAAACCTACGCAGCCACAGAGAGAACGTGCAAATTTCACACAGACAGTCGCCGAAGGTAGAACTGAACCTTGGTCCCTGGCATTGTCAGGCAGCAGTGCTGATCCCTGAGTCACCATGCTGCGCCATTGTATAAAGTGAGGTAGATCATGGGGACGGCCATTGTGTTGTACAGAAAGGCAGCTCAAGTATCAGTTTGGTCTGATTCTCCCTGTTGGCTGGAAACATAACATAGGAATTAGGAACAAGATTAGGCCTTTCAGTACCTTCAGCATGTCCCACCATTCAACACAGGCTTCAGCTGCTCTTTCTTGGAAGCTTTTTGTAGACATCAACTCTCCAATGGTTCAAACAAAAACAATCTACCTTTTCTTAAAATACTATCAGTGATCCAGCCTCCACAACTGACTGAGGTAGAAAGATTTCAGAAGTTCCTTCTGCTCTGGGAGAATTAATTTATTTGCATCTGAGTTTTGATGAATATCATTTTATTCTGTAACAATGTTTCCTAGTTTGAGAATCCTTCACTAGTAGATGCAATTTCTCAACATTTCTCCTGTCAAACCCTCATAGAATCTTGTATATTTCAATAAAATCACCCTTCATTCATCTAATCTCTCATGAATAAAAGCATAACCTATTTAACTTTTCTTGGTAAATCATCTCTTTCATCCCAGGAATCAGCCCAGTGAATCTCTTTTGAATTGTCTCTAATTGCCTTTCAATCCATTCCTAGGCATTGGGGCTGAGGCTATACACAGTTTCCAGGTCCAGACTGACCAACAGTTTATACAGTCTTAACAGGACTTCACTGTTATTTCCAATCACAAGCAATAAAGGTGAATATTTAATTTTTTAAAATTACTCGCTGTACCCGCATGCCACTCACGTTAGTGATGTCTCATGGATCAGAGGAATAGTCAGCAATACCCACTGGAAAGTCAATGACCTTCTTCATTGCACCAGGCTAAGTGCTACACTCTCTGCTACCCCGCGCTCATTTTATCTCTGCTGCTGCAGCTAACTCCCACCAAGGCTCATGCTGTGTTACTCTCATTGTTTCCTGTAACATCTTCATTCATACAACCCAAGCTTCCACACCACATGCCCTCTGTGCTGCCTCCTCACTACCTCAGAACTATTCACCACCTTCCAAACGCATACATCAGCAAGAACAGCCATGCCACCGATTCAATCCCTCCATCTCTCTTAATAAACTCTCAGAGTTCTGAGGATGGATCACTGGACCCGAAGCATTAACTCTGTTTATACCTTCATAGATGATCCCAGACTTGCTGGACTCCTCCAGCAACTTTGTTTACGTTCTTGTGATTATGCTCCTGTGTGAATCCAAATAACCCAAAAATCAGCACAAACACAGAAGGTAACACACATGACAACATCTCATAAGGAATTAGTCAGAATGTTGAGGGAGTTCCTAAAAGCTAGAAGTAAGCCCCTGAAAATCATAAAGTAAAGATCAGTACTTGGACACCAGCTTTTTAGCCTAGATCACAGTTTTGCAACATGGGACCAAGGGCTCAGTATTGCTATCCTTGACTTAGGAGGCCTGGATTCAATTCCCACCTGACCTGGAGGTGTGTTACAATATGTTCAAGTAGGCTAATTAAAATGTCTGAGGGGAGACAGTCCTTAGGTAAGCTTACAGCCTGCTATGACAAGTGGACTCAGCAAGGGGTAGAATGCATTATCATTCTTTAAAACCCTATTTTCATTTAAGGGCTCTTGTGGTGCAGTGGTGGAGTTCCTAAATTTGAGCCATCTCTGAACACTTGAGGAGAAAATATCTGGATGTGGAGACCAACTGTAATATTTTCAAGTTTGTGGGTGAAACGAAAGCGGGTGGGACTGTGTGTTGTGAAGAAGACACAAAAAGAGGATTTAGCCATATTGTAATTGGACAGAATTATAGCAGACGGAACATAAGGTTAATAAGTGTTAGGTTATCCACTTTGGTAGGAGGAATGGAGGTGAAGAGTATCTCTCAAATGGTTATAGATTAGGAAGTGCAGGTGTACAAAAGGATCTGGGTGTTATTGTTCATGACTCACTGAAGACTAACATTTAGGCAAGTATTTTGTAAATGGTATGTTGGACTTTATCCCAAGAGGATTTGAATGCAGGAGTAAATATGTCTTGCTTCAATTATGTAGAACCTCAGCTGGATTGCACCTGGCGCATGTACAATTTTGGTCCATGTACCCAGAGCAGACACATTTTCCATCAAGAGCAAAAGGCTGTAGAAACTCAGTCATGAGTATGTTCAAGATAGATTTCTAGACACCAATCATATCCCAAGAGATATGGGGTTAGCATTTGAAAAGGCGTTAAGGTAGATGATGAGTCATGATCTTGAATCGCACAGGGGTCTCAAAGGGCTGAATGGCCTACTCCTGTTCTCTACACACCCTTCTAAATACAAAATTGTTCATTGTAGTCTGGCTCCTTGATCTTGTGACACACTGTGTACTGCTCAAAGTGGTGTACCATTTCTAGGCACTCCACAGTGCTTCGAAACCTCACATACATATTCCTTAGCACAATTCCCCTCCCAGGTTATAATAGTCAGAGGACCCATGTGCATCTTGTGCAGGTCAGACCAACATCCAACAAGGGTCTATCGGGACCTGCTCTTCCATTTAAGCTTGCTCAAATTCCCCTCCCCACCCTTCATACGCGCGAGCACACATACACTCAAAGAACAAAAAACAGTACAGCACAGGAGCAGGCCCTTCAAACCATCATGACTGTGCTGACACATGATGCCTTTCTAAACTAAAAACCTTTTGCCTCTATGCAGTCCACATCCCTCTATTCCCTGCCTATTCATATATCTGTCAAGATACCTCTTAAATATTGCTATTGAATCTGCTTCCAACAACTCTTCTGGGAGTGTATTCCAGACACTTACCACACTCTGTGTAAAAAAACCTTATCTCATAAATCTCCTTTAAACTCATTGCCTATTACCTTGAACCAGGAATGTCCCCTAGAATTTGAAATTTCAAAACATTTCACACCCTTAGATCTTACCATAATGTCCTTCACATTAGTCTTGCTCAGGCCCCACTCATTCACTCCTGCACCAGAAGTTGAAAATGTCATCAAACTATCCGAAGTCCCCAATTTACCCGACTTAAAAAATGGTTAGAGAATTGCTCTTAGCCAATGGCAGAAAATAAAGATTCTTCCTAGCAAGCATTGGATCAGGAAATATGTCCAGCTGCATCTACTGGTGAACTGCATTTTGGACCTGAAGCAGCAGCTGGATTCACTTGGGGCATCTGCATTGCTGAGATTATCACGGACAACATGATAGTGAAGTTGGCACACTGCAGATAAAGAATGAACAAACAGAAAGGGGATCATTACCAGCCGGCAGAGCAGAGGAAGCAGGTAGAGGGAGAGAGAAAGACAACACATATAATGCGGACACTTCAGTCTAACATCAGTAGTGGGGTAAATGCCAGTTCTGTTATAAAAGATGTGATCACAGAACATTTGGAAAGCATTAACTGATTAGACAAGTCAGCAAGAGCTTATCAAAAGGAAATCATGCTTAACTGTTCTGCTGGAGTTTTTGGAGGATGTAACCAGTAAAGTATTGATGAGGGACAACCAGAAGATGTGTGCATTTGGATTTCAAAAGGCTTTTGATAAGGTCCCACATAAAAAATTAATAGGTGACATTAAAGCTTGGATTGGGGGGGGGGGGGTAATATATTGGCATGGATTGAGAATTATTTACAGACCAGAAACAGACTGAGAATACGTCTTTTTCTTCAGTGGCAGGTGGCTACTAGTGATGTACCACCGGAATCAATCTCTAGTCCTAGCTATTCACTGTGGATGAGGGAACCAAATGCAATATTTCCAAGTTTGCTGAAGACACAAATCTATGATGTATTGTGAGTTGCGAGAAAGATGCAAGGAGGCATTGGGGCAATCTAGACAACTTCAGAGGGCAAACACACACTAGACGTAATATATAGCATGGGTAAATGTGTAGTTATACACTTCAGTATGAGAAAAAGGCAGAGTATTATTTAAATGGTGATATATTGGTAAATGGGATGTACAAAAGGATCTGGGTATTCTTGAACATCAGTCAATGGAAATGTAAACAGGATGGTGCAGCAATCAATTAGAAAGGCAAATAATAAAACAATAATCTTCATTGTATATAGATTTGAGTTCAGAAGTAGGAATGTTTTACTGCAGTATGGTTGTGTTACGATAGGGCGTTGGTAAAACCATACCTACACTACTGTAAGCAGTTTGATTTCCTACCTGAGAGAGGACATACTTGCCAAAAGGAGTGCAGCAAAGGTGGACTAGGTCAATACCAAGAATTGCAGGGCTGTCCTATGGAGATAAATTGGTTTGACAGGACTTCTATTCACTACAGTTTACAAAAATAAGAAATCCCAACAAAACATATATAATGCAAATAGGGTTAGACAAAATATGCAGAGAGGGTACTTCCCTTGGTTGAGGAGTCTAGGACCATCAATAACAGTTTCAGAATACAGGATAGATCATTTAGGACTGACATGAGCAAACATTTCTTTACTGAGGGTGGTCAATCTGTGGAATTCACTACTCTAGAAAGCTGTGGAGGCTGGCTTTATTCAAGAAATCAATTAATAAGCTTTGAGATATTAAAGGCTCAAGGGGTGGGGAGGGAAAGTGAGAATATTGCATTGAGTTACAGGTTCAGCTGCAATCATATTCAAAGGCAGGGCAAACATGCAGGACTAAATTGCTTAATCCTGCTCTTATGTTTCAATGTTTCCTGTCAGCTTTCCCAGAACTTGTAACATTCCGTACGCTCAGCCTCAAAGTATTAATGCCACCCTGATCCTAAAGTAAGCCCCCTCTTTATTTGTTGCCCAGGGGAATCCAGGGCAAACAGCATCCTCAGAAGCCCATGCTTGGAACTGGAAGCCAATTTTTGGGACAATCCCAGAAAATGAGATAGTGGCTTACCTTGTCAAGAAGCCTATTATGACCAAACAAGTAGAAAAATGGCAGTGAAAGGAAGGGGCCAATTAGGATTTAAAAAGGAGACCTTCTTGCAAAGTTAGAAAGGATGGTTGAGGTTCCAAATAAATTCTTTCCATCTGTCTTGACTAAACAGGATGCAGTTAACGATGCAAAACGAGGGATGCAATTCTGACATTAGATAAATTGAAGATGAATTTCAAAAGTTAGCATTTCTTCCAACTGTCTTTGCACTGGAGTGTTGTACCAAAGGACTACAGAATTGCAAATGGTCTAATGTTTAAGACTGGAGCGAAGAATAAACCCAGCAACTGCAGGCCAGTCAGTGGAAAGTCTTTTAGGCAGGTTTTAAGGCATTTGGTAGTTAATGGATCAGTAAATTGAGAAGTCCTGGGGTGTCCTCTAGGTGCTCTGGTTTCCTTCCACAATCTGAAAATATGCAGGCTATATGGATTGGCCATGCACAATTGCCTGTAATAGGCAGGGATGTGTAGGTTCATTGGATTAGCCATGGGAAATGCAAAGTTACAGGGATAGGGTAGGGTGTGGGTCTGGGTGGGATGTTCTTCCGAGAGTCAGTGTCGACTCGATGAACCGAACAGCCTGCTTCCACATGGAAAGGCTTCTGCGCACTTCAATATGAACGGATAGGCTTCTTTCTGTACTGTTATCACTGTAATGATTAGGTCAATGGGCCTCAGTCTCTTGTTTTGGATTTATTCAATCGTGTCTCATTCCTTCACCCCCCAGCAGTCTGTGTTTCCGTCTGCCCCAGTGTGAGGTCTTTTCTTCTGCTGGGTAAGCCACAGAGAAAGCAGGAACAGCAGATGCTGGAAAATCTGAGATAACAAGATGTAGAGCTGGATGAACACAGCAGGGCCTCAAAACGTCAGCCTTCCTGCTCCTGATGCTGCTTGGCCTGCTGTGTTCATCCAGCTCTACACCTTGAGCCTCAGAGAAGTTTGGCTAACTCCAGAGGCCCCAGCTCGTGGAATTTGGCGAATCACTTTCCCTCCTGTCTTCCTTCGGAAACCTGGAGCCTCTCACTGCGGGATCCCTCACAGACTTCGCGCCAATTCCCGATCAACCGCCACTTGCCCGCGCGACCCTCTTCCCGCGGGAGGGTGGGGGCGGGGAACCCTGTAACCATCACCCGCCCGCGCGACCCTCTCCTGGGAATGGGGATGGTACTGGGGGTGTCCTCTCTGTATTCATTTCAGAGCCCCCTCCCCCATTTCTGAAGTAGGGTCCCGACCTGAAACATAAGCTTTCCTACTTCTCTGATGCTGCCTGGCCTGCTGTATTCATCCAACTCAACACTGTAATCTGTAACCGGAGGAGCTCCGATCTCCTGTTTTATGCGATGGGAAAAGTAATCAAGATTTCAGGAAGTGCTCAACACTAACAAAAGCCATCCTTGAAAAAGTAACAAAATATGGTCAATATTACTGCATTGGAATGCACAAAAGACGAGGGCTACAAAGAAGTGGCTTCAGGCACATATAATGAGGACTAGTTGGACAAGGCCCAATGGAGGGGTATTTGAGCAGGCACAATTGGTTTTGCTGGCAACCGCCAAAAGACAACTCCATTGCTTTGAGAAAGTAGGAAAGAGAAAGGAGAACAACACGTAGTCACCCTTAAATTTGAAGCTGGCAGAGCAAGAGGAAGACAAAAGGAAAAATACACTGAAAGCAGGAACTGCTGATGCTGGAGAATCTGAGATAACAGGGTGTGAAGCTGGATGAACACAGCAGGCTCAGCAGCATTAGAAGAGCAGGAAAGCTTGACGTTTCGGGTCGGGGCCCTTCTTTAGAAATGGGGGAGAGGAAGGGGATTCTGAAATAAATAGGGAGACAGGGGGAGGAGGATAGAAGATGGATACTATCAGTTCGCAACAAACAACTACACTTCCCAGTCGCGAACCATTTCAACTCCCCGCCCCCACTCCTCGGACGACATGTCCATCCTGGGCCTCCTGCACTGCCACAATGACGCCACCCTAAAGATTCAGGAACAGCATCTCATATTTCCCTTTGGAAACCCTGCAGCCCAAGGGTATCAAAGTGGGCTTCACAAGCTTCAAAATCTCCCCTCCCCCATCCACATGCCAAAACCAGCCCAGCTAGTCCCACCTCCCTAACCATTCCTCCCACCTCAAGCCCCATCCTGTCCCCAGCCACAAACCCTTGACCTGTCCGTCCTTCCTGGACTGACCTATCCTCTCCCTAATTCCCCACCTACATTCACCTTCACAGGCTCTAACCATGCCTCTTTAACCTGTCTGTCTCCTCTCACCCTATCTACTCCTTTATCCATCCTCTATCCATCCATCCCTGTCTCCCTTTTTATTTCAGAATCCCCCTCCCCCATTTCTGAAGAAGGGTCCTGACCCGAAACGTGAAAATTTCCTGCTCCTCTGATGCTGCTTGACCTGCTGTGTTCATCCAGCTTCACACTGTGTTATCTAGGAAAAATACACTGGCAGTTTAATGAGCTATGCTGGTATACAATTTGAGAACAACACCTAGATATTTGGCTGCTATTAAGGATCATTAATGTTGGCTTAAAACATTGCACCTGAAGAAGACAATTAAGAGAAATACTCATGTGAACATAGAAAATATTTGCGCTAATTCCTGGGTGTAGGAATTACAGTTACCATATTGTGGTACACCATATCTTTCATTCCTACATTTTATTAGATACCACTTTTGCATGCAGTTATGTCAGAATCTGTTTCTTAAATTTGGTTCAAACTCATTGAAGAATAATTCCACCTGATCCATTGTTTCTCACTGTATTGGTGAATTTATTCCCAATTATCATGTTATTGCAGAGGCCCTTAAAGTATTTCTTAACCAAGGAAATAGAAAGTAATCCTGTAAATAAAATGAGGGTGGGATTGTTTGCTACCAGATTTGTCATGGCGTCCTTTCAAAAAACAAACAATCTGACGCTTTAGATTAGAATTTTCAACAAGATTATCAAACAAACGTTTACCTGTATGGTTGAAACTTGACAAATACATCGAAATTTTGCAATGTCTGACTGAGTTAATCACAAAGTACCAATCACAAATGTTGTGCTTGTGTGGCAGGCTTGCACCTCAGAAGAAGGCAATGGCCTGCTCTCTGGTGGGAACTCTGTGTTAAACATTGTCTGGAGTGGCTCAGGAATTCCATTCTGGTATTGCCCTCTTTCACATTTGCTGCAGAGTAAGGCAGTGTGCTGGGAATATGCAGGGTTCCCTTGCCTCTGATTTCTCAGAATCTGTTGCACTTTCTGTTTCTGTTTACCTCTCCAGTGCTTCTGCAGACAGTTTCGCTGACCATGCCAACTAGCAAGTGTCTTCCATTTGTCAGTGTCGATGACCATCATCGTTGTATGTCATTTAGAGAGAACCTTGTAGAAGAGGGAATCACACCTGGGATGTTGTGCCCCAGGGACCAATTCACTTGCCTGAAGGTCTTTGGATGTACAGTCATCATTGATCTGATAAATGCTGAGCCAATGTAGATGTTGATAACTTAAAAATGAGTGCGTGTTGGTTAGATTGCCATGCTTCAGATATTTGAATTGATGGCTTTGTCCTGCGAAGAGATGCCAAATCTATGTTTGGGGATTGAAAGTGGAAACCCTTCTGCCATTTTTCCTGTATAACATATGTGGTCCAAATCTCTTTGCACTATGTACTACCTTCAAGTATAATCTAGGGTGAACACAGTCACCAAGGAAACTCTAGACATTGCAGAAAGTCTGTCTGTTGTGACTGAGATAGACATCAAACCCACAGGGTAGGAGTTTATGAGATAACAATCTGGATGAACACAGCAGGCCGAGCAGGAAAGCTGACATTTTGGGCCTAGAGCAAGTTTGCCATTGAGAAAGTTCCAATGGTTGAATTTTTCAAGCAGAGAAAACCTCTGCACAAACTTCTCTGTCACTTCTGGAGTGAGGGATGCAGTGATCCCTTTGCGATATGCATATCACAAAGATTGTGACCCTGAAGAAGAACAAGGGCCATTACAGTGATTGCAAGAATTTTTGAGGCATTTCCTTGCTAGGCATCATGGGAATGTATTTGGCCTGTGTTGCTCTTGTCAAACTGCTCATCCTGGCTGATTTGTGATCTGAAAGATTACAAGGCCCTTAAGAATCTTATATGCTTCAATAAAGTCACCTCTCATTCTTCACAAAATCAGAGAATTGTTATGCCTCAGCAGGACAGCATTCAATCCATTGTGCCTGCACTAGCTCATGAAATGACCATCATCACCAAGTACCAATTTCCTGCTTTTTCTCTATACCATTAGCCCAATACTTTGATCCAAATAATCATCCAATGCAGTTTTAAATGCCTCAATCGAACCTGCCTCCACCATACGCAAGGGGAAAAAGTTGTTTGTTACATCACCCTTTCTTCTTTTGCACATCACTTTAAATCTAAACACTTTTGATAATGCCCCTTTCATAAATGAAAATATCTTCTGTCTATCTACTCAATGCAGTTCTCTTTCATATTAAAATGAAATCCTCTGTTAAATCTCCTCTCAGTCTTCTTCTCTCCAAAGAAAACAGTTCCACTTCTTCAATTAACCTTTTGTTTTCAATCATAACTGCAGTTTCACATTCCTGAAATCAGTCTTGTAAATTGCTTCTGCACTCTGCCCAGTACATATAATTCTTTCCTGTAATGTGAGCCATTGACTGTGCAGAGTACTCCAGCTGCGGTCTAACAAGTGTCTTATACACAGGTTCAATGTCACTATCTTATGCTTATATTCTTTACCCCTTATTAATATAGCTGTACTCTTTAGTAATCACTCTTTCCATTTGTCCTGCCACTTCCAACAATCTGTGCACATCTACATCCAGTTTCCTTGGCTCCTGCACCTTCTTTAGAATTGTACCCTCTATTTTATGATATTTTTCAATTTTTTTTTTACCAAAGTGCACCACCTCAAAGCTCTGAAGAAGAGTCACTAGACTCAAAAAATTAACTGTGACTTCTGTCCACAGATGCTGCCAGACCCACAGAGCTTTTCCAACAATTTCTGTTTTTATTTCTGATTTCTAGCATCCACTGTTCTTTTGCTTTTTTGCATCACCCCTCAGTTGTATGTAGAGAATCTCATCTATCACCTATCCAGCCATTCCACTAGGTTGTCAACATCCTTCTGGAGTTCAACTGTCCTCACAGTTTCCAACTCTTCCAAATCCCGTTTGATTTGCCAACTTTGAAACTGTCCAAGACCCAGATCATTGATATATATCAGGAAAGGTCAAGTTCCCAATTCCAGACCCTGAGGAACTCAACTATGAAATTTCCTCCATCCCAAAAAATATCCATTGACTCTATTTCCTATCACTCAGCCAATTTTGTATCCACATTGCTACTCTCCCTTTTATACCTGTATAACTTTTCTCACGAGCCTGTTTAATTTGATTGTATCAAATGCCTTCTGGAAAGCCGTATATATCACTTCATTGAGCCATTCTCTATCTCTCAAAAACACACCAGCAAATTAGTTAAACATGACTTTCCCTTTAGAAATTCATGCCTAGTCTTCCTAATCAACCCACCTTTTTCCATGTGATTACTAATTCTGTTTTGAATAATTGTTTCTAGAAGCTTTCCCATCAATGAAGTTAAAGTAACTAGTCTGTAATTGCTGGGATTATCCTTACAAACTTCCTTGGACATGGCCATATTGTTTGCAGTTCTCCAGTCTTCTGGCACCTCCCCTGATTCAATGGAACACTAAAAGATTAAGGAGAATGGTCCCCCTCCAATTTCTGACCTCACTTCCTTCAAACTCCTTGGATGCATCTCATTTAGTCCCGTGTCTTGTCAACTCTAAATACTAACAGTCTATCCAAGACTTCTTTCTTATAAATTTTCAACTTTCTAGTGACAGAGTTCCCTCCTCTATTACCATGGCCTAGGCAGCATCCTCCTTTATTGTAACGTCATTTACCACCTCAGCTTTACCCCGTCTCCATGTGGGGTAAAATCCCCTTTTTGGTCTCTGACCAGCCTAATCCTCCTTTAACCACGCTTGTATGACTATAGAAAACGTTGGAATTTCCCCTCATGCTAGAAGCTGGTCTTTTGTCATAGTTCCTTTTTGTTTCTCATCTTTACTTTTTCACCTTCTCTTGTAAACCTTCAGTATTCCTGTTGGTTCTCAATTGGTTCTGTCTAACACCTATCATAAGCACACAGGGACTTAAAATTCTCCAGCTCTCATTTTAGCTGTATCGATCTCAGGGATACTTCTTTACAAAGTGTTATTAATCCTAATTCTTTAGTTTTCAAAAAGTTTACAAAGCTGTTCTGTGGAAAGGAAGCAAAGAGGCGCTGGTATTGAAGTGGTGGAGTGTTCATCCTGACATTGTGGAGTCATTGATGGTGACAGTCTTTGTCCTTACCTAGGGCTGGTGCAGGGGAATTCCTAGTCTTGACTGAAATAGATAATGGCTCAGTTCCCTGGATCCTCTCTCTCTCTCTTTCTCTCTGTGTCTCTCCACCTACCCTATATTGACAAACCTTATTTCAGGGGCTGGCTGTCGTTGCTATGTCAGTGGTCTTACCGAACCCTCTCACCCAATGATCACAGGCAGTGACCTGTGATGCTAGGATGACTATTATTCTCTTGTTCGCCTCCATTGTAGGTTAATTTTCCAAACTCTCAATAACAAAAATTTATTTTCAAAAACATTGTACTCGTCATAGGGCAGGGTGGTACCTGACAAATCTTTGTTTACACTTGCAGGCACCTAGTAACTACGATAGCACAGGTTTCTTGCAAGATTTATTATGCCACTTTCTGTGCAGTCTGTGTGTTGTTACTGAATTAGAATTTTGCAATGATATGTCCTTTTCATGCAACTGAAGACCATGAAAAGAACTTTCATGGTGTCTGTCATCTGAGTGGGAGATTGTAACAGCAGGATATCAAATTTGGTCAACCTGAGCAGTCTGCATCCTTGCTAGCCATTCTTGAAACAACAAACATGGACCCTGTTTTGGAGTTGCTTGAAGGCTCACTCTGCAAGTAGGTGAAATATTCTTGTCCTATTTTTGCTACGGCAAAGTTTATGTAAGCATTATGTTGAGATGCTCGAGCAATTTGGAGATATTTCTTGTACATGATAAGAATGGAAAGTGAAGTACTCCTTTTGCATGAGTATGGATACTTGTTGCAGCAGTATATGGCCTGCAACATGACTAGCACCTGTAGAGGGTTGCCTGGCAGGAGGAAGGACAAGGAGGCCTCTTCCTAGAGGCATGACCCAAAAATGGTGTTCTCGGAATGCCATCATTTGTAACCTAGGGACACAACAGTGATTGAGGAGACTACAATCCCAAAGGAGATCATTACAAACGAGCTTGTAGCCACAAAGTATGGCCAATGCATGTTCAGGTCATCAACCTTCTAACATACCTTCCAGCTAGAGCAAATAGTTCACCATTCACAGACATGACGAGAATGATCACAGACACACCATATATAAGGAGAGAGGACTTGATTTTTTTTCCCCCTGAGGAGGAATATTCAGATGGCTTTTTCAGAAGTGATGTCAGTCCACCGTGTTAGTGGGATGAAATACTGCTCTTTGAACTTGCCATTGGAGTGCAAATGCACTAATAGTTCATCTTAGTTAAGGTCCCTTAGCAGCAAGCATGGTCTATTTGACCTCCACTCCAGATTGATCTCTGGTCTTTAAAACACTCCGCATTGTGACTGATGACCTCTTCCTGCCATTTCCATCATGCAAGGTCAGATGACTTCAACAAAAGCCATGGTGAACATTACTACCCACTTTAACATAATGTTATTTGCATAATCAGATGTACAGCTGTATATTTTGTTACCTAGTTATTAATAAATGTGGTGAAAAGCTGAGACTCTTGTACAGATCCCAGTTGTCACATCCCATCAGTCAGAAAAATTCTGTTTATTCCTGATAACACACTGATTATCAGCATGCCACAGGTTCTCCCCTGATACCATACACTCTGTTTTTGTTGGTAATTCCTGTGTCTCAGCTTATCATATGAATTCAGAAAATCCATAAAGACAGTATCTGTAGGCATTTTTCTTAGTTTTCTTGTTAGTGACTTCAAGAATGAATTATGCAAGTCATAAATAAACACATGCTGATATAATTGTATCTCATGTTGTTCAGATGCTCAGTTTGTTTCTTTTGATACTTTTCTGTTACTTCCTCAGAATTAGTAACATAATACCTAGATCTAGAGGAAAATTATGATTAACATAAATGTCATTTCCAGGTGTATTTCTATTTAGATGCACCACAAATATAAAGATCTCTATTTTTCAATCTTTTTCTCTTATTGACCAAGACTGAATCCAGGCAAGTGATAATAAGAACAAAATTTTGAAAGCTTAGGCCAACTCAGGTGATGAGAACAGGTGAGCAAAGATTCAAGATAACAAGGTGTAAAGCTGGATGAACACAGCAGGCCAGGCAGCATCAGAACAGCAGGAAAGCTGATGTTTTGGATCTGGACCCTTCTTCAGAAATAGGGGAGGGGGAAGGGCACTCTGAAATAAATAGGGAGCGGGGGAGGTGATGATGGAAGGTGGATAAGGGAGCAGATAGGTGGAGAGAAGGTCAAGTGGGGTGGGGATGGAGACAGTAATGGTGAGTGTAGGTAGGGAGTGTGATGGGGGTTGGTCAGTTGAGGGAAAATGGACAGGTCAAAAAGGCGAGTATGAAACTAGTAGGTAGGAAATGGGGGTGGGGGTTGGCCAGTGAGGTGGGAGGAGCGGATAGATGGGAGAAAAGACGCACGGGTCAAGGAGGTGGAGATGAACTGGGCTGGTCTTGGGATGAGATCGGAGTTGGGGAGATTTTGAAGCTTGTGAACTCCACATTGAGACCATTGGTTTGCAGGGTTCCAAAATGAAATATGAGGTCTTGTTCCTGTAGGCTTCAGGTGGCATCTTTGTGGAAGTGGAGGAGGCCTCGGATGGACATCTCATCCAAGGAGTGGGAGGGAGAGTTGAAGTGGTTTGCGACTGGAAAGTGCAGTCGTTTGTCATGAATTGAGCGTAGGTGTTCCACAAAGCGGTCTCCAAGCCTCGGCTTGGATTCCCCGATGTAGAGAGGGGAACAGCGGATACAATATCCACATTAGCAGATGTGCAGCAGAACATCTGTTTAATGTGGAAGTTTTTCTTGGGGCCTGGGATGGGGGTGACGTGGGAGGTGGAGGGGCAGTTGTAGCACTTCCTGCAGTGCAGGGAA
Source organism: Stegostoma tigrinum (assembly GCF_030684315.1). Taxonomy (NCBI): domain Eukaryota; kingdom Metazoa; phylum Chordata; class Chondrichthyes; order Orectolobiformes; family Stegostomatidae; genus Stegostoma; species Stegostoma tigrinum. The sequence goes on from NC_081370.1 coordinate 9,506,263, forward strand.
AAGTGCCAGGGATGGTGGGGCTAGTGGGGAGTATGGAGCAGATGAGGGAGTGACGGAGAGGCAGATAAGGATGGGGAGGGAAAAATGTCCTTGGTAGTGGGATCAGATTGCAAGTGGCGGAAGTAGTGGAGATTCAAATAGTTCATAAATGTCTTGCTTTTAGAAACAAGAAATATAGGAAGTTAATTTCTCCTTGTAAAAACAGTATTTTGTTCATTCAAGCATATGATGAAAATATAACGCAAATGAATTGTTTCAAACTGTGCGAGATTCCAAAGAAACTTTTAATTTCCACCTTCAGTGAAGAAAAATGCATGTGGCTTTTGAGAGAGCATGTGAAAGATCAGCAGTTAATGTAAAGGGGAACCCAAAAGAATCATCTGTATAATATGAATATTAAAAGGCCAGTAAAAGGTGGGGCATTGCTCATTTGGGACCATAAACAGGATCTAAGCATGGAAGCAGAGATCCTAAATTAGTACTTCTCATTTGTTTTACCAAGGAAAAATGCTGTCTAAATAATTGTGGAAGAGAAGGCAGCTGAGGCACTATGAAGAGGAGGCCTTAGAACAGCTAGCTATACTTAAAAGTCGATTAGTCACCAGAACTAGATGGAATACTAAGGGAGGTAGGGGTGGAAATTGTGGAGATTTTCCAAAGAAATGGAGGGTGATGCCAGAAGACTGAGGAATTGCAAATGCTACATGTTTGTTCCTAAAAGCGGGTGTCAGGAGAGATTAATGCAAGAAACGTCAGTGGTTGAAGATTTTAGAAATGTGATATCTCAGCCAGTGTGTATAATCAATAGTGTTATGAAAGTGTATATATTTCAATTAGGAAATGGCAATTCATTTAATGACGTTGATTTTAAATGGTAAAGTGATGATAATTGTAACTAGCTGAGTTGCTCTTCCAGAGAACTAGTCTTGTTTGGAACAAAAACAGAAGTTGCTGGAAAAGCTCAGCAAGCCTGGCAACATCTGTGAATTAAAAATCAGAGTTAATGTTTTGGGTCCGGTGAATCTTGGAGCCAAGTGGCCCCTTTTTGTGCTGTAAATGACCTATGATTTTATACTTCAGAAGCCAATATGCAGAGAAACATTCTATATAACAATTTCGCACGCATATTCTAATTTAGTGAGCTCTAAGGTGCGGTATAAATCACAAGGGTTGAAGTCTGCTTTTGACAGTGAAAAGACAAAAACCAAAAGCAATGACGTGATAAATATGTATGTATTTATTTATTAGCATTATTACTTAATTTCTTCTGCGCATAGTAAGAATTTTCACTGGAATAGGACTTTGGATAATAAATAGACATTTTTTCAGAATAATCTTGTTTAATTAGGAACTAACGTGAATAAAAACAAAATGAACAGTTAATAAACACCAGCATTGTGAAGTTTGGAAGTAAGAAGCAAACAGAATGAATTTGATTCACCAGAATATTTGATTCGTTTTAAGTGAGCTTTATACGCTTCTGAGCACTTGCTCGTCTCCCATGCCTTGGCTTTCTTTCCTTAAGTTGGTTTTCTTGTAGGTCATTTTCTAAGTTTGCTTCCCTTTTACTTTTGTTGGATTCATTTACTTCATTAAAGCTTATGAAGTCTGTCTGTTTCTCTAAATTGATCAAATTGAGCTTGTCTCCACTTTCATTGATCCTGTCTGGATTGCGTTTTGCTCGAGATAGTTCATGGATTGTGCTGTTTGAAGGTGAGCTGGTTGGTTCCTCACAGTTATTTTCCATGCAGTCACATGTATCCACATAGACATAAGAGTATTGAATAGTATTTCCATCAGGACATATTAAAGTAATCTCTCTTTTGTGGGTCTTTATCTCTTGACAACAGTTACATTTGTGCTCCATTGAATTTACTTCTGAAGAATACCTATTATTAGACATATTTTAAGAGAATTAAAACATGAGAAAATATGAACTCCTTTCTAAGCTGTTTCATGAAGCCACAGCATTAAAATTCATCCAATAATGTGGAGAATTTCCCAGGTATGTCTTGAATGCAAAAACAAATCATATTCAGTCATTTACTGTTCTCCCGTCAATCATTAGCAAATTGATGGAAGATGTCATCAACAGTGTTGCTATGTACTCAACAACAAACTGCTCACTGTTGCTCAATTTGGTTTCTTCCAGGGCCACTTGGCTGTTGACCTCTTTACAGCCTTAGTTCCAACATGGGCAGAACAGCTAAATTCTAATGCTGATAGGAGAGTGGCTGCTCTTGACATCAAGGCAGTATTTAATTGACTGTGGTGTACAAGAGCTTCAATAAAATTGAAGTGAATGTGAATAACAGGCAAAATTCTCCATTAGTTGGAGTGATTTTTAACACAAAGGAAGAAGATTATCATTGTTGCAGGTAAATCATCTCAGCTTCAGGACATCTCTGCAGGAGTTGCTCAGAATAGTGTCCTGGACCCAACCATTTTCAGCTGCTTCATTTATGACCTTCCTTCATTGTAAGGTCAAAAGTAGGATGTTTGCTATAATTGCACAATCTTAAGGCCCCTGTGAAACTCTTCAGATCCTGAGAAAGTCTATTCTGCACTCTACAAGCCTTGGTCAAATTTGGGTTTGGATAAGTGGCAAGTAACGTTGGTGACAAGTTCCAAGCAATGAATATCATTAACTATGGAGAATTTAACTATCTTACCCTGGTCTTCAACAGCATTATCATTCAAAGTGTTCCACTATCAACATCCTGGGGTTACTCACTGACCAGAAACTGAACTGAGTCAACTGTGTAAATAATGGGCTTAGTTTTACAGACCACCAAAGCCCCTCCAATTAAAAGCTCCTCAGGAACATAGGATATTCCTCCTCAGAGAACAGCTGGCCAATCAGAGGAAAGTCTCTTGTACTGGCACATCACAGGGGCAGGGGTGGAACACTGATATTGGATTTGGACCAACAAGAGGTGAGCTGCTGTGGTTCAATCCCAGGAAATGAGATTGGTCTCCCTCAATGCAAGAGTGTGTGGCTTAGAGGGGAACTTGCAGGTGGTGGATTCCCAAGGGGTTGATTCCCTTATTCCTTAAGGTGGTGGCACGCTATGAACAAAACAAAATGAGACTAATGTGTTGTATACAATATAAGGAAGATCATTTGAGGTGAGAGCTACATAAGGCAATTGCTACTTACATAGAGTTTGCATGCCCTCTCTGTTGCGAAAGAAGGAGTAAAGGTCAGGGGAAGAGAGAAATATGGAGGTCATTACAACTCAGAAGGTCCTGCTGATGGCTTTTGAAGAGATGTTCCCTACTTACCACCACGAGACCACAACCACCAGATGATTGGAGTAGGCATCTCCCATCTGGCAGTTAAATCTCAGTGTGAAACAGTGATGCCTTTTAGGGGAAATTAATTGCTCACTTCAGGCTTTTGATCTAGTAGTCGTTGAGCTGCCCACAATACACTTTCCACTTGTAAAACTGTGGTAGGGACAGGTGTGTGCAAGTTTGTGGCAGACAGACTACTGGTTGGATTTTATGGACACCTCCATAAACTCGCTACGGCCTTTAAAATTGCTAATAGGGGTACAAGAGCAGAGCAACAGCTAGAAGTTCGACAGTGAATAACTCATCTCCTGGCTCCTGTTCACCATTTACAAGGCACAAAATATGAGTGCAATGGAATTCTTTCCACTTGTCTGGATGAATGCAACTGAAAAATCACTTATGCAGAACATTAGCTCAGCACCCTATCCACCACCTCAAACAGTCACAGCCTCCATCCTGAAACACACCGACAGCACTGCTTACCATCTTTGAGACAAACTGCAACAACTTGCTTAGGCTGTTTGAAAATCTCCATCGCCTTAAGGAATAAGGGAATCAACCGCATGGGAATCCACCACCTGCAAGTTCCCCTCCAAGCCACACACTAAACTGACTTGGAAATATCTCGGTGTTCCTCTAATGCCACTGGGTTAAAATTCTGAAACTTCCTCTGAACCAGCACGTGGATGTACCTATATGACACTGACTCCAAAATGGGTGGCTCACCACCGACTTCTCAACGGATATTAAGCATGGGCAATAAATGGTTTACCAGTGATGCGCACACGCTATGAACAAAACAAAATGAGACTAATGTGTTGTAAACAATATAAGGAAGATCATTCGAGGTGAGAGCTACATAAGGCAATTGCTACTTACATAGAGTAAGTACCACATGTTCCTTCACATTCTGCAATTTCTACTTTCTTTGATGATTGGCATCCATCATGCGTTATCTGGATCATTTTTTTTGTTCTCTTACAACTCTGTTTTTCTTGGCCTAGATTATAATTATAAACATGAATATTTAGAAATAAAAAACAGGATTTCAACATGAAATGAGAACAGCAGCAGTTATTGTCGCTAATAGATTTGAAACCTAAAAAGAATCATAGGAATTATAATTAATAAAATAGGCATATTATTATTTTGTTTTCCTAAAGCTAGAGGAAAGAGTATCTCACTTATGATATTTGTCCATTTATATTTGAAATGTTAATTTTACAATAAAGGTGAATACTTTTTTCACCAATTAAATTGGTGAGTAAAATTTGAATTCAATAATAAAATGCAAGCAAAATACTACAGATCTAAAACTTTGAAATAAAAACAGGAAGTATTTAAAATATTCAGATCTGGCCGCATCTGAGAGAAAAACAAGGGCTCCGATAATCGGATGGCCAGATGGATGTTGGAGCAGCATGGATTGGAATTGTGCATGGGAAGCCTGTGGTCCAGGTGATGTTCACTATGTGACCAGAAAATTGATGATTCCAATGGGCAATTCTCCTGCTTCTGGAACCTTCCAAATGAATCAAATTCAGAGAACTTGGGGTCTCATTCAATTATGCTCATAGTTATCCAGGAAAGGTTAGTGGATTAAAAACCGAGACCAACTCCTTGGTAATGATTAAACTGATCTCCAAATCAACCACTATCTGCTCTCAACTACCCTCCCAACTCTGTTTCCATCTGATGGAACTCCTGGACTCTGCTCCAACTTGCTGCCAGGCCCAACATTGCTCAATCCCTTCCAGCCTCGAAACACACATGCTTTCTGCTGGACCCGACACGAACTACTGTGTGCCACTCATGACACTGTCTATCCCTCCTGGATCAGACACCTCCTCTGTCCTCTCCCTCATCCCTAACCTAACAACTCCTCCCATTTGGCTTAAATCTGGTCTAAGCATTTCATCAATTACTTGGCAGCCTATATATATATATATGACGATGCCACCTGGTACCCGATTCTCCTGGCATCTTACCCTCATCACACTCTTATTTCTTAACCAACTTCTTTTTGAATAGAGAGAGACTGCAGATGGCTATAGCATTGGGAGATTTGGCAGCCATTGTGCATAAATCACAAAAAGTTAGCATCCCAATTCAGCAGGTAATAAAGAAGACAAATAGAATGTTGGTTGTGATTTGAAAAGGAATAGATTATAAAAATAGAAAGTTCTTATTAAGTCTATCAAATCAGAGTTGGCGTAGACAATGAACAGTCCCCCTTATCTACGGAAAGATGTATTGGCATTGGAGGAAGTCCAGTAAAGGTTCACTGGCTGATTCTTCAAGATGTTCACATGAAAATTCAGAGTAATAGAGATAAATTATTTCCACTGGTTAGCGATTTTAGAATTAGGGGCATGGACTGAGAATTAAGGCTAGACCGTTCAGAAGAGATTTAGAAAACACTTCTACACCCAAAGTGTGGTCGAGGTTCGGAATTCTTTTCCATAAACGACAGTTGATGCTGGATCAGTTGTCAATTTAAATCTGAGATAAATGTTTGTTAAGCAAAGGTATTATGAGATAGAGGCCAAAGGCAGATATATGGAGTCAGGCCACGTATCAGTCATGATCTCATTGAATGGCAGAAGAGGCTGAAAGAACTGAATGGCCTACTCCTGTTTCTACGTTGCTATGCACCTAGAATTCTGCTTACCTGGACTCAAGTTCTTACCTACCCATCTGGTGTCCCACTCCTGGTATCCTGGCATCCTACTGTCTTAGTATCTGAACATCACACTTATATTGTGCATTTACCCTTTGACAGCAGCTGTCAGATTTGCTGTTAAGGACTTTAACTGTAAAAATATGGCAGCTGACTGCTGTGAAAAGGGGATGTGATTTGCCGTTCTTTGATAGTTCTATCCTATGAAAGAGCTGTCAGGATAGAAGTATGGTTTGCATTTCTGATGGAGCCCTGAGTGAAATCTCCTCTCAGAAATGGACAGCCCCATGAAAAACCCTGAATTAAAACAAAATACTGTGCACACTGGAAATCTGCAGCAATCACAGAATGCTGGAGAAACTCAGCAGGTGTAGCAACATCTTTAGAGAAAAACAGAGTTAACGTTTTGAGTCCATTATGACTTTCCTTCAGAATTCTGCTAACGTTGTTTCTCTCTCCACGGGTGCTGCCTTACATACTAAGTTTCTCCAGAATTCTGTCTTTTTTCCACCTTGGAAAATCAGGTCCATGGCATTTAATCCTGTCATCCAATTTGTTGATATACATCGTGAAGGCCTGAGGCCCAAGCAATGATCACTGTGGCATGTCACTAGTCTCCAGCTATCACTTTTTAAAAGATCCATTTATTTCTACACTCTTGTGTCTGCTCACGAATTTTCAGTCCATTACCCCCAACCCCACGTATTTTAATATTATACTTGAGCATTTTATATGGAAGAACAAAAGCTGTCTGAAAATTACAAACACTACATCCACCAGTCCTCTTTTCACTAGTTACATAATTCAAAAATACTTCAGATCCAAAAATAGAAGTTGCTAGAAAAGCCCAGCAGGTCTGGCAGCATCTGTGAAGAAAAAGTCAGTTAACGTTTTGGGTCCGGTAACCCTGAAGGGCAACTTCTGTTTTTGCTCCTGATTTACAGCATATGCAGTTCTTTTGGTTTTCAAAAAAACACCAGTTGGTTTGTCAATCTTGATCTTACTTTGATAAATTGTATTAACTTTGTCTGATCCCACTGATTGTTTTCCATGTGTTCTGTTGTTGCATCTTTTACAATAGATAGCAGCATTGTCCGTGTTACTAATGTGAGATGATCATGTTTGCAATTCCTGTTTTCTTCTTCCTTTTTTAACTGTTGGGTTATATTTGTCACTCTTCAATCTGCAATGACTTTCCAGAAACAACAGGATTTTGGAAGATAAAAACAAATATATCAATGATCTCCATGTCCACTTGCTTTTGCCCCCAGCAAGTAGATTAGACCTGGAAATCTGTCAGCTTTCAGTCAGATTAATTTCATCGAATTCCAACAATGTGGAAGAGGCCCATTGAGTCCATACCAACCTTCCAAAGAGCATCCCACACAAACTCAACCCTCTATCACTGCATTTCCCATGGCTAATCCACCTAGTCTGCCCATCTTGGACTGTGGGTGGAAACCAGAGTCAATTCACACAGACACAGGGAGAAAGTGCAGCAAACTCCATACAGACAGTTGCCCTTGGGTGCAATAGAGCCTGGGTCCCTGGAGCTGTGAGGTAGCAATGCTAATGACTGAGCCACCATGCCACCCCAATTAAATTATTCCACTTTTTAAAAAATAATGTTATTTCCTTCAATTCCTCCTTCCCTGTAAACCCATGCTTCCCTAGCATTTCTGCAAAGTCAGTTGTGTCTCCTTCTGTAAAGACAGAAATAAAGTAGTTGTTTAATTACTCTTCTACTTCCTTATTCTCAACAGTTAATTCTCCCATTTCAGACTGTAAAGGACCTCTATCCATCTCCACTAACTTTTTTTACATACTTTTAATAGATTTTAAAGTCCTCTACATTCCTTACAAGTTTACTCTCATACTCTATTTGTCCCCTCTTAATTAATCCCTTGGTAAATTCTAAATTGCTCCCAGTCCTCGGGTTTCCTACTTTCTCTGGCAATGTTCTATGATTTCCCTTTGGATTTAATACTATTTTTAATATCTTCTGTCAGCTATAGTTGGGCCACTTTTTGCTAATAGGCAATCCATTAACATTTTCTTCCCCTTGTCCCTTCTTAGCATCAAACTGATTCTATATTTAGATTTTCCAAGCCAATATCCTTTATCACTATTACATTGATTGCAGCCTTTACTAACAAGTCAACCCTACCTCTTTTTCATTTCTGCCTGTGCTTCTGAAATGTTGAATATCCATGGATTCATTTCCCAGCCCTGGTGACCCTGTAGCCTTGTCTCCATGATCACAGTTACAGCACATATGTTTACACCTGTTGGCACTGTTTAGTCATCTACCCTATTATGCACGTTCCTTTAGATATATGTTTTGACTTGGATTTTTAACATTGCTACACATTTTGATAATGCTATGGCCTGTGAGAATATTGGTTCCAGTTATGTTGGGGTGCAACCCCTTAAGATGGTACAGGTTCTACCTTCCTTGGAATCCATCCCATTGCCTCAGAAATCTAAATCTTGCCATCCTGCACCAGTTCTCCAGCCACAAATTCCCCTGATCTATTCTCCTGCTCCAAATGTCTCTAGCATGTGCCACAATCCTGATTTTACCATGTTTGAGGTTCGGTTTTTTAATTTGTCAGTTCCTTATATTCTGGCTGCAGGGCTTCATCCCTCAGTTTACCCCTAATGTTGTTTCTAAAATGGATTACACCTCTGACTATTTAAAGAAAGATGTATGATCTATAAACATCATATTTCAGACTTTGGATTTCAAAGAAATTGACATATGGGTTTTAGTCTAATTTTGTGAAGGGATCTGAAATCAATTAGGTCAGTCTTTCTAAAACCATGATTTTAAAGAAATCTGTTATTCCTGGAGTGTCACTACAATTTTGTTTACACTGAAGGATGTTATGACCATAGAGAGAAAACATTAAGCTTTTTTGTAGCAGAAACTGAGATGAACAAGTTTTGATTTCGTTCAAAAGTCTTTTGGCAGTTCGAAGAGTACCTGATTGGGCTCAGAAGCAAGTAGTCTCTCCTGGAAAATTACACTGTTCAGCAGTTAATCAAATAAGAGTGTAGTTTGTGGAGCTTCCACACTGGGAGTATTTGATTGAAACTATGCAGATTATTAAAACAAATGAGTTATTGGAATAGTCAAGGATTCAGAACTGAGAAGAAGCAGTTAAGTCGAACTTATAGATTCAGTTGGGAAGGAATTTCTCTGGACTTTTGTGTAACTGTAATATGATGTTGTTGGGGATAGATGAGATTTTGCATTGCCATGTGTTTTGAAAATTTATGAAGTGTGGTGTAATTGAATAGGGTTGGTTTAATTTATTTTCATTTCTGTTGTGCAATAAACTTCCTTTATAACAAAGAACAAAGAACAAAGAAAATTGCAGCACAGGAACAGGCCCTTCGGCCCTCCAAGCCTGTGCCAATCCAGATCCTCTGTCTAAACCTGTCACCTATTTTCCAAGGATCTGTATCCCTCTGCTCCCTGCCCATTCATGTATCTGTCTAGATACATTTAAAATGACGTTATCGAGCCCGCCTCTACTACCTCCGCTGGCAAAGCGTTCCAGGCACCCATCACCCTCTGTGTAAAGAACTTTTCACGCACATCTTCCTTAAGTTTTTCCCCTCTCACCTTGAAATTAATGTTTAAACTAAATCTGCGGTCTTGTGTATTAAAGATGTGTAAAGATGAAATAAAAACAAAATATGATCTGTCAAGTCAGATTTCATTTTAGGATCTGAATTATCCAGGGATAACATCAGCTAAGATAATACACTGTTCCATCCTCTCCCTTCCAAACGCTGGCATGGGAAGGCAACATCCTGGTATCATATCTTTGGCTGTAGAAATAGCTATCTATTGTCCTTATGACAGAATGCCCGATCAGTGATACTCTTTAACCACTTACTCCAAGCAGGTGAGTCAATCATGGTGTCGCAGACTTGACTTTCACTGCACTCCCCTCAGAAATCATCTTCCCCAATGACATGCAAAATGGAAAATCTGTCAGAGAGGGAGACGAGCCCAGGGGACTCCTCAACAATATGCCTAGTATTTATACTTTGTTTGGTAATAGCTGGTACATTTCTGCCAGCGAACTCTTTGCTTGCATGGTGAACACTTGACTGTACATGCCATCTAGAAAATCTCAATCTTGCAGATGATCCAGCCACCAGTTCAGACCTGAAATGCAGTTGGAAACACTTCCTATACAGGTACTCACCTTAAACATTGTAAGGGTCTCTGACTGAGCTGCAACCCATGTCTTAAATTATTTTCCTTACATTTTCTTTCTCTTCTTTAAAAATAATAAATTATGATATGATATGAAATATATGGTACATGAAATGAAATTATGATAATAAATGATATCCAGGCTTGGGCTGATAAGTACAAAGTAACATTTGTGCCATACTAGCGATTACCATCCCTACAAAAGAGAATTTAACCATTGTGCCTTAACATTTAATGACATTGCCATTATTATCAACATCTTGAGGGTTACCATTGACCAGAAACTCAACAGGACCAACCATACGAATACTGTGGCTTCAAAAGCAGGACAGAGTGGGAATCCTGCAGAGGATAACTCAGCTCCTGACTCCCCAAACTTGCATCAGCTATCAGACATATGTTTTTGGGGTGAGTGGGCAGTGGTAATTTTAAAGGACAAGTAATCCAGAACCCCAGATTAATGCTGTGGGGACATGAATTTGAATCCCACCGTGGCGAATGGCGAAATGTAAATTCATTAAAGATCTGGAATTAAAGGCTAGCTAATTGTGACCATATAACCATTGTTGATTGTTGTAAAAACCCAGCAAGTTGCACTTCTGTCCTTTAAGGACAGAAATTTGTTGTGTTTACCTTCATTGGCGTACATGTAGCTCCATACCCACAGCAATGTAGTTGAGTCTTAATTGTCATCTGGACAATTAGGGGCGGGCAATAGGTGTGGCACCTATGTACTACGAATGAATTTTAAAGGATATTAGCAATGTAATGGAATAATCCAAAATTACCTAGGCAGCAATATTCAGAAGTTTGACACATCTGGAACTAAGCATCACATCTGCAAACTCCATTCACTCTCACACCTAGTGATACTCAATAGCGGCAGTGTGTACCATTAACAAGACTGACAGAACTTCACCAAGACCCCTTTAAACAGCACGTTCCAAACTTACAATCATTACCGTCTAGATGAATGCTGGGAATCTGGACCTGGAAACAGTCTTTGTAGTGTTTCTGAGTTAACAAGAATCTTAGCCATAATGTCGGGAAAGGGTTTAAATAATTAATGTCTACCTAAGCATTGGCCAATAAACATGAAGTCTTGATCAGAAGAAATACAGTTGTTTTACATAAAGAACCAATGACTGAAAATGAGACAAATTATTGAGTGCAGACTTCACATTTGTCAACATTATGTATTCATAAAGACATTAACTGTTCTATTATTCATCAAAAAGCCAGGTGTCTGAACAGACAAACTTTTTCTACTGAGTTGTTTAAAAGACAAGGAACTCATTTTTAGACTTTATATATTAGAATATTGTCAGTTTTCAAACTTACATGTTTGACAACATCCATCATCAGTCATCATAATTGTGCCCTGAAATATCAAAGTTTTAATTGTAAAATTTCATACATTGTTAAAGATAATGTTACATTGAATTATATATTGTTCTAAAAGCATCATAAAAAGCGCTTATTAAACATCCAACAACTAATAACACGCTGGCGCAGGATTTCATTCATGATCCAAATTAACATCTGTCAGTTGTATGATTTTAACTTAACAATAAGGTATTTGTCCATCTTTTTGAGATCTGCATGTAATACTTTTAACTTCTAATCTTTGTCCTCAGTGAAGATGCAAGTAACAGCAGAGGGGTGCTGCATATTTTTGCTGCATGGCTTGAACCAGGTCAAGTGTCTTTCAGTTAGAATTTTTATATGCTAAATCAGCAAATACTTTATTTCCTTATTCTATTTGAATTGCTGTGTACAAATATTGAAAGATAGCATGAAAATAATTTTAATACTGTTATATGTTTAGTTGAATTTTAAACAGTACAATTGGAATTCCATTAAGTAGTTTGTTGAAATTTTTGCATACTCACTGGTTCACAGTCTTCTGGATGAAAATCAGGACAAACAAACTTGGAACTAGTCGATATTAAGCTATCATTAATTTGAAGACATCCATAAACTGTACAGTTGTTATAAGGTGATGACCACGTATAGCCAGGCTAGAATGGCAAGTCAAAAGATAATAGAGTTCAAAAAGTTGCATTATATTATTACATATTAAATTATGAATATGAGGTTTTGTTTAATTGAGAATAGACACTACCTGTTACATCTTAGGATAATATTATAATAGGTATTGTCAATTCTAGATGTGTCATGTGATAAAAGTCAGCCATTATTTTAAAGTGATAGCATATCATTTTATTTATTTTATTGTTGCAATCTGCCCATGAAATTTCCAGAAATCACTCAAAATGTTTGAATATTTTCATGACCACTTTTTCACAGCAGCTGATATTTATAATGCCCCAAACCAAGGACTAGATCAAAATAAACCAGAAAACTTCAAAAAAATCATGAAAAATGTAGATAACAAATGAGCTCTAGTAAAGTTTTAAATCATTCAGTAAAGTTTTTACTTGAAGACTGCCTCATCCAAAAATCTAATTTGGACTTGGGGACATTTTAGTGCAGAACACTAACTCTTGAAAGATGAACTGAGCACATTTAGTGTACATAATTCCATAGAATGCATCATTCAGTCAGCTGAATCACTAAAACTTTGTTTAAATATCTGGCATTTCCTTTTTGCCAGCCTTTCTTAAAATCACTTTGAAAGGCAGAAAGGCAAATTTCAGAATCTCTTGAGTCAAATTGATACTGTATATTTTTAAAAAATACGACTGAGGAGTAGGCTTTTTGGTTACTCAAGTCTGTTCCATCATTGAATTAGAACATGGCTCATCTGCTTTTATAACGTCATCTAAACCTAATAGACAAGAGATTAGAGAAAACTATATGTGTCTTCATTCAATGTTATTTCAACTGTCAAGAAGGTAAACAGCTGAATTTTGATAAAATAGGGGATGACAGATGCTGCAAATCTGAAACATAAACAGAAATTGCTGGAGAAATTCAGGAGGTCTGGCAGTATTTGTGGAGAGAAAGCAGAGAAAACATTTCAAGTCTGGTGACCCTTCTTCACAACAAGGTGTTATTTTGAGGATTTTCATGGCAGGTGTCCTGTGATGACTCATAATGTTTTTTCTGATGCTGTCTTCCATTCCTACCTTTATTAATTATGCAGTTAGACTGTTTGACTTCCTTGTCAAGCTATCATGAAAGAGCAGAGGTAAAATTCTCACCACTGCTAGACCTCCTGGTATGCATGCTACTGGAACCATTCTGAAATGTCTCAGAAAGGAAGACTGGCACTTTACTTTTGAGATAGGAGCCTGCGGGGCCCTGGTGGATATGCTGGTTGAGAAGAGGGCCATTCTTTGCCCGTATGATCACCAGGAAGAAGTCAAGACACCAAGCACTTGAACACTGTTAGTAGCCCAGATCAGCCCTGTCTTTGGGGCCAGAAGAAATCCACAGCAGTGCAGGAAAAAAGGTCAGCAATTCCTGACCAGAAACATCAACTTTCCTGCTCCTCTGATGCTGCCTGGTCTGCTGTGTTCCTCCAGCTCCACACTGTGTTATCTGTGAGTCCAGCATCTGCAGTTGTACTTTGTTGCACAGAGGTAAGTCCCACCATCTTCTTTATTATTCCTCATACTCACTCAAACTCTACCACTGGATACAAAACTCACTAATTTTTATGGACTGTTAACCTCACTATTGCAGACAGTATGCACTACTCCTGCTGTCTAGTTAAAAAGTTGTGTAACTCAATTGTTGGTAGCCTCCAAGTAAGCACTTGACAGAGTGCTAAGAAATGAAGCTAAGAGCCATATGATGCATCCTGTACAGAATACTAATTGGATACACAATTGGTTTAATGACAGGAGACAGAGAGGGTTGGCAGAGAGTTGTTATTCAGAATGGAGGCCTGTCACCAGCGTTGTTCCACAGGGATTGGTTCTGATCAAAAACTGAAAGAACTGTGGATGCTGTAAATCAGAAACATAAATTGCTGGAAAAGCTGAGCAGGTCTGGCAGCATTTGTGGAGAGAAATCAGAGTTAAAGTTTTAGGTCCAGTGACCCTTCCTCAGAACTGAGGAAATTCTCTACAGATGTTGCCAGACAAAGCTCAGCTGGTTACAAAGGGATCTTGATCAAATGGGTCAATGAACTGAAAAATGGCAGATGGAGTTCAATCTGGATAAATGAGGGGTATTGCATTTTGGTGCAACAAACAGGGGTAAGACTTATACAATTAATGGTCAGGTCTTAGGTAGTGCTGTAGAACAGAAAGACCTAGGCGTTCATTTGCATAATTCTTCTAAGTTTGCATTACACATAGACAGGGTGGTTAAAAAGGAATTTAACATGCCTGCCTCCATTACCCAGTCCTTTTGAGTATGGGAATTGGGAAGTCATGGTGAGTCTTACAGAACATTGGTGAGGTCTCTTCTGGAGTACCGTATTCAGTTCTGCTTGTCCAATTATAGGAAAGATATTATTAAGGTGGAGAGCGTTCACAAGAGATTTACCAGGATGTTGCCACGTACGGAAGGTTTGAGTTATAAAGAAAGGCTGGATAAGCTGAAACTTTTTTCCACTGGAGCATAGGAGGTTGAGAGCTGACCTTACAGACATTTATAAAATCATGAGGGAAATAGATAGGGTTAATGGTAGGTGTCTTTTCCCTAGGATGGAGATTTCAAGACTAAGAGGCACATTTCATGTGTGGAAAGAACTTTCTGAGGAAGTGGTGGATGTGGGTCCAATTACGCCATTAAAGACGTTTGGATAAGTACATGAATAGGAAAGGTTGGAGGGATATGGGCCAGGAGCAGGCAGTTGGGATTAGCTTAGTTTGGGATTATGTTTGCTATGGGCTGGCTGGACTGATAGGATTGTTTCTGTGCTAGATGACCCTATGTACAAGAAAAAAAAAATGCCCCTGATCACAAAGTGATGCTGCAGGTGTATGCAAGTTAAAGGTGTCAGGAGCTCCAAAGTGAAGTCCTGAAGGGCTGAAATAGATTCTCAGTTGATCTGAGATTAGTCATGATAATATGTTGAGGTTGATGATTTGCTGATGCCAACTTTGGTAGGTAGAGGTGACCTTAGAACATTTAGGGACATATTAGGTCGTTGGTTCATTTCCGGCTCGAAGGAGTTCCCGTCTTCCTTTGGGCGGTACTGTGGCTCAGTGGTAAGCGCTGCTGCTTCACAACACCAGGGACCTGGGTTCAATTCCACCCTCAAGCAACTGTCTGTGTAGAGTTTGTACATTTTCCCCGTGTCTGTGTGGGTTTCTTCCACATGCTCTGGTTACCTACCACAGCCCAGAAATGTGCAGGCTAGGTGGATGGGCCATGGGAAATTGCCTATAATGTTGAGGGATGTGTAGAATAGGTGGGTTATAGGGGTACGGGTCTAGGTGAGATGCTCTGAGGGTCGGTGTGGACTTGTTGGGCCAAAGGCCCTGTTTCTCCACTGCAGGGATTGTATGTATGTAAGTATGTTGGTGAAGATACATTAAAATAGAGACTGGTGAAGCAAACAGTGAGCTGCATCTGCTAGGTAACTACAGTAACTTCCAAGTGAGGTTAGTTAATAGCAAGATGCAAATGCACATAAAGGAAGCTGTCACTGCTTATCAATGAGAATCAGAATCATGGTTGAAACTGTTAGGGGAAAATGAGAACATCTGCTTGACATTGAGATTTAGATTTTCTCAATCTCCCTATATTTTCCTATATTTCTTGCCATAGCCTGTTCAGCTCACAGGCTGGGAAAATTCTAACTTTAATGCATAGATACAAATCTATGGATTACTCTCAGTGTCTCTGCTCATGCATTAACTGATTGCTCTTCCATACATTTCCATCAGTCTCAATGCCTTCCTTTGTTTCGAAGCAGAAAAAAGAAGCCCTAGAAGACTCAATAGCACGCTGACTGGCTTTCCCACAATCCTAGGACTGCTTGCATTTGACCTGCAGGACTGACCATGACCCATTCCCCAGATTTCAAGGACACAGATCCTGAGCTCTGGTAAAACAAAGCACCAATTGACAATAGCCAACTCTCTGTAGTGTTATCGGAGTGTACTTCACTTTATTCCACCAAAGACTGCTCCCTTTTGACATCTATATATGACTATTTGTTTTAGGTAGATACAGTATTTTTGCCACAGAAATTGATGATACATGCTTCAGGTGTGATGTTGATGTAGCACTGTGCCACACAATGCCATGACCACCCTTTATTCATAGATAGATGGAATGTTCAGTGCTCCCTACTATCACTTGCCTGCCTCTCTGCCTGTACCTAAAAGCAGGACAGAGGCTGCTAAGCTGAGCACTAAAGACACTGAGCGAGGAAAGCAATGCAAGCCAAATAGAATCTGGCAAAGTGTAAGTCAGCGCTGAAGTTAGTGAGTGTGTACGAAGAAAGCAATATAAAGTAACCAAAGGCTGACAGCCTCCAAGTAAGTGGTAAAGTGAGTGAAAGCTAAGAAAGCAAGGCTAAGAGTCATAAGATTTATCAGAGCATCCTTGTTCAAATGCATGAGGTGCATCTGTATCCTTGTATGCAAAGTGACCTGGCAGAAGAATGTAAGTCATAGAAATCCCTAAGTTCCAACATAAAGTGTTTAAGGGCTGAAGTGGTGTCTTAGTTGATCCAAAAGCAGGCATGCATTTGGTGATTTGTAGCCAGCTGCTTTGATTTGGACTGGCTTGTTTCTTAGTAGGAGAAAGAGGAGCTGGAAGTGGCACTTAAATAAGGCAAGATCCAGATGAAATACAAATGCATGGAAATAAAGTGGTCGCCATCCAGGAGGTTGAAGCATAAAGATAATGTTACTAGATCAATAATCCAGAGCCCCACACTAATGTTTTAGTCCATGGGTTTGCAATCCAACATTGCAGATAGTGAAATTTGAATTCAAACAAATCTGGATTCAAGATATAGCCTGATAACAAATGAGCAGACAGGACCAATATCTTGCAAGGTGGTGGGGTTTGCTCATGCTGTTAGTTGGGGTTTAAACTCATTTGGAAGGCTATATGGAGTGGAATTACATTCGGGGGCGAAGCACAGACAAGTAAATATGGGAAATCAAGCCACTGGTGAGGTGCTGGAAGACCAGAGGTTGGCTAATCTGGTGCTACTATTTAAGAAAGGTGGTAAGGAAAAGCCAGGGAACTATAGACTGGTGAGCCTGACATCAGTTGTGGGCAAGTTGTTGGAGGGGATCCTGAGGGGCAGGATTTACATGTATTTGGAAAGGCAAGGATGGATTAGAGATAGTCAACATAGCTTTGTGTGTGGGAAATTGTATTTCATTAACTTAACTGAGTTTTTTGAAGAAGTAACAAAGAGAATTAACAAAAGGCCGAGTGTTGCATGTGATCGATATAGACTTAAGTAAGGCGTTGGACAAAGTTCCACTAGGTTGACTGGTTAGCAAGGTTAGTTCACATAGAATACAGGGAGAACTAGCAATTTGGATACAGTACTGGCTCAAAGGCAGGTAGCAGAGAGTTGCTTTTCAGACTGGAGGCCTGTGACCAGCAGTGTGCCACAAGGATCAATGCTGGGTCCATTGCTTTTTGTTTTTTATCGAAATGATTTAGATGTGAACATAGGAGGTGTGGTTAGTAAGTCTGTAGATAATACCAAAATTGGTGGCGTAGTGAAGAGAAAAGATTACCTCAGAGTACAATGGGACCTTGATCAGATGGGCACACGGACCATTGTACAAGCTCAATGGCTCTATGACTAAATCAGTTTAGAAGGCAGTGCAAATAGAGTTAAGGCACAAAGTGGATGGCATTGATTTTAATGCAATGTGAGTAAGACAAATGAGTTGAAGATGTTGATTAATGCATGGTGATGTGAATTTTTGAGCTGGAAAGTGAATATAAAGAATGCCATCCTACTGAACGGTAGAGCTGGCTTGGGGGCCCAACAGCTACTCTTGTTTGTATTTCTATGCACTCACTGTCACACAGTTTGGATACTGCTAGGTCCACTCACCTCCTGACCTCATTACAGCCTTTCTTTTCTTTATTCATTCACAGACTACAGGAATCGCTGGCAAGGCAGCATTTATTGCCCATCCCTAATTATCCAGAGGGCAGTTAAGGGTCAACCACATTGTTGGTTGGGTCTGGAGTCCCATGTAGGTAAGGATGACAGGCTCCTTCCATAAAGGACATGAATGAACCAGATGGGTTTTTCCATCAATCAACAATGGATTCACGGTCATCATTAGATTCTTAATTCCAGATATTTATTAAATTCAAATTCCACCATCTGCCATGGCAGGATTCAAACCCAGGTCCTCAATGTTATCTGGGTCTCTGGATTAACAGTCTAGCAATAATACCACTAAGCCATCGTCTTCCCCTGAAGTTTAAAGTTTAAACATAAACACAAGAGCTGAATTCCAGAGGTGAGGTAAGAATTACTGTCCTTGACTTCAAAGCCACATTTGACTGGATTCAGTGGGAATCAGGGGAGAACTCTTCACTGGTTGGAGCCATACGTGGCACATAGGAAGATGATTGTGGTTGTTGGAGGCCAGTCATCTCAGCTCCAGAATTTCCTCAGAGTAGTATCTCAAACACAACTATCTTCAGCACCTTCCATCCATCATAAGGTTGGAAGTGGGGATGTTTGCTGATGATTGCACAATGTTCAGCACCATTCATGATTTTTCACATACTGAAACAGTCCAACTCCAATTCAACAAAAATGGGCAATATCTAGATGTGGGCTGCCAAATGGCAAGTTGAAATATGATTTTCTATGACCTAATTCAATACCTATTCAGGCTTAAAACAGTGAATGGCTAACCATATTCCCATTATTATGGAAAAACTCAATTTTTGTTTTTAGATAGGGACAAAAATTTTAATTTTAGCATTTTTCAGATATCCAGGAAGTCCCAAATAGAGAGAAAGGAGGCAGACAGCTTATCTCTTCATGCTAATTTGGTTTATTTTTAACTAGATGAATTTTGGTAGGAAATGAAACTTTGAATGAAAATGTAATGGCCTGGCTAGAGCTGATTGAAGGTTAATAGTGGATTGAATTAAGCAGAACAAAGGGTATAAAAAGGGCCAGATGTTGAGTAAGTAGTAGTAAAGTAGAATAATGATGTGATTGATGTGAAGTAAAGATATGAAGAAGTAGGAGGAAACACATGAAACTGGGGCAAGCAATTTGAAAAAAAGGCCACTGACAACTACATTTTCATAGCAACTTTCATCTCAAGATAGCCTGAATGCTTTGGTGGATCTTTTTTTCACAATGTAATCCCATACCTCCAATCTGAAAGAAAAACAGCAGAAAATAACACAAAGGTAGGAAAAGAACTAATGGGTGAGAAATAAAAATGAAGGAGTGAAAACGAAAGTATAACAGCAAACAGAATGACAAAGGAAGAAGGGGAGAGAAAGCAGATCAGGACTTGGAGATCTTAACTGTTCCTTCGAAGCTGAGCAGGGAACATTGATGAAGTTAGGTGAGAAAGCGGTCATATACTCTAATTTATCACATTCGGACCAACTAGTAATAATTATTGCTTCACAAAACAAAACAGCAGAGAATCAACTATTAGTATTTAAAATAACCTAATTATACAAACCAGTAATAGTTGAACAGATTGGTCTCCTGGGTGTATCACGCATCTAGTTTGGACACATTCACCACAACATCTTCCAATTGTTTCTTTATATTCAAAACCCTGTTGCAAAATACAGTGGTTAATACCTCAAAAAAGCTGTTTGTGCAAACGTTTGCTGTTTCTTAGAGGTAAAATAGTGACTTTTTAAATTTTTAAATGTTAGTTTCAATACTTGATTGTACCTGGCCTTCCATTTTTATTTCAACACTGTTTCCTGTCAACGAGAAAAGATTAACCATGATCAGAGCTATTCCTAGATTTCAACAACTGTTTTCCTGAACTACTGGTAGGGAATGTTTGGCAGAGGAAAGTAAACAATCCATTTATGGCACTTGTGAGTTTATTATGCTTGCAGTCAAAATGGACTATCAATATTCTAATTCCATCATCTGATTTTAAGATCTAAGACCTTCATGAACTAAAGGATGAAAAGGATCCTTTTAAAAAGGATGCTACTGATCAAAAATGACACCTATGATCACCTGACCACAGATTGAGTCAAGATTTGTGAGACCGGTGTGAGAAATACAAAACCAGGCTGCACTGAAATTGTGGAAAACAGACAACTGCGTCAGCTCAAGAAATTCATCATCTGCTTCATTCACATGTGTATGATAATTTCAAATTTTGGAAGGTGAAAAGCCAGTTAGCCAGCTTGAAAAAGAAATGAACAGACTCAGAGACAAGAAACTGAACCTGTATCAACAGCTTGGGACAACAAAGTTAAACAAGAAAAGTTGGATTTATAAGCAAGAACTGGAGATACTACAGACAGTCTCTCAACCTCACAGGCATCTTGTGAAAAAAGCAACTTGAAACCAGAAGTTTACTGAGAACTCAAGATGTACAAAGAGGTAGCAGGAACTGCAGATGCTGGAGTCTGAGGTAACATTAGATAGGGTGGACAGTGAGAGCCTTTTTCCTTGGATGGTGATGACTAGCATGAGGGACATAGCTTTAAATTGAGGGGTGATAGATATTGGACAGAAGTCAGAGGTAGGTTCTTTACTCAGAGAGTAGTAAGGGCGTGGAATGCTCTGCCTGCAATAGTAGTAGACTCGAGATAACAAAGTGTGGAGCTGGATGAACACAGCAGGCTAAGCAGCATCCTAGGAGCACAAAAGCTGACGTTTCACGCCTAGACCCTTGAAGGGTCTAGACCCTTGAAGGCCTGTACTGCGCTGTAATGCTCTATGTTCTATGTAACAAGGTGTGGAACTAGATGAACACAGCAGGCCAGGCAGCATCAGAGGAGCGGGAAAGCTGACATTTAGGGTCTGGACTCTTCTTCAGAAATCGGGGAGGGGAAGGGAGCTCTGAAATACATAAGAGAGAGGGGAAGGTGGTGATAGAAGGTGAATAGTGGAGCAGAGAGGTGGAGAGAAGACGGGCAGGTTAAGGAGGCGGGGATGAAGCCAGTAAAGGTGAGTGTAGGTAGGGAGTTGGGATGGGGGTTGATTTGTGAGGAGGGAGGGGCAGATATGTGGGAGAGAAGGCAGACCAGAGCGGGAGGCAGGGACAAGAGTGGGGAACTGGTCTTGGGATGAGGTTGGGGTGGGGAGATATTGAAACTTGTAAAGTCCACATTGAGACAACTGGGTTGTAGGGTTCCAAGGCGGAATATGAGATAATGTTCCTCCAATGTTCGGGTGGCAACATTGTGACACTGGAGGAGGCCCAGGATGGACGTGTCGTCCAGGGAGTGGGAGGGGGAATTGAAGCGGTTCATGACTGGGCAGTGTTATCGTTTGTCACGAACCGAGCGTAGGCGCACCACAAAGTGGTCTCCAAGCCTCTGCTTGGTCTCCCCGATGTAGAGGAGACCACATCAGGAACAGCGGACACAATAGACCAGACTAGTGGATGTGTAGGTGAACATCTGTTTAATGTGGAAGCTTTTCTTGGGGCCGGGGATGGAGTTGAGGAGAGAGGTATAGGGGCAGGTGTAGCACCTCCTGCAGTTGCAGGGAGGGGTACCAGGGATAGTGGGGCTAGTGGGGAGTGTGGAGTGGACGAGGGGATCATGGAGAGAGCAGTCCGCCCGGAAGGCAAATTAGGGTGGGGAGAGAAATAGATCTTTCGTAGTGGGGTCAGATTGCAGTACCTCCAACAGTTCATCCACTTTACTTTCTATCACTGTAACGACACTTTCTTGTGCTCCACGAGGAGCTCGGACAGTTCATCCACTTCACTAACACCTTCCACCCCAACCTTAAGTTCACCTGGACCATCTCTGATACCTCTTTCTCCTTCCTGAACCTCTCTGTCTCCATCTCTGGTAACCACCTAGAAACTAATATCTATTTCAAGCCCACTGACTCCCACAGCTACCGAGACTACACCTCCTCAAACCCACCTTCCTGCAAGGATATGCTCCCCTATTCCCAATTCCTCAATCTCTGTCACATCTGCTCCCAAATTGAGGTGTTTCACTCCTAGACATCCCAGATGTCCTCGTTTTTCAAGGACCGCAATATCCCCCCGCCAACAGAGGTCAAAAACACTCTCGACCGCATCTCTTGCGTTTCCCGCACCTCAGCCCTCACACCCTCTGCCCACAATAAAAACAAAGACAGAATTCCCCTTGTCCCCACATATCACCCCATTAACGTCCAGATTCAACACATCATTCTCTAACGCTTTTGTCACCTGCAATCTGACCCACTATGAAGGATATATTTCCCTCCCCACCCTTATCTGCCTTCATGAGGGACCGCTCTCTGTGTGACTCCCTCATCCACTCCACACTCCCCACTAGCCCCACCACCGCTTGCACTTTTCCCTGCATCCATGTAGCACCACACATGTCCCCTGTCCACCTCAATCCTCGGCCCCAAGAAAAGCTTCCACATTAAATAGGTGTTCACCTGCACATCTGCTAATGTTGCCTGTTGTGTCCGCCGTTCCCGATATGGTCTTCTCTACATCGGAGAGACCAAGCGGTGGCTCAGAGACTGCTTTGTGGAGCACCTAATCTTGGTTCGCGACAAACAACAATGCCTCCCAGTTGTGAACCACTTCAACTTCCCCTCCCACTGCCTGGATGACATGTCCATCCTGGGCCTCCTCCAGTGTCACATCGATGCCACTGAAAACTGAAGGAACATCACCTCATATTCCGCCTTGGAACCCCACAACCCAATGATCTCAATGTGGACTTTGCAAGCTTCAAAATCTCCCTACCCCGACCTCATTCCAAAACCAGCCCCCACCTCTCATTCCCACCTCGTTGACCTGTCCGCCTTCCCTCCCACCTACCCGCCCCTCCCTCCTCACCAATTACCTACCTACACTCACCTTTCCTAGCTTCATCCTCGCCTCCTTGACCTGTTCGTCTTCTCTCCAGCTATCTGCTTCACTATCCACCTTCTATCACCGCCTGCCCCTCTCTCTTATTTATTTCAGAGCCCCCTTCCCCTCCCCCATTCCTGAAGCAGGGTGTAGGCCCGAAACGTCAGCTTTTCTGCTCCTCTGATGCTGCCTGGTCTGCTATGTTCATCCAGCTCCACACCATGTTATCTCAAGATGTACAAATGTGCCTACTGAGGAAACAACTTAATAGCTAAACATTTGCCACTCAGGTCATTCTCACAACTGAAGGACTTTATCATCTTTAAATGTGCATGTTTGATGTCACGGTTATTATATGTTTTTCAGGGTAGTATATTATAAAATTCCTGTTTTCACTCAAAAATATTGGAAACAGCTCCTTTTATTTTGATCTGGTTAACTATGTTTTAGGTGAGATAATAGGAACTGCAGATGCTGAAGAATCTGAGGTAAGTTACCCTCCTCCCTCTGGACAAACGTCAGGGGATCTCTCCTACTGCAAATTCATCTTCGATCCGCCTCCCCCTCTCTCCCTATTTATTTTAGAACCCTCTTCTCCTCCCCCATTTCTGATGAAAGGTCAGCCTTCCTGCTCCTATGATGCTGCTTGGCCAGCTCTGTTATCTCTAGAGCTGTAGAGATAGTAGCTCTACACCTTGTTGTTTATGTTTTAGGTGAAATATGATAGTGTGTGCTAAGATAGAAATTTAAAATATTGTTGTAACCAACCAAAAAGTGTTTAGAGTCATGGAGTTGTCTGGCATGGAAACAGACCCTTCGATACAGATATCCTAAATTAACCTAGTCCCATTTTCCAGCATTTGGCCCATATCCCACTTAAACCCTTCCTATTCATATACCCATCCAGATGCTTTTTAAATGTAATTGTTCCAGCCTCCACCACTTCCTCTGGCAATTCATTCCATATGTGCACCCTCAGCATGAAAAATTTTCCCCATAGGTCTCTTTTAACCTTTTCCCCACTCACCTTAAACCAATGCCCTGTAGTTTTGGACTCCCCTACCCTAGGGAGAAGACCTTGACTACTCCCCTTATCCTTGCCCCTCATGATTCTAATAAACTTCTACAAGGTCACCCCTCAAAATCCAACATTCCAGGGGAAATAATCCCAAATTATTCAGCCTCTGCCTATAGCTCAAACTCTCCAACTCCGGCAACATCCTTATAAATCGTTTCTGAACCCTTTCAAACTTAACAACATCTTTTCAATATTGGGGAGACCATAATTGAAGGCAGTCCAGGTTGTTCTGCTATAATAAGTGTTTTGTTAATGTGAATTGGTTGTAGCGCAATTGATGAATAGTGGATGCTATTTGGATAAGGAGAACAATCTGTTGTACAGATATAGTGATTTACCTATAACGCAATTTCTATGGTAATTTTCTTAAAGTGACTTTCCGCAGTGTGAGGTCACATAAGAACGCAACTATCGTGTTATACGAGAACTACCTGTATTCCAAAATGTCCTGTACAGCTGCAAAATATGCAATGCACTGATCAAAAAAGGAAAGCATACCCCAAATCCTTTCCTCACTATCCTGTCTACTTGTCACTCTGCTTTTAAAGAACAATGAATCTGCACTCCAATGTATCTTTGTTCAGCAATGCTCTCCAGGACCTTACCATTCAGTGAATATGTCCTTCTCCGACTTGGCCCAAAATGAGAGGAGTCAATCACCCTTCCACCACCTGTTTGTTACACAGCCAGTGTCTTTGGATTTTTTAAATTGTAATTATCAGCATTAAATATATATGCTCCAGTGATTACTACAAAATTATTCAAAATTTTCAAAGAATTCTCAAATATAGTTCTTACTTGTCCACACTTCTTGTTGCATTCGATATTTCGACATTTAATGAGGTTTGACAGAGTTTCCACATCTGTCTCATTGGTACAAGTGCAGCTTTGACAAGGAGAGAGATGAATAATTGCACCTGGCTGTATGGACATTAAAAAAGGATCAATTAATTTTTATAAATAATTTGAACTGATTATTGAATTAAAAGAAAAGTTTACTTTCCAAACAACCAACTTACATAGTATTCTGCCCCTTCATTAACACAAACACCCTTTGGCTCTGTGAAAGAAATATTAGAAATGCCATAAAACATAAGTTAAACTCACAAGTTGCTTTAAGATAAAGTGTTTAATTAATTTCATTTGATAGAACAGTTACTTCCACTGAAGTATGTAAATATCACTGATGTGAAAACTTATAAAAAATTCAAAATGAGTCAATTATCATGCGTTTCTACAGCATATGAATGACAAGTACCAACAGAATGAGTTAGAAAGCAATTAGTGAAGCATTATAAATTAATAAGAAACTAACCTCAGCATATTGCGCTTGATTTTTACTGGAGCCTAGGAGCGCACATTGGTCTGTGCTTATTCACTGATCTGAATGAGGTCATTTAACTACAAGGCCATATTTAAATAGACTAGGCCTAGTTCCAACCCAATGACATGTTGTGAGTGTATCGAAAGAGACAAGCAGTGAAATTTTCTTGTGTAATCCAAAGAATATCCCTGATTGTCTGACCGACACAAAAGCTAATGTGTGAACTGTACTTATTTTTGCACAAGTGCAAGTCTCATCATGTTTGGTGGAATGATTCTTGCTATGAGGCCAAACGGATTTTCTCAACTAATCTTGGCATGTATTGAGTCCAATTTCTGTCCCATCTTATCATATACTATTCCCAGAAGAACTTTCCACTCAGCAGACATCCGTCCTAAGATTAGCATCCATTGTGACTGGGCCATCTTCAATGCCTGTCACTTACCTGTAGGAAGACTGGCATTTGGCAGCTGTCCTGCTCAATTGTGTGAGCAATGAGGATTGATGGCATAGAAGGGGATGCTGTACCACATTTGTCAGAAGAGACATCTAGAAATCTTGGTGGGCAGAATGGTGCAGCAAAAGATGTTCTCTTCTCAGAGGTCCATTAGAGAACGCTTGCCTGATTGTAAATTGTAACCCAGTTCAGTGCCGTCTCCAGGGTGCAAAGAACAGGGCTGTTGTGCTGAAATAAAGGCAATGACTTTCTCCATTCTTCCAGGGAAAGTTTCAAACTCTGATCTTTGCTATCTCATGCTAGTTCCATCCCTGTAAATGAAGCCATCTCTCATTAAAGCCCATGCTCTGACAACCCCTTTAAAACATGCAACACCCATCCTCACTCATTTGCTTGACCATCAGCTTCCCATACCACTAACCTTACGTATCCTGCCAGTTGTCTCCTCATTTCCTCAGACACTTCAACACAATGGTTCCACATGTATCAGCACTAACAGACATATCATCCACTTGTGTCTTACTCATTTGCCTTCTTTGTGTCATTATAAAGGAAGACATCTCATAATCAGCAGAGCAATGGTGGATGTTTGGGCCAGGTTACCGATGTTTGGATCATCATGTCCTATAAGAACTGTGCTACTATTTTGGCTTCAGCATGAATGCAATGCAGTGACCCTCAACACTTCTCACCCTAAGTGCCCATTCCATCAGCCCCGTAGGCTTCACACTTCCCCATGTCATCACACAACCATCTACAACTGCCTAGCTTTCCTCTCCAAACCTCACTTCCCTTAAATTCTTTGAATAGAAGTGACAAGACAACCATGGCCCACACATTGAGCAATCTGACCTGCCGACGCTGGCTCAAATTTGTGACTGCTGGCCACATACATTGCTGACTATGGCAGTCCATCCTGTTGAACTGGCTCCTATGGAGACAAAGAACTGACCATGACCTGGTCTCTGGAATTCAGAAACACAGATCCAGATCACTTGTGCAAATCTTGACCATGGCCAGCACCTGGGACTGTTATGGAAGGCTGCCCTTTGTTAACCTTTGTTGCTTGCTGCAGATGTAGTATGTTTTGGCATGAGCATTGCTGTCGAGCATTACAGGTGCTACACTGACAGAGCACACTGACATATGTCAAGATGTATTGAGGACTGTTGCACAGTGTGACCGCCTGCCTGACTGTGTGAATGCACCTGTTGCCACTGCAAATCATGGCAGGTCATGGGAAAAATAAATGCTGTGGGCCTCCTTCTAGGCACCAAGTGAATAAATGCTGATAGATTAATGGAATAATCCAGACCCATTTCATGAACTGGATGTCTACCCTCATGCGGTAACTGTACTGAACGCAGCCATACATAACTGGCTGCTGGTGTGCCCTGCTAGACATGTTTGAATTTGCAGGGAAAACTATCAGTACGTTGGAGAGATGCTAATATAGTAGCAATGACTCCCTGAAATTCAGATGTCAGTGTCCATGTTGGAACAACTGTGTAGACAGTGCTCACTAAATGTGCCCTGCTCTACCATGGACAAGATGGAGGTTATTCTGAGGTAGCCCGCAAGCTGAATCTACCAAACACACTCTAGTTTTTGTCTTCGGTTTTTCTGACAGCTGGTTTGTTTGGTGATTATAGTGAGGATGGAATTGGGAAATTAATGAGGCCATTTGAGCCATTAGCAAGGATCCTAACAATTGTTAATTGCTATTAATTGACAACACACCACTGATCAGTGAAAATTTTTCCAAGGTGGGCAATGGGGTGAGTTGAACAATATGCAAGATTGAACTACTGGCTAGTATGACTGATAGATGCGATATTCTTCCTCTAACATACTTTTCTGTACATGATTTACATGTCATGCTTTTGTAATATTCAAAACCATACAGATTACTGTGTTAACTTACCACATGTGTAAACTGGACAACAATGCCCATCTGGAATCTTTGACACTATTTTAAATCCAAGACTACATTTTATCTCATTTGGAGCACAGAGATTGATGTTGCACCCTAAATAAATCACAAGTTGTACATCAAATGAAATTAAATTAATTGTAAATGACAGTTAAGCTATTCATGATTATTTTAAGCTCCTTAAATTTAATGAATAACTTAGAATTATATTTTTGATTACTTTAAGTTAATCAAAGTGTATGACCAAATTACCAGAAATTAAAAACTAACCTAAACTGAACAATTGAACATGCATAATCCTTTGGGGTAGACATCTTAATTTGCATTAGGACAGCACATATTCCTACAGAAACATCCTGAAAACCTAGCTGCCCTATTCCATTCCAAAGACTCCAGAACCTGTCACAGGCCTGATACGTATATCATAGTGTGCTTATATATTTCTTACCCTCATTGGTCTATATAATTAAGAAAAGAATTCTGAAATTTCTTTGGAAATTGAGGCCAGTTTATCTCAATGGTATTTTTTTCCTCTTCGC
Organism: Stegostoma tigrinum; assembly: GCF_030684315.1. Classification (NCBI taxonomy): domain Eukaryota; kingdom Metazoa; phylum Chordata; class Chondrichthyes; order Orectolobiformes; family Stegostomatidae; genus Stegostoma; species Stegostoma tigrinum. The sequence goes on from NC_081370.1 coordinate 9,534,710, forward strand.
AATATAATTAATATACTACATCTCATTGGAATACTTGTCTTCAATTCAATACAGGATTATGGGCCAGAGAAATATCAGCATTTGGGATTCCCACTTCTGGGGCCTTTGGCTACAAACAAATAGGTAGCATGAGGAATCTGAGGCACAGAAGAAGCATTGATTGTGAGGTTTGGGGGCCTTTAAATAATGTTGGGAGCTGTTTTGCTGTCTCCAAGAATGGCCTGCCTCTGTACTTCACGTCTCACACTTTCCATCATGGTTTGCAAACTGTACCATGAATCCATATGCTGCATGAAGAAAAAAAATCATAGGCAAGTTACAGACGGATTAGATGTGCTTTTACAGCACAGCAAAGCGTGAGACTTATATTTTTCCACCAAACCTGGATTTGAGTTCTTTTCAATTGAATTGTTCTTTAATACATGCTAATAAAAGACCATAAGAAATAGCAACAGGAGTAGGCCATTTGGGCCCTCAAGGTTACTCCACCATTCAATAAGATCATGGCTGATGTGATATTCCTCATGTTCACTTACTTGCCATTACCCCACAATGCTTAATTCTCCTACTGTTCAAGAAATTATCTATTTCAGCCTTAAATATACCATTTCATTCCATGTAACTAAGTAACAATCAACTTACTGCACACAGTTTTCATACAACAGTCATCATTTGGGACTGTTACATTAACATTGATGAATCCTTCTCCTCCACAAGGCGTTGATGGAAAAACAGGGCAGTTGTGTGGTTGACAGATGACACGGTGTGTGATTTTGTCACAGATGCAGTCCTGGCAGTTGAACTTAAATCTTTCATTAAACTATTGAAAACATAAGAGAATAGAAAGTGATCATCAGATCAGATGCAGAGTCATTACTGTGCACTTATTCGACAAAGTAGATAACTTCATATTTTTCCAAATTATGCTCATTCTAATAATTTCTTGCCCTATTCACCTCTCTTTTCCTTATTCATTTGCAGATTCTTTGTGCAGTCCTGACAATATAGTTTACAATTTATCTCTTGATTACTTCATCCAAGGAATTAATGTAGATTTTAAATAGTTGAAATTCAATACTTTTCCCTGCACCATTCCAATAGTTACCATTTGCCAACATGAAAATGGCCTACAGATTCCAAATCTACATTTTCTGTTGGTTAGCTAATTCACTGTGTTAATATATTACAATTTGATCATCTTTTACAATACACTTTGTCAGTTGCCTTATGGAAATCCAAATATGCCACATCTACTTTTTCCCTTTTTCACTGTGCTCATTTTATGCTTAAGGAATTAAAATAATGAATTCGTCAAATGCGATTTCCCATTTGCACCCAATTTACTACTTTTATTGGGATGTTTTTGGTCTCTTCCACCTTGAAGACACATTCATAATACTTGTTTTAAGTTTCTACTATTTCTTTGTTTCTCATTAATTTCTTACTCTCATCTCTAGGGGATCAATGTTTACGGAGCTATGCTGCTCCCTTTCAAATTCTTAGAAGATGTTCCTGTTTGTTTTATTATCATATTCTAGTTTCTTAAATTTTAGGCATCTTTTGCTGATTTTGAAAATGTTCCTTATCTTCACAATATTGTAAACCATTTCCTTCAATTTGTTACATCCTTAACTTTTGTATTCAGCAATAGATTGTTTAGCCTTTCTCTCTCAGTGTAATATTTCTGTAAAAGTGCAGAAATTTCTTTTAAATGTCTGACATTACTTATTTTCCAAGTCCACTTTCATTAACTTTCTTCATATCTTTGTAATTCCCTTTAATTTAAAGTACTAATTTCAGACCTAAGTTTCTTACCCTTAAATTAAATGTGAAATTCCGACGTTATGATTAGTTTACTGAGTTTATCTTTATTAGTTTACCTTTACCATGAAATAATTAATTGATCCTGTTCATTACAAATTAAAAGATCGCCATGAACATGTCCTCAGGTATACTTTTTCCCAATTTGATTTGTCCTGTCGAGATGAAGATTAAGGTTGTTGACTATTATTGCAGTACCATTCTTTCAAGCGCCATTATTTTGTGATATTTGGTTAGTGCGGAGCTGATTAGCTTAGTTGCATAGATGGCAAACATATGGTTTACAACAGAACCAAAAGCACAGATTCAATTCCTCTTCTAGTTGAGGCATACTTGGAAACTGCATCCTCAATCTGACCCTCAGAGTGAAAGTCATTGGCAAACAACCACTAGGGATAAAAAAAATCTGCCAGTAGACTAAATCAGAATGAAATAGTAGCATTCATTGAGCTAATGACCAGCCTACCAGTGAGAATACATAAGTGAAACCTCTATCCTGCAGCTAGTATAGATCATCTATAAACTGCTGTCATCAATAACTTTTTTTCTTTGCTACATTCAAACAGATTCCAAATAGAATCAGTTTGGCACAGAATAAGGCCGTTGTCACGATGTAGAGCAGTTTAATCCAGTTTGCCCAACATCATCTTCATTTAGATAAAGAGACTTTAATTTTGTCTTTGACTTATGTCTTTTATTCTGACCACATCTGTTGTGCACTTTTATGTCAGTACGCTGCCGCATTCTGGTTATCATTAGCTATATAACTACCCTTCAATATCACCTTGTGTTCTTTCTTTAATTATCTACATTTTCCGTCATTTGAAGCCACCAAGCACCCTGAACAGTCCTACCTAAATCCTCTTGTAATGAGGCCAACATAGTATTTGCCTTCTTAATTCCTTGCTGTATCTGCATGTTAAAGTTCAGTGACTCATGAACAAGGATACTCAAGTCCCTCTGTGGGCTAATCTCAAAGATTTTTGACTAAATGTGAGTCATATCATATTAGACTTATACTCCCTACAGTGCAGAAACAGGCCCTTTGGCCCAACAAAACCACCCCGACCCTCACGGGATCCCACCTTGACCCATCCCCCTACAATTCATCGAATCCACATATCCCTGGACACTATGGACAATTTAGCATGGCAAATCCACCTAGCCTGCACATCTTTGGACAGTGGAAGGAAACTGGAGTTCCTAGAGGAAACCCACACAGACACAGGGAGAATGTGCAAAACCCACACAGACAGTCACCCAAGAGTGGAATTGAAGCCAGGCCCTTCGTCCTGAAAGGCAGCAGTGCTAACCACTGAGCCACTGTGCCACCGCGCCACCGCAAACTTTAGTGGAATGATTCTCACCATAGGGCTGAGTGAGTTATCTTGCCATATCTTACAAACACACCACATTAATTACCATATTAACCCTTATGGTACTTATCATGACTGAGCTTTTCTGTTCCATCTTATCAGTCGACGCCCTGACATCAGACCCAGCCATCCTGTTTTGAGGTTGTCACCCAAGTTAGTGCACTCACTTCTGGAGGAATGCCCAGCACTGTAGAAAGAAGATCAGTGTCCTTCTCCACTCCATCAGTGCCATCATCTTTCTGTCTGAAACCTCACACTGTCGCTGCTACTGGGCCCACCTCCCACCATGAATCAACCACTGCCTCTCTCGCTGTTGCATTCAGCATCTTCTCCACTCACTCTCATCATCCCAACCATGAAAATCAATCACCTAATCAATCACTGCATGACCTTCTCACTTGCTCAAGAAACCTTCCCACCTGTATCAGCAGTAATTGTTGTGTCACCATTTTACGTCATTTGTAATACCTGTCTCTCTCTCATTTCAAGAGCAAAATAGCTCACAATAAGGGAAAAAAAATAAAGATGGATGATACACTGTCTGATATTTGACTCCTCACTCTTTATCAGCAAAGGACCTTGACTCTGACTGCTTGAACAGAGCTTGAACTGGTATAGAAACTTGCCCAAGACTTGATCTGCCAAGATCCTCTGTGCAAAGACTTTCCCTTTCAACTGGACTGAGGCCTGCTAATAATCATGGCAAGCTTCCTGGCTTTGCATCTGTGCAAAATGGGATGGCAAAACAGTAGTGATATGGAAGGCAGGGCAGGAATGCTGTGAGCTTACGTGTGAATAGTATGACAGCTAGCCATAAGTCCAATGCAGCTTTATCCAATCCCTGAGCAGAAAGAGTCCTTGATACAATGTTACAATGATAGATGCTGGGCCTCACTGAGGTGCAGCATTGAAATGCAGAATTATAGTGAGTGGATTGGAAACATGCCATGAAGGTGCACAAAGGCTGGCACATGCTGGATGCATGAGGGGTGTATGTGGCTGGCTGCCTGAAATGTTGATGTCTTGTATCCAACATAGAAGTGTTTTGGAGTTGGTGGTGAGTTGAACCTGCTAAGGACCCACTCTGGTTTCTTTGCTCAGTTTTCCTGATGACTAGTTTATTTGTTAAGCTTGGTAAGATTACAATCCAAGGCAAGTTGGGCTGTTAACAAGGAGTTTAAGAAACATTAATGAGTGTTGACTGAACTTGCTGATGCCTACCGAGAATCTGGCCTCACTGCTTGAGAAAAGCATACAAGATACAGTGAGATAATTTCAATGTCTTGATGGAGTTCGCGAAACATGTCTCTAAAGCCTGTATAACTCAGACTGATATGATTCTGCCCAAAATATCTGTTTGGATAACACATTTCTCCACATTGTATTCAGTCTACCATTTTGTTTTTTTTTGTCCACTAATGCAGTCTGTCCAAATCTTTTACAAGTCCACCAGACTTTGCCAATCTGAAAATTTGGATACATTACATTCAAGCCTCACATCCGAATCATTGGGGCGTAAGTACTAATCCTTGAAGTATCCCATTGGTCATAGACTGCCAATTTGGAAATGATCAGTATGTTCTTCTTCGTTGTTTTCTATTCACTAACCAGTTCTCATTCTATGTCTCTTTCTTAATCCTACCTCTGTTGTTGATCTCCTTTCACTCAAGCTCCTCTTCAGCACTAAGATTACAGCTTTAAGACCAGCCTTGTGTAGGCAATTATGTAGCTTTAGGACTCATGCTACTTCCTGCAGAGAACAGTATCTGACCTCCAAATGATACTGTTTCTTTGTCACTATTATATTTCTTTTTACTGCTGTAACTCTATAAACGGTAGTACATCAATGCTTGCAAGCCTCAGAAAAATATATTTCCATCTAATGTGATTGTGCTATCGGAAATTGTTTATTAAATAAGAGTTATACTGGAAACCATTTTAAGATTACCATCTGGGCTCACACTATTTGCATGTGTTAGAAGCTAGATATCAAAATACAAATGACCTTGTTTTATGTAGACGAAAGAAAATTGCACATTCATTAAAAAAGGATCACGAAGACTGTCAATCTCTGCTGCATTCTGTGTAAACATCGTGACCAATTAGAATCTACCTGTCTGTGCTGAGAATTAAAATTGACAATTAATATTGCTGCATCACAGGACAATGATCACCTAATCAATCACATCCACTTCTCATGCTGCATAACTTAGTATTCCCTTTTTCAATTCTGTTTCTTGCATCCTAGTTTTGATGAGTGTCCTCTTTTAGCAATGTTTAATGGTTGGTTTGCTCATCCTTTAATCCTTGCCCTCACTTACACTGGCTCCAAGAACCTCATACCTGTTGGAGACACGTTATTTTCTGGATTCACATATTTGTCTCATTCATAGATGTACACACTTTTCTATGACCAAATCTGAAATACATGACCTTACGCAAGCTCCTGAAAATTTCTCCTTCCCTAGTACATTGCAGCATGTGAAACCCGTGTATCAGTCCATCGATTCCAAACCAAAGTTTGTTGAAGTGCACTCGCCAGGCATCTGTTGGATCCCCCATGCTACAGCTGCAATGTGCCCTACTATTTTTATGGTATTTCATATAACTGTTCAGGTTTTCAAGTACTGAAATATCATTCAATTATCTATATATAGTTTTAATCGAGGTAATAACCTTGTTTATTAATTAATTAAACTTAATTATATATTTTTAGTCTTCCCTATTTTGTTGCCTACAATCTAATTTAATTGCTTAATCTGTCAAGCAGCACTTCCTACCTCTATCTCACTGAATGTCTACATTCACCAACTGCATTTTAAATTTCAGTTATTTCAAAGTGCTTTAAACAAAAGACGATAGGACTTGAAGTGCGTAGTAAGCCAGTTAAACAAGTTGGCAAAATCCCGCAACTCTCAATGTATTTCAGACCATTGCAGTGGTTCAATTGCCTGTTAACTTTATTCAAGTGATAAAATACATATTCATAAGCAAGTTATGATGTAAATAGGTTTTAGTGACTGTATGGTTAATATCTGCTTACCTCTTTAGGTAGTCCATCAGGTCCAATACAACCTTAAAAAAAAATCCTTAGAATTACAGAAGGAACACAAAAAATGAGGGAAGACATCCAAAGAAGTGCAGAAAAAAAGAAAAATGAGAATAAGCAAAAAAAATTTACCGCATTTATTAACACATAGGTCAGTGTCAGGGCTGAAAAGAATGGTACCCTCTGGGCAGAAACATCCTTCTGATAAGTTACGACTAGTCAAATCTGAATTGCTTTAAAAATACAATTATATATTTATTAGCATAGTATATCAGTCATAATTGGTGGGAACAGTAAGTTAAAATATATTTAAAACTATTTTTAAAATAATGCAATATATTTTCTAATGTCTGTAACAAACCTTGAAGTGCATGTAAGTTCCTCTTCAAAGACTTCACATGCTTTGTAAATTTTGTTTAAAGGACAATTAAAAGCTGTATTGAAAAAAAAAGAAATTAATGTTCTTGTCACATTATCAGCAATGTTACAGGTTGGCATTTTAACAGAACATATACTTCTTAATGATTGAAGGAACCTATCAGATACAGAATGGTTGCAGACATCAGAGAAATGGAAATTCTTGACAAGCTTCATCAAGCATAGCTCAGAGTGTGGAGAGGTATAGTTAATTTACACATAAGTGCTGCATTTATTGGTTTGTGTTTTTAGTAATGAGCATTTGTGTTGCTGTGTCAGCTGAGAGGTAAATGTTCTAGGTGATAAATACTATCTACAAAGAAAGGCTAAGAGCTTGGTAATCTTGGGAAAGATTGCTGAAAAATCAGTAAATATTTTATCCTTCTCCAGGTCAGAGACATCTTAAATTTATGTTTGCACGTTTATACAGTTAAGTATTAAACTGAGAAATGACACCTTATGTCATATACACATTATGCATGTGAAATGTACATTATGGGAATTTGGAAACTCAAAATACATTTTCCTGACAATCATAGGAACAGAAAATGTCATGAGCAGGAAGAGCTTAAGCTCCGTGTTTTGGAGTCTGGGCAGCAGCTAGAATCACAACAGTACCTCTGAAATGCTAATTTCCATGTTTCTGGAAGTAGCCAGACAGGCAAGGGTGACCAAAAGGGAAGTTCAGAAGTCCCTTGAATGCATCCTGTTCGCAAACCAGAACTCAGTTTTGAATATTAGTGAGAATGAAGGTGTAGTGATTGTAATGAGATCAACTAGCTATACCTCATAGAATATGAGTTCCCTGATTGGGGCTGTTAACCTGCTCCAATCAAGAAGTCCTGGCTGACAGGTATAAAAGTAATATGAGAGGTTCTGCTCACTTTGAGAGCTGGCTCTGAGGAAGCCAGACCAGTGTCCAGGACTCTCCATGTATAAGTATAGAGTGACTTGGTGGCGGGATACTGGCTTCTGTGGCGTTATATCAGATGTGTTTCTGGGGAGTACAACCAGAGCCATGTACATAGCATTGTGGGGGGAGCTTGGGAAAAAAATAAGCAGGACCAGAAAAGTCTCTGGATTCCAAAATATCCGCCTGCTATAAGAACAAAAGTGTAGATATCTGTGGATGATTGCACATTGTTCAGCTCTGTTTGTAAATCTTCAGGTATTGATGCAATTTGTGCCCACATATGGCAAGATCAGGACCACATTCACGCTGATAAGTAGAAAGCCGTAATTGCCAGACAATGATCAACTTCAAAAACAGGGACTCTAACTGCCTCCGCTTGACATTCTGTGACTATCATTGAATTGCCTGCCATCAACATTACGGTCAAAGTTGATCACAAATTTAAATAGATCGACTTCATAGATGCTATGGATAAAAGAACAAGTCAGAGGTTAGGAACTCTCTGATTAGTGATTTATTTCCACAAAAGTAATGTGATGTAACAATCCCCTCTTGCCATGTGTAGTATGCTCCCAAAGCACTCAAGAAGCTCAACAAAACAACCCAAATGATTAACATCCCACTACTAGAACAAAGAACAAAGAAAATTATAGCACAGGAACAGGCCCTTCGGCCCTCCAAGCCTGCGCCGATCCAGATTCTCTATCTAAACCTGTCGCCTATTTTCCGAGGATCCGTATCCCTCTGCTCCCTGAACATTCATGTATCTGTCTAGATACATCTTAAGTTATGCTATCGTGCCCGCCTCTACCACCTCCGCTGGCAAGGCATTCCAGGCACCCACCACCCTCTACGTAAAGAACTGTCCACGCATATGTCCCTTAAACTTTTCCCCTCTCACCTTGAAATTGTGATCCCTAGAAATTGAGTACCTCACTGTGAGAAAAAGCTAGCTTGAACATTTACTCCCACCACCACCTATACAAGCATATAACAAGATGAAGCTGTTGAAATGACTCCCAAATTTACTACTATAGAATTAATTAAACTATTAAATTAATAAGCACAAAATATGATTTTAATTGAAGTTCTAGATGCTAATTCTGCTTGATCTGCTGCTGTTTTCTTCTCCCTACTGAATTTTATTTTCAATCCCTTATCAGACCTCGTTCTAACTTTTTTGAAATAATGCAGAGTAGGTGTGCTGATGCTGATGAATAGATGTGTTGATTGCTGCCAGGGTCTACTAATACACATAAACACAAGAAATAGGAGCAAGGTTAGACCATATGACCAACTGAATCTAATCCATAATTCAATACGATCATGTCTGATCTGGGGCTTCAATTCCACTTTCTTGTCAACTTCCTATGTTCCTTGATTGTATGACAGATCAAAGTTCTGCCTGTTCTAGCCTTAAATGTATTATGTTGTAGGCTCCACAACCCTCCAAGGAAAAGAATTGTAAAGAATTACAACCATTTAAATGAAGAAATATTTTCTCATCTCAAATCGGCTCCCTTATCCTCAGAATCCATGATGCAGATTCCCTGAATACCTGAAACAATATCTCAACATCTATCCTGTCAACTTCCTTCAGAATCTTGTACATTTCAATAAGATTACCTCTTCTGAACTCTAGAGCATATAGACCCAATATTCTCAGCCTTTCATCATGGGATTAGCCCTTCATCCTCAATTCTAATACAGTGAATCTTCATTTAGTGAATGCTTCCTTTGTACGTCTGTAATATCTTAAATGTTGAGATGAAAATTGCATGTAGTATTCCAGACATGGTCTTAGCAATACTCTGTACAATTAGAGTCATAGAGTCATACAGCACGAAAATAGACCACTCAGTCCAACACCTCCATGCTAGACAGACCTCCCAATCTGACCTAGTCTAATTTGTCAGCATTTCGCCCATATCTCTCTAAATCCTTCCTATGCATACACCCATCCAGATGCCTTTAAAATGTTGTCATTGTACCTGCCTCCATCACTTCTTCTGGCATCTAGTTTCATAAATGCACACCCACTGTGTGCAAAGATTACCCCTCAGGTCCTTTCTAAATCTTTCCGCTCTTATGTTAAACTTACGTCCTCTATTTTTTGACTCTCCCATCCTGGCAAAAAGACCTTGGCTATTCACCCTATCTATGCTACTCATGATTTTATAAACCTCTATAAGGTCACTCCTCAGCCTCTACTCCATGGAAAAAAAAACCCAGTCTGTTCAACCACTCCCTATGGCACAAACCGTCTGGTCTCAGTAACATTCTTGTAAATCTTTTCTGCACCCTGTCAAGTTTAATAACATCCTTTCTATGGAAGGGCGACTAGAATTGAATGCAGAATTCTAAAAGTGGCCTCCTCTTCCAAAATTTTAATTCTAATTTTATGTAATAACCCCTTGTGTGATACTTTGTGTTTGTTTCGAAAGTTTAAATACAATGCATTTATTTATTTCTCTTCATCCATCTTAATAGTTACATACTCAAAATTCTAACAAAATTAATCTAATCTGCACTAGAAAGGTTGAAAGAAAATTTTGATGGGGTTAGATGAAGAAGGATGTTGAGAGGTGTGGAATATGAACATCCATTTGGACCTGTTGGACCAACTGACCTGTTTTTCTGCTGTGAATGCATTGCAACATTTTGTAACCATGTAATACTTACAACAGGCCCCATTTGTGTAATTTCTCCAATCAATGCAGATATGGTGAGACATGCAGACAGATGCATAAGTTTGCAAACTTGCACACATCACTGAGGTACTTGGCATTTGACATTCATCATGCAGACATGCCTGGTAGTAGTGGTCTGGTGAAACATGATTGTGACATTTTGCAAATAACCTGGAAAAGATACAGTTCATGAAACCTTCTGTGAGACTTTGGATTTTTTGTTACTTTTGGTACAATGAATGGTATAGTTGCAGATTAAAGCTCCCTTTACACACACCCATTAAAAATCCCCTGGATAAGTTCAGAATGGGTTAGTTGCAAAGTAGAATTCTTCCACTAATTTTCTTCAAACCTCTCAGTATTTTTGTTACTCAAGTAATGTTTTTCCACTTTTATACCTATCTCATTCTTGAGACTTGCTGCCTGCTTATTAAATTTCACCCTCAATAAACTGCTGAGCGCCTACCCCTTCCCCACTCCTAAATTCAGCCTGACTGACATTGTAAATAATTCTCTCTGATAAGGCATTGTTCTTTTCCTTTTCAAAACCAGTGTTTTCACTTTCATTCTCTAATGATCTATTCTTGCAGTTTTTTTGACAAGTATTGTTACAGTATTCTTTACAAACTCCAATATCCGTTTATTTTACAAAGCAGATGAACAGTTTTTTAATGTCACACATCCTGGCCTTCTCTCCCTTATATGTTCTCTCTAAACATGTTACTGCCTCTCCCAAAGTGCTAAAAATGACAATTCCAAAATCGTGTAATTCTCCTCAAGTGCATTTGTTCCATTGTCCATATCAATAGGTAGCTGATATTTGTTTCTACTCTTGTTGATCAATTCATAACAATAGTTTCTTTTCCTATCTAGCATGACATTGCAGATGTTGACCAAGAATCGAAGCTTGGAAACTGTATTTTCTTATCCACGTTACAACATCATCCTAAGCATGGGGTCACATACCACACATACATTAATGATACCTGTATGTATGTTGCTAACAAAACTCATGGCCTAATAACTGTTAGACTGTTTAACTGACATCCAGCCCTCAATGAACTGCAACTCGCTGCAACTGAACGCTTAAATAAAAACTGAAGCTTACTCTTAAGTCCTAACCACAAATCCCTCGCATCTTCCACTGTCTCCTTAAAATCAACCAGTTTGACCAAGCTTTATTTTCAACTGTCCAAGCACATCCTTGTTTTGCATCCACTTTCCCCTCTCAGGTCAGTTAAGTGCCCTAATTATGTGTTGTGTTAACGAAAGATATCCTAAACTATGGAGTGGTATTTAATCCCAGTTATTAACCAACGAGAGATGCACCTTACCAGTATTGCCTTATGTTCAAGCTATCAAGTAAAGGGAAAATCTCACTGACTTAATGGTTATATTGTCTGGACTTTTAAATGCTCTTATTTCAGAACATTTCATTGTAATATAAACTTGCAATTATCATTTCGCAGGAAAAGTTTGTAAAGCTCATTAAAAACTCCAAAAGATTTGCATAAGCTTGTTTAGTATGTTACTTAGTTCATTGTCTAAGCAAAAATTCAAAGTTATTTATCTTAAAAAAATCTTAACATAGTACAATACAGTAAAACAACATACTCGCTTGTAATGAGCTTGCATAGAGAATTAGAGTTACAAGGCTTTTGTGTTGTTTGGGGACTGAATGTAACTTGAGGTCTTGGAGTAGGTAGTGAGGATGGTCCATTGCAATTTGGCTTGTTGGAATCTTTGACTTGCCAGTAATCAGCCATTTCAGAACAGGAGGTTGCAGGTTTTCCATTGGGCAGTGTGCAGTCATCATCCTGAACATTATTACATGTACCTGAGAAGATAGATCATTGAGTATGTCAGTTTATATTTATATATGTATCCTCTTTGAGGACACTTTATCAATTAAAATAGACCTTATTATGCATTGGAGAACTATTCCAGAAAAACTTGTTCCATAAACTTTCATTGTAATTTACTCTTTAGGGTAGTTCATAGTGATGTATATCTGCTGTAAACCTTATTTTGGATGACTTGTCTTTAACTTTGATCAATTTTTTTTTCTCTGCAGAATTAACTGGCAGTATGAGTTAAAGTTTTGCTAACAACTCTGCCTATAACCACCAATATAATTGATGTGAAGTCATTAGATCTCGCAACACAGATCTTTGTTTGCAATCAGTGGTGTTGCGTTACAGTTCACTAAGAGTCAAATTGCTGCGCCAATGTGTACTTTTGTCTGCATTTTATAGTTTGGAGCTATGGATAGTTAAAAATTAACCATGAATCTCTTGTCATTGTTGTGCCTGTCACTGTCATGTATTGAAAAGATTTGGAGGTTGATGTCAATTTAGCCGTATTATGAACATACTTTCTTTGGCCAACAAATCCTGGAGTAGGACTCAAACCTGGAGCTTTTCACTCAGAGGCAGGGGCTATTCCACAAAGACCTCCTTCCCTCACAATCACATGATAATACAGAACTTGAATACTGCTAAAGAAAGAAATATTGTCTAAGATTTTGTTTTTCACTCATGGCAGGACAATTCAAAAATGCCAAATTCAAGTGGTGACAACTTATGCTAGAGGATCAAAGAGTGCTGATTGGTAGACAAGTCAACTCTAAGTTAACAAGCATACCATCTGGAAACTGTAAGTGACCAAGACAATTAAAAGCAAAAGGCTTAAACACATTCCTTTTGTTTGCCGAGAACAAGTAATCAAGTGTAAATGTATGCTACTTCTAGAAAGCGTAAGTGAACCAGGTTACAATTCGACTGGTTATCTGAAACTGGCTATTACTGTAGCTGCCAAATTGCTGAATAATCTTTACTGTGCTAATAGCTACACTAAAAACTAATTTAAGATACAGCCTTAATATTTATGCTTGCTATAAGCAACATTCATAAATCCAAGGTATCTTTCCCTGAAACATAGAATCTGTTCAAGACCAGTGCATTTTTTGAATTACTTAGAGGCCTTGGTAGCTTATAGTTTTTCACTGCTTTCTCCATGGCAGCATCTTGGTCAATCTGAGTCAACAGACCAACCAATCCATCTTTACTCATATAATGTAAATTTGCGATAATTTGAAATTTGTCATTCTAATATTTGTCCTGATAAGAGCAAGATGAAAATGTTAGGCATTATGTCTCTCTTTCAGTAATATTTAACCTTTTTTCTCTTGAAATTTATAGCTAAATATTGAAGGAGATGGACATTATTATTCTTCCCTCTGTCCTAGTAAACCAAAAACCACATGAAATCAACTCCAGCAATGATATGAGATTTTAGGATTAAAAATGAAGCAGTAAATTGAAATTCTATTCTGCAATAATTAAAATGTATTAGTGATCTTTTCATAATATTACTAATTGATTTAGAGTAAATAGCTCTATAAATCAAACAGGCAATGAAGAATTTCAAAGGAACTGCTAAGCAATGTACCACATTATAGCTCCTCCCTTATTGGACCTGAGAATTCTTTACGTCTCACTGTCGGGCCTGAAACTTCCTGTCCCTACTGGACATGACAATACCCTATCTTTCACTGCCAGAACTGAAATCTCCTCTTCCCGTTTAATCGCACACCCTCCTGTCTCCCTCACTGGAACTGACAGTCCTTTTCCCCATCAGAGCCAACGACCTATATCCTACCACCAGACCTGTTGTCTCCTTCCCTACTGCCAGACCCGACACTGCTGTCCGCACCTCCGGTTTCTCCAGAATTCTCTGTGTTTGTTTCCTTCGATCCTTGGTTCCTCAAAGGATCCTACTATTCATTATGTATTTACTTGCCTTGTTTGTCCTAACAAGTGCACCATCTCACACCTATCCAGATTGAATTACTTTTGAAATTCATCAGTCCACCTGACCAGCCCATCAATATCCTTGTGTAATTTAAACCTATCCTCTTCACTATTTACCATCCCACCAACATTCATATCATCAATGATCAGCTTTCCTACATTCAAGTCTAAATCATTTATATATACCATTAACACTAATGGCTCTAACACTGATCCCTGTGGAACTCCATTGGGTGCATGCTGTTCTGCTGAACATGTAAATTACAAAATATGGCACCTAATACCGTGAAAAATGGGGTTTAGTTTACCTTCCCCGATTAGCCTGCACTGAGACGGGACTTGTACACTCAGCATTTCTGAAGGGGCCAAGATCAGAATTTCTGCCCAGAAATGCAGAGCTCAGTTCTAATACAAAATGCATGAATGCAGTAGCAAATTGACAATAATTGACACACTTTGAAAAATCTGGGTGATTGTATCTAAATGGGAGTCTTTTGTGATCAAGTTCAAGAACATTCAAACTCCTGCATTCTGTAATTTCTCTTAGTTGAGATAATATTCTGCTTTTATGTTCATAGAATCATACAGTGGAGAAGAGGGCCTCAGCCTATCGAGTCCCTTAAGATAGTGGGACATTAGATAAAGTGTTAAAAAGATACATGGGATGCTTGACTTTATTCGTGAAGGCATCTGGTTTAACAGCAGGAAGGTGATGCTAGAACTGAATGCACATTGGTTAGAACATAGCTTGAGTATTATGTACAGTTCTGGAATCCACATTTTAAAGAGGGATGTCATTGCACTGGAGAGGGTGCAGAGGAGATTTACCAGGATATTGCCTGAGCTGGAGAGTTTTAGTTATGCAGAGAGAATGGATAGACCGGGGGTGTTTACCAGCGTTGCCATACCAACATTTCTGTCTCAGGTCTGTTGCAGTGCTCAGTTACAGACCTTACCTTCAAAATTTAATATCAAGTTTCACAATTTTAGAGCATGAACAGCTCCTCCCATGTATATTATCCACCCTCACATCCAAATTCCTGTCTTGACATAGGTAACTTTCAGCACAGCCGAACGATTGCACCAACTCACAGCCCCAGTTATCACTTATCTAGCTTCCTTTCTTCCCTGGCTTGCTATCAACAATCCCTTTGACTATCTACCTTCTTTTCTGTCTCTCTCTCCCTCTCTCTCTGGATTCTGTCTCCACCTATCCTCTCACTCACTCCATTCAATTCATCAGCATAAATACCACCTTCTCCTAGCTATCAGTTCTGAAGAAGGGTCACGTTAGCTCTGTTTCTCTTTCTACACAGATGCTGCAAACCCTACTGAGCTTCTCCAGCAATTACTGTTTTTGTGTGTTTGGTCTTAGTTCTTGAAAGTAAAAGACAATGAGATTTCAGATGTTCAGCTCGCTGATAGTCTGAAATTCTTGCGCACAAAAATGGACGTCACTGAACACATGCAGTTGTTGCTGGGAACCTTTGCAGATGCAGAATTTCAAGAAATGTCATGAAACTTGTTTAGAGGACTCACAATAAAGGTTATTTTCAAGAAACAAGGGAGCTCAACTGGAAAGCTTCTTTGTTCCTGCAGGTTTCTGCTAAATAAAATCCAACCAACCTAGCTCTTTCCTATTTGAAACAGTGATACATTTTATTTGACGTGAGGTCATGGAAACAAGACCAACAATTATCTGGAACCATGTGACTTCTAAGAAATGCCTTGCTAATAAAACATGTTTAATGTGTCTTTTCATTGAACTTAAAAATATAAGAATTCAAGTGTCTCCATTTGAAATAAATTTGCAATCCTTCATCTCCCCCAAAAATGAAGCTTTCATAATACTAATTATTATGTATACTGAATTAACTAATCTTAACTGCGGTGATGGTATGTCAATACAGTTAACCACAGTGGCCATGGTTTATAGAAGGGGGAATCAACAGGGTACTTGTTTGAGATGACTATCCAGCAATTCACTTAATGTAGGACTCTTGTGGAACAGTAATAGTGTTCTACCTTTGAACCAGGAAGCCTGGGTTCAAGTCCCACCTTTTCCAGATATGTGCAACAACATTTCTGAACAAGGTGATTAAAAATATCTTTTCACCACTTTGTGTAATTAAGTACAATCTCTAACTGATGGCTTTCAGCAGTGCCGTAGATCAGTGACCAGGTGGGATTCAGCCACCACCCCACCGCACCCCCCCACCCCCAGCCATGGATTTGTACAAGTATTGCGAGGATGTTTATCCAGAGACCTCAAGTTTTTTTTGTTGCAAAGAGGTCTACTGTAAAAGAATATATTCCCAACAAGCGGAGATAGTAAGAACTGCCAGTGCTGGAGTCAGAGATAACACAGTGTGGACCTGGACGAACACAGCAGGCCAGGCAGCATCAGAGGAGCAGGAAAGCTGACGTTTAGGGTCAGGACCCTTCTTCAGGGAAAAGCTCAGCCTTTATCTGCACTGTGCCGGCAACATTGGCCTAGTTGCCATGTCATCCAACAGATTCAAGTATTGCAAGTATTTGCCAACATTGTCAGCATTATTCTGTGAGTTACATTGAAGAAACCCAGATTGGCTTGTCTTAGAGTACTGTTCTCCTTATTAGCAATGAGAAATGTACACATATGTTGGAATGCTCTTGAAAATACATCAGCTGGCAACTCACAAAATAAGGAAGTGAGCCCAGCTGGCTTCCATGTTATTCTTAATTCATTCTTTAGGTACTCATATTATTCCAAGTGCAATTTAATATAAGTTACAAATGAAATTGAAATATGTATTAAAATCCAATACATATATATGCTCCTAAGAGAAAATCTATTTGTAATACTTGTAATAATGTTGACTTTAACATGCACAAAACAAAACCCACATTACTAAATGTCTTATTTCAAAGAATTTATTAAAAAATCTGCATGCTTACCACACTGCCCCTGTGTATTATTTCCAAATATTTCACTTGGAAGTTTAATTGAAAAAGCTAGACCATTGAAAGTAACAAATGCCTTTAGTTTTGGAATTTCAAGCATCACATTAAGGCCTGAGCTGGAGATTTTCACATCATCTCTTGAATAGGGTAGTGACACAATGTTGTCATTGACAGTTACCTGAAAATTAAGGCAAAGAGTTGCAGTTTTTCTGCACAGCAAAGTGATTTTATGTCAGAATCATATAATATATAATATCATTTAGAGTCATAGAATGATAAAGTGCCAAAGAAGAACGTCAAATCCAGGCTGATTCTTTATCAGAGGGAACCAATTAATCATACTCCTCCAGACTTTTTCCTCAGACTTTATCTGTTTTTCACTTCAAGGATGTATGCAATTTCTCAAAAAGTAGTATTATTATATCCATTTCCGCTGCCTTTTAAAACAGTGTATTTCAGATCGTAAGAACTCAAAAAGTTGCTTTCCTCATGCCACCTTTGATTCTTTAATCTTCTATTATAAATCTGTATCCTCTCATTATTGACCCTTCTGCAACTGGAAACAGCTGATCCTTACTTTAGGAAAATCCTTCAAGATTTTGAATAGTAGCAAATCTTCTCACAATGCGCTCTGCTCTAAGAAGAACTACTTCGATTTTCCATGTCTGCCTGCATAGATCATACCTTTCATCCTTTCATCCCAAGGACTATTCTAATATTTTCTACAATCCTTCACTGCAATTTTTGCTTTCTGTCCCTTAGCTAATTATGGATTTATGCTGCAACAGGACCTTACTTTGGGCTTTAATTTAGCTGACAAGTCAATTATGTGGTGCTTTATCAAATGCTTATTGAGAGTTTACATTCACAATATCAAACACATTTCCTTCATCAACTATTTCCATTTCTGTCTCAAAGAGCCTGGTTCAGTTCATTAAATATATTTTGCCTTTATAAAATCTGTGTCAACTAATTTATTAGAACATACTTTGCTAAGTGCTAATTTTGTCTCAGATTAATGTTTCAACATTTCTCACCACTAATGTTTTCTGACCAAGCATAACATTAGCAATTGACTAGCCCTCTAGCATCAACCTGTATCTAAGGGAGGATTGGAAGATTGTGATCAGAAACTTTCTGCAGTTTCTCCATAGTTTCTTAACTTTACTTTCTTCAATAGTTGGCATCAAAATTAAGTAATTTTTCTACTTTTGTTAACGCCAATCTTTTAAGTCCTTTTTTTCTCTTTATCCAGTCATAATCTATCCAATATGGCCAATGTGTTTTCACTTGCATCTCTGTTGATAGCATTCACTTCTCTAGTGTTATGATGATGGATCATCACCCATATTTTTTGCTTTACCAAAATGTTGTTTTAAGTGGAGGACTGCTACAGGCAACTGCTGCATTAGATTCGGTGAGGGTCTGGAAAAGTCCTGTGTGAGCCCATGGAATGTAGCACATGTAAATTGTCAGGGAAACACCAATAGAAGAGACTTAACAAGGACAAATAATGATGTTGGGGAGCATGTGGGGAGCTGACTATCTCTCTCCTCTAGACAGAAAGCCACCTCTTGCAAACATGGCAGTTTAAAACAGGGGTCAAAAGGCAGTTTCAACTCTACTGGCTAACATATAAACTACTTTGCGTTTGAACGTTAGCATTATGAAGGTCACTGTCAAAGAACTATCACATTGTTACTCTTATGTTGGAGGTAAAGGAGGACACCTCCCAGTCCGAGTGCAAACCAGTTATAAAAAAATGAACCGGGTCAAAAGGACTTCCATTAGTCTACAAAGTGAAGAATCTCAAAAACAGGTTAAAAACCGAAAGAACTGCGAATGCTGTAAATCAGGAACAAAAACAAAGTTGCTGGAAACACTTGTCAGGATTGGCAGCATCTTTGAAGGACAAAACAGAGTTAACATTTCGGGTCTGGAAATCTGTTCTGAGGAAAGGTCACACCAGACCCAAACATTAACCCTTTTTTTCCCTTCACAGATGCTGCCAGACCTGCTGAGTTTTTCCAGCAACTTTATTTTTGTTCTCAAAAATCGATTGCTCATCTGCCAATGTCAATGCTATCAGACCAACCCAGTAACAGGTGCTCTTCATGAACAATTCAGAGACTGATCCTCATTAACCATTTTATTAATCATTTTTCTTTTTGGACTCACCCAATTTCTTATCCACTTGGATATTTGTTGCATTATTTATTCTTCCCACTTTTCACAATGAATAAATTCACTCTTCGTTAATTCAAAACAATCTGGTTAAATTTTTGTTTAAAATGTGAGTTCATTTGGACCTGGGAAAAAAAATCCACAAGGAAAGGGATTCCTTTAAACTAACTTTGTTTAAACCAATCAATAGAATGGGTGAATAATGAAGAAGAACCAATTCATCCCTCCCTATTTAGGAGCTTAACAATTTGGGCATCCTTCTGGAACTGTAACAAACTGGGGATCTCACCCACGGTCTGGTTGTAACACTTGTTATGATAGATGACATGTATGATCTTAGCCACAGTCTCTGCCTTTGCAAGCAAGTTCACTTTTTGGTCCCTACTTGGGATTCATCTTTGCTTCATTTCCCTTTTATACTGATGTGTTTATAAAAAAAAACTTTTAAAGTCCCTTTTATGTTAGCCACTTGCATGATTGTAGTCAACGCATGGAAAAGTGCTTCCAAGAACAGAAATACATAATTATACTTACCCAGTGCTGAATTCCAGTTGGATCGATATTTGTGATCTGTATATCTAGTTCTTCAAACTTCACTATAATAGCACGTGGGCATGAGACACTGCCTTGAGTATCACAGTGATAGTTGTCAATGTAAATACCAAAATTTGTAGGTGATGGGTTTGTTTCTTCCATAAGGATATAGGTACAATTTCCATCATAGGTGTAATATTGGCCATCAAATGTAACAAAATGTGAGCCTCCCCATCCATTGCAGTAGCCTATGTATATTAAATTTGAATGACATCAGTTTAATTTCAGCAATAATATAGAAATGATTTCTCTGAAAGAAAGAAAGCAAACTAACTTGTAAAATGAACTAAATTGTGATATAATTCATTCAAATCTTTATTTTTCTCTTCTACTTCATCAAAGAAACAGCTTAACAGTCACACATAACAATTCAAGAAATTTATCCACAATAAAATAACGTATAGGAAATGATTAGGTGTAGCAATAGTTAGCACTAATACATTAGTCACCACCATCATTGATCAAATATAGGAACGTAGCTAAGTCTAGAACGAAATCTTAGATATGTGACACTACTTAATTTTCAGTAATTTTGCTTTCTCCGAAACTACTTTGGCCATCAAAATAGTAATACCCTCTCAACTGACCCTGAATAAAACCTTGGCACTATTCTGAAGATGAGCAAAGGTGCCCTTTTATATTTTGGCCAACATTCAGCTCCCAACCAACATCGCCTGCTAAAATATATGGCCATCATCACATTGTTAATTGTGAGGAATCTGAAATTTTTTATCACATTTGTAAAAGTTAGGACAAAAAATGAAAAACAAAACACTGATGAAAATAGCAACTGAAATGATACAGTTGTTCAATCTATCAGTGAATGTTCACTATTCTTTCTCTGACTTTTTGCATTGCCCTCACGTTCTATTTGCAAGCGGTCTCTGGCTGGAGAGAGATGACTCGGCAGAATCTTATAGGGATCTGAGGCAAGATGTGTGACAAAGTTAGGCAAGCATCCTGACTTTGAAATCATCTCGCCCCATTTTTTTTAACTCTTTACATCAGCAGGATGACCAAATTCTTGCCAGCCAGCAGTGTATAGTCATGGACAGTGATAAATGCTTATTAAGTTCCTTGTTGACAACACAGACTGCCACATTAATATTCCAGTTGCAATCTTATCAAACTTACTCAACAATCAAGACATCAGGAAAACCCGACATGGAAACCAAACAGAATGTCAGTTCAGTTGAGTTCCCCGCTTGCTCCAAATGAATTCCATGTTGGTCAATTGCACCAACATCAAAGCACGGGCACTTGCCGCACGTACCCTACGTCCATGGTCATTAACATTTGATAATTGTCAGGCTCCAAGATCCATTACGGTACATCTCTGATCCACTTACAGGATATTTCTGCACTTTGATACTGTACCTTGGGCCAGACTGTTAACTATCAGTATAATGCTACAGCAAGGACACTGCACTCGGAGACATGTACCCGGCTCAAGGACTGGACTACGCTCCAGGATCCTGCAAGCAGCTTAGGACACCGATTCTCCTTGTCTGCAGAAAATATGACGAGCTATGCAGGGTAACGTGCTTACTGTGCTTGTCTGGGTGCACATTGTATTTTTAAAGGCAGCACTTGCACCACGGAAGGCAGTCAATTCTGGGATCTCTGGTGAGTGGTAGTTTTGCTGGGGAAAGTATGCAGTAAGATGGAATTAGAACAACAACCACTACACCAATCACAAACATGATGCTATTGGCATCTGGTGCGACTAGAAGTAATAAAATCCAGCGTCATTACGTCAGGACTTAGTGAAGATTGCGGAAGCGTCGAAGGAAATAGCTAATATGAAATTGAAATGGTATGATGAGGTGTTTCATGGGGACAGAGAATGAGAGAGAGTGTCACTGTGGTGAGGCAAGTAGCCAGATGAGAAGAAGGCGGCCTAAGATCGGGTAGAAGCGTGCTGCGGCGAGAGACTTAAACATTGAGGGAATGGAAATAAAGAGTAGATTAGATTACCTACAGTGTGGAAACAGGACCTTCGGCCCAACAAGTCCACACCGCCCCTTGAAGCATCCCACCCTAACCCATCCCCCTGTAACCCACACACCTCTGAGCACTACGAACAATTTAGCATGGCCAAACCGCCTAGCCTGCACATCTTTGGACTGTGGGAGGAAACCGGAGCACCCGGAGGAAACCCACACAGACACGGGGGGGAATGCGCAAACTCCACACAGACAGTCACCCGAGGCTGGAATCGAACCCGGATCCCTGGTGCTGTGAGGCTGCAGTGCTAACCACTGAGCCACCGTGCCGCCCATGATTGATAAGAAAAGATGGAGAAGGGTATTCAACCAGTATAATAGTTTCATTAAGAAAATATCATTTTCTTTCAACTTTGTACTTACAGTCACACTCATAATGGTAACAACAACCATTTTCATCATACACTTTGACAGGTTCATGGCCATTGGCACATTCAAGAGGTTCAACAGTTGGACAGACCACAGGTTGTATAGAAATGATGTTCTTTTCTATGCATGTTGCCATTAAACATTCACAGAGTAGCCATGTTTCATTGTACTGTAATGAGTAGAGAAATCGTTTAGAGACACGTGTAGGCATGCTACGTAGTGTTTATCATGTTCTATTTAAGCATTTATTATTAATATTTTTATCCTTTCTTGGATAATTTATTGTAAATATTTACCATCACTATTTCCAGCAGGCCCTGACTGTATACACTAATGAGTTTGCACTGTTTCCATTCCAGCTTTTGTTAAACATCTTCTGGGAACTCTCAGCTACTACTTTTCTACCGTAAGTAGTTTGGATGAATAACCTGAACAACTACCATAGCTAATTTTCCTTCTTCAATGCCATATTCTTATACAATGTACTGTGCTGGCCTTTACTGAGAGTTCACCACTGCATTGTGCTGCATCAAATAACTCATTCAGAACCTTGAATAACTTGACATTGAATGTGATGTACATCTAGAGACAGAGCTTTTGACTTAGGTTGGAGGAACTGTAATGTGGTTCAACTGATTAAATTTCACACGTTTTACTCATGAGTATAATTAATGGAATAATTACTGTGCTATTAATGACATCAAGGATAAGGGGGGGCGTTATATGTGAAAACGGTGTTAAAGTAGATGATCTGTCAGGATCTACAATTGCAAACAGACTCACTGGGCCAAATGGCCTGCTCCTGCCGCTGTGTATGAATATATTCTTAGGCATCAAACATACTAATCTGGAGATTGAATTGTATACAGGCATAGTAATTGCTCATTGTGTAATAAAATTGACATTGTCTTGATGCCAAGAATATGGAATTTCATAGAATCCCTACACTGTAGAAACAGGCCATTCGGCCCAACAAGCCAACCCTCAGAGCATCCCACCCAGACCCATCCTGCTATAACCGAACTAATCCACACACCCCTGAATACTACGGGCAATTTAGCATGGCCAGTCCAGCTACCCTGCACATCCTTTGGACTGTAAGAGGAAACCGGAACACCTGGAGGAAACCCACGCAGACACAGGGAGAATGTGCAAACACCACACTGACTGTCGCCCGAGGGTGGAATCAAACCCGGGTCCCTGGCTTTGTGAAGCACCAGTGCTAACCACTAAGCCACATTATTATCATGTAACATATACTTGCCTGCCTTGGAGGATCAAAATCTGGACAAGCTTCTATTTTTGTGGTGGGTTCACTTGGTGTAGTTGTGAAGCTGGCACTACTCACAGGTGCACTTGTAGGAGCAGGTATTGTGGTTCCACAAGGCCATATATGTTTTTCAATACTACAAGTATCATTGCATTTTGCAAAGATGCAAAATCCATCTTTATCAGTGTAGTTGTATATAATTTCACCTATAATGTGAGAAAAGGAGGATTCAGAATTAAATGTGCTCAACAGCACACAGTCAACAGAAGATTCACAAAAGGACTTCCCACGACATTAAGTTGCAAAAGTTACAAATCGATGTGATACAATTATTCCGTGGCAGTCTCAACAGATTATTATTGCAATGCAATATTACACAAATTTCCCATGGAAAGCCAGCCATTTGCACTGCCAAAGTGAGCCAATGTAAGAAATAATGGGAACTGCAGATGCTGGAGAATCTGAGATAACAAAGTGTGAAGCTGGATGAACACAGCAGGCCAAGCAGCATCTCAGGAGCACAAAAGCTGACGTTTTGGGCCCAGGCCCTTTGTCAGAGAGGGGGATGGGGAGAGGGTTCTGGAATAAATAGCGGAGGCTTGGGGACTGCTTTGCAGAACATCTCCGCTCGGTTTGCAGTAAACAACTGCACCTCCCAGTCGCGAACCATTTTAACTCCCCCTCCCATTCCTCAGACGACATGTCCATCGTGGGCCTCCTGCAGTGCCACAATGATGCCACCTGAAGGTTGCAGGAACAGCAACTCATATTCCACTTGGGAACCCTGCAGCCCAATGGTATCAATGTGGACTTCACAAGCTTCAAAATCTCCCCTTCCCCAACTGCATCCCAAAACCAGCCCAGCTCGTCCCCTCCCCCCACTGCATCCCAAAACCAGCCCAGCCTGGCCCTGCCTCCCTAACCTGTTCTTCCTCACACCTATTCCTTCCTCCCACCTCAAGCCGCAGCTCCATTTCCTACCTACTAAAACCTCATCCCGCCTCCTTGACCTGTCCGTCTTCCCTGGACTGACCTGTCCCCTCCCTACCTCCCCACCTATACTCTCCTCTCCACCTATCTTCTTTTCTCTCTATCTTCAGTCCGCCTCCCCCTCTCTCCCTATTTATTCCAGAACCCTCTTCCTATCCCTCTCCCTGATGAAGGGTCTAGGCCCGAAACAGCAGCTTTTGTGCTCCTGAGATGCTGCTTGGCCTGCTGTGTTCATCCAGCTTCACACTTTATTATCTGAGCCAATGTAAGATCAGTTTTTGAATTAGATTTGATGAAATATAACAGTCTCATTGACTCACTGGTAATAGAAATCGCTCACAATAGTGCCTAATAAAGGACAGCAATATTATACTGTGAAGGTCAGCGTAGCAATATTACAAATGGTGATCTTTGTAATGTTCACTGTTAACTTCCATTGGATTGAGTGGAAGTACTAAATGCAAAATGAAAGTTAGATGCCAAAATTAATCGGGGATTATTAATCTAAACACAAAAATCCAAATGCAGCCCAATGATTATGTAGAGCATATTAATTTCAAAGGAAAAAATGATTATCTAATATTGAACTCAAAATTATTAATCATATGAAACAAGTTATTAAAAATTCCAATAATTCTCACATTTGAACATGGATTGATACTGATATGTTTTATTGGAAATCTGAACTCTTTGTTTGATTCCTTAGAAGCTAATCCCAGTCAGAAAATCATAATTGCCATGTACTTCAACAGTCATGGTGCTTCATGTTTCGATTTGACAACATCATGTGCTTGTAATGTTATGGGAAGAATCTCAAAGAAGCAGTATATGAATTTTCACATATTTGCCTCTGCCACTCTTTTGCTGTGTGTGTGGTGTGGTGCGGTGCTGGTATGTTGGAGGAGGGGGAGTCATGTACCTAGTAAATCAAATCATTGTAGTGGCCCAAAGCTTTGGCAGTCATCAGCTCTACAAAAGCAAGATGGATTAGCCATCCAAGAATATTTACCCTCATCTGATAAATATCTAACACTCTGGGCTGGAATCTACTAAAGACCCAAAAAATATCAGGTTCTCTGCCTTATTTTTGTCATAATTTCAGTGGGAGATATCAATTTTCCAGTTACAATTGAGACACCTTCTTTACTTAAAAATGGTGAATAACCAAGTTAATATACTGAAAATGAAAGTCATGCCATCACTGGGTGATGGAAAGCACTGAGAGATCAAATTGGTTTTGATTCAGTGCTTCAGAGATCTGTTGACAGCTATACAATTTCTTAAAAATCCAGCTTCAAGAAAATGAGGGGAAGATTATTTTCTGACTGTAGTGATGAGAAGGCTAAATATAATTATATAGAAGCTTAGTGCTGTTTTTAATATTGCTACGCTGACCTTCACAGTATAATATCGCTGTCCTTTATTAGGCACCATTGTGTGTGATTTCTGTTACCAGTGAGTCTATGAGACTGTTACATTTCATCAAATCTAATTCAAAAACTGACCTTACATTGGCTCAGATAATAAAGTGTGAAGCTGGATGAACACAGCAGGCCAAGCAGCATCTCAGGAGCACAAAAGCTGCTGTTTCGGGCCTAGACCCTTCATCAGGGAGAGGGATGGGGAGAGGGTTCTGGAATAAATAGGGAGAGAGGGGGAGGTGGACTGAAGATAGAGAGAAAAGAAGATAGGTGGAGAGGAGAGTATAGGTGGGGATGTAGGGAGGGGATAGGTCAGTCCAGGGAAGACAGACAGGTCAAGGAGGTGGGATGAGGTTAGTAGGTAGGAAATGGAGCTGCGGCTTGAAGTGGGAGGAAGGGATAGGTGAGAGGAAGAACAGGTTAGGGAGGCGGGGCCAGGCTGGGCTGGTTTTGGGATGCAGTGGGGGGAGGGGATGAGCTGGGCTGGTTTTGGGATGCAGTTGGGGAAGGGGAGATTTTGAAGCTTGTGAAGTCCACATTGATACCATTGGGCTGCAGGGTTCCCAAGCGGAATATGAGTGTTATCTTTGACATGAGATTTCGCCATCTCTATTCATTTCACCTTACCACCAAATCTTTACGTTTCTTTCTCTCTTGTTTAGTTTTATTCCCTTAAATGATTATCATCGCATTCTTAAAAGACAAACTAGGGTTCAGGATATTGTTTTGAGCACACTACTTATAAGCCATTATAGGATCAAGAAGAACCAAATAATATGCATGGTTCAAAATGGATCAACGAGCCAACAAGAATTATTGTACAGAAACGCAGAAAGAGAAAGAGGGGGAAAAGCACTGGAAAGGATGAAAATGTATTCAGAAATATGCTAAAGGTTTTGAGAGGAAGTTGGGAATAAGAAGACCAAAAGTAGTGGTAGACACAATGAGCATGAGAGTAAGAAATACTATAATACTGTAACAATTGAGGTAAAATTCACAACTGTCGAATTGGCAAAAAGGAGTTTCACTTTGTTGCTATTGTTATGATATAAGTTTAGGCGAACTCACATAATAAGAGTCTGATACGACATTGTATCTAAGCAAATGAAAAAGCCAGTATGAAACCGGAAGTAAATCCTACCTGAAGGTCCAGAGAAGGACCATGAGTGGGCTCTTGTGATGCAGTGGTAATGTCCCTACCTCTGGGCAATGAGGTCTGGGTTCAAGTCCCACCTGCCTCACACATCTGTCATAGCATTCTCTGAACAGGTTGATTTTGAAAATAAACAGAGAGGGATGTAACTCAAAGAGCAATTTAACAACAAAGAGAGTTTAAAAATGAAAAGTTTTATGATTTAAGAAGACATAAAGAAGTAGGATCCCATAACGTACAGAAGAGTCAGGGTGAAAAAAGCAAAAAACAAATTACCTTGAGAATACAACGTTCCATTTACAATGCAGAAACATTCAGTGGTTGCAGATGAAGAGCTTGTGTGAGAAGAACCAGTCGTATGCACAGAGGAAGCAGTTGATGGCATCTTGATTGTAGTGGTAGACACAGAACTTGCTGATGCGGTTCTGGTGATTGGAACAGTGACGGCAGTAGTTGAACTCCATTTATTGGCAGTGGTGGCAGACTGATTTACGGTGATAATCCCAGAGGTAGGAGAACTCACAGACGTTATTCTTGTAAATGTAGGCGGAGGGATTCGAGTAATTGTAGACGTTGATGATTGGAAACTTGTTGCGATTTGAGGTGATGTTACATTTGGTGATGCAATTGAAACAAGTGAAGAGGTTGTTGTTGTAGAGAATTTTGTGAATGGGGAGGTGGTTGAAGATGGAGTTAGGGTTAACTGTGATTCAGTAGTCTCCATTGTTTCAGTTGCAGAGATAGTAGCTGCTGTAGAGCTCGTGAGTGTTACAGCACTATTGATGACATGTTTGCTTGTAATGGTGGTTTGAGATGTGGCCGAATGTGGAGTTGGTGTTGATGTTGGTGGTTTTACAGATGGTGAAACTGATTTTGCTGTGGTTGTGGTTGAAAATTCAGACACTGTCATGGTTGTAGATTCAGTAGAAGATTGTCTTCTGGTCATTGTTGGTGATGGGGTTGATGTTGCAGGTGTTGCAGACGGTGTCATGTTTGTGCTTGGTGCAGTGCTTACTGTTTCAGATGTTCGAATTACATTTGTACTTGTTGTTGGTTTTGAACTGATTGTTTCCCTTGTCATTGTGGTACTAATCGAAGTTGGAGGTGTATAAGGGGTTGTGGATGTCATTGAAAATTGGGTCGTGGCCAATTTTGGAGTGGAAGAGGATGGTGGGGCTGAGTTGGAAATGGCTGTGGTTGAAAATAGTGTGCCTCTTGTGCTTGAGGATATTGTTGAAGATTGTGATTTGGTTGACATTGACGATAATGGAGATGTTGTAGTGGGGGTGGCTGAAATTGAGGTTGTTGTTTCAGAGAGTGTTGTTTTTGTGGAGGTGGCTGAAGATGGAGCTGTGGTTGAATGTGATTCAGTGGTCTCTCCTGTTTCAGTTGTACAGATAGTAGTTGTTGTTGGGCGACTGGGTGTTTCCACAGTTGTAGTTGAATGTGGAGTTGGAGTCGACGTTGGAACTTTTGGAGATGTTGTAGCTGATGATTCTGTGGTTGTGGTTGGTGTTTTGGATATTACCGTGGTTGTGGATTGTGTCGAAGATGGTGTTCTGCTGATTGTTGCTGTTGGTGTTGGTGATGTCGCAGTTGAGGTTGCAGTGATGCTTGAGCTTAAGGATGTGCTTGTTGTTGAAGGGGTTTGACTTACCATCGTTGTAGTACTTGGTGTGTGGCTTGTTTCAGTTGTTGTTTCTCTGGAGGTGGATGTGGACGTGGCACTGGTCTGAATTGTGGATGTAACTTCACTTGTTGAAGTTGTTGAAGATTGTGGTTTGTGTGATGTTGAAGATATTTCAGGTGGTCCAGTGTGTGTAGGTGTAATTGAGGTTGTTGTTTCAGAGAGTGTTGTTTTTGTGGATGTGGCAGAAGATAGAGCTGTGGTTGAATGTGATTCAGTGGTCTCTCCTGTTTCAGTTGTACAGATAGTAGTTGTTGTTGAGCCAGTGGGTGTTTCCACAGTTGTAGTTGAATGTGAAGTTGGTGTCGAAGTTGGAACTTTTGGAGATGTTGTAGCCGATGATTCTGTGGTTGTGGTAGGTGTTTTGGTTTCTACTGTGGTTGTGGATTGTGTCGATGATGGTGTTCTGCTGATTGTTGCTGTTGGTGTTGGTGATGTCGCAGTTGAGGTTGCAGTGATGCTTGAGCTTAAGGACGTGCTTGTTGTTGAAGGGGTTTGACTTACCATCGTTGTAGTACTTGGTGTGTGGCTTGTTTTTTCAGTTGGTGTTTCTCTGGATGTGGATGTGGATGTGGTACTGGTCAGAATTGTCGATGTAACTTCACTTGTGGAAGTTGTTGATGATTGTGGTTTGTGTGATGTTGAAGATGTTTCAGGTGGTCCAGTGGGTGTAGGTGAAATTGAGGTTGTTGTTTCAGAGAGTGTTGTTTTTGTGGAGGTGGCAGAAGATGGAGCTGTGGTTGAACGTGATTCACCAGTCCTTGTTGATTCTGTTGTAGTGATAGTAGTTGTTGTTGAGCCACTGGGTGTTTCCACAGTAGACGGTGAATGTGGAATTGGTGTCGACGTTGGAACTTTTGGAGATGTTGTAGCCGATGATTCTGTGGCAGTGGTAGGTGTTTTGGATACTATCGTGGTTGTGGATTGTGTCGAAGATGGTGTTCTGCTGATTGTTGCAGTTGGTGTTGGTGATATAGCAGTCGAGGTTGCAGTGATGCTTGTGCTTAAGGACGTGCTTGTTGTTGAAGGGGTTTGAGTTACCATCGTGGTAGTGCTTGGTGTGTGGCTTGTTTTTTCAGTTGGTGTTTCTCTGGGAGTGGATGTTGATGTGGTTCTGGTTAGAGTTGTCGATGTAACTTCACTTGTGGAAGTTGTTGAAGATTGTGGTTTGTGTGATGTTGAAGATGTTTCAGGTGGTCCAGTGGGTGTAGGTGAAATTGAGGTTGTTGTTTCAGAGAGTGTTGTTTTTGTGGAGGTGGCTGAAGATGGAGCTGTGGTTGAATGTGATTCAGTGGTCTCTCCTGTTTCAGTTGTACAGATAGTAGTTGTTGTTGAGCCAGTGGGTGTTTCCACAGTTGTAGTTGAATGTGAAGTTGGTGTCGAAGTTGGAACTTTTGGAGATGTTGTAGCCGATGATTCTGTGGTTGTGGTAGGTGTTTTGGTTTCTACTGTGGTTGTGGATTGTGTCGATGATGGTGTTCTGCTGATTGTTGCTGTTGGTGTCGGTGATGTCGCAGTTGAGGTTGCCGTGATGCTTGTGCTTAAGGACGTGCTTGTTGTTGAAGGGGTTTGCCTTACCATCGTTGTAGTACTTGGTGTGTGGCTTGTTTTTTCAGTTGGTGTTTCTCTGGATGTGGATGTCAATGTGGTACTGGTCAGAATTGTCGATGTAACTTCACTTGTGGAAGTTGTTGAAGATTGTGGTTTGTGTGATGTTGAAGATATTTCAGGTGGTCCAGTGGGTGTAGGTGAAATTGAGGTTGTTGTTTCAGAGAGTGTTGTTTTTGTGGATGTGGCAGAAGATGGAGCTGTGGTGGAACGTGATTCACCGGTCCTTGTTGTTTCAGTTGTAGTGATAGTAGTTGTTGTTGAGCCACCGGGTGTTTCCACAGTAGACGGTGAATGTGGAATTGGTGTTGACGTTGGAACTTTTGGAGATGTTGTAGCCGATGATTCTGTGGTAGTGGTAGGTGTTTTGGATACTATCGTGGTTGTGGATTGTGTCGAAAATGGTGTTCTGCTGATTGTTGCTGTTGGTGTTGGTGATATAGCAGTCGAGGTTGCAGTGATGCTTGTGCTTAAGGACGTGCTTGTTGTTGAAGGGGTTTGACTTACCATCGTTGTAGTACTTGGTGTGTGGCTTGTTTTTTCAGTTGGTGTTTCTCTGGGTGTGGATGTGGATATAGTTTTGGTCAAAATTGTCGATGTAACTTCACTTGTTGAAGTTGTTGAAGATTGTGGTTTGTGTGATGTTGAAGATATTTCAGGTGGTCCAGAGGGTGTAGGTGTAATTGAGGTTGTTGTTTCAGAGAGTGTTGTTTTTGTGGAGGTGGCTGACGATGGAGCTGTGGTTGAATGTGATTCAGTGGTCTCTCCTGTTTCAGTTGTACAGATAGTAGTTGTTGTTGAGCCAGTGGGTGTTTCCACAGTTGTAGTTGAATGTGAAGTTGGTGTCGAAGTTGGAACTTTTGGAGATGTTGTAGCCGATGATTCTGTGGTTGTGGTAGGTGTTTTGGTTTCTACTGTGGTTGTGGATTGTGTCGATGATGGTGTTCTGCTGATTGTTGCTGTTGGTGTTGGTGATGTCGCAGTTGAGGTTGCAGTGATGCTTGAGCTTAAGGACGTGCTTGTTGTTGAAGGGGTTTGACTTACCATCGTTGTAGTACTTGGTGTGTGGCTTGTTTTTTCAGTTGGTGTTTCTCTGGATGTGGATGTCAATGTGGTACTGGTCAGAATTGTCGATGTAACTTCACTTGTGGAAGTTGTTGATGATTGTGGTTTGTGTGATGTTGAAGATGTTTCAGGTGGTCCAGTGGGTGTAGGTGAAATTGAGGTTGTTGTTTCAGAGAGTGTTGTTTTTGTGGAGGTGGCAGAAGATGGAGCTGTGGTTGAACGTGATTCACCAGTCCTTGTTGATTCTGTTGTAGTGATAGTAGTTGTTGTTGAGCCAGTGGGTGTTTCCACAGTAGACGGTGAATGTGGAATTGGTGTCGACGTTGGAACTTTTGGAGATGTTGTAGCCGATGATTCTGTGGCAGTGGTAGGTGTTTTGGATACTATCGTGGTTGTGGATTGTGTCGAAGATGGTGTTCTGCTGATTGTTGCTGTTGGTGTTGGTGATGTAGCAGTCGAGGTTGCAGTGATGCTTGTGATGAAGGACGTGCTTGTTGTTGAAGGGGTTTGAGTTACCATCGTGGTAGTGCTTGGTGTGTGGCTTGTTTTTTCAGTTGGTGTTTCTCTGGGAGTGGATGTTGATGTGGTTCTGGTCAGAGTTGTCGATGTAACTTCACTTGTGGAAGTTGTTGAAGATTGTGGTTTGTGTGATGTTGAAGATGTTTCAGGTGGTCCAGTGGGTGTAGGTGAAATTGAGGTTGTTGTTTCAGAGAGTGTTGATTTTGTGGATGTGGCAGAAGATGGAGCTGTGGTTGAATGTGATTCAGTGGTCTCTCCTGTTTCAGTTGTACAGATAGTAGTTGTTGTTGAGCCAGTGGGTGTTTCCACAGTTGTAGTTGAATGTGAAGTTGGTGTCGAAGTTGGAACTTTTGGAGATGTTGTAGCCGATGATTCTGTGGTTGTGGTAGGTGTTTTGGTTTCTACTGTGGTTGTGGATTGTGTCGATGATGGTGTTCTGCTGATTGTTGCTGTTGGTGTCGGTGATGTCGCAGTTGAGGTTGCCGTGATGCTTGTGCTTAAGGACGTGCTTGTTGTTGAAGGGGTTTGCCTTACCATCGTTGTAGTACTTGGTGTGTGGCTTGTTTTTTCAGTTGGTGTTTCTCTGGATGTGGATGTCAATGTGGTACTGGTCAGAATTGTCGATGTAACTTCACTTGTGGAAGTTGTTGAAGATTGTGGTTTGTGTGATGTTGAAGATGTTTCAGGTGGTCCAGTGGGTGTCGGTGAAATTGAGGTTGTTGTTTCAGAGAGTGTTGTTTTTGTGGATGTGGCAGAAGATGGAGCTGTGGTGGAACGTGATTCACCGGTCCTTGTTGTTTCAGTTGTAGTGATAGTAGTTGTTGTTGAGCCACCAGGTGTTTCCACAGTAGACGGTGAATGTGGAATTGGTGTTGACGTTGGAACTTTTGGAGATGTTGTAGCCGATGATTCTGTGGTAGTGGTAGGTGTTTTGGATACTATCGTGGTTGTGGATTGTGTCGAAGATGGTGTTCTGCTGATTGTTGCTGTTGGTGTTGGTGATATAGCAGTCGAGGTTGCAGTGATGCTTGTGCTTAAGGACGTGCTTGTTGTTGAAGGGGTTTGACTTACCATCGTTGTAGTACTTGGTGTGTGGCTTGTTTTTTCAGTTGGTGTTTCTCTGGGTGTGGATGTGGATATAGTTTTGGTCAAAATTGTCGATGTAACTTCACTTGTTGAAGTTGTTGAAGATTGTGGTTTGTGTGATGTTGAAGATATTTCAGGTGGTCCAGAGGGTGTAGGTGTAATTGAGGTTGTTGTTTCAGAGAGTGTTGTTTTTGTGGAGGTGGCTGACGATGGAGCTGTGGTTGAATGTGATTCAGTGGTCTCTCCTGTTTCAGTTGTACAGATAGTAGTTGTTGTTGAGCCAGTGGGTGTTTCCACAGTTGTAGTTGAATGTGAAGTTGGTGTCGAAGTTGGAACTTTTGGAGATGTTGTAGCCGATGATTCTGTGGTTGTGGTAGGTGTTTTGGTTTCTACTGTGGTTGTGGATTGTGTCGATGATGGTGTTCTGCTGATTGTTGCTGTTGGTGTTGGTGATGTCGCAGTTGAGGTTGCAGTGATGCTTGAGCTTAAGGACGTGCTTGTTGTTGAAGGGGTTTGACTTACCATCGTTGTAGTACTTGGTGTGTGGCTTGTTTTTTCAGTTGGTGTTTCTCTGGATGTGGATGTCAATGTGGTACTGGTCAGAATTGTCGATGTAACTTCACTTGTGGAAGTTGTTGATGATTGTGGTTTGTGTGATGTTGAAGATGTTTCAGGTGGTCCAGTGGGTGTAGGTGAAATTGAGGTTGTTGTTTCAGAGAGTGTTGTTTTTGTGGAGGTGGCAGAAGATGGAGCTGTGGTTGAACGTGATTCACCAGTCCTTGTTGATTCTGTTGTAGTGATAGTAGTTGTTGTTGAGCCACTGGGTGTTTCCACAGTAGACGGTGAATGTGGAATTGGTGTCGACGTTGGAACTTTTGGAGATGTTGTAGCCGATGATTCTGTGGCAGTGGTAGGTGTTTTGGATACTATCGTGGTTGTGGATTGTGTCGAAGATGGTGTTCTGCTGATTGTTGCTGTTGGTGTTGGTGATGTAGCAGTCGAGGTTGCAGTGATGCTTGTGATAAATGACGTGCTTGTTGTTGAAGGGGTTTGAGTTACCATCGTGGTAGTGCTTGGTGTGTGGCTTGTTTTTTCAGTTGGTGTTTCTCTGGGAGTGGATGTTGATGTGGTTC
This sequence comes from Stegostoma tigrinum, assembly GCF_030684315.1. Lineage (NCBI taxonomy): Eukaryota > Metazoa > Chordata > Chondrichthyes > Orectolobiformes > Stegostomatidae > Stegostoma > Stegostoma tigrinum. Next base: position 9,568,816 of record NC_081370.1, read on the forward strand.
TGGTCAGAGTTGTCGATGTAACTTCACTTGTGGAAGTTGTTGAAGATTGTGGTTTGTGTGATGTTGAAGATGTTTCAGGTGGTCCAGTGTGTGTAGGTGTAATTGGGGTTGTTGTTTCAGAGAGTGTTGTTTTTGTGGAGGTGGCTGAAGATGGAGCTGTGGTTGAATGTGATTCAGTGGTCTCTCCTGTTTCAGTTGTACAGATAGTAGTTGTTGTTGAGCCAGTGGGTGTTAACACAGTTGTAGTTGAATGTGAACTTGGTGTCGACGTTGGAACTTTTGGAGACGTTGTAGCCGATGATTCTGTGGTTGTGGTAGGTGTTTTGGTTTCTACTGTGGTTGTGGATTGTGTCGAAGATGGTGTTCTGCTGATTGTTGCTGTTGGTGTTGGTGATGTAGCAGTTGAGGTTGCAGTGATGCTTGTGCTTAAGGACGTGCTTGTTGTTGAAGGGGTTTGAGTTACCATCGTGGTAGTGCTTGGTGTGTGGCTTGTTTTTTCAGTTGGTGTTTCTCTGGGTGTGGATGTTGATGTAGTTCTGGTCAGAATTGTCGATGTAACTTCACTTGTGGAAGTTGTTGAAGATTGTGGTTTGTGTGATGTTGAAGATATTTCAGGTGGTCCAGAGGGTGTAGGTGAAATTGAGGTTGTTGTTTCAGAGAGTGTTGATTTTGTGGATGTGGCAGAAGATGGAGCTGTGGTTGAATGTGATTCAGTGGTCTCTCCTGTTTCAGTTGTACAGATAGTAGTTGTTGTTGAGCCAGTGGGTGTTTCCACAGTTGTAGTTGAATGTGAAGTTGGTGTCGAAGTTGGAACTTTTGGAGATGTTGTAGCCGATGATTCTGTGGTTGTGGTAGGTGTTTTGGTTTCTACTGTGGTTGTGGATTGTGTCGATGATGGTGTTCTGCTGATTGTTGCTGTTGGTGTCGGTGATGTCGCAGTTGAGGTTGCCGTGATGCTTGTGCTTAAGGACGTGCTTGTTGTTGAAGGGGTTTGCCTTACCATCGTTGTAGTACTTGGTGTGTGGCTTGTTTTTTCAGTTGGTGTTTCTCTGGATGTGGATGTCAATGTGGTACTGGTCAGAATTGTCGATGTAACTTCACTTGTGGAAGTTGTTGAAGATTGTGGTTTGTGTGATGTTGAAGATATTTCAGGTGGTCCAGTGGGTGTAGGTGAAATTGAGGTTGTTGTTTCAGAGAGTGTTGTTTTTGTGGATGTGGCAGAAGATGGAGCTGTGGTGGAACGTGATTCACCGGTCCTTGTTGTTTCAGTTGTAGTGATAGTAGTTGTTGTTGAGCCACCGGGTGTTTCCACAGTAGACGGTGAATGTGGAATTGGTGTCGACGTTGGAACTTTTGGAGATGTTGTAGCCGATGATTCTGTGGCAGTGGTAGGTGTTTTGGATACTATCGTGGTTGTGGATTGTGTCGAAGATGGTGTTCTGCTGATTGTTGCTGTTGGTGTTGGTGATGTAGCAGTCGAGGTTGCAGTGATGCTTGTGATAAATGACGTGCTTGTTGTTGAAGGGGTTTGAGTTACCATCGTGGTAGTGCTTGGTGTGTGGCTTGTTTTTTCAGTTGGTGTTTCTCTGGGAGTGGATGTTGATGTGGTTCTGGTCAGAGTTGTCGATGTAACTTCACTTGTGGAAGTTGTTGAAGATTGTGGTTTGTGTGATGTTGAAGATGTTTCAGGTGGTCCAGTGGGTGTAGGTGAAATTGAGGTTGTTGTTTCAGAGAGTGTTGTTTTTGTGGATGTGGCAGAAGATGGAGCTGTGGTGGAACGTGATTCACCGGTCCTTGTTGTTTCAGTTGTAGTGATAGTAGTTGTTGTTGAGCCACCGGGTGTTTCCACAGTAGACGGTGAATGTGGAATTGGTGTTGACGTTGGAACTTTTGGAGATGTTGTAGCCGATGATTCTGTGGTAGTGGTAGGTGTTTTGGATACTATCGTGGTTGTGGATTGTGTCGAAAATGGTGTTCTGCTGATTGTTGCTGTTGGTGTTGGTGATATAGCAGTCGAGGTTGCAGTGATGCTTGTGCTTAAGGACGTGCTTGTTGTTGAAGGGGTTTGACTTACCATCGTTGTAGTACTTGGTGTGTGGCTTGTTTTTTCAGTTGGTGTTTCTCTGGGTGTGGATGTGGATATAGTTTTGGTCAAAATTGTCGATGTAACTTCACTTGTTGAAGTTGTTGAAGATTGTGGTTTGTGTGATGTTGAAGATATTTCAGGTGGTCCAGTGGGTGTAGGTGTAATTGAGGTTGTTGTTTCAGAGAGTGTTGTTTTTGTGGAGGTGGCTGACGATGGAGCTGTGGTTGAATGTGATTCAGTGGTCTCTCCTGTTTCAGTTGTACAGATAGTAGTTGTTGTTGAGCCAGTGGGTGTTTCCACAGTTGTAGTTGAATGTGAAGTTGGTGTCGAAGTTGGAACTTTTGGAGATGTTGTAGCCGATGATTCTGTGGTTGTGGTAGGTGTTTTGGTTTCTACTGTGGTTGTGGATTGTGTCGATGATGGTGTTCTGCTGATTGTTGCTGTTGGTGTTGGTGATGTCGCAGTTGAGGTTGCAGTGATGCTTGAGCTTAAGGACGTGCTTGTTGTTGAAGGGGTTTGACTTACCATCGTTGTAGTACTTGGTGTGTGGCTTGTTTTTTCAGTTGGTGTTTCTCTGGATGTGGATGTCAATGTGGTACTGGTCAGAATTGTCGATGTAACTTCACTTGTGGAAGTTGTTGATGATTGTGGTTTGTGTGATGTTGAAGATGTTTCAGGTGGTCCAGTGGGTGTAGGTGAAATTGAGGTTGTTGTTTCAGAGAGTGTTGTTTTTGTGGAGGTGGCAGAAGATGGAGCTGTGGTTGAACGTGATTCACCAGTCCTTGTTGATTCTGTTGTAGTGATAGTAGTTGTTGTTGAGCCAGTGGGTGTTTCCACAGTAGACGGTGAATGTGGAATTGGTGTCGACGTTGGAACTTTTGGAGATGTTGTAGCCGATGATTCTGTGGCAGTGGTAGGTGTTTTGGATACTATCGTGGTTGTGGATTGTGTCGAAGATGGTGTTCTGCTGATTGTTGCTGTTGGTGTTGGTGATGTAGCAGTCGAGGTTGCAGTGATGCTTGTGATGAAGGACGTGCTTGTTGTTGAAGGGGTTTGAGTTACCATCGTGGTAGTGCTTGGTGTGTGGCTTGTTTTTTCAGTTGGTGTTTCTCTGGGAGTGGATGTTGATGTGGTTCTGGTCAGAGTTGTCGATGTAACTTCACTTGTGGAAGTTGTTGAAGATTGTGGTTTGTGTGATGTTGAAGATGTTTCAGGTGGTCCAGTGGGTGTAGGTGAAATTGAGGTTGTTGTTTCAGAGAGTGTTGATTTTGTGGATGTGGCAGAAGATGGAGCTGTGGTTGAATGTGATTCAGTGGTCTCTCCTGTTTCAGTTGTACAGATAGTAGTTGTTGTTGAGCCAGTGGGTGTTTCCACAGTTGTAGTTGAATGTGAAGTTGGTGTCGAAGTTGGAACTTTTGGAGATGTTGTAGCCGATGATTCTGTGGTTGTGGTAGGTGTTTTGGTTTCTACTGTGGTTGTGGATTGTGTCGATGATGGTGTTCTGCTGATTGTTGCTGTTGGTGTCGGTGATGTCGCAGTTGAGGTTGCCGTGATGCTTGTGCTTAAGGACGTGCTTGTTGTTGAAGGGGTTTGCCTTACCATCGTTGTAGTACTTGGTGTGTGGCTTGTTTTTTCAGTTGGTGTTTCTCTGGATGTGGATGTCAATGTGGTACTGGTCAGAATTGTCGATGTAACTTCACTTGTGGAAGTTGTTGAAGATTGTGGTTTGTGTGATGTTGAAGATGTTTCAGGTGGTCCAGTGGGTGTCGGTGAAATTGAGGTTGTTGTTTCAGAGAGTGTTGTTTTTGTGGATGTGGCAGAAGATGGAGCTGTGGTGGAACGTGATTCACCGGTCCTTGTTGTTTCAGTTGTAGTGATAGTAGTTGTTGTTGAGCCACCAGGTGTTTCCACAGTAGACGGTGAATGTGGAATTGGTGTTGACGTTGGAACTTTTGGAGATGTTGTAGCCGATGATTCTGTGGTAGTGGTAGGTGTTTTGGATACTATCGTGGTTGTGGATTGTGTCGAAGATGGTGTTCTGCTGATTGTTGCTGTTGGTGTTGGTGATATAGCAGTCGAGGTTGCAGTGATGCTTGTGATGAAGGACGTGCTTGTTGTTGAAGGGGTTTGACTTACCATCGTTGTAGTACTTGGTGTGTGGCTTGTTTTTTCAGTTGGTGTTTCTCTGGGTGTGGATGTGGATATAGTTTTGGTCAAAATTGTCGATGTAACTTCACTTGTTGAAGTTGTTGAAGATTGTGGTTTGTGTGATGTTGAAGATATTTCAGGTGGTCCAGAGGGTGTAGGTGTAATTGAGGTTGTTGTTTCAGAGAGTGTTGTTTTTGTGGAGGTGGCTGACGATGGAGCTGTGGTTGAATGTGATTCAGTGGTCTCTCCTGTTTCAGTTGTACAGATAGTAGTTGTTGTTGAGCCAGTGGGTGTTTCCACAGTTGTAGTTGAATGTGAAGTTGGTGTCGAAGTTGGAACTTTTGGAGATGTTGTAGCCGATGATTCTGTGGTTGTGGTAGGTGTTTTGGTTTCTACTGTGGTTGTGGATTGTGTCGATGATGGTGTTCTGCTGATTGTTGCTGTTGGTGTTGGTGATGTCGCAGTTGAGGTTGCAGTGATGCTTGAGCTTAAGGACGTGCTTGTTGTTGAAGGGGTTTGACTTACCATCGTTGTAGTACTTGGTGTGTGGCTTGTTTTTTCAGTTGGTGTTTCTCTGGATGTGGATGTCAATGTGGTACTGGTCAGAATTGTCGATGTAACTTCACTTGTGGAAGTTGTTGATGATTGTGGTTTGTGTGATGTTGAAGATGTTTCAGGTGGTCCAGTGGGTGTAGGTGAAATTGAGGTTGTTGTTTCAGAGAGTGTTGTTTTTGTGGAGGTGGCAGAAGATGGAGCTGTGGTTGAACGTGATTCACCAGTCCTTGTTGATTCTGTTGTAGTGATAGTAGTTGTTGTTGAGCCACTGGGTGTTTCCACAGTAGACGGTGAATGTGGAATTGGTGTCGACGTTGGAACTTTTGGAGATGTTGTAGCCGATGATTCTGTGGCAGTGGTAGGTGTTTTGGATACTATCGTGGTTGTGGATTGTGTCGAAGATGGTGTTCTGCTGATTGTTGCTGTTGGTGTTGGTGATGTAGCAGTCGAGGTTGCAGTGATGCTTGTGATAAATGACGTGCTTGTTGTTGAAGGGGTTTGAGTTACCATCGTGGTAGTGCTTGGTGTGTGGCTTGTTTTTTCAGTTGGTGTTTCTCTGGGAGTGGATGTTGATGTGGTTCTGGTCAGAGTTGTCGATGTAACTTCACTTGTGGAAGTTGTTGAAGATTGTGGTTTGTGTGATGTTGAAGATGTTTCAGGTGGTCCAGTGTGTGTAGGTGTAATTGGGGTTGTTGTTTCAGAGAGTGTTGTTTTTGTGGAGGTGGCTGAAGATGGAGCTGTGGTTGAATGTGATTCAGTGGTCTCTCCTGTTTCAGTTGTACAGATAGTAGTTGTTGTTGAGCCAGTGGGTGTTTCCACAGTTGTAGTTGAATGTGAACTTGGTGTCGACGTTGGAACTTTTGGAGACGTTGTAGCCGATGATTCTGTGGTTGTGGTAGGTGTTTTGGTTTCTACTGTGGTTGTGGATTGTGTCGAAGATGGTGTTCTGCTGATTGTTGCTGTTGGTGTTGGTGATGTAGCAGTTGAGGTTGCAGTGATGCTTGTGCTTAAGGACGTGCTTGTTGTTGAAGGGGTTTGAGTTACCATCGTGGTGGTGCTTGGTGTGTGGCTTGTTTTTTCAGTTGGTGTTTCTCTGGGTGTGGATGTGGATATAGTTTTGGTCAAAATTGTCGATGTAACTTCACTTGTTGAAGTTGTTGAAGATTGTGGTTTGTGTGATGTTGAAGATATTTCAGGTGGTCCAGAGGGTGTAGGTGTAATTGAGGTTGTTGTTTCAGAGAGTGTTGTTTTTGTGGAGGTGGCTGACGATGGAGCTGTGGTTGAATGTGATTCAGTGGTCTCTCCTGTTTCAGTTGTACAGATAGTAGTTGTTGTTGAGCCAGTGGGTGTTTCCACAGTTGTAGTTGAATGTGAAGTTGGTGTCGAAGTTGGAACTTTTGGAGATGTTGTAGCCGATGATTCTGTGGTTGTGGTAGGTGTTTTGGTTTCTACTGTGGTTGTGGATTGTGTCGATGATGGTGTTCTGCTGATTGTTGCTGTTGGTGTTGGTGATGTCGCAGTTGAGGTTGCAGTGATGCTTGAGCTTAAGGACGTGCTTGTTGTTGAAGGGGTTTGACTTACCATCGTTGTAGTACTTGGTGTGTGGCTTGTTTTTTCAGTTGGTGTTTCTCTGGATGTGGATGTCAATGTGGTACTGGTCAGAATTGTCGATGTAACTTCACTTGTGGAAGTTGTTGATGATTGTGGTTTGTGTGATGTTGAAGATGTTTCAGGTGGTCCAGTGGGTGTAGGTGAAATTGAGGTTGTTGTTTCAGAGAGTGTTGTTTTTGTGGAGGTGGCAGAAGATGGAGCTGTGGTTGAACGTGATTCACCAGTCCTTGTTGATTCTGTTGTAGTGATAGTAGTTGTTGTTGAGCCACTGGGTGTTTCCACAGTAGACGGTGAATGTGGAATTGGTGTCGACGTTGGAACTTTTGGAGATGTTGTAGCCGATGATTCTGTGGCAGTGGTAGGTGTTTTGGATACTATCGTGGTTGTGGATTGTGTCGAAGATGGTGTTCTGCTGATTGTTGCTGTTGGTGTTGGTGATGTAGCAGTCGAGGTTGCAGTGATGCTTGTGATAAATGACGTGCTTGTTGTTGAAGGGGTTTGAGTTACCATCGTGGTAGTGCTTGGTGTGTGGCTTGTTTTTTCAGTTGGTGTTTCTCTGGGAGTGGATGTTGATGTGGTTCTGGTCAGAGTTGTCGATGTAACTTCACTTGTGGAAGTTGTTGAAGATTGTGGTTTGTGTGATGTTGAAGATGTTTCAGGTGGTCCAGTGTGTGTAGGTGTAATTGGGGTTGTTGTTTCAGAGAGTGTTGTTTTTGTGGAGGTGGCTGAAGATGGAGCTGTGGTTGAATGTGATTCAGTGGTCTCTCCTGTTTCAGTTGTACAGATAGTAGTTGTTGTTGAGCCAGTGGGTGTTTCCACAGTTGTAGTTGAATGTGAACTTGGTGTCGACGTTGGAACTTTTGGAGACGTTGTAGCCGATGATTCTGTGGTTGTGGTAGGTGTTTTGGTTTCTACTGTGGTTGTGGATTGTGTCGAAGATGGTGTTCTGCTGATTGTTGCTGTTGGTGTTGGTGATGTCGCAGTTGAGGTTGCAGTGATGCTTGTGCTTAAGGACGTGCTTGTTGTTGAAGGGGTTTGAGTTACCATCGTGGTAGTGCTTGGTGTGTGGCTTGTTTTTTCAGTTGGTGTTTCTCTGGGTGTGGATGTTGATGTAGTTCTGGTCAGAATTGTCGATGTAACTTCACTTGTGGAAGTTGTTGAAGATTGTGGTTTGTGTGATGTTGAAGATATTTCAGGTGGTCCAGAGGGTGTAGGTGAAATTGAGGTTGTTGTTTCAGAGAGTGTTGATTTTGTGGATGTGGCAGAAGATGGAGCTGTGGTTGAATGTGATTCAGTGGTCTCTCCTGTTTCAGTTGTACAGATAGTAGTTGTTGTTGAGCCAGTGGGTGTTTCCACAGTTGTAGTTGAATGTGAAGTTGGTGTCGAAGTTGGAACTTTTGGAGATGTTGTAGCCGATGATTCTGTGGTTGTGGTAGGTGTTTTGGTTTCTACTGTGGTTGTGGATTGTGTCGATGATGGTGTTCTGCTGATTGTTGCTGTTGGTGTCGGTGATGTCGCAGTTGAGGTTGCCGTGATGCTTGTGCTTAAGGACGTGCTTGTTGTTGAAGGGGTTTGAGTTACCATCGTGGTAGTGCTTGGTGTGTGGCTTGTTTTTTCAGTTGGTGTTTCTCTGGATGTGGATGTCAATGTGGTACTGGTCAGAATTGTCGATGTAACTTCACTTGTGGAAGTTGTTGAAGATTGTGGTTTGTGTGATGTTGAAGATATTTCAGGTGGTCCAGTGGGTGTAGGTGAAATTGAGGTTGTTGTTTCAGAGAGTGTTGTTTTTGTGGATGTGGCAGAAGATGGAGCTGTGGTGGAACGTGATTCACCGGTCCTTGTTGTTTCAGTTGTAGTGATAGTAGTTGTTGTTGAGCCACCGGGTGTTTCCACAGTAGACGGTGAATGTGGAATTGGTGTCGACGTTGGAACTTTTGGAGATGTTGTAGCCGATGATTCTGTGGCAGTGGTAGGTGTTTTGGATACTATCGTGGTTGTGGATTGTGTCGAAGATGGTGTTCTGCTGATTGTTGCTGTTGGTGTTGGTGATGTAGCAGTCGAGGTTGCAGTGATGCTTGTGATGAAGGACGTGCTTGTTGTTGAAGGGGTTTGAGTTACCATCGTGGTAGTGCTTGGTGTGTGGCTTGTTTTTTCAGTTGGTGTTTCTCTGGATGTGGATGTGGATGTGGTACTGGTCAGAATTGTCGATGTAACTTCACTTGTGGAAATTGTTGAAGATTGTGGTTTGTGTGATGTTGAAGATATTTCAGGTGGTCCAGTGTGTGTAGGTGTAATTGAGGTTGTTGTTTCAGAGAGTGTTGTTTTTGTGGAGGTGGCTGAAGATGGAGCTGTGGTTGAATGTGATTCAGTGGTCTCTCCTGTTTCAGTTGTACAGATAGTAGTTGTTGTTGAGCCAGTGGGTGTTTCCACAGTTGTAGTTGAATGTGAACTTGGTGTCGACGTTGGAACTTTTGGAGATGTTGTAGCCGATGATTCTATGGTTGTGGTAGGTGTTTTGGTTTCTACTATGGTTGTGGATTGTGTCGAAGATGGTGTTCTGCTGATTGTTGCTGTTGGTGTTGGTGATGTAGCAGTCCAGGTTGCAGTGATGCTTGTGCTTAAGGACGTGCTTGTTGTTGAAGGGGTTTGAGTTACCATCGTGGTAGTGCTTGGTGTGTGGCTTGTTTTTTCAGTTGGTGTTTCTCTGGGAGTGGATGTTGATGTAGTTCTGGTCAGAATTGTCGATGTAACTTCACTTGTGGAAGTTGTTGAAGATTGTGGTTTGTGTGATGTTGAAGATATTTCAGGTGGTCCAGAGGGTGTAGGTGAAATTGAGGTTGTTGTTTCAGAGAGTGTTGTTTTTGTGGAGGTGGCTGAAGATGGAGCTGTGGTTGAATGTGATTCAGTGGTCTCTCCTGTTTCAGTTGTACAGATAGTAGTTGTTGTTGAGCCAGTGGGTGTTTCCACAGTTGTAGTTGAATGTGAACTTGGTGTCGACGTTGGAACTTTTGGAGATGTTGTGGCCGATGATTCTGTGGTTGTGGTAGGTGTTTTGGTTTCTACTGTGGTTGTGGATTGTGTCGAAGATGGTGTTCTGCTGATTGTTGCTGTTGGTGTTGGTGATGTCGCAGTCGAGGTTGCAGTGATGCTTGTGCTTAAGGACGTGCTTGCTGTTGAAGGGTTTTGAGTTACCATCGTGGTAGTGCTTGGTGTGTGGCTTGTTTTTTCAGTTGGTGTTTCTCTGGGTGTGGATGTTGATGTAGTTCTGGTCAGAATTGTCGATGTAACTTCACTTGTTGAAGTTGTTGAAGATTGTGGTTTGTGTGATGTTGAAGATATTTCAGGTGGTCCAGTGTGTGTAGGTGTAATTGGGGTTGTTGTTTCAGAGAGTGTTGTTTTTGTGGAGGTGGCTGAAGATGGAGCTGTGGTTGAATGTGATTCAGTGGTCTCTCCTGTTTCAGTTGTACAGATGGTAGTTGTTGTTGAGCCAGTGGGTGTTTCTACCGTTCTAGTTGAATGTGAAGTTGGTGTCGACGTTGGAACTTTTGGAGATGTTGTAGCCAATGATTCTGTGGCAGTGGTAGGCGTTTTGGATACTAATGTGGTTGCGGATTGTGTCGAAGATGATGTTGTACTGATTGTTGCTGTTGGCGTTCGTGATGTAGCAGTTGATTTTGCAGTGATGCTTGTGCTGAAGGATGTGCTTGTTGCTGAAGGGGTTCGACTTACCATCGTTGTAGTGCTTGGTGTGCGCCTTGTTGTTTCAGCTGTTGTTTCTCTGGATGTGGATGTGGATGTGGTACTGGTCAGAACTGTCGATGTAACTTCACTTGTGGAAGTTGTTGACGATTGTGGTTTGTGTGATGTTGAAGATGTTTCAGGTGGTCCAGTGGGTGTAGGTGAAATTGAGGTTGTTGTTTCAGAGAGTGTTGTTTTTGTGGAGGTGGCTGAAGATGGAGCTGTGGTTGAACGTGATTCACCGGTCCTTGTTGTTTCAGTTGTAGTGATAGTAGCTGTTGTTGAGCCACTGGGTGTTTCTACAGTAGACGGTGAATGTGGAGTTGGTGTCGACGTTGGAACTTTTGGAGATGTTGTAGCCGATGATTCTGTGGCAGTGGTAGGTGTTTTGGATACTATCGTGGTTGTGGATTGTGTTGAAGATGATGTTCTGCTGATTGTTTCTGTTGGTGTTGGTGATGCCGCAGTTGAGGTTGCAGTGATGCTTGTGCTTAAGGACCTGCTTGTTGTTGAAGGGGTTCGACTTACCATCGTTGTAGTGCTTGGTGTTTCTGCTGTTGTTTCTGTGGATGTGGATGTGGTACTGGTCAGAATTGTCGATGTAACTTCACTTGTGGAAGTTGTTGAAGATTGTGGTTTGTGTGATGTTGAAGATGTTTCAGGTGGTCCAGTGGGTGTAGGTGAAATTGAGGTTGTTTCAGAGAGAGTTGTTTTTGTGGATGTGGCTGAAGATAGAGCTGTGGTTGAATGTGATTCAATGGTCTCTCCTGTGTCAGTTGTACAGATAGTAGTTGTTGTTGAGCCAGTGGGTATTTCTGCACTACTTGTTGCACGTTTGCTTGTAACGGGTGTTGGAAATGTTTGTGACTGTGGTGTTACTATTGATGTTGGTCGTTTTGGTGTTGGTGTAACTGATTTTGCTGTGATTGTGGTTGAAAATTCGGAGACCTTCATGGTTGAAGATTCTGTCGAAAGTTGTCCTCTGGTCATTGTTGGTGTTGCGGTTGAAGCTGGCGGTGTTCCAGATGGTTTTGTTTTTGTGATTCTTGTAGTGCTTACCGTTTCAGGCGTTTGAGTTCCGTTTGTACTCGTCGTTGGTTTTGAACTTGATGTTTCGGTTGTTGTTTCCCTTGTCCATGTGGTACTGGTCGAACCTGGAGTTGTACGTGTGGTTGCAGATGTGATTGGAAATTCAGTTGTCATTGAGTTTGGAGGGAGTGGCGATGTTGGCTTGGATCTGGCTGTGGTTGAAAATTGTGGGCCTACTTCGCTTGTGGATATCGTTGATGGACTCGTTTTGGTTGATCGTGAAGATGTTTGAGGTGGTGATTTTGGTGTAGTTCGTGGGGAGTTCGTTGTTGCAGAGCTTGTTGGAGAAGTGGGTGAAGGCGATACTGTTGTTGAGTGTGATTCACTCGTCTCCATTGTTTCAGTTGTACAGATCGTTGTTGTTGTTGATCCATTGGGTATCTTTATACTGCTAGTTGAGTGCTTGCTTGTGATGGTCGTTGAAAATGTGGCTGAGTGTGGAGCTGAAGTGAATGATTCTGTTGTCTGGACTGTCGTTGGTATTGCACTTGTCGTTCTCAATACTTTTTCAGTATTTGGTGATTCGTTAGTTGGCATTGAAACTTCAGTTGTGTTTTTACTTTGTGCTGTCGTTTCTGGTGAGAATGATGTTATAACACTTGTGGGAATAGGTGGTGTTGATTCTGTAGTTGTTTTTGTGGTAATGTGCGAGGTGGTTGACTGTGCTTCTGTTGTTGTTGGAGCTTGACATATAAAATTGCAGCATAACAGTTGTATTTCATAATCATAGCATGTTTTCTGGTAATGTTGGTTCTTGTTTTCACATATGAGACCAAAAGAGATATTGCAAAGTACTGTTTGTTCAAGATCTTCAAGGTCTACATCTGGTGCATGTGTGGCTCTGCATTCAATGTTGCTTGGAGCATCACAAATTGCATATCCATGCTCCTTAATTTTATCATATGTTTCAAAATCACCTCCCAAAACACCAGAGTTCGGCGTGGTTACACTTATCCATGGAGTCCATTCACATTGTTCCTCTATCACACAAGTAGCTATATAGAATTAAAAGATTTGATGTGACTATTACAATGTTTTACATTGGTTTCTGTTCAGTTCTATATGTGTATATGGAAAAATTAATCTGGAAACAAATCTTTCTTCAATTGCTGCAATTAACTAGTTCTATGCTACTGGTAGAGATTTGTCTGTCCATAAACAAATGCGTTTTTGAACCAAATACCTCCATTAATGATACTCTCTGTGCAGGTAAAATATTCATAAAGTTTGTTCTTAAAGACTTTCCAATGAATAATAAAATGAAAAGGGCTTGCAACTTCAGGCTATGCTATTTGTATTTGATGATATCAAAGAATAAAACTTCCTGCTGATGCTTTTTGCTATGTTTTCCTCAAAAAACAGACAGATGTAACACCACTGGAGATAGTTTTGCTCAAACATGTGCAGTGATATATCTATGTTAATTATTATGGAAATGTTTCACATTACAAATAATTTTAGAGCTTACTTACTGCTGATTGTTTTGCTGGTTGTGGGGATAGATGAAGTTGCTGTCTTAATCGCTGAAGACAAAAAAAAATTTAAAATACAGATAATATCAGTTTTATCACTGAAGAATAAACAATAGCTCAGTTGCTAAGTGAGGGTTGTGAAATATTACACCCTTATGAGCACATTGGTTGAGATTAATTGTTTTAACAAAAATGCATTTGATAATCTGCCTGAACGTTCCATGTTAATCTCTTGATAACTATCAGGTTTGCTTGTGCATGCAAAGGGCAGAGGGTAAAGATATGACAAGACAAAAGCAATGGACATTTGATAGCATGCCATCAACCTGCTATTTTGATAAACTAAGTTCATCTTCATAATGATGCCTATCTCTGTCTTAGCCTTAGCAATATTGCTTCAAAAACCCGCAGCTGATCTTTCATACTCAACTCTTTCAACACTTTACAGGCTGAACTCCAAACTTCTTTTCTTTGTAAAATTGAAATCATTTAAGAAATAGCCAAGGGGGTACAATAAAACTCATTTATCTACCCTGACTAGACGACTATTGGCATTTCTTCTGGCAAAGTTTTGATTTTAAAGTTTTCATCCTTTGTTCAAATCAATCCATTGCTTGTCCCTTCCCTCGTATTTTTGTTCTGTGCTAAATCAATGCATGTAATTCTTATTTTGGATTCAAATGTTCAGTTCATTGTCAGATATTTTATGATTCCATCTGTTATCAATAGTACTCAGCATGTTAGGAGGCTGAATAGTAAACGCAGATGCCTTGAGCAGCCTCCTGCTGGCAGATGCACCACCAATGATGCTGGCACAGAGACAGTCCATTCTGGATTTAAACTTTCTGGACACCTTTCCAGTCACCGCTGACAATATCAGACTGTTGAGGCTAGAAGATCTAGTCCTGGCAAAACTAAACCAGCTGAGGATGATAGGGGAAATAAAAGGGCCACCACAACCAGAATGAAATCTTTCTGGACCCAGTGAGACCAGATCACCAGAAAGGACGGCATTTGTTTTGAGGTGAAAGAATGATTGTCCAAAGCATAGACTGTCACCAGATACTGGTTGAACTCTGGAGTATAAAATGAAGATGTCAGCAAGAAGTTATGTCTGGTGGCCTAAATTGGATGCAAATATCGCCAGTTTGATGGGGCAATGCCCAGAGTGTGAACAAGGACAAAAATTACTACCAGCAGCCCCCCCCCCAACACTCATGGGAATGGCTGGGTAAACCCTGGACTCAGTTACATGCCAACTTTGCCGGCCCTTTCAAAAGCACAATGTTCTTTGTCATTGTGGATGCCCACTCAAAGTGGTTGTATGTGCATAGAGTTCATTCGTCAAACACAGGGACTGTTGATAGAAAAGTAACGAGTATCTCTTACACTAAAAGGGCCCTGAGAAGAGTTGCTTACTGACAAAAGGACATCATTTACCAGCAGGGTATTTGAGCATTTCCTAATGTTTAATGGCATCAGGCATTATAAGGATGGCTCCATACCATCCATTGTCCAATGGTCTGGCAGTAAGACGAGTCCAAACTTTGAAGGGAAGCTTAAAGAACCAGCCTACAGCTTCACTGAATACCAAAATGTCCTGGTTGCTATTTGATTATTGGACCAGCCCTCATGCAACTCCAGGGATAGCTCCAGCAGAGTAGCTCATGGGGAGAAGACTCCACATCAGGTTAAATCTGATCGGACCTTGGTAGGGGTGGCATGAACCAGCATCAGAAATGTAAGTGCTGGACAGAAGACTACTGCGAGAAATGCACTTTATTTTCGGGGACGAAGTTTGATGCTGAAACCACAGAAATGGCCCTGCATGAATAAGAGGCAAGGTTGACACAAAATCAGGTCCTGTGACTTATAAAATTTGGGTAGGTGAGGTAGTCCTAAACAAGCATGTGGACCACATGAAAGTTGAAAACTCACAAACAGGGCAGTGGTAAAACATACCTCGCCCCTCAGAATAGCCGGAAAGGCTGTCAGAACCCATGTCAAGTATTGAAGAAATGGATGGCATGATGTCTCAGTGGTTAGTACTGCTGCCTCAGTGCCAGGGACCCAGGTTCAATTCCACCCTCTGGCAACTGTCTGTGTAGAATTTTCACTTTGTCCCTATGTCAACGTGGGTTTCCTTCAGGTGTTCTCACAGTCCAGAGTTATGCAGGTTAAGTGGATTGGCCATGCTAAATTGCCCACAGTGTCCAGGGATATGCAGGCTGGGTGGATTAGCCATGCAAATGCGATAGGGTTGGGAGGAAGGTCTGGGTGGGATGTTCGTCAGAGGTTTGGTGTGGGCATGATGGGTCAAATGGCTTGCTTCCATATTGTTGGGATTCTTTGAAACCTCGGAGTCTGAGATGGACATGGCGGATGTCATAGCATCAGTGTCTTTACTGCCTGAAGAAGAAGATGAATTTCTTCCAAGATGCTCCAGACACAACAGGTGGGCTACATACACCCTGCCTGTATCTGAGGCTGAGTCAGAGAAACCAGACCTCATGCAAAAACGCCCCAGGAGACGCTAGAAGAAAAGAAACAGGCATACGTCCCCGGACTTAGATGGAGAAGAATGTAGCAGTTGGAACAAGGTCAGCCAGGTGGACCCACACAATGTGAGTTCCCCGATTGGCGCTGTTAACCTGGTCCAATCAGGGAGCCCTAGCTGACAGTTATAAACAGGAGTGTCAGAAGTTCTATTCACTCAGAGCTGGTTCTGAGGGACTAGATCAGCGTCAAGGACTTTCCACGTGTAAATAAAGGGTAATTTGGTGATGGAATACCAGCCTCTGTGTAGTTATTTCAGATGGGTTTCTGGGGAGTACAGTCAGAGCCTTGGGAAAGTGATGATGATTAAGGAGAGTTGGGTGTCATTAGCATGTATGTAGAACTTGCCTTTGGATGCTTTAGGGTTACATGTTGTTTTGAAGAAGGAGAGGGCTGAGTAAAACTCTTTCGAGGATTCTGGTGGTAATGATCTAGGGATGGGAAGCCATTGTGGAAGGTTTTCATGTTGGAAGTTGGAAAAAATGTAATGTTAGGAATTCAGCCATGGAAACCTTGGGAGAAAACTGACTAAGGGAAGGGGAAGGATTTGATACAGAAAGCAACACGTGGTCTCAATATTAGGGACAAAATAAGTCATGAATTCTTCACACCTACTATTTAAGGTGAGGTCAAGAAGGCAAAATGTTTTTCGGGGGAAGTTAAGAGTGGACAAAAATGTGCTGTTGGTTGTCTTTGCAGTCCAAAATTATCTTGAAGTCATGAGCAGATTTAGCAACGGAAAGATCTGACAGTGATTGTTTTCATCCAAATAGATCTGATGATGAATGGCTAAATTGTTTGTGCTTGATTGTGCTTTTATGTGTTCATATTGTCAGCAATCCACCAATCAAACAAATCCAGATTTTTAATCTGTAGCATGATAAATCAGTGAATTTATCAATTATTAATTGAAGAAGGCAGAGTTGTTGAACATTATAAGGACATACACCTGTATTCTATTTCCCACTTTGAGCAGTTTGATTACTAATCAAAAAATGAACAGAAAAATGTTACCTGTACTGGCTGTGATTGAAAATGGAGAAACAGTCAGCGGTGTTGTTGGGGTGGTATTAATTGGCACACAAGGCCTTATTATTCTAATAATTGTTCCATTGTCAGCACAATATGCCAGGATGCAATCTCCTAACCCATCTGTTATGTTGTAGATAACTTCATTTGGATGGTACACTGTGCCATTGTATATACAGACACAAGCTATAAAGAAAGAAAACGTAGGGTGATGTGAAAATTCATATTTTGTCTTAAAATACATGATTAATTTACATTGTAGCTGAACAATGAAATTAATACTTACCACTGCTGTCGTTCATGCATTTAATACCTTCTGGCGTGCACAAGCTGAAAAAAAAATCCTTGATTTTAAAAGAGTTAAGCATCATGGAAGTGAATAGAAATCCTTTCATTTGAAACTCATAAGGCATATTTTCATATCTTTTGGAAACTACAAAGCATTTTAAACCTAATCAATTCATTTGAAATGCAATCACCATTGCTAGGTAAATAAAATTAATATGCTAGCAATCTTTCTGAAATGGTGCTAACCATCAAAATTTTGACAAAAATGTTGGTAAAAGTCACTTATACTGAACTTCAATCTGGCACTAAAAAAGTCAATGGTTGGAATGGGATTTCCACCCACAAATGTTTGATTCAGAATTCATAATTCTGAGATTATTGAAAATGCAAATAAAAGAATAATAAGTACCATTTCTCACAGTTGTTTGTGGTTTCAACAGTTTCGTTAATTTCGTAATATTTTCCATTTTCATAACAGCCACACTGAGCGACACACTGTTTTGTATGTTCATCATAGATGGGTGTATTATCTGGACATTTGGGGTAACACCCTAAAAAAAATTTAAAAAGTAATTGTTTTTTCATGCTATTGAATAAAAAGAACAAATTAAATTGGTACTGTTGAGCAAATCTATTTCAGATTAACCAGGTTATTGTTTTTATACTTACTTATATTGGTTTTAGAATAAATCTAGTTGTGTATAAAAGCACTTGAAATGGTGATGGCAGTTGTGCACTAAATTCAAGATTGCAAACATCCCCTATGAGCACCTAAATGACACTGTGAACACTGTCATTGAAATTGATTTGAAGCTACCCCACCATTGGAAGCTAGAAATAGCGAGTCACTTACCTGGTTTGAACTTAACATTTCCCCATCATTTCTAATAGTATTAGATAGGGTCACTTCCAGCAAGTGAGGTACCTGGGTAAACATGTCAGAACCTCCCTAACAGTATCTTACTCACAGCTTTCCAGCCATGAGTAAGAGCAAGTCAGCAGCTGATCAGAAGGACAAAAATGCTTTCCGGGTAGGACAAAAACATTCCACTGTGCTTCCAGAGAAGTAGAAGCACTCCATCATGTCCCACAAAGAATGTTCAATCACCCTTGGCCCAGACATCTCCAACAACAGCAACAATTGAGACCTTCTTGAAATACCCATTGTTATACCTGGAAGCCCCTCTTTACCCCATTACCCTTCCATTCTCGTTCTACACAGGAATTTATTCAGCAGCATTGCAATTAAGTTGAGGAGTTCAGGTATGTCAGACCTGAAATTTAGGATATCAGATACATTATTTGCTTGTTCTAGCTGCTTCAATACCCAGGATAAATTCAACATCATTAAGTCGATTCTGAAAGCAACAAATAGCCTTAAAATAAACCCAGTTAAGACTAGATGCTAACTTTCAGAATTCTAGCTACTGGCAGCAAACTCAGACTAACAATCTCATGTTATGCATGACCGGCAGACAAATCTTCTGAGTTGTTGCAGACAATTGAAAATTAACCTGAAGCTAATAAAACAGTACTAAACCCGCTGTGAGGTAATACTGGTACACAGTTGGGCAGTTATATGGTTTTGAAAATTTCTCACTCTGCTTCAGTGTTACTTAGTCAGAATTGTGTTGGGAAGAGATGTGCACATAAAGATTTCTGGTTGATTCAATGCCAGACTCTGTACAGCTAGTGCCAATGTACCAATATCAGTGCAGCAAGACACACCAGTTTCTGTAAATTACTATTCCCACTGTTGTAACTGTTTTGGCTTTTGGCAGTTCAGCAGTGTCTTTACTTTCATTTGCATTAGACTGAAAACTATAATACTGAAACACTTTGTGATGTATTCCTGAATAAAAAAAACTTTAAACAATATAATTAGTAGTTGTTGCTGTTGATGGGATAAAAAACAGCAAAATATTGTCGTGTAGTATGAAACTTCTTGTAAAATCAAAAGACTGTTTACCTTCTAACTGGAATGTGGTGTTGCAGAGGCCAAGTGGATTTAGGCACGATTTAAAGCAGGGGAATCCACAAGGGTAATAATGCCATTCACACATTTCAGGAGAAGGGTTGTAGAAACTACAGTACATAGCTGAAACAGCAGAAAATAGATATTCATTACGTAATAGTTGATCTAAAGATTTTCTGCATACTTCAAGATTTAATACTTTATACAACTATTCTCTGGTATATTAGTAACATTTTCTCTTCCCCTTCACCACATTCTCCCCTCCCCCAGTAACTTTCTCTACCAATCTTTTGTTGTTCCTTCTGTGTTTATTTTTGTCATTTTTAAAATTGATCTTTTCATTCATTAGGCATCCTTCTGTATTTCTATTCTGGTATTAATGACCATCCCTCATGTTCACATTTCTATCTTTACATTGATTGCTTGTCCCTAGGCATCTTCCTATTGATAGTATTTGTTGGTGAATCATCAGAAGTGATCATTAATATGCATAAAAAATTGGGAGCAAAGATCCACCTTATTAAGTGATCCAATTCTACAATTTGACAATCAGTTAAAATGATGTGTTATCTATGACAACTCATAAATATGTAAAAAAAATTTAACTAATAGTGTGGTAATTTTTTTCAGAAATATATGATGCATGTTAGTTTTGTTTAGTGACAAGTTGTTGTACAATGTCACCGCTGGACACATGGAGATTTGTGGATACCAAAACACCACCAAACTCATCAGATGTGGAATATCAGGGACTCAGTGCCGACATTTAAGCTAGGACCTTAAGACAGTGAATTTTCAGACTGCCAGGTGACATTGTAATCAAACAAGAACAATAAAAAGAACACATACAGACCTCCAGTAAATATTAAATTTTAAAAGCTTGAACACTTTGTATGTTAATGTTGCCATAAACTTACGACAAATTTCAGGGGTCCTCCAGTCAATGCACACCCCAGTTTCATTGCAGGCGAAAGCATATGCTGCTACAGCAGTGCAAAAACACTCACAGTCTCCACCACTGTCACAAGAACATGAATCATGGACACAGGTGTCATAAAATGGATTTGGATCAACCTGTTGATAAAATAGGTTACTAAATATATAAATATTTAAAATATGATATCATATGAGGAAATTTTAAAAATGAGAAAGTTACACAACCATTTTGTGACAATTTGCAAAGATGTCACTTGTAATTATGGAGCATTGCTTCTGTGCCCAGCCTTTACGATGTGGTTTCTCAATGCAAGGATCATCATTGGGCACAACATCTGGGCAATTAGCAGTTAGCTTCCAGGAATTTCCAAACTCAGTTACATCAGCGACAACAGACTGGCTTCTTGTCATGAAGTCATTGTTGGCATTTCCGTCAAAATTGCCACATAAACCACAAATATAACCCTGAAATCACAGAGTAATAATCACTCATTCATTGAGATCAGTTCACTTTGTTTCCACTTAAAACCAGAGATATATTGATAATATTTTCAAAATATTGGGATAGATATTGTCTTCAGATTGTTGATAATTTAATCATACCTGGTAAGCGGGGCTCAGCTTAATAAAAACACTAGTCTTTTTGTCCCATATCAGAATCAACCCATTGTCAGCTTCCACAGTCAGATAAAGACCAAGAATACGGATAGTGAAAGGGATCTTTTTGTTTTCATTCCTCTGAATTATTTCATGCTTTCCTTCAGCTAGCTTCAATTCAAAATTCTGAATCAAGATATAAAAGGATTCAATATAAACAAATACAAACAAAATGCATTTACAAATAGTTAAATGTCAGCAAAATATTCTAATAAAAAGACACTACCTCAAAGAACAGTTTGATTGATTTAGAACATGTTGTTCCAGTTGTTCCACAGGGAACATTTTCTGTAATTATGCTGAAAGTGCCATTGGTAAGATTATCTCCACAGTAATCCTGAAAATAAATGCATAATATGATTATCTTGATAAATAATATTCATGATATTGCGCTACTAAAACAGCTTGCTGCCTTGAACGTAATGCAGATCCTCATGCAGTTCCTCATGTGATTTACGTTAATGCCATAAAATGGAAAATGAATGCACCCCATTGCACAATGGCAAGGATTTTCAAGCCTAAGCCACATTGCTGGGGTAAATTTAAGTTTTCTGATAAGTTAAAGAAAATTATTGAAAGAGTTACCTAAGGATATCTGAGGTATCTGATTCACTACAGACATCTGGAAATAAAATTACTAGCCCTCAGGCTCTTACACCATAGTTAAGGATATAACATATCCTAGAAAAAGATACAAGAAAACCTACCTGTGCAGCAACATATTCACAGTTCCCATCAAAGTTGTAGCGTTTGCCATCAAATGTGATGTAGTGACCACTCCCATATATTGTACATGCTCCAAAGCAGGGAATATTTGTGCAGTCCCAGCTGCCTTTCTGGCAAGTACTAAATAAATTAAAATGATTAGAGAACAAAATGCAGAAAACATCATCAATTATCAGAAAACATCAAAAGGATATTTATGATTTAAAAGAACTATTTTATTTAACTTCAACTTCCTTCATATTCAAGTTTGAGAAGCTAGTTAAAATTTGTTGTGTAGCTTCTATTCCGAATAGTCTTGGAGTCAGAATTTGTGCTAGTGGCCATCTCATGGTGTGCAATTAGTTAGCCTGTATTTTGCCGGAGATGTGAGCTGATTATAATGCGACAATAGAAGTTGATTGGCAGTTATCAACATTGAGCACATTGCAAAAAAGGTTAGTCATGCTTGTAACTACCAGATTTAAATCACTGTGCTGAGTTTAATGGGCAGTTAATGTGAAAATGCAGTAACTAGGCTCTCCTGTGGTGCAGAGGTAGTGTCCTTACCCTGGACTGGGAGGCCCAGGTTCGTGCCCCAGCTGTTCCAGAGGTGTATAATAACATTTCCGAACCAGTTGATTGGGAAAATCAGTTAAATTTTTAAACATTAAGTGAAGTAAATGGATTTAATTCACGGGGAGGCTAAGGGCAAGATACCTCTTCTGCATAGTTAACAGGGTGAGAAAAATGCCAATAAGTTGCTGGTTGATTTTCATTCAACAGCCATTTTTTTTTACATTGTATATCTTTTGACATTTCAGAAGTGAACAGCAGATAATATAAAAATATTACAGTACAATTATTGTGCAAGAAAAATAGGACAAAATATAAGGAATAAAGGATTGACAGAATATCTAATTTTAAGCATATATCATGTGTTATTAACCTGTAATTTTAGTGGCTCAGATTTACAAAAGGTTTAGAAACAGTTAACATTTTGATATGTTTTAATAACTATAGATTTGAATTGCAGTTATAAAATTACCAAGTGTTACAATCAACTGAGATCCTGCTTCCAGCTGGATAATGAAAATTATTGTGCACACAGGGGCAATTGTCTTCAACAACACAACTTCCATTTCTGTCATCCAGCATCCCCTCAGGACAAACACAGCCTGACACGCACTTCTCACTGTACTGTGGAAACCAGGAAAGATAGGTTTTAGACTGAAAATTAATAACAGAGAAAAGTGAATTGTTATCTCAATTCTAAAAATTTACTGTATTAATTGTCTGGTAGTTATCTTTAACTTGCGACTGTATAGTAAAGTAGGCAATATCAGATGGGCTATCAATCAAACTCCCTTCCCAACATTCCTCTCCCCGTAACTCTGGAAGAGAGTTAAGAAGAAGCATGTCAAACATTATTCATTTGGCCCTTCCAATAGTTAATATTCTTTATCCTTTTCAGAATAACTTTTTTCGGTCCTAACTGCGTACATGATCTTCCATTTGGTAGCTTCCATTTGGATATGTAGAATTATATCTGTGAAGTGAAAGAGTATATGACTGTAAGGCATAACTCATTTCTTTCCTCACGACAAGAGTGTTAACAATACCGGAATTTTAAGGAAGACGAATAAAGTCCATCTTTGTTGATTGATGAAATAACATCGCCTTCTTATCATACACGTTGATTATTCTTTTTCTTCAGAATTATGTCAATTATCTCCTGCTCCAGTTAGACTGGTTGCCTCATTTGCTTATCCTGGAAACTTATTTCACAACTCTTAATGCTTTGAGTGAAAAATGTTCTTCCTCCCAACTTCCAAAATTTTAACATGTTTCTTAGAACCTGAGCCTGTCATCATAGAAAACAGCCCTTTGTAATCATTCTGTCAGAGCTGGATGCCTTGTGTTTTCAGAGTGGGACAACCTTGTAACTAAGGAAGCAAGACTACTTTAAACTGAGCTAAAGCTGGACCATTCTCCAACGTTTCACTTGTCAATACTCCTAAATAATTCTAACACTTGAAGGCTAAAGTTCCATATATTTCAGTGGACTTTTTAACATGCTTTCTTGTGATGACAAACCTGTCTTCACTGACATTCAACTGGATGGTATATGTGTTGAGTTTCAAAAAGCTAATTTTCAAATTACTTTCGTACACACAGAAGAAGCAGGGATATGACTCAAGATCTCACAACTGCTGCCCAGCTGCACTTCCCTTCTGCAATCACAAACTCCTCAGCTCCCTGAGGTTTCCCTTATTGGCAGCCAAGCATTCTCCAGACCACTCAATATTTGACCACTGAGTCAGGGTAAGCTGCATGGGGTGCAGTGCCTGGAAAATCATTTCATATGACTGCCCATAGACCATGTTACAACTCATCAAGAATATGGAGCGTTCCTGATCCTCCTTCTGTTGGACATAATTTCTTCCTCCCATTCCTCCTACAGACCAAGGGATAGCCTTAAAAGATTCCCATCCCTATGCTTTCTCTTGCTGATCCCTACAAAATCTCCAAAAGTAGCAGAGCAGCCACTCTGCTTAGGCAAAGTCCTCGAAGAATTACCAGAATAAATATTGATAGAATGATGGTTATATCTTTACAAAGTACTCCAAACATCTTCCAAACTTCTCCCAGAACCTCTCGTCAATGCAATATAATCAGTTGACCTCATATTCCTGTTCAGCTGGCTATTGTTCGCAGAAGTTATCTACTATAGAACTAACTAAGAGTTTTTGGCACAGTGGCAATATCCCTGACTTTGAGTGGGGTCAAGTCCCATCAATTCCACAGATATGTCATATCACATCTGAATAGTTTGATTTTTAAAAATTCACTGAAACATGAGGCAATAAAATGACTCGCAGTTTCATTAATGAATGGTAGGAATCAGTTTAGTTACAATCGGAGTGTTAAATACCCTTACGCCAGCCCATGCACCTCGTATATTTTGCTAAGATGGCATTGTGCACCTAAAGGCCTAACCATGCATTGCAGCTCCCTACAGACCCCTGCTTGGCCAAGTCAGCGACGTTTTAGATTTAAAATATTGGCACAGAGATAGAGAAACTGATCCTTAATGTTTTATTTGCAATTTTTAAAATCCATTGAATGACAGTATTGTGCGATTAAAATGTTGTAAGTTAACGGGAGGCAGTCTCACTTCTACAGTGCATAGCCACATTAATTTAATTATCCTAACTCAACAGTCAGTTTGGTAGCAGAATCAAGTAAGGATTTGACTGCTCTAGCTGTGTGGGGTTAATATGGAAAATGCTTTGATATTATTTTCTAATTAATCTGTTCAGTAATGTTATCACACAGCCCTGGAACGGGTGGGCTATGAACTTGGGTTTCCTGGCTCAGAAGTAGGGGCAATAGTAGTGTGCTACAAGAACCCTCAAAAGTATTAATTTCTTTTTTTCCTATGTTTTAATCAACCCGTTCAGAGATGATATCACACACCTTTCGAGCAAGTGGGGTTTGAACTTAGGCCTCCTGGTCCAAAGGTAGAGGGGTTGCCACCATGCCACAAGAACCCTTAAAAAATTGTTTTCATGTGAAGTGCTCTTATTTTGTACAGCTGCATCATAATTAATTACTTTGGACTGTATTCTGAAGACTCAAATATTTAAGTAGAAGTGGACATTTGAGAATGGTTTAAAAAATTATTAATGCTAACTGATAAGAATGACTTTGTGATGTTTCTCTGCAATGGACCCTATGACATGTATATACATTAAAGAATTATGATAAATTATTATGAAAATGAAGCACAAGAAACTCACACAGTCCAGATTCTGGTTTCCACAAGTTCGGCGACACTCTGTCCCCGTTATGCCTGGCTCTGTAGTATTGCAACTTAAATAGATCTTGGGTGGAAAACATTCTGTGAACAGAAAGAAGAAAAGCTTGCATCTACATCATGTTCTTCATTACTATCAGACATCCTAAATCACTTTGTAGCCAATTAAGTACTTTTGGTGTGTGGACACGGTTATAACACAGGAAGAAGCCAAATTCTTCACAAATTGTTCAGCTCCTTCCAAAAAACAGGATTCTAATAAAGACCAGTTAATCTTCTTTTGTAATGTTGGTTGAGGGATAATCACAGGCCAGGAAAATTGGTTTCTCTTCCTTCAAATTGTGTCATGGGATCTCTTACATCTGCTTGAGAAGAAAAGGTTTGGCCTTGGTGGTATTTTATCCAAAAGGCTGCACCTCCAACAGTGTAGTGTTCCTTTAATACTGTGTGGGAGTTCCAGCCTTAATTTCTTTGTACTTATGGAATGGGGTTTCGACCTGATGTATTGCAACTCAGAAGTGAGTGTGTTACTGACTGTTATGGCTGACACATAAACAAATACAACTAAATTGGACAGCAAAACTTACTCTGTATTCTATGCAGTGATAAAATGCATTGCATTTTTCCATCTTGACACACACTGTAACAGATTAGTAAAAATATAAGGTCAAATTTTATAAGTATCTTTTAATCATAATTATAGTGCAAAATTACTACAGTGGCCACTTTAACTTACCAATGTGTATCTCCTTGATTAATCATCTCCCCAGCTTTCAAGAGGGTGCCCTGATAGAGGCATGGACATTCAGATGAGGGCACACATATGCCTTTTTCATTCATATACATTCCATCAGCGCAGCCACATCCATCCACTGGCACATGTTGGATTCCACATGTAATATCCTTCTCACTCAGAGAATGGCATGTGCGCTTGCAACTTTTCATATCATAGCTGTATATTAGTGTTGCAGGACAGGTCTTCACGTAAGAGTCTATTACAAATTTATTAAAACAAATAAGAAAATTCAATGATCTGAAAGGGCTACTCTGCCACAGCAACTTGCAGTAATATCTATTAATCCACACTGACTGTTAATTGACTTTCATTGAAGTCTTTGTGTGAGAATATAATCACATCTCAGAAGTACTCATTTTTAATTCAAATTATTATTATTTAAACTCAAAACTTGCATCAGACGTTATGCTAAATAGTGACTTGTACATACTAGTATTGCACTTGCTGACCTCCATTGGGTCTTAGTTCAGCAACAGCTAAATTCTAGAATTCCCATCCTTGCTTTCAAATGCCTTTCATGGCCTCACACCTGCCTATCTCTGTAAATGTCTCTGGCTCTATTATTCTCTGTATGGGTCCTTAAATCACTTTGCATCTCTACTACCCACGACACTTTTAAGATACCACCTTTTTTTCCTGATCTCT
The DNA here is from genome assembly GCF_030684315.1 of Stegostoma tigrinum. Taxonomy (NCBI): domain Eukaryota; kingdom Metazoa; phylum Chordata; class Chondrichthyes; order Orectolobiformes; family Stegostomatidae; genus Stegostoma; species Stegostoma tigrinum. The sequence continues at coordinate 9,594,919 of NC_081370.1, forward strand.
TCGACCGAATTTTTGGGCACCTGCCTTAACACCTACTTTAGTCTCTCGCTGTTGGATTTTGCTCACAATCTCCTGTGAAGTGTACAGGATGTTTAACCATGTTAAAGGTGTTTTATAAATTCAAGTTGTTGTTGTAGAGGCATGACTAGCTCAGCGGATTAATAAGTGCAATTTAATGCCAGTGATGCTGCTCCCATGGTTACTGTGATCCCACAAGCCATGATTTTGTGTCAAACAATTCTCTTTTAAATAACACCTGTACATACTTAAAATAACTACCTAAAAGAATAGCATTGGTGAGATGGCTATTACCTGCATGGGTCTGCATATTATGCAGAGATATCCAGAACACAGAGTTAGACGTTAGTTTCTGAGCAGAATGTTTGGACCTGTGGGAGATCTGTTCCCATTTGCCAGCCCTGTTTCATTTCCACCAGTCAAAATTCCAGGACAAATGTATTTGTTATGGTTGCGTCTAGATTCACAACTGTATTGTAAATATATAGTAAAACATACTTACCACATACTTTTGTCCGCCAGTCAGTTAACATGACACCTTTACTTGCACAAGCTCGAACATATGAATATAGTGCAGAACACATGCAGTCCTCATTTTTATCACAGTTGCAACTGTCATACATACATTTCTAAACAAAAGGAGAAGACTAAATTATTTCTTTATATAAGTTGGAGAGAAGGGTGTAGGTAAAATGCAATAAACTATATCTTTGTGCTTTTACACATTGGATTAAAATGAGAAAAGAAGCAGCTGAAATCAATGCTTTGGAAGGTTGGCTACATGTTTTGAAAAGCGAGAAACCTGACACACTAAGCAAACACTGTAAATAGCTGTTTAAACAAGCAGTCACCGAAGTGTTTGTGGATGAATAGGATCCGAAGGATTGATTCAGCTGAAAGGCATCAAGAAACTGATTGATCTAAGGACCAGTAGCTAGTGTTGATGACAAAAGCCTTTTGCCTGCCAATAGCCATGTAATTGGTTGCCAAATAACTCAACAACTTGGAACTAGGAACCAAATATTCAAAAAGGGTTTGATCTCTATCAGGTCACAAGAGGCCTCTCTGGTCTTTGCAATCAAAACACACATTAAATCTGAAGAAAACCACTTAATCTTTCCTTCAGTAGTTGCTGTTAGTTGTGATTTTAATTGATAGATCAGTGGAATTTAACAGGTGAACTAACCATCCTGTGCCTCTTAGAAGAAATCCTAATCCTATCTCACTGTTTCCAGATCATTAGTTATTTCTCTATTTATGCTAACTAATGACCTCCAACACTGTGGGCTCTCATCTTAAGACTTAATCTTTACTTATCTTGTCAAATGTCTTCTGAAATTCCAAATACAACACATCTACTGATTTCCCTCTATATACTCTGGTTGAGACTTCCTCAAAAAAACTGTAGTAAATTAGCAATTTCCCTTACATGAAGCCATGCTGACACTGTTTTATTTGATTACAATTTTCCAAATATGTTTGTATTAGTTGCTTAATAGTTGATTCCAGCGCTTTTCTAATAATATCAAGTAATTGGCGCATAGTTACCTACTTTGTGCTTCATTTCTTTTTAAATAGGGGCATCACATATGCCAAGATATTCTACAAATATGTCAAGAGGAAGAGAATAACCAGGGAAGAAACAGAGCTCACTAAGGACCAGGGAGGAAATTTGTGAAACTGAAGGACATTGATAGGCCAATAAGTTAATACTTCATATCTGTCTTTGGTTTGGAAAGGGACAATTCAAGTATAGAATTGAAGAAGATGGACTGTGAACTTCTTGATCAGATTGATATTAGAATTGGGGAGGTATTGGAGTTTTGGTGGTATAAAAGTGGACAAATCCCCAGGCCCAGATGAGTTTTATCCCAGGTATCTGTGAGAGATGAGGGAGGAAATAACGGGGACCGTGACTCATATGCTTAAATCATCACTGGCTGCAAGGGAGGTGCTAAGAGGACTGGAGAATGGTTAATGTGATTCAACTTTGCAATTATAGTGTTAGAGATAGAGCAGGGAATTGTGGACCGGTGCCTCTTGCATCGGTGATAGCGAAACTATTAGAGAAAATTGTGAAGGAGAAGATTAATCACCACTTAGTGAGGCAAGGTGTCTGGGACTGTCACCATGGCATTGTCAGAGGGAAGGCATACCTCACAAATTTGATTGAATTTTTCAAGGAGGTGGCCAAGTGTGTAGAGATGAAGGTGGGGCAGTTGATGTAGTCTATATAGATTTCAGCAAGGCCTTTGACAAAGACACATATAGGAAACTGATAATGAAGGGATCCAGAGTAACTCAGCAAGTTGGATCCAAAATTGAGTTTGTGGCAGGAGACAGAGAGCTGTTTGTGTGACTGGAGCCCGGATTACTGTGCCATACTACAGGGATTGATGCAGGATCCCGAATTGCCTGTGATGTTTGTGAATGATGGAAATAAGAATGTTGGGTGGGGAGGAGTGCTGGTGATGATGATAAGTAGGTTTGTGGATGGCACAAAGATTGACAAAGGGATTGACTGTAAGGAGGAAGATGTTAGGTTAGAGGAGGAAAAAACAAATTGGGCAGATCAGTGGAAGTCAGAATTTAACTCTGATAAATGTGAGGTGATGTACTTTGAAAGAAGGAACAAGACAAGGGAATATTCAATGAATGGCAAGATTCTCGGAAGCTGACAGAACAGAGGGATATTGAGGTGCTTGTCCGCTGATCACTGAAGGAGGCTCAACAGGTTAATGGGGTAATTAGGAAGGCATATGGACTCTTGCTTTTATCAGTTAAAGCGTAGATTATAAGAGCAGGAAGGTCATGTTGGGCTTCAGTTGGAATGCTGTTTGCAATTCTGGTCTCCACACTATCACAAGAATATGATTGCACTGGAAGGAGTGCAGAGAATATTCACCAAAATGTTTCTTGGAATAAAGCATTTCAACTATGAAGGGAGGTTGGATAAGCTCAGGTTGTTTTCTTTGGAGCAGAGAAGCTTGAGAGGTGATCCGTTTTTAGGTGTATAAGGATGTGATTGCACAGGAGACTCAGCCTCTCTAACCATCTGCAGTAAGGAATGTCACTGATACACCACCCTCTGAGAAAAGAAATTTTGCCAAGTCCCTGTCTTACGAGACCATACCTTTTGGTTGTTGACTGTCCCACAAGGGCAAACATCTTTCTGCATCTACCCTGTCAAGACCCTTAAGAATATTGCCTGTTTCAATAAGGTCATCTTTCATTTTTCTAAACTTCCAAATCTCTTGTGCTATATCTTTTTGTAATCTTTCTCCATTTAAATAATATTCAGCTCCCCTACACTTCCTGTGATTTTTCCTATTCTATTCCATCTGCCAAGTTTTATTCGCTGGCTTATCCTGTCTGTATTCCTCTGCAGACTCTTCAAGTCATACTTAAACTTGCTTTTTCACCTATTTTTGTGTCATCTGCAAATTTGGCTATAGCACATTCACTTTCGTCATCCAAGTCACTGATATATATTGGAAATAGTTGTTGCCCCAGCACTGAACTTTGTGGCATTCCATGAGTTACATTTTGCCATCCTGAAAAGCTTCACCTCAACTCTATGTCTTCCATCAGTAAGCCAGTCCTCTATTCATACGAATATACTACCTCCAACACCATTGCTCTTATCTCATCTAGAGATAACATGTGGGACTTTATCAAATGCCTTCTGAAGGACATCCACTGTTATCGTTCTAATTATTCTGCTTGTTGAAGAATGAGTACTTGAAGGAATTCTAATAAATTAGTCAGACATGATCTCCTCAAGCCATATTGTCTGCATGATGATATAATGTATTTCTGACTGCTTTCTATTAGATCCTTTATCATAGACTCTTAACTATTTCTGAGTAACAGATGTTAAGCTAACTAGCCTATAGTTAACAAAACCGGAAACCGCTGGGGAAAGTCCAGTGACCCTTCTTCAGAATGGATGGTAGCTAGGAAATGGTGGTATCTAAGCTGATGACAGGAGAGGATGGTTGGGACAAAGAGTAAGTGACACGTGGAGATGGAGCCCAGGGAAAGAGAAGTACAGTTAAGCTGACAAAGGGATGGATAATGTTAAGCCAGAGAGAAAGAAAAGCTGCTAAAAGGGACAATAAGTAGGTGAAAATGAGTTGGCTGTGCTGAAAGCAGCCCATGTGATGAAAGGACATAAGGCGTGGTGGTGGGTGAAGGACATGGAAGAAGATATTCAGGTCCTAAAATTATTAAACTCAGTACTGAGTCCAGAAGGTTGCACAGTTCCTAAGCAGAAAATGAGGTGTTCTTCCAGTTTACACGGAGCTTTGCTGGAGCACTGTAGCAAGCCTGAGACAGAGATGCTGGCCAGGAAACATAGTGTTTTTTTGAAATGGCAGGCAAGCGGAAGCTCATTCATTTTTGCAGACAGAATGTAGCTGTTCTGCAAAATGGTTACTTAGCCAGTGCTTCAACTCCCCGTGCAAAGAAGATCACAGCAGTAAGCAATGAATACAATAGACAAGTTGAGTGAAGTGCCAGTAAATCGCTGTTTCACCTGCAAGTTATGTTTGAGGCCTCGGATAGTGAGGAAGGAGGAAGTAAACGGGTAGGTAATACACCTCCTGCGTTTACATGGGTCAATCCATGGCATGTGGAGAGACATTGGGAGTCAAGCAGGAATAGATCTGGGTACCCTAGAGGGAACATTCCCTGGGAACTGACAAGGGAGTGGAGGAGAATATGTGTCTGGTGGTATATCCTGTTGGAGGTGGCTGAAATGAACAGAGAACAGTACGGCACAGGAAAGGCCCTTTGGACCACTATGTCTGTGCCGACTATAATGCCATTCCAAATTAATGCTATCTGCCAGCATACAGTCCTATTTCTTGCCTGTTCATGTGTCCCGCAAAGTGCCTCTTAACTGCTCTCATATTTACTTTTATGATCTTTGCTGGCGGCACATTCCAGGCACCTACCATCCTCTCACATCTCGTTTAAACTCCCCCCCCGCACCCCCATAAACCTTTCCCTCATAGTATTGATACTTCTACCATGGGAAATAGACTCCAACTATCCACCCATCCATGCCTCTCATAATTTTATGTGCTTCAATCAGCTCACCTCTCAGAGAAAATAATCCGGGTTTGTCCAACCTTTCCTTGTAGCTAATGTACCCCAATCCAGGCAATATCTTGTTAAACCCCTTAGGCACCTTCTATACAGCCTTTACATCCTTCTTTTAGTGTGGCCACCAAAAATGGTAACTTATAATCCTTTCAATGTGGATGCTGGTCTGGTAGAAAATGAGGACCGGGGGACTCTATTGGTGTTGTCGAAGGGAAGTAAAGGGAAGAGGGCAGAAGTGCAGGAAATAGGTTGTACATAGCTCTGGGTCCTATCAGCCATAGTGGAGGGGAATCATTGTTTGTGGAAAAAGGCACCCTGCTGATGGTAGCGACTTCAGAACAGATGCAGTGGAAATAGATAAGCTGAGAGAATGGAATGGAGTCTTTACAGGCAACAGGCAGCTGTGGGAGTTGGGTGGGTTCGTAGTGGCCAGTCTCTCCCCAGAAATGGAAACAGAGATGTCAAGAAAGGGAGGAATTAGAGATGGACTAGGTGAAGGTGGAAGCAAAGTGGAGGTTAGAAGTGAAATTGATAAATCTTTCCAATTTTAATGAGAGAGGGAGGCAGCACCAGTGATGTCATCAATGTATTGAGAAAGTGTTGTGGGGTGGGACCCAAGTATGATCAAGACAAGGAATTCTCCATGTATGTCACAAAGGTGCAGGCAGAATTGGGGTTTGTGTGGTTACCCACAGCCACACCTCTGGTCTGCACAAAGTGAGAGGAAATCAACAAATTGTTCAAAGTGAGGATGAGCTCTGTAAGGTGGAGGAGGGTGGTGGTAGATGGGAATGGTTCAGGCCTTTTTTTCACGAAGAAGCAGAGAGCCCTAACACCATCCTGATGGAGAATGGACATTTAAAGTAACTTGACATCCATTGTGAAGAGGAGTATACTGGTACCCATGAATTGAAATTGTGAAACTGATGTAAAGTGTTGGATGAAGTTGCCACATTTTTATGTCCTCTTTTTAAGTAAAGGTGTTACATTGATTGTTTTCCAATCCTCTCCAGATTTCTTCAGAATATAAGTATTCTTGGAAGACTACTACAACTTCATTCACTGTCTCTGTAGGTACTTCCTTTAATGTCCTGGGAAGTGTCTAATCAGATCCAGGAGTCTTAGTGATCTTTAGCTCAGTTAGTTTCTCTTGTGATAGCTATTGTATTCATTTCCTCTCCTCCTTTTGTCCCTTAATTTTTTAATAATTTTGAATGCCTATTAGTGTCTTCTGTTGTGAAGACTGGTGGAAAGTATTTATTTAACGTTACCAACATACCTTGAAATATTCATTTGGTTGAATGGTGGAATGGCAGGGAGCAAAATCTCCTCCAGGTTCTTTTAAAAGTGAACACCAGTACTCAGCGTAGTTTTCTGCAAAATAATTTTGGATATAAATTAAAATTCTTCCTGAGTCCCTGACAGAAGAATACTCTACATAGTAGTAAATTTCACTGCATCACTCACATTGACATGATTCACACACTCTAAAGCTTTTAGAGTCATCCTGGAAAATCTTTTCTGAACCTCCTCTGGTTTAATAATATCCTTCCTACAACAAGGTGACCAGACTGCACACGGTATTCCAGAATACTCACCAAAATCTTGTACAACCACAACATGACAGCTCAACTCCTGTATTCAAAAGTCTGAGCAATGAAGATAAGTGTGCTAAACACCCTCATAACCTGTGGCTCAAATTTCAAAGGATTATGTACCTGAACCCTTTTTGTTCTTGAATGATACTAGAGCCTGAAGTTTGCTCCCCAAGTTTAAAGATTATAAAATCATATGAGAGGGTGATGTGTTTACATTTACGACAGAAAAACTGAAACTTACATGAAGAGGAAGTAGCTCAGCAAAACTTGATAGCTTGTTCTCAGTCAGAAGAAAAACCCAAAAAAATGCGGAAATATAAAGTTTTGACCTTAAATTACTCTTGCTAATATAGCCCAAACTTATATCCTTCTGATCTTACTGTTTTCCACACTAATAGTGCAAGGGTTTTCCAGGCGATCTGTTTTATCCACACATTTCTGCTGGGCTTTCCAGGTATTTGCAAAGGATGCGGCTGTCCCCTCAGTTATGCCATTACTTGCCTTGAAATCATCATACAGAATGTCATTAAAATTCCCACAGAAACCTAGCAGAAATAAAACAAAGTAATGTTCAGTCTAAACATGTTTGTAGTTCCTTATAAAGAAAACAAAATCACATACATAATAATATAATATAGCATTTGAACACATGAAACTGGAAAAAAAATGACAGGGAAAAGCGTTTACATAGAATAATGAAAGTACTGAGTTAAGAGTTAATGTTTAATTCTGTGGGATTATCCAAGGGATCCTATGTTATTTGGTAGAATTCCTCACAAAAGACTGTTAGCTAACATTAAAGCCCATATAAATTGAAGGCAAAATAGTGACCTGGTTAGGAAATTGGCTGCGTAGAAGGACAGGAGGTCATGAAACATACAAGCCAAAAAAGGGTTAAAAATCGCGGATACATGAGTTTGCCTGTAGATGTTGAATTTTGTTGTTACTTTTTCGCATGCATAGGTGAATTCGCAAGTCATTATTTCACAGCTATGGAGGATTTACTGTATATTACTATTGCTTAATAGGTCCTGTTAATGTACAAAACTGTGTCACGTGGGAAAGAGATAAGGTAGATACAGAGAAACCATTTCCACTGGTTGTGGAATCTATAACTAGGTGAACATAAACTCAGAATTAGAGCCAAAGTAAAATTGGGAAACATTACTACATATAAAAGATGGCAGAAGTTTGGAATTCTTTTTGTCAAACAATAATTAATACTAAATCATTTGTTAAATTGAGATTCATAGTTTTATTCACCAAAGGTCCTAAGGGATAGGTAGTAAAGACAAATTTACGGAGTTAGATTCCAGATCACTCATGAGGGACTAAACAGTCAATTCTATTCCTGTGATCTGTGATTAATTTGAACAAAGAATTGCTTCCATTTGATGTATCTTTGACTACAGATCACTTAGTATGACTAGGACAAATCAAAGTACACACTACCTACCGCATGTTTTCCCTTTGTATGATTGATCTAGTGTTATGTAGACTTGCATTAGAGGAATTAGTTGGACTTGCAGCTGCAGGCCAAACCGGGTCTCTAACAGGATGTGGAATGTCGATGGTTTGAAAACAGTATAATTTGCTGCAAAAAGAATTAAATATTTGTTTAGCTCCTGCCTTCTGTCACTTGTCTCACTGGATAGCCTGCCCCTCTCAACCCATCTTGACATCAAGTTAACAACACAACCAAAGAATTTGTGGGTGCTGCAAATCAGAAACAAAAACAGAAATTGCTAGAAAAACTCAGCAAGTCTAGCAGCATCTGTAGAGAGAAATCAGAGTTAACATTTCAGGTCAAGTAACCATTAAAACAAATTTGAAACTCTGCTTTCTCTCCATGGATGCTGCAGAGATTTATTCAGCATTTTCTGTTTTTGATATCAAGTTACATGCAAGGATGCGACTGACCACTTCAGATGTTTGCTCTTATCCAATTGATTGCAGTTCCCAAAACAACTGTAGTATTTTCACAGGTATGTCTGAAGGGTTTGGGGAAATTTTTGGTTAACACTGCTAGAAGCAGATTACATTGATTCCTTGTGGGCACCATGGACCACTCGGTTCAACAAGTGTTCTTCAGTGAGGTTTTCCACACAGGTTGTGCAGTTAGTGGCTGCAGCATCATCTGTCATTGGAAATTTGTGGAAAATTCAAGCAGCAATTTTCAAACAATATTCTTCCTTTGTTTTAATTCATGCTATCATATTGCAAAAGTAAAGATTAATTTTCAACGGTGTACTGCAAAGATCAGTGCTGGGTATACTGCTTTTTGTTATTTATGTAAATGATTTGGATGTGAACATCGGAGGTATCGTCATTAAGTTTGTAGATGACACCAAAATTGGTGATGTTGAGGACAGCGAACAAGGTAACCTCAGAGTACAAAGGAACCTTGAGCAGATGGGTAAATGGGCCAAGGAGTGGCAGATGGAGTTTAATTTAGATAAATGTGAGGTCCTGCATTTTGGTAAGGCAAATTAAGGAGAACCTATACATGTAATGGTAAGGTCCTGGAGAGTGTCGCTGAACAAAGAGACTTTAGGGCGCAGGTTCATAGTTCCTTGAAAGTGGAGTTGCAGGTAGATAGGATAATGAAGAAGGCGTTTGGTACACTTGCCTTTATTGGTCAGTGCATTGAGTATAGAAATTGGGACGTCATGTTGAGGCTCATGTTACAGGACATCGGTTAGGCTACTTTTTGGAATTCTTGTCTCCCTGCTGTAGGAATGATGTTGTGAAACTTGAAAGGGTTCAGAAAAGATTTACAAGGATTTTGCTAAGTTTGGAAGGTTTGAGCTATAAGGAAGAACTGAATAGCCTGGGGCTATTTATCCTGGAGCATCGGAGGCTGAGGGGTAACCTTATAGAAATTTATAAAATCATGAGGGACATAGATGGGGTGAATTGTCAAGGTCTTTTCCCCAGCGCAGGGGAGTCCAGAACTAAATGGTATAGATTTAAGGTGAGAGGGGAAAGATTTAAAAGGGATGAGTTGCTGGCTTGCTTGCCAAGCTGGCTTGTTTTTGTTCAGACATTTCATCACCTTGCTAGGGGACATCATCAGTGGATCCTCCACTGAAAATGATGTTATTTCACTCTGCTTGGAATTTATACTGTCCGGTCTGTTACGGTGAGTAGTAATTTCCGGTTTTGATCTGTTTGGGTTTTTTATATGAGGTCCAATTCTATATGTTTGTTGATTGAGTATCGGTGGAGAATCATGCTTCTAGGAATTCCCGTACTTGTCTCTGTTTGGCTTTGGCTACTATGGTTACTTTGTTCCAATTAAACTAATGGCCTTTATTTTCTGAATGTACAGATATTAAGGAGAGTTCATCGAGCGATTTTGCTGCTAGCTGATGTTCATGTATTTTGATAGCTAGTTTCCTTCCTGTCAGTCTGATGTAATGTTTGTGGCAGTCGTTGCATGGTAATTTGTAAACTATATTTGTTCTGTATGTTGTGGGAATTGAGTCTTTAATCCTTGTAAGTGTTTGTTATAAAGTGACTGTGGATTTGTGGGCCACCATGATTCCTAGCGGTTTTAGGGTCTTGTTGTCAATTCCAATATGTTCCTGATGTAGGGCAGTGTGGCCAGTGTGCTGGGTTATACTGTGTCCTCTTGTTGTCGTCTGTTATATAGGCATCTGTGGATTAAGTTGCAGGGATATATATTTAAGGCGAGGATCTTATATAAGTGTTCTTCATCTTCCCAGGGTAGTTCTGAAGTGTTGCTTGTGTGTCCTGGCCCATTTAAATAGTGTCCTAATGCAGCTTTGTTTGTGGACATTGGGGTGGTTGCTGTGGAAGTTGAGGATTTGATCTGTATGGGGTGCTGTTTTGTATACTGAGGTTTGGGATTCCCCATTTGTCAGTCGTTCTACCTTAACATCCAGAAATCGAAGTTGATTGTTCGTTTCTTCTTCCTTAGTGAATTTAATCACTGTGAATACGCTGTCAATGAAATGGTGGGTCTGTTCTAATTTGTTGCATTTAATAATGACAAATGTGTCATCTACATGCCAGATCCATAGTTTAGGCTGAATGAACCATACAGATCAAAACCGGAAAGGGCAGTACTCAGGATAACAGACCGGACAGTATAAATTCCAAGTGGAGTAGAATAACATTGCTTCATCAGAGGCTCCACTGATGATGTCACCGAGCATGGTGATGAAATGTCGGAACAAAAACAAGCCAGCTTGGTGAGCAAGTCAACAACCTCACCCACAACCCGAGCTACAGATCTTTACCAATACTATAGATTTAAAAGGGACCTAAGGGGCAACATTTTCATGAAAAGGATGGTTCATGTATGTAAAGAGCTGTCAGAGGAAATGGTGGGGGCTGGTACAATTACAACATTTAAGAGGCATCTGAATGGGTAAATGAATTTAAAGGGTTCAGAGGGATATAGGACAAAAATTGGCAAATGGATTGGATTAATGTAGGATATCTAATCGGCATGGACGAGTTGAACTGAAGGGTCTGTTGTCTTGCTGTACATTTGTATGTCTCTATGACTGCGACTCTGCCATCCTTACCCATTACTCCAGATTACAATAGGTATGTGAAAGTACAATGAACTGTAACACATTACATCTTAATGTAAGATTTAGTACTGATACTTCTTGGATAACCATACTCATGTGATACTGTTAGATGACAGAAGTGTGTCCTGAAAATAAACTGAACTCATGGACAACTTATTCCAAGTTCTTTAACTATTGATGATTCTCATTTAAGTGAGCAGAGTATTTGCAACAAATTTCATTAGGACTGGTTCCTACCTGTTACCAGTGGTAATCCTGCTTTGACTCCATTAATAAGAACATTCCCATTATCTTTAAAAATAAGCACCTGGGAATTAAATAAATAATTTTAGATGAATGCAGCACAGCAAAACAAAAGCAAACAATAGTCTTTTATTTTAGACACAATCACCCATTTCCTATTAAATAACAATGTCAAAAGGCCAAAGAACATAATGCGGTAATCACCACTGTGGAAAAGAGCAAGAGAGATGAGACACATCTCGCAATAATGATCAGATGGTGAAGAGATTGAGCTTTAAAAGTGTGAAGATTGTAGGATGGAGAAAAACTGAAGCATTACTGATATTAGGGGATGTCGTTATGTTAGTGCACAGAGCTTTTCCTTGAGTCAGCAAGAGAATGTTGAACATTGTAAGAGAAGAAAGATCGGAATGATCTTGGCTGGAAAATAAACATAACAGAGAGGGAGATAAATACTAGAGTGGATTGTATTATGTAGAGGGATAAAGGCAAAATACTGCAGAAGGTGGTAAAAATACAGATAACAGAGATTACCAGACTTGAAGCTTTAATTGTTTCCCTCTCCACAGATACTGCCAGGCCTACTGAGTTTATCCAGCATTCTCTGTGTTTTCATTCTGTAGAGGGTTGACTTCCCTTGCATCCAATTGAAAAATCTGAGACATTTATTAGAAAAGCATTCTACGATATCAGAATGATACTCTAACTTTGGGTGGATTTGGGCTTTATGGAGAATAAAAATATTTGGCAGGAAAGAAATATTTGTCTGGAAAGTAAACAAATTAGCTGTTTTAGTGATGGAAATGATGTGAGCTCCATTTGAAGCGAATAAACAGGAAGGCCAAGAACAATAGACGGAATAGAATTATGAATGCAGTCATTAAACGTTGTGTTGACAACTACAAATTAGACTTGCCACAACATACTGAAGAAACTTACATTATGCTTATGATCGGTTGTTAACACCAGTGTTTTTAGGCAAGTTTCTGATGCAATTGTTCCACATGGAACTATTTCTGCCAGCAGTGTGTACTGCTGTCCCTCGCAGTCCTGTTAAGAGATGACATGAAGATCATTATTATCCATCAGTTAAGAATCAGAAACAGGGATAATGAAAACAAAACCTGGCTGGATATGTAGAATAGATTGCCTCAAGCATGATCAGTCCATTTTTAAAATCAATCTAGAATCAAAAGTTATAAAGATAGCTTTAAACATCAATAACCAAATGCTGACCAGTATAAGCTGACTGACTGACAAAGAAGTGGAAACTTTGCAGTATTTCAAGGTTTCATCTAAGCATCTTAGACTCTGGATACGTATGGATGCTAGAGCAACTTAACATTGTTTTACCAAATGTAAATTATACTTCCAATTGCTTTATCTCTGACTCAGCTTGCTGACTCCAAATGCTGATCTTCCATTATTTTGAGATGAGGAACTTGTATTTGTTAGTCCAAGAATGCTGCAAAAATTCCAACCATTAAACATTTGCAAATAATTTACAATCAATGAATTAATATTAACAATTATTTATAATTATTAATAAGCTGACCATTGTATTTTATTTGATGCTGTAATTGTGAAAATTTTCCACAGAATTTATTGCACAAATTCAAATTTTAGTCTGATATTTTGACGTTTTATGAGAACATCAGATAGATTTGTAGATGACAAAGCACATATGGTAGGCACAAAAGAAGGAGTACAAGAATCTATAGATAGTGTCATAACCAGACGCAGGGCAAGGTTCCCCAATTCGTTATGGTTCTGGATTGGAGAACTCACGTTATTAAACTGCCAGCCTTGGAGGGATGAACTGGCTTCATATCTTTTTTCGACTGCCCCCCCAGTTGGGTAGAACAAATGTAATTTTAAAACAGTTCTTTTTCCTTGTGGATAACTTTCTCTCACAGTCATGTGAACTTACATATTAAAAGCAACCAACTTAAGCAGGCTATCTGAGTTAACATTGAATGAATTTATTAATTACTGAGCACAAGAAAAACTGACAATGTGACACAGACATACACTGGTCAGAAATAAAAGGTAAGTACAAAAGATAAAAGTTTAAAAAAATAGATTTATGGATCAATCTCTGTTTACAAAAAACAGATCTTTCAACATTGAGACCATTGCAATGGTAGCATTGATGTTTGTAGATGAACAAGTCAGTTTCCTGATCCTTAGTTTTGCGAATTGTTTAAAATGCTGATTCCTTTTGACTATGATTGACTTCTAGTAGTCAGGGGAAGTGAGAGTCCTTTTGTTGTCGTACTTCCTTTTCTAACTAATTTATTATTTGATTTATTTATTACTTGATTTATTTATTGTTATAAACAGTCATATAGTTTCACCACTCTCCTGTGCCATCTTAAAACAGAGAAATGAACCAAAATATAAAACATAAAGGCAGTAAAATAAAGGAATAATAAGGATATTATTAAGTTGTAGAGGGTTTGGAAGAGATTTGCCAGAATGTTGCTGGGATGGAGGGTTTGAGTTATGGGGAGAAGCTGGAAACACTGGGACATTTTTTACTGGTGTGGAGGAGATTGAGGAGTGAACTTATAGAGATTTATAAAATCAGGAAGGGTATAGATAAGGTGAATGGCAGGTATCTTTTCCCTAGGGTGGAGGATTTCAAGGCTAAGTGAAATATTTTTAAGGTGAGAGAAGAAAGATTAAAAAAAGCTATGAGTGGCAATTTTTTTACACAGAAGTGGGTTTGTTTGTGGAATGAGCTTTTAGAGGAAGTGGTGGATGCAGGTACAATTACAACATTTAAAAGACATTTAGATAAGTACATGAATAATAAATGTTTGGGGAATATGGGCCAAGTACAGGCACAAGGGATGAGTTTAATTTGGAATTACGGCATGACTACTTAGATTGAAGGGTCTGTTTCTGGTGCTTAATGATTCTTTGACTCTAAATAAAGTTCAACTTTACAGTCCTTTTTTTACTCATTCATGGGATAAAGCCAGCTGGGCAGCATTTATTGCCCATTTCTAATTGCCCAGATCAACCACATTGCTGTGGATCTGGAGTCACATGAAGGCCAGATCAGTTAAGAATGGCAGTTTCCTTCCCTAAAAAGCATTAGAGAACCAGAGGTAACAAAGCGTGGAGCTGGATGAACACAGCAAGCCAAGCAGCATCTTAGGAGCTCAAAAGCTGACGTTTCGGGCCTAGATCCTTCATCAGAACCAGAGGCACTTTTTCCCAACAATTGGCAACGGATTCACAATCATCATTAGACTCTAAGTTCCAGATGTTTAATCACATTCAAATTCCACCATCTGCCTTGGCAGGATTGAACTTGAGTCCCCAGGACACTAGGCCTCTGGAGTAACAGTCCAGTGATAACAACAATAAGCCGGCACCACCACCTTGTTTTTGTTAAGTGCTCAGCCATAGTCCTAGAGTGGCCAGCCACAAGTCCCTCACCACGCTGCCAGTGCAAGAATGACCACTTTATGGTGCCTTCTCGCCTCCATCGACACTGCCATAACCATGAGTCATTGCTGGACCTTGCAAGTGTGGCCACCACTAATAGTGTCTCGTTCTGGGCCCAAATTCACCTCTGCTGCCACCTCCATGAGCCTGCATTGGATACAGATGCTGCGGGGAATCCAAACTTCCCTCTGCTGCAGCAGCCATGAGTCGGCGCTGGGCCTATCTCATCAATGCAGAATGCACCGGGAACCCAAACTCACCTCTGATGCCTTCATCATGAATCCATGCTGGGCTCACCTCGCCACCTCCACACCATCGCTACAATTGAACTATTCGCATAGGTAAGTAAAAAGAGGAAAAGAAACAAGAATGAAGACAAGAAAAGAAAGAAAAGAAAAGCGGACAGAGCAGATGTGCCCTGGGATCAGGAGCCCCAATCCTTCGCCACCTTGGTTTTCAATATTTTGGTTTTGCATCACTCAGCATGAGAGAAAAGCTTTATCTGGAAACATGAGGGATGATTAAGGGCAGTTTCTCCATCATAACCTTCACAGCATGCTAATGCTCAAACCTAGCCTGGTACATATGAGAACATTAAGTCCCATTGGCACCCTCCAGCTGAAACAGGCTTTTTAACACCAGTCCTCTTTCATTATTGAAAGGGAAAAACACAAAATGTGGATTATGTCCCAAGAGGAGAGACAAGGGGTGGCTGTTGTTGAGTAGTGGGTTGTTACCTCCATGGTTACAAGGGCTCACAGTCCAGTCTACTGGTCAGCACAGTGGCTCAGTGGTTAGCACTGCTGCCTCACAGCACCAGAGACCTGGGTTTGATTCCATCCTCAGGCGACTGTCTGTACGGAGTTAGCACATTCTCTGCATGTTTGCATGGGTTTCCTCCAGGTGTCTGGTTTCGTTCCACAGTCCCAGTCCAAATATATGCAGATTAGATGGATTGTCTAGACTAAGTTTCCCATAGTGCTCAGGGGTGTGCAGGCTAAATGGACTGGCCATGGGAAATGCAGGGTTACAGGGGTGGGGGTTGCTTTGGGTTGGATGCTCTTTGGAGGGTTGGTATAGACTCAATGGGCTGAATGGCTTGCTTCCACACTAAGGATTCTATGATACTTTAAGTTTCTTTGATATTTTAGGTTTTAAACCTTAAAAAAGGTTTTTTTTCTGGACTTCAGAACTTGAGTATACCACTTCATTGAGATTCCCCATTAATATTGTATAGGAATAATCTCATGTTAGCACTGGCATTGCATAGTGGATCGTGAAACTGCTAGAGCCAACTCGTGATATTTTATATTCAAGACAACATCTAGTGTTGGGATGCTGCAGAAAAAAACTTAATACAACTAAAGAACTACTGACAGATCAATAATAAAAAGATGGCTGTAAAATTTAAACCATGAGAAAATTTCCAGCTTTGGGGCACAATACAGTGCTACAGTACATTGATACATTTGTGCAAAGAGTTCTGTTATAAGAAAAGGCTTTGTTCCAAATTTGCCTGAATTAGCAAAGTTGATAGTTTTATTGGTAGGTATTCTCTCAACCCTTTGTTTTGGTGTCCTCTCCACTAACCCTTACCACAAAGGAAAACTTGTGTAACAGAAAGGAACAGTAACAAAACAGGAATGTGGCAGAATTAGTATAATATCCTATAAAGCTGCCAGTACAACTGGGAAAGAGACATGATTGCAGCATACAAACATTCAAATAAGGAACAAGACTTGGCCTATGAGCTCTTTTAGTCTATTTCGCTATTGAATAAGAACATGGCTGATCTGGTTTTATTCTACATTCCTGCATACCTCCAGTAATCTTTCATTCTCCTTGGTAATCAAGAATCTATTTATCTCAGCCTTAAAAAGTATTTAAGTATTCTGCATCCACTACCTTTTGAGGAAGGAGATTTCAAAGACTTCACACACAGTGATTTATCTCATCTCTTTCTTAAATGGGCATTCCCTTATTTTTAAACTATGACTCCTAGTTCTAGATTGTCCCACAAGAGGAAACATCCTTTCTACATCCACCCAGTCAAGTGCCCTCAGGATCTTGTATATTTCAATTAATTCACCTGTGACTGTGCTAAACTCCAGAGGATACAGGGCTAGCCTTTCCTCACAAGGCAATGCATTCATTCCAGTTGTTAGTCTAGGAAACCTTTGCAGAACTGCTTCCACCACATTAACATACTTCCCCAAGTATGGTGACCAGTACTGTGCACAGTACTCCAGATGCAGCCTCACCAATGCCCTATATAACTGAAGTATAACCTGGGTGGCATGGTGGCACAGTGGCACAATGGTTAGAACTGCTGCCTCACAGTATCAGGGACCCAGGTTCAATTCCTCAGGTGACTGGCTGTGTGGAGTTTGCACATTCTCCCTGAGTCTGCATGGGTTTCCTCCCACAGTCTGAAGATGTGCAGGCTAGGTGAATTGGCCATACTAAATTGCCTGTAGTGTTGATTGGGTGGGTTAAAGGGGCTTGGGTCTGGTGGGATGCCCTGAGGGTAGGTGTGGGCTTGTTGGGCTGAAGGGCCTGTTTCCACACTGTAGGGGTTCTATAAAAAAAACTCTCCATACTCTTACATTCAACTGCCTTGCAATAAAACATAACACATTATTTGTCTTCCTCTACCTGTGTACTAAGGTTCTGTGATTCATGCATAAGGACACCCAGACCTCTCTGCATCTCAGCTTTGCAACTTCTCACAATTTAGATAATATATCTTCGTTTTGCTATTTCTGCCAAAATGGACAATTTCATTTCCCACATTATACTCCATTTGCTAGATCTTTGCCTACTCACTTAACCTACTTACATCCTTTAGTAAAAATCAAAAGAACTTTGAATCCTGTAAATCAGGAACAAAAACAGAAGTTGCTGGAAAAGCTCAACAGGTCTGACAGCATCTGTGAAGAAAAAAATCAGAGTTAATGTTTCAGGTCTGATGACCCTTCCTCAGGTCACCGGATCTGAAACATTAACTCCGATTTTTTTCTTCACAAATGCTGCCAGACCTTATGAGCTTTTCCAGCAACTTTGTTTTTGTTACATCCTTTTCCAACTGCCTTATGTCCTGTTCACTATTCATCACCCTACGTACCTTTTTGTTATCAGGAAATTTAACTACCGTTCATTTGGTTGCTTCGTTCAAATCATTTATATAAATTGTAAAAAGTTGAGCCCCAGCACCGACCTTTGTGGCACATTACTTGTGAAATCCTGCCAGCCAAAGACCCATTTATTCCTTCTCTACATCCTGCAGTGAGTCAGTTTTCTGTCCATGCAAAAATGTTACCCCTGCGCTACAAACTTTTAATTTTGGCAATAACCTTTGATGTGGCACCTTGTCAAATTGCTTCTGGAAATCTAAATACAATACATCCACTGGTTTCCCTTTATTACAGCACAATTTTCTTTCAAAGAACTCCAATAAATTAGTTGAACATGATTTCTCTTTGACAAAGCCATGTTAGTTCTGATTGATTCACTTGAATATATCCAAGTCCCTGTTATAACATCTTTAACAGTAGCTTCTAACATTTTCCCTGCGACAGAAATTAAAGTCACTGGCCTGTATTTTCCTGCCTACCGCATCGCTCCATAATCAAATGAAGGAGTTACATTATCTGTTTTCCAATTTAGAGGAACCTTCTTTGAATCTAATGAGTTTTGGAAAATTAAAACTAACACATCAATCACTTCACTGGCTTACTTCTATGATGAAGTCCATCAGGAGCTGGAAATTTATCAACTCGCAGTTCCAACATTTGCTCAGCATAATATTACTATTCACATGATGATTAGATTCCCTACAGTGTGGAAACAGGCCCTTCAGCCCAACAAGTTCACACTACCCCTTGGAGCATCCCGCCCAGACCCATAACCCACACACCCCTGAACACTACTGGTAATTTAGCATGGCCGATCCACCTAGCCTGCACATCTTTTGGACTGTGGGAGGAAACCGGAGCACTCGGAGGAAACCACCACAGACACGGGGAGAATGAGGCTGGAATTGAACCTGGATCCCTGTTGCTGTGAGGCTGCAGTGCTAACCACTGAGCCACCGTGCTGTTTGACATGTAACAAAAATAAATATTTATAAGATCTTATTACCTTGGAAAGAATGTAATAGCAGTCACCATGAAATGTATATTTCATGCCATCAAAAGTGGAGACATGTGCTCCTCCCTCAAATGAGCAGACACCTGGGCACGGTAGATTTTTGCACAGCCATTTACCTCCATCGCAGAGACTTAAATGACAAGGAACACCAATTTAGTATGTTTGTTCAAAGCTAAATGGAGTCTTATTACAGAAGCGGAATTAATGATGACTATACCATTCTTCACATTCTGCTGAAATCAGAGTGCCTGGATTGTAATGTTTGCCCTTCATTGTACATTTACACTCCTTCACACTAATGCACCCAGTGCCAGAATAATCATCGAGCACCGTGCCTGAAAAATATGAAGCATATCTATAATTATTCCAATGTTCTTCTAATCATTTTGAACAGCAGCAGTGACATGTGCTTATGCACTTATGATCTTCTAGCTGAAGATGGTTGCAAAGGTTTCAGCCTTGTTTTTTGCAGTCATGCGCTGGACTCACCGACGTTACCTTTCGATCACATGCTATGATGTGCAGTGATGATACCATGAGCATGTCTCTTCAAGGTATACTGACATACTGACCATGAGACACAACACAAAAGGATCAACACGTAAGTGGTCAACACTCAAGGTTACATAATGCAGTTTGTTGCAGAAGCTACCAACCCTTACCAAATTTTTACTGCCCCATACAAATGATATCCCCATAAAGGTCAGAATTGTTAAGTAAGGCATCTAAGTGTGAATCCCCAATTTAGATGTCCTGTGCCAACTGTGGACCAGATGAAAGCTCAGTAATAAAATTTAAATCCACCACTTTTTTTCTGTGTTTTTGCTGCCAGTGGTTACTTGCCAAGGTGGATAATTTACATGTATGCCAAGGTGATTAGTTTCTTTCTCTTAGAAATTAGTCTCGAATCAGTTATTTGCTTATGGGTTTGAATATTATTTTTCCCATATGATTGGTTCAACTATTCAGTAACACAGCAGATTCTGAGATTGCTGTAGGATTCTTTATGATGAAGGAAAGTAGGGAGAAATAAATAATTTGTTTCAAGACACCATAAATTGCCTACCTGGTGGGCAGAAGCAGCCATCCATGAAGTGCTCTTCACACAAGCTGCTTGTATCAAGGTGCGAACAACTGTTCATACAGGGAGAGCCACTTTCCTTGTAGATCATGTTTAAAGGACATTTCTTTGCTGTAAAATAACACACACCAAATGGATAGAGGGACAAACAGATATATACCCAGATGTAGTCCCTGTAAAATGAATACAACTGGAATCTTTTAAAGCCAGAATTCTGCAGTAACCTACTCAGTATGTAAGTCTAGACAGAGTGTTCTCATTTTGTGCAGAGAGAAACAATGCAAATGCCAATGTTTCTTTTAATGGTTGCTTGCTGCACCACACATGTTAGCCATCAATCACTTATCAAAAAGGACATTTAAGTTTCTTTTTACATTTACACTTTCTAATCTCTTACTAGTTAAGAAATATTCTTCGCATCTAGTTCTCCTACCAAGTGAACAATCTTGTGTTTCCATATTATATTGCAGCTATCATGTTCTTGTCCATTCACTAAGCTTGCCCAATTCTTCCTGAAGCTATTTTCTGCCTTCCTGCCAAACAGATTTGAGGTAACAAGCAGAAGGCTAAGAGGAGAGGTGAGGAGAATTATTTTCACTGACAGGATAGTGGGAATCTCAAACTCATCTCTTGAAAAGGGTGGTAAGTCAGAAACTCTTGTAACATTTAAGAAGTTGATAGATATTTTCTTATTTTCCCATAGCCCCCAAGACTATAGACAAAGAGGTAGAGGACTAGATTAGTATAGTCGAGTCTTTCTTAACCAGCGTGGACAAAATGTGCTGAATAACCTTATTCTGTGCTGTAAACCTCTGAGTCTGTGAACCTGTATGGATTTTTAAATGCCCTTGCTGCCATTTCTGCCTCTTATTTAGTAGGAGTAACTGCAACACCGCTCTGGACTGACTAAAGCAGACCTCCATACTGACTAGAAGGCACCTGCAGACTAATTGGAACATGCCAACCAGATTGTCGGGAACATAGCCCTGGAGTGACTGGAACACATCACCCCTGGACTGACTGTAACATAGCCCTGGAGCACACCACCCGGACTGTCTGAAACACACCACCTGGACTGTCTGAAATACAGCACTGGAGTGACGGGAGCACAGCCCTGGACCATCTGGAACACACTACCTGGACTGTCTGAAACACACCACCCAGACTGTCGGAAACACAGCTCTGGACTAGAGTGCCTGGAACATACCACCTGGACTGTCTGGAACACCCTGCTACCCTAGACTGACTAGAATAAAAACAAACCTCATCCCCCGAGCTGGATTGGCTAGAATACACAGCCCAGGACTGAAGAGAACGTACTGCCCCAAACTGACGAGAATATACCCCTGGATTAATTAGAAGGCACCTCCAGACTAAATGGAACACACCCCAGTCAGATTGTAACAGAGCCTCAAAGTGACCGTACCATATTCCTCGACTGACTGGAGTTTAATTTAGATAAATGTGACGTGTTGCATTTTGATAAGGAAAATCACAGCAGGACTTAATGGAAGGGCCCTGGGGATTGTTGCTGAACAAGGAGGCCTGGGGTGCAGGTTCATATTTCCTTGGAGCTGGAGTCACAGATTGACAGGATAGTGAAGAAGGTGTTTTGTATTCTTGCTTTTATTAGTCAGGTATAGGAATTGGGAGGTCATGTTGTGGCTGTAGAGGACATTGATTAGGCCATTTTGAAATACTGCATTCAGTTCTGGTGTCCTTGCTATAGGAAAAATGTTGTAAAACTTGAAAGCGTTCAGAAAAAAATTACAAGGATGTTGCCATGGTTTGAGCTATAATGAGAGGCTGAAAAGGCTGGGACTACTTTCTTTGAAGCATCGAAGGATAAGGGGTAACTTTATAGAGATTTATAAAATCATGACGGGCATGGATAAGGTGAATAGCCAAGGCCTTTTCCCTGGGTTGGGAGAGTCCAGAACTAGAGGGCATAGGTTTAAGGTGAGAGGGGAAAGATTTAAAA
This sequence comes from Stegostoma tigrinum, assembly GCF_030684315.1. Lineage (NCBI taxonomy): Eukaryota > Metazoa > Chordata > Chondrichthyes > Orectolobiformes > Stegostomatidae > Stegostoma > Stegostoma tigrinum. The sequence goes on from NC_081370.1 coordinate 9,617,122, forward strand.
GGACCTGAGAGGCAATGTTTTCATGCATTTGAGTGGTGCGCATTTGGAAAGAGCGGCCAGATGGAGGCTGGTATAGTTACAACATTTAAAAGGTATGGTTACATGATTAGGAAGGGTTGACAGGCGTGTTGTTCTCTTCGATAAAAATGGTTTGAAACAAGAAGAGGAATAGATCTTCAACTTCAACAAACCACTCTCTGCCTGTCAAACTCATATACTCGATTGTCACCATATTTCCCTCAACCTTTCTTCATAAAGGTAAGTAAGAACTGATTACATATTCACAATAATGATAAAAATAGTGATGAGAGTATAGATCAGAGCCCACACGCACTTTGGGCATGATTCCTTGCTGAGATAGCTGATTTGCACAACTACCTAGTACCTTCTGGCACTCTATACTAGTTTTGCTTTCTTGATCTTCTCTATTAACTGGATATGCTTTTTCACTTCTAACTTATTAATAGTTGATGTTCCCCTCCTCTCTTGACCACACTGAGCAATGCTTACTTCAACTTTATGTTACACTTACGGCAAAATGTCTCTGTCCTCCAGTTTTCTGGTTTCCCTCCAGCATGGGAGCATTGCCTGGAATATTCAGAGACCGTGCTGCACAAGCAGAATGAATCTAAGACTTTGCTGCAGGTGCACATGTCTTGCATGCAGGCCTGAATATAATGTTCAGTGTTTAAACGGGAGTTGCAATCTGCAAATGTGTTTTTTGAAAGGAGATTTTCACAAGCTTCTCTCTGAAAAATATCAGTGTAATATATAGAAGTTTGTGTGTGAAAAATACAGCAGCTACATAACAACGTGTAAATTGAAACATAATAATTATTGAAAAGTGCGTATCTAAATTTATGAATGTAAGTAGATATGGGATGTGAGAGTTGAGATGAATTGTAGTAAAAGGTTAATATGAATACATATGCAAACATAAATATGTGTTAGTTCTTGTGCTTGTTACATAGTCACAATTATTTAAAATCTCATTAAGAATTTATGGATACATATTTTCTTAAACTTAAGATTTTACTCTTCCTATCCCAAAAGACAATGTTTAAAGGTAAGAGATCAGTCAATGAGGTGCCAGCAGCTTTCTTTGAGTGCAAGTCTAGACAGTGCAAGTTATCTAAGAATTTAATCAGGCATTTCAATTAAACTTCTTTCTTGCCTTGGCCCACATTTACACATAGATGTAGCATTCTTTGTGAAATGGGGTGGCTCAGTGGTTAGAGATAATGGGAACTGCCGATGCTGGAGAATCCAAGATAATAAAGTGTGAAGCTGGATGAACACAGCAGGCCGAGCAGCATCTCAGGAGCACAAAAGCTGACGTTTCAGGCCTAGACCTTTCATCCTGATCATTCATTCAGGGTGAAGGGTCTAGGCCCGAAACGTCAGCTTTTGTGCTCTTGAGATGCTGCTTGGCCTGCTGTGTTCATCCAGCTTCACACTTTATTATCTTGGCTCAATGGTTAGCACTGCTGCCTCACAGTGCTAGGGACCTGGGTTCAATTCCTTCCTTAGGTGACTGCGTGGAGCTTACACATTTTCCCTGTATCTAAGTGGGTTTCCTCTGGTTGTCTGGTTTCCCCCACAGGTCAAAAATGTGCAGGTTAGGTAGATTAGTCATGCTAAATTGCCATAGTGCCCAGAGATATGCAGGCTAGATGGATTAGGCATGGGAATACACGGTTACAGGCATAGGTTGGGGGTGGGTCTGGATGGGATGCTGTTCAGAGGATTGATGTAAGCTCTATAGGCCTGCTTTCACACTGTTGGGATTCTATGATATCACTGCATTTCTAGTTTAGTAACTCCAGGAAAGTGTGATTAACTTCAAAGATTTTACTAGCCGTAGATACAGATTAGTGAAACGTACATATTGCTCACACAAAGCACTGGTTTCTTTTTCATGTTCATCTACATCTTCACATTGCTCATTTGGCTGATGGACTTTTTGCAGATTTCCAAAATGAATCGGTGAAAATTGTTGGCCTAAAGTGTATGAAAACAAGAGACTTCAAATTTAAAACTACTTCATTCAGCAAGTTATTTCCCAAAGAAAGTTCAAGATTTCTTGACTTACCATTTGCAATGAATTCATTGTATAAAGAAAGTCCATTATAATCTCCACAGAGCCCACAAGTCCTATTTTGAAATTTCACATCAAGTTCCACCTAAAAAAAAGTAATAATAAAGCAATTGACATTTGACTAAGACTTAATTTCATGACAGAACCTCAAGGTTTTTAACACAAAATATTTATAAACTTATATTACATTAAACAATAGGAGTCAGTACCTCAAACATTGTTGCCAACTCAGTGATAGTACTTAGTATAGAGGGAAGAGTTTAATAGCCACTGGGTTTGAAGGCAGAGGAGGAGGCCCATAACACTCCTTGGGTGACTATTTCGTCGTCTACCTACCCACACCTGCATGTCTCCAAATGAGGCCTATAAGGAGGTAAGTAATGACCATGAGCATTTAAGCTTGGTAATGGCAGGATTTGGAGGGCGGGGTGGCTGTGGTGGGGGATGGCATTGTTGATGTGTTGAGGTAGCATGGTGGCTATATGTAAAGTATACTCATCTAAATTTTTGATGATGTAGATGGTGTTATCACAGCAAATTTTGCAATGTCATGTGATAAGCAGCCATCTTATTTATATTGCATAATAAGCTTCATATGAAGGTTTTTACAGATAGAAAGAGGCCCTTGGTCTAATCAGATCTGTGCTGCTCATCATGTGCCTATCCATTCTAATCTCATTTTCCAGCACTTGACCTTGTATGAAATGGTGTTTCAAGTGCTTATCTAAATACTACTTGAGTGTCCTGGGAGTTACTGTTTCTAATCTCCTTTCAGGAGTGAGTTCCAGGAACCCATTAAACTCTGGGTGGGAAACAATTTCCTCAATTTCCCCTTACTTCTTTGTAACCTTCCAGGCCCTTACCTTAAACTGTGCCCCTGGTTATTGTTTCTTTTACTAAGGGGAAAGGTTTCTCTCTGTCTACCCTATTTGTATCCCACAGTACTTTGTATACCTCAATCTGGTACCCCTTTGAAATAACTATGCAGAGGCTGATATCCCCTTTATTTATTTGTGGACAGCCAATTCAGCATCAGGCCCTGAACGGAGGAGATTTTAATCCCCTGGTTATATTGGTCAGTCAAGGCTTTACTGATTTGACTCAGGTTAACAACACCAATCAAGGGATCTTCTACTCAACAAAATCCAGTCAGTTCCTATCACTGCACCCCTCAACCTTCTTATTTGTAAGAAAACCGATGCAGCCTATCTAGTCTCTGTTCATAACTGAATTTCTCCAGCATGGGCTTTTCTTTCTGTCTTGACTCTAGATTATTTCCGTTGTTCAGCCTCTCTTCATTTAATCCATGAAAATTCATGAAAAAACAGTTTTTTAGAAGGGTCTTTGGACTTGAAATGTTAATTTTGTTTCTGACTCCACAGATGCTGCCAGACCTGCTGAGTTTGTCCGCATTTTCTGCATTTGTTTCAGTTTTCTAGCATTCACAGTATTTTACTTTTATTATCCCACAACATTTTGTTTCTTCACCAACAAATATATGACCAGACATGTTCTATATTCCCTGCCTCCCCTTACACAACCGTAACCTACCACCTTCATCTTTTCCGATAACCGGGAGCAGAAAGCTTGTCAAACAGTGGAGTAAAAGAAACAGAGATAACAAGGTGTAGAGCTGGAAGAACACAGCAGGCCAGGCAGCATCAGAGGAGCAGGAAGGCTGACGTTTCAGGTCTAGACCCTTCTTCAGAAGGATCCTTCCTGCTCTTCTGATGCTGCTTGGCCTGCAGTGTTCATCCAGCTCTACACCTTGTTATCTCAGATTCGCCAGCATCTGCAATTCCTACTATCTCTGAGGAAAAGAAACAGATGTTATTGTAAAACAAAACGGATGATGAAGAAACATTGTTACTCAATCTCACAACTATAGCCATTAATTCATATGCTAACACAGCATATATTTTACAGGAAAGCTGAGAGGTGGGAGCTACACTTGGTGAGACACAGGGCACAAGGAGTCTGCAGCCAGGCAATCTGTGTGAGTACCAAAATCACAGGCAGCATGGTCACACAAGAGTTCTGCTGCAGTGGACTCAGATTAATGAATCAATCAGGGATGATTGGCATAGAAGAAGAAGATACAAGGCAAATAGTTGGTGTGGTGGTAGGCCTGTAAGTAAATCTGCTGTCCCAACCAGTAAGGATGGACAAGTCTGGCAGTAAGTTAGTCCATGGTTATGTGCCAAGCTAGAACCCATTCTTTCCAGCATGAAATTGGTCTCTAATCCATTAGTGAATTTGTAGACCCCTGCATTGTACAATATCACCTTCTATTACAGAAACCACCAGTGTGCTGCCATGCAAGCTCTGAACGCCATCCTGCAAGCACAGCTTTCTGTCATGTCAGTTCAGACTGTATTTATTGTTTTGTTCGCTGAGCTAACTGGTTTTCATGCAAATGTGTCACCTCCCTTCCGGGTGACATCGTCAGTGCTGTGTAGCTTCTGTTGATACACTGTTGTGCTGTCCTGCTCTGAATTTATATGGTCAGGTCTTGCAAGATTGCCCACCGTGACAGACCGGACCATATAAATTTAGAGCAGGACAGAACAACAGCATTTCAACAGAGGCTACACAACACTGACGATGTCACCTAGAAGGGAGGTGACACATTTGTATGAAAACCAGTCAGCTCGGCGAACCAACCAACAACTCCAACTGCAACCTGAGCAACCTTAACATCATTAAAACATTAAAGTTCAGACAGTTGCTAACATGGCCATGGAAACCAATGTTCAAAGAGATTTGCGGGGTCTCATAGGTGTCCGGCAATCTGTTCTCCAACAGTTTACTGAGATACCACCTTGCGGGTATTGCAATGGCTCCAATGAGCAAAAACATGCTCTCCTAAGGATTATTTTATGCTAACAAGAATTTGGACATTGTCAGCATTTGCTGTTGATCCCTAATTGACCTTGAGGAAGAGGTAGTAAGCTGCTTTCTTGAACATCTGTAATCCATTTGGTACAGGTACACCCACAGTGCTATTGCAGTACAGGAATGGAGTTGTATAATTTTGATCCAGCTGCAACCAAAGGTACAGTGGTATAGTTCCAACTCAGCATGTTGTGTGCAGAGAATCTTTTGGATGCTCCCATTCATCTGCAGTCCATGATCTTCAATGTGATAGAGGCTATCAACTTGAAAGGTGTTAATGAAAGAATCTTGGGGAGTTGAGCAGGCATATTGTCTATGGTATGTAATGCTGCAATTGTCTGTCAGTAATGGGAGGAGTGAGTCTTTAAATTGGTGAATGGGAGTACCAATCTAGTGGGTTGCCTTGTCTGGATGTTGTCAAGCTTGTTGAGTTTAATTGGAGCTGCACTCATCCAGGCAAATGGAGAGTATTCAATCATATTCCAGGCTTGTGCATTATAGATGATGGACCAATTTTGGGGAGTCCAGCAGTGAGTTACCTGAATTTCCAGCCTCTGATCTAATATTGTATTTATATGGGTGGTTAAGTTCAATTTCTGCTCAAATGGTAATCCTCAGGATTTGATAGTGGGGCACACAGTATTGCCTTATGCCAAAGGGGAATGAGAATTCCCCCATCCCTACTTAAAAGTTAATCACATTGGTGTTGGTCTGGTGTCACATGTCAACTAACTAGGTGAAGCAAATGTCCTCCCCTACAGGCATCTATGAAAATCAAATTGGTTACATGGTTACCATTAGGCTATCTTTTTATGATAGATGCTTATTGAATTCAAATTTTACAATGTGTTGGGAGGGGTATTGGAACCCACACCCCAGAACATTAGCATGGTGCTTCAGATCACTAATTTAGTGAAATCACCATCATAACATCACCTCCCCGCTAAGTGGCCTTAAGAACATTTTGTATCCTTGTCTAATTTTATACCACAAGTAATGTGTATCTTCCTTTCTAGTTGCCTCACGTCTGTTATTCACATACAGGATAATATTCTAGAATATGTTACAATTCTGAAGTTGCGATGAAGCTGTATCTAATATGTGTACTTACCATTAAAGCATCCTCTCTGTTCCACATTAGAGTCAACCCAAATTTTCCATAGAGCTTAGTGTATTGAAAATTTTGTTCAATATACAGACCAGGTCCATAGTAAGGGAGTGAGACTCTGAAAAGTATTCATTAAATACATATTACCAGACTTTCTGTATGGTACTCATGGATGAACTTCTGAAATCAACACAAGTTAGCTAAAAAGGAAACATTTGTGGGCTTTAAGGAAAAGGAACCAGGATGGCATTAAGTACCTTGTTCTTGGGAATTCCAGTGGGCCAAATGACCTTCTTCTGAGCTTGAACTATTTCTATGATGCTAAACTAGCACTTTCTTTTGAGTGCCTTCAGAGAAAATAATGTTGCTTAGAAAACAAACTTATCCAAAGACAGGGAGAAGTGTTGCTCTGACAGAGGAGAGCTCAATTTGTATTTATCTAATGAAGAGAATGGATCCCTGAAAAATAGAATAAATGGCACTTCTGTATTTTTCTGGTGTTTCCACAGCTGTCCCTCTGAAACAACAACAATTCATTGGGATCATTTCTGCAGATATGCTTTGTTTTGTCACTTACTTTCAGCATTAAACAAAAGCAAATTTGTGTAATATGATTTAGACACAAAATAAAGCAGACTCTTGATTATTTCATCAAATACTTTGTGAACTGACTAGCAGAGGCTAAATCCTTTATTCATTCATGGAATGAGGGTGTTGCTGGCTAGCCAACACTTATTGCCCAGAGGGCAGCTCAGAATCAACCACATTGCTGTGGTTCTGGAGTCACATGTAGACCCGACCAGGAAAGGATGGCAGTGTCCTTCCCTAAAGGACATTAGTAAACCAGATAGGTTTTTCTGACAATCAGCAATGGATTCACAGTCATCATTAGACTCTTAATTCCAGATATTCATTGAATTCAAATTCCACCGTCTGTTCTGGTGGGATTTAAACCCAGTTCCCCAGAATATTTCCAGGGTCTCTGGATTATCAGTTCAGTGATAATACTACTAGACTGTAGACTGAAGTTCACTCTACACACTCTCTACCAGTGTCTGATTAGAAAATGAACATATTGACTCAGGTTGAGGGCCCAAACACCTGAACAATGGTGGGCATGGTTAGACTGTCCCCTATCATAGTTTTAAGCTGGTTGGAGGAAAGTATAGAGGGGATGTCAGAGGCGGGTTCTTTACACAGAGAGTTGTGAGAGCATGGAATGCGTTGCCAGCAGCAGTTGTGGAAGTAAGGTATTTGGGGACATTTAAGAGACTGCTGGACATGCATATGGTCACAGAAATTTGAGGGGACATACATGAGGATCAATGGTCGGCACAACATCGTGGGCTGAAGGGCCTGTTCTGTGCTGTACCGTTCTATATTCTATGTTCTGTCTGTCAATGAAAACTATAATTATGTCTGTGCACAAAACCTAATTGACATGCTGGCCATCCATTCAGACACAAACAGGTTTGATTGTCTCCCTGCACCCCATCCAACCACATAAACTATATTTCAGCCATCCAACGACAAATCAAGCCATATGCTGACAGTATCAGTGATTCTGCTTACAAACTGATCTTCTACTGCCTTACTATAAGCACTGATCATCACAATGCATCCAGTCAAAAACACTGAACTCCTACCTGCTCAGCTTCACACACTATCTCGATGTCCACCCATATAAATAGACTAGCCCTTTGTCCAAACATATGAACTGACCGCCTGGCCTTATGAACCAAATGTCATTGTCCATTCTCATCACAAACTCACTGTCCATCCTCAGAAACTGACTGACTCACTGTCCATCAACACAAACAGACTGTTCATCCACATTAACTCACTGTCCCTTTGTCCATCAACAAGGATGTTTTTACAAAATATTTGAAAGGATAAAAGCACAGCAGAAACACAGAGAGATGTTAGGGAGGAATTCCAGAGCTTGGAGTCTGGAGCACTGAAGACAAGACAAGGTGGAGCAGTTGTGATTGGGAATAACACAACTGACGAGAATTAAAGGAACAAGTAATTGGATTCAGTTCGACCCTCAGGTGACTGTCTGAGTGGAGTTTGCATATTTTTCCTGTGTCTGCATGGATTTCCTCCAGGTGCTCCGGTTTCCTCCCACAGCCCAAAGAATTGCGGGTTGGGTGAATTGGCCATGTTAAATTGTCCGTTGTGTCCAGAGGTGTGTAAGTATGATGGATTAGCCATAGGAAATATAAGGTTACAGGGAAAGGGTAGGAGTATGGGTCTGGACAGAATGATGTTTGGTGGGGCAGTGTGGACTTTTTAGGTTGAATGGCCTGTTTCCACACTGTAGGGATTTTATGATTCTATGAATATATTTACAGAGGGTTATGAAACTGTAGGAATCTACAGAGATGAGGAAAAGTGAAGCCATGGAGAGATGTGAAAACAAGAATAAGAATCTTAAAATCAAAACATTGCTTGACTGGTTTATAGGTTTGTCACCCAACCACCCAAAAATGCTGCCCTGTTCATGCACCAGGATCTCCATGTGGGGTGCCAATTTCTCACTGCCCAACCTGTCATTTGACAAGAACTATGCAGAGCAGCTATAGACTTTCATTACTTGTCAAAGTGCATGCACAACACCCAGCAATACAGGAGGTCCAAGCAGTGGCCAATACTTCCACTAGTTCAAGGAAGATAGCATGAGAAAACTCACTAGGGCTCAATAAGAGAAAACCTTCCTGAAGCTCACCAAAATTGACATGTCTATTTTCTGGTAACATTCAACTCACAGTGACCGAATCATGTCCTTTCACCTACGCTACCTGCATATCCACAGAGACTGAATGCCGTCATGCCCATGCACACACTGACTGTCCCAGGGTCTAATGTCATCTATAATATCTTCCTGGTTATTCTCATACATGAATTTTCCTTCTGTTCACTCCATTATTGCTTAGTTATGTCATATAGTGATCCTAGCTTAATGGGTATGATACACTTAATTGACATTTTATAGAAGTTTGTTCATGAGCAGATGAATGTACAACCTGTGTCCTAAATTTTATATCTGGTCTATGCTACATTATCTCATTTTGGAAGATTTAAGCATCTCATGATACCTGTTGAACAAAGATGCTGCTGACACTTCTGTCATTGTTCACACAGAAGAATGCTTGTTTGGGAATCAGAGACATGAATTCTCATCTTCAAACTGTGGACATAATCTGATCACATTCCTAAATTAAAGCCTGAGGAGTTTTCAAATCTGTCTGTATGGTGACAACAAAATTCTATTCCAATTATTTTAGGACATGGAGCAGCAGAAACATTCAAGAATTGCATTTTCAAAGTTGGGATTTGTTGATAAAGATACACCATGAGATCAAACTGTGAGCAAAATTGGCTAACTGAGACCCAAGATCTCTAAACTGCCTCACTGAAGTTGTTATATATACAATACGAAATATTTCACTGATTAACTTACATAGCTCCATTGATGACCACAATTTTGGCTGTCATAAAAATCACAATATCCTTGATTGTTGTTGTGATGTAATGTATTTTGGGGTGCCCCTTGGAGATCGATCGTTTAATTTGAATGGAGAAATCTTTATACAGTTGATTGCAGTCAGACACAAAATTATAGTCGCAAGTTCCAGGAAATGTATAAAAATTCCCATCGAAAGTCTTAAAGTGATTGTTTCCCCAAGTGCTGCAGACATGATCCTTGTGGTTTGGTAATCTAGCTGCAAAATACAAATTCTGATATTTAGTAATGATGGAGGAAAACCGACTGAGAAATAGCTGCAATTTAGATTTTCCATATTCAAGATGGGATAAAGTAAAATAGACTTATTTTTCACAGAGATACTGCCGACGTTGGAGAATCTGAGACAACAAGATGTAGAGCTGGATGAACACAGCAGGCCAAGCAGCATCAGAGGAGCAGGAAGGCTGACATTTCGGGTCTAGACCCTTCTTCAGAAAAAAAAAGTTTTTTTTGTCTGAAGCAGGGTCTAGACCTGAAACATCAGCTTTCCTGCTCCTCTGATGCTGTTGGCCTGCTGTGTTCATCCAGCTCTACACCTTTTTGTTTTTAGCAATTGTGCGCATAGTCCTTGATATCTGCAGTGCCAGTTAAGACAAGAGGTTAGTTCTGCTCTGAGAAAGATTAATTTTTCACACTCACCATGTTTGATATCCACACTGAAGGTGGATGAAATGGCCCAGCTAAGAATCCAAATAGTTATACTCCAGGAACCCATGGTCGAATGAGTCCTGTGAAGGCCAAACCTGAAACCCTACCTCACACAGAGTTTAAACCTTTTAAACCAAGTGTTGACCATAAAAATAATGATAGGGTGTGGTTACAATGTGATGTTATCACTCCTTACATTCAATGTACACTTTAGGCTACTCCCAATATAATGGGTGGATCTTTTCATTGAAATATATCCGTTCATCATCTGTTTCAGTAACCATATGGAGTACATCCTGAGATTCAGGTATTGCAGTTTGTACAGGTTCACCAATGATAAGGTAATATAGACTGTATTTGGAGACCAGAACTAAGATGCTATGTCTATAAATAGTGCTTCCATGTAATGCATCCTGATCATGCTGAAAAACTTACGTCCAAATGATGTTGTGACTCTATGTATGTAATTACAATGTCACCTGACCAAGTATCCCTACAACCCAGTTATCTAAGTGAATTGTGACATATTCTGCTCATGTAGCTCTGCAATATAGCCTGCATATGTAATATAAGAAATCACAGCGTTGTTACCCTGTGGAAGGAGGTCAGTTAGCCCATTGTGTTTGCACAGTCTTTCCAAATGAACATTCTGACATAGCATCGATCTCCTACCTTGTCCCTGTAACCCTGCACATTGTTTCTATTCAAATAATCATGTAATACCCCTTTGAATACTTGATCAACCCAAACAATTAAACTGTTGGGTGAGGAAGGGTAAAATAACCTTCCTTCATTCACCCATCTTTTCTGTTGGTGGCCGAAAGGCTAAATTAGAAAAGATTTCTTTCCTTTGGATAATATCTCCCAGCAACAAATGAACTTATGTTTTCAAAGGAACTGATTTTTATCAGACTTTCATGCATCAATAAAGAGTAAGTTTATTAATTAGCAAACAAAAGAAGAATTAGTAATGAAACACACAGATTACAAGAAAGAACCTTTTACTTGTGAATTGTTCAGGAACAGCAGATGGTTGAACTTTGCAGCCATTGCAAAGAAGATTCCAGTAAGTGTTGACGATGGTAGGTGAACAGTCAGCTTTACAATCCTTAGTCGTGCAGTTTGGTTGAGATTCTGTAGCACATTCCAGCACTTAGTTCTATTAGTCCGCTTTAGTTGAATTAAAATAGTTTGTTTGCATATTTCTAGAGGGTAAAATATTCATACGTACAAAAGATGGCTTTCTGCCAAGAAGGGAGACATAGTCAGCACCCCATTGTTTGTTGGTAAATCTCTTCTTGTTGACAATTTACATGGGAGACATTTATGGCTTCAAACAGGACTTTGCCAGATATTCACTGAATATAAATCCGGTTTTTCTATAGCAGTCCTTTTTAAAAACATCACAGTTTGGAATTAGAAGAAAAAATGTCTATAAATATTTTAGGATTTGTTCACTGTTATAACAAAAGATATCTTCACAAAACCCCAGGTCTAAAGACTGAAATTTATGGCTCGTGCCTACACAACTTCCACTCTCACCCTAGTGGCCTTTGATTCACCATATCCAATTCTGGTGCCTTGTCATAAGAACATAAGTTATAGGAGTAGAATTAGGCCACTCAGCCCATCAGGTCTACTCCAACATTCAATCATGGTTGATATTTTCTCAACTCCCTTCTCCTGTCTTTTCTCCATGACCTTTGATCCCATTATTAATCAAGAATCTATCTATCTCTGTCTTGAATGCTCTTGATGGCTTGGCTTCCACAGTCTTCTGGGCAATGAGATCCAAAGTATCGCCACCGCATAGTTGAAGAAATATCTCTTCATCTCTGGTCTAAAGGGTCATCCCTTCACTCTGAGGCTGTGTCCTTGGGTCCTACTCTCTCCTACTAGTGAAAACATCTTCTCCACATCCACATTATCCACGCCTGTCAGTATTCTATAAGGTTCAATGAGATTCTCCCTCATCCTTTTAAACGCCATTGATTTCAGCCCTACAGCCCTCAACCACTCCTCGTATGACAAGTCTTGATCCTCAAGATCATTCTTGTAAACCTCCTCTGAGCCCTGAATAATTGTGGTGCCACACAGTACCCTGCAGAACTCCAGTAGTTACCGGCTGCCATCCCCAAAAAGGCCCCTTTATCTCTGCCTTCTGCGCAATCAGCCAGTCCTCTGTCCATGCAAATACCTTGCTCCTAACACTGTGGCTCTTATTTAAAAGCCTTCTGTGCAGCATCTTGTCAAAGTCCTAGTAGAAATCAAATAGGTCATGCTCTCCTTTGTCCAATTTTCTCGTTACCTCCTAAAGAAATCTAACAGATTTGCCAGGCGTCATCTACTTGATGAAGCTGTGCTAACTCAACCCAATCTTACAATGCTTTTTGAAGTACTCTGCAGTCCCATCCTTAATAATGGGCTATAAAATCTCACTAATGACCTAGGTATTGAGATATAACCAATCTGTAATTTGTAGTGTTCTGTCTCCCTCCCTTCTTAACAGGTGTGTTATATCAGCCAAATTCCAGTCCTCTGGGACTTCCCTGACCCAGGAATTGTGTTTAAAGGTGTAGTCCATCCGGTTCAGGTGATTTGTCCATCTTCAGCCCTTTCAGCTTGCTCAACACCTTCCCCTTTGTGATGGGCACAACGCTCACCTCCTTTTGAAGTTTTGGTATGCTATTGGTACCTTCCACTGTGATGACTGATGCAGAGTATTTATTCAGTTCCTATGCCACTTCTTTGTTCCCCGTTACTTCTTCTCCAGCCTCATAAGTACAAGGAGCAGGAGTAGACAGTTCAACCCCTTGAGCTTTCTCCACTGTTTAACACTATCATGACTGTTGTCATCTTGGCCTCAGTTGCACTTTCCTGCCTATTCTCCATAACACTTCAGAACAACACTAATTAAAAGTCTGTATATCTCCTTAAATTTATTCACTGTCCCTGTGTCAACTGCGCCACCTATTCATAATTCTTTGAGAGAATTAATTCCTCCTCGTCTCTGTTTTAAATTTGCCACCCCTTAGTCTGAAACTATGACCTGTCATTCTATATTGCCCCATAAGGGGAAATATCAATTATCAATTTTAATGTCTGGCTATTAAGTAGCTGCTGTATATCAATTTAAAATCATTTGAATACTCCAAATAAATTATCCGTCTAACACTGTGACATCATTTATTTACACAACATTGGATCCTAACAACATATATAACAGCATTAATATTGTTACATATATGTAATTTCATGATTCGTACGTTTTATCAATATAGCTTTTAGTTTGGGTTTACAGTATTTAAACATCACCCAGAGAGTGGTGGATGTATGGAATGCTCTGCCCCAGAAGGCAGTGGAGGCCAAGTCTCTGGATACTTTCAAGAAAGAGATGGATAGAGCTCTTAAAGATAGTGGAATCAAGGGTTATGGGGATAAAGCAGGAACAGGATATTGATTGTGGATGATCAGCCATGATCATAATGAATGGTGGTGCTAGCTTGAAGAGCCGAATGGCCTACATCTGCACCTATTGTCAATTGTCTATAACATAAGATAAATGAAGACTCTTTATTTTTGGGTAACAGACCTACTGAGAATCAAATTTAAAGTTATTTAAAATAAAGTGTGGTCTATATTTATTTAATAAAGCCAGAGCTGGCAATGTAAGGGCACTAAACAATGAGCTGCCTCCTGTCTGGCCTTTGTGATAAGAGACACAGAGTGTACAGCTTCTTAGTAAAGGTTTAAATTGTTATATATTTCAAAATAAAGGGCAAGCTTAGGGGTTCAGTAAAATTAGTTTAAATTTCTGTCCTTCTTCTAACACTATAAAATGTAGAGCGGAATTAGACCATTTGGTCTGTCAAGTCCATTCTGACAATCAATGAAATCATGGCTGATCTGACAGTCTGTTAATTTCCTATCTTTACCTGATAACCCTTGATTCACTTACTGACTAAAAATCTGTGTATTAGTTTAGAGACTGATTATCTCGGTGGGAATGTTAGGCTTAGCAAGTGAGCAAGCGAGCACCCGATTGCTAGAGCTGTGCAGCTGGCCGCAGTAGATGTACGCTAGGCCACTTGTACTCAGAGGACTGCTGGACACCAGCTCAGACATAGGAAGTAAAGGATTCAGTGATGTTGGCCTTCAGGTACTTCGTCTATATGAACAGGGAGTGGTAAACAGGTATATAGGACACATTAGTCATCATTGTGCAATGCTGCTGTTTTAGAATTGTCTGGTCACCTTCATGAAAAAGAACAGAAATTACCGAGAAACTCAGCAGTCTGACATCATCTGTGCAGATAAGGCAGAGTTAATGCTTTGAGCGCAGTGACCCTTTGGGGGCTTGACACTTGCTTTTGTGAAAGATATCCAGCACCCTCAGGGTCTGCTGGAGGGGCACACACACCTCTACACCATCACCCCAGCCAGTGGTCCTCACGACCAAAGGCAAGGTGGTAGCAAGCCTGATGCACATCCCAGGTGCCTCTTCCTCATAAGGAGACAGGAACAAGTCAAGAGACATCCAACCAGAGGAGGATCCACTCAGGACACTCTAGGCGTGACCAGTCCCTATATTTCCACATACATGCACTCGCCACTCATGATGAGAGGGTCAATTTGAATCTGGTGTGTTGAGACTTAAGTGTACCCAGGGTCAGCCGACCAAACCTGCTGGGTCAACGGGTTCCACTGTTGATTTGACATCTTCCGCCACAGCAAGTATGCTAAGACATATCATAAAGAAGTGGAAGGAGATAACTCATTGAAGGAACTTTGCTATCATAGGAGACAAATGCATGTGCATGGTATTTTATTTCGTAGTTTTATTTTAATGAATGATCACAGATTTCACCTTAAATGTAGTTTTTCATCTCTCTGCACAGCCTCAATGTCAATGGTACAGCATGAGGCATAACTTAATGGCCACTGACAGTGTTCCATTGTGGAGGTTTGTGCAGACGGCCTGCTGCATTATCTGGAAACGAAAGGAACAATACACATACATGACTATGGAGGCTGCTGACACCTTTAGCACTTCTCATACTATGTCCCTATTCTTTCACAGTCTCTCTGCTATGAATAAGTTGGTCAGTGATATCTGTGACGGGGAGGTGCAACATAAAGATAAGGCACAATACATTGGGATAGCCAGGGTATAGGGTTCCCACAGGGCTGTGTCCTGTGCACTGTGTGATATTCTTTGTCTTCAAAGGCCCTGGCATTGGTGAGTTCTGCAGCCTCCTTACTCAAAGGTTGAGCCACTTATTTCATCCACTTCAAATATGATTGCGACCATTTTCTTCATCATTATGCTGTTTGGATTTCCAACATAAGGGAAGGCAACAATCAGAACTGCTTGGTCACTGGCTTTCAGATACCACCTCAATGTGCCAATGAGCTCCTAGACATCCTAATCCCTTCCTGGGAGCCATTCCTATGAACTCCATGGGTTTTGAAGCTCTCCAGGTCCCCCCTCAACCCATCTGCATCCATCTGCCTACCTTTCCCACCTAACTCCTCGTAAATGAGATGAACATGGCATATGTGCTTATTCATTACACCACTTGCTTCCTGCCTATGCAGTCTGTTTGCTGCATGAGCTGCTGGCTCATGGTGCAGGTGTGAGATTGAACTAACACTCTGCTGTACAGCAAGATGTATGCTATCTTGTCTAAGGACTCCGGACCAGCAAATCAAACTGTATGGTTATATGACTGCTCTAATTGATACAGCAAAGCAAAGCAAGGCAACGCTCGGCATGGATTGTGTTAGTACGTGCTGCATAATCGAGTGCTAAGATGAACATCTCTGAGCCTAGTCCAATCTATGAACTGGGTGTCTTTCTGTGTGCATAACGTTTCCCTGCTGAATCCCTTTCATGCTGGTTGCTGCTGCGTCCTGAGATCCAAGTCTGCAATTGCAGAATACCTTGCCAGTGCCTTTGCCTGTGAATGATGATGCATGCAGCTGGTGCCTATGAATTATGTATGTAATGCTCTTTGGTTGCAACATGAAGGGCCTTTAGAGCAAGTGGAGAGCTGAATCCACCAGGTATCATTGTGGTTTCCATGTCAAGGTTTCTTGACATCTAGCTTTTCTGGCATGTTTGGTAAGAGCGAAAGCTGAATATTAATAAGGTGGGTTAAACCACTAACAAGACATTTAACAATCAATAAACCCCCTTATTTGGCAATTCATTGCTGTCTTCATGTCTCCATGTTAAACTAAGTAGTGGAGTTCATGAGCTTGTGAAGTTGCTCAAGAATATCTGAAATTCTTTTAAACAGTGATGAAACAATAGGCTGATAGACATGCTGCAGCTTGTACCTTTCAGCCAGGAGACTGTGATAATGCTCATACTAATGCCACCTGAACCCTTAAAGGCTCAGTTCAGTGGTCTGTACAGATTAGATCAGGAAAATGAATTATTTGTTTGAGATCTCATATCAGGGGTGAACTGGAGGGTGATTTGGGTGAGGCCCAATTTGAACCCTCACTACCTGACTAACTAATATTGAAGAATTAGCAAACTTAGCTTCCTTTCTTGCCCAACTAGCTTCAGAATAGTGAGCAGGTTTGATGAGGCTGCTCACTTCACTTAAGGGCTTATGCAAAATCAAGCGAGGCTGCACGATCATTAGCTCTCCATGATATGGATATGGTAGACATCTGTAGGGATTCTGGTTTGTGATCAGTAGTCTGCTGATTTTTAGGTGATTCAAATCACTCCCGGATCCCTGGTTCTAACATTGGACTTAATTTAGAAATGTGAAGTGAAGAAGTCAGCAGACAGGTTTTTCAGGGCAAAGAATCTCTGCGTTTATAAAATGCAAAGGTGAAAATATCACAAGAAATAAAATGGCAAAAATAATAAACAAGGAAATAATACAAAGATGAACAAAATACAAGATATAAAAAGGCAAACTCAAAACTGTGAAACTGTCACTATTAGTTAGTTATTAACAACACAGGCTAATTACTATTAGAAACCAAACAGTAGTTTCAAACACAGATACTTTAATCAGACTTTATGACCTTGGGGTGCCCTGCACTGTTACCAAGCCACCTTCCCCTCCCTGCTAGCTAGGTTGGGTATTTTGCGACTTGAGGAAATAGACTCACGACTGGGGATAAACACAATTTTGAAATACAGCTGTTTTAGAGATAGTAGGAACTGCAGATGCCGGAGAATCTGAGATAACAAGGTTTAGAGCTGGAGGAACACAGCAGGCCAAGCAGCATCAGAGGAGCAGAAAAGCTGGCATTTTGGGCCTAGACCCTTCTGGCTAGCATGAGGGAACATAGCTTTAAATTGAGGGTGATAGATATAGGACAGATGTCAGAGGTAGGTTCTTTACTCAGAAAAGTAGTAACAGCGTGGAATGCTCTGCTTGCAACAGTAGTGGACTCACCAACTTTAACAGCATTTAAATGGTCATTGGATAACATATGGATGATAATGGAATACTGTAGGTTAGATGGGCTTCAGATTAGTTTCACAGGTCGGCGCAACATCGAGGACTGAAGGGCCTGTACTGCGTTGTAATGTTCTATGCTCTTCAGAAATGGGGGAGGGAAAGAGGATTCTGAAATAAATAGGGAGGGAGGGGAAGGCGGATAGAAGATGGATAAAGGAGAAGATAGAGGGAGAGGAGACAGGCAGGTCAAAAAGGCAGGGGTGGAGCCAGTAAAGGTGAGTGTAGAAGGGGAGTTGGGGAGCAGATAGGTGAGTCCAGGGAGGATGGACAGGTCAAGGGGGTGGGATGAGCTAGTAGGTAGGAGATAGGTGTAGGGCTTGAGGTGGGAGGAAGGACAGGTTAGGGAGGTGGGGATAAGCTGGTTGACCCACAATGCTATTAGGGAGGGAATTCCAGGTTGTTGACCCAGCAACAGTGAAGGAGCGGTGATATATTTACAAGTCAGGATGGTGAGTGATTTGGAGATGAACTTGGAGATGATGGTGTTCCCATATATTTGCTGCCCTTGTCCTTCGAGATGGAAGTGGTCGTGGGTTTAGAATGTGCTGTCTGAGGATTTTTAGTGAATTTCTGCATTGCATCTTGTAGATAGTACACGCTGCTGCTACTGAGCGTAGGTGGTAGAGCGAGTGGATGTTTGTGGATGCAGTGCCAGTCAAACGGGCTGCTTTGTCCTGGATGGTGTCAAGCTTCTTGAGTGTTGTTGGGGTTGCACTGATCTGGGTAAGTCGGGGGTATTCCATCACACTCTTGACTTGTGCCTTGTCGATGGTGGACAGACTTTGAGGAGTCAGGAGAGGAGTTACTCGCCGTAGTATTCCCAGTACTTGTTGTCTCGCTGTTAATGTGGTGAGTCCAGTTGAGTTTCTGGTCAATGGCAACCCCCCGGATGTTGATAGTGGGGGATTCAGTGATGGTAACACCATTGAATGTCAAAAGATGGCGGTTAGATTGTCGCTTATTGGTGACGGTCATACCCTGGCATTTGAGTGGCGCAAATGTCACTTGCCAGCTGTCTGCCGAAGCTTGGATATTGTCCAGATCTTGTTGCATGTGAACATGGACTGCTTTAGTATCTGAGGAGTCACTAATGGTACTGAGCATTGTGCAATCATTGGCGAACATCCCCAGTTTTGACCTTATGATGAAGAGAAGGTCAGTGCTGAAGCAGCTGAAGATGGTTGGGCTGAGGACACTACCCTGAGGAACTTCTGCAGAGATGTCCTGGAGCTGGGATGATTGACCTCCCACAACCACAACCATCTTCCTATGTGTCACGTATGACTCCAACCACCGGAGTGTTTGCCCCCAATACCCATTGATTCCAGTTTTACCAGAGCTCCATGAAGCTACACTCAGTCAAATGCAGCCTTGATATCAAGGGCTGTCACTGTCACCTCACCCCTGGAATTCAGCTCTTTTGTCCATGTTTGAACCAAGGCTGTAATGAGATCCGAAGCTGACTGACCCTGGTGGAACCCAAACTGGACATTGCTGAGCAGGTTATTTCTGAGCAGGTGCTGCTTGATAGCACTGTTGATGATACCTTCCATCACTTTACTGATGATCGAGAGGAGACTGATGGGGCGGTAACGGACCGGCTTGGATTTGTCCTGCTTTTTATGTACAGGACATAGTTGGGCAATTTCCACATTGTTGGGTAGATACCAGTGTTGTAACTGTACTGGAACAGCTTGGTGAAGGGAGCAGCAAGCTCTGGAGCACAAGTTTTCAGTACTATTGCTGGAATGTTGTCAGGGCCGATAGCCTTTGCAGTACCCAATGTCTCCAGCCATTTCTTGGTATCACGTGGAGTGAATCAATTTGGTTGAAGACCAGTATCTGTAATGCTGGGGACCACTGGAGCAGGTCAAGATGGATCATTCACTCAGTATTTCTGGCTGAAGATTTCTGTGAATACTTCAGCCTTATCTTTTGCACTGATGTGCTGGGCTCTTCCATCATTGAGGATGGGATATATGTGGGGCCTCCTCCTCCAGTGAGTTGTTTAATTGTCCACCACCATTCATGACTGGATGTGGTAGGGTTGCAGACCTTAGATCTGATCTGTTGTTTGTGGGATCACTTAGTGTGTCTATCACTTGCTGCGTTCACTGTTTGGCATGCAAGTAGTCAAATTTGGTGGATTCACCAGGTTGATACCTCATCTTCAAGTGTGCCTAATGCTGCTTCTTGCATGGCCTCCTGCACTCTACATTAAACCAGGGTTGATCCCTTGGCTTGATGGTAATGGCTGAGTGAGGGATATGCCGGGCCATGAGGTTACAGATTGCGCTAGAATAAGATTTTGCTGTTGTTGATGCCCACAGCGTCTCATGGATGCCCAGTCTTGAGTTGCTAGATCTGTTCAAAGTCTGTCCCATTTATCACGGTGATAGTGCCTCACAACACGATGGAGGTTGTTCTCAATATGAAGGCAGGACTTTGTCTTCACAAGGACTGTGCAAAGGTCACTCTTACCGATACTGTCATTGACAGATGCAACTGCAGCTGGCAGATTAGTAAATATGAGATCAAGTATATTTTTCCCTCTTGTTGGTTCCCTCACCACCTGCCACAGACCCAGTCTAGCAGCTATCTCCTATAGGACCCAACCAGCCTGATCAGTGGTACTGCTGCTGAGCCACTGTTGGTGGTGGACATTGAAATTCCCCAGTCAGAGTACATTTTGTGCCCATGCCATCCTCAGTGCTTCCTGTTAAGTGTTGTTCAATATGGAGGCATATTGATTCATCAGTGGAGAGAGGACAGTACGTGGTAATCAGCAGGAGGCTTCCTTGCCCATGTTTAACTTGAAGCCGTGAGACTTCAAGGGGTCCAGAGTCAATGTTGAGGACTACTTGAGTAACTGCCTCCTGCCTGTATACTACTGTGCCGCCCCCTTTGCTGGGTCTGTCCTGCTGATGAGAGAGGACATATCCAGGGTTGGTGATGGTGGTGTCTATGCCATAGTTTGTAAGGTATGATTCTGTGAGTATGACAATGTCTGGCTCTTGCTTGACTAATCTGTGAGACAGCACTCCCAATTTTGGCACTAACCCCCTGATGTTAATGAGGAGGACTTTGCACGGTCGACAGGGTTGTTTCTGCTGTTGTCTTTTCCGGTGCTTAGATCAATGCCAGGTGATCTGTCCAGTTCCATTTCTTTGAGTCTTTGTAGCGATTGATACACCTGAGTGGCTTGCTAGGCCATTTCAGAGGGCAGTTGAGAGTCAACCATATTGCTATGGGTCTGGAGTCACATGTAGGCCAGACCCACATGAAGGTAGCAAATTTCCTCCCCTGAAGGACATTAGTGAACCAGGTGGGTTTTTCTGAGATTGGCAATGATTTCATGGTGATCAGTAGATTCTTAATTCCAGACTTTTTCTTTGAATTCCAATTCCACCATCAGCCAGAACATCAGCACCGTTTCTGGATTAATAGTCTAGCAATAATACCACTAGACCATTGCCTACATATGCCCTCTTTGATACATCTACATTCTCGAGTATCACTTCAGGTGAGCAAACATCATCGAAACCCAAAAGCCAACTCCCAAGATTACCTAACCCCACTCACATTTATTTTCCCCATCCAAGACAGTGCATGGTCCCCTGAAAGGAAAACACAAGGCAGGATTAGAGAATCTCATCAAAATATATTGGTATAGCATACATATAGGACATCAGATTCAAACCTTAAATAGATTTGACACACATTTGTCATTACACAGGATAAACAAAATACATCCCCATTAAAAGTCCCCTCCAGAAACACAATGTTCACACACACACACACACACACACAAACACACACACATATCTCTGGCTTGTTGTACAGTCTCTCTAGAGTTGGGGTCTGTAGGCTTGACACTGTGCCCTCCAATTGCTTCCCCCTTTGGGTTAGTGTCCCCTGATGTGTTTGGTGTATAAGTGTTGGTTTGATTTGTGTTCCCCAAATTCCAGCGGTGGAACCTGTTGTAACATCTCCAGCAGTCACTGTGTCTCCTGTGGGCATCATTCTGGTAAGTGAGTTTTCATTTTAAATTTTCAAGTAACGGAAGCCACAGCCCTGTGACCCCATTTCTCCTTAGTACCAAACCATCGCCTGGGAGTGGCTGGACACACATCTTGTGAAATATCCTCCTTACTACTGGGACCTATCCACTTCCCTCCTGTTAGGGCAACCCAGCAGCGAAAACTTTGTCAATTTGACAGTCCTGAACACACAGCCTCGCCCTTCAGCAATGGTCAGGCTCAGTTCCATATGAAAACAGTCCAACATCCAACAAATCACACACACCTTACCGCTAAAACAAACAAAAATAAAACCCGACACAGAACTATATACACTCAAACACATAAGAGGAAAGCCTTTCTTCCATCAGGTTCTCAGCCTCTATTACACCATCCAGAGCATTGCATTTGCTCTGCCAGTGTTCCTTCATGGCGACCATTCTATAGGGAGTGTAGCCTGGTTTTTGTTCATCAGCTCCCTGGTTCTTGCACTGGGTTTAGGTAGTGGAGTGTGTTATGGTGGAAAACACAGGAGGCAGATGCTTCAGTGGCAAAGAAAACTCTGATTTTATTGGGCAAGCAAGCAAATTGAGTTTATTTATAGAAAACAAGAAAGTGAATATCGAAAACCTGCCTATCTCTGACTGAGACTTCGTCTCCCAGTTAACTTAAACCTCAGTTAAGTCTTGCAGCTAAGACTTGATACAATCGGCAAATAAATAGTGGGTCCCTCTTACTTATGCTAATAGAAAGAGATGGTGAGAGAGGGAGAAAGAAAGAGAAAGACAGAGTACCCCCGACCCGGAATCATATTCGATTTCCCTTCCTGAGGGGTGCCCGACATTGTTAGCCCTCCTGAACTCCACCTGCCCCTATCTAAGACTAGCCAAGCTGGAGTTTGAGTCTCGATGACCTGAAGCTCACCCCTGGTGTTAAAACACGATTTTGACCGGCTCTTGTCCGTAGTCTCTTGCCGTAGCTGGAAGTCCGCGAAGGGCCGCAAGTACCAGTTACTACAATCTAGTGGTGTCTGCTGAAGCAGTTAGACACACGGGACCAGGCTGGTGGTACCTTGGGTAATAAAATGTGAGGCTGGATGAACACAGCAGGCCAAGCAGCATCTCAGGAGCACAAAAGCTGATGTTTCGGGCCTAGACCCTTCATCAGAGACCTTGGTGGTACCTTGGGGTTTCTTTTATGTCTGGTGGTCCTTGTGAGCAGGTTGTTGTCGTGGATGGTGGTAGGTGTTGCTGGCTTTGTCCCAGTCAGTGTCTTGTGTCTCTAAATGCCTTTTGTTGCCTCTGGACATGGAGTAGAAGTTTGTGGTTAGGTGCTGGTATTCAGTGGTTGTGAGGCTGCTTTCCTTCGTGAGCGGGGCCTGCTTCTCGCTCGGACTCTCATCGCGGAGCCCACATCGGAGCACACTGTGTTGGAATTTGGGCACATTGTTGGTATCGCAGTGCTAGTATCAGACACACTTCCTCTCCTCCTCCTTTTCTTCTGCAGTGCAGGGCTTGGCGTCTCCAGTTGTACCCAACTGCAGGCCCCCTTATCTCCTGCTAAATCTGTTGAGCTATTGTTCATACTCTCGGGACTGAACGGGCTTCCTGAGCACTGGAGTAGATGTGAATGACCTTTCAATTGAAGGGAATGGTTTTGGAATGTCCAGTATTTCCCTTGGACAGGTATTTGTTCAGGTTTGAATAATGTTGTGAATTTCGTTATATCCCTAGGTGGGACAGGTTTGCATGTAGCACAATGGTGTGGAACGTACGACTGGATAATTGCATGGCTTTGTACATCTGCAGGCTCTAGGGGGTCTGAAGTTGTTTGTTTCCTGCCGCCTGGCTTCCATTGTTTAAGCTAGGGCATGAATGGGGGTCTTCCTTTAGTTTCTACAAACTAACCCCTGTTCCGGACACCTGTCCCTGGGCTTGCATATTTCCCAGTCTGACCCAGCGAAATTTTTCCTGGCTCAGTTGCAGCCTGTGGTTTCTAGAGTCCCAAAAGTTCAATGAACTTTAATCCATTGTAATTTCCACAACTTATGTCTTCAGAGGGTTTTAAGTCCAGCTATGTCCATACTCTGATGGGGATTTTTGCCCCACCTAACAATCCCTTCCATAAGGCAACATCCCTAGCTGTTTGCCCAGAAAAGCAGACCCACATCTGGAAGGAGATTAACTACATTCTGGAATACCAACCAATGGATCATAGCAGTAGTAGTCCTTCACTTATACTCATGTCCAAACTTCATGACTTTGCATTGATTGCTGAACAGTTAATGTAGTAACCAGAGCTGAGTCTAACCCAATACTTTGGCTGAAAGTTTGCACAATTAGGGCAGGCAAAGCAGGCTACATTAGGAAATTAGAAAACAGTCTTCACCTCTGTAACACTAGACAGGTTATAATAGTGTTCAGCCATGCCATCAGTCGTCTTTGAAAGGCTGAAAGTTCTGAAGAAGGGGCACTCAACCCAAAACTCTGATTTGTCTCCACAGATACTGCCAAACCTGCTGAGATTTTCCAGCAATTCATGTTTCTGTACCTTTCAAACGTTGATTAACCAGAGAGTGAAAGGCTTATAGCATATCTAGATAACCTCTTAATGCACAGAGACCCGTCGGAAATGCACTGGGAGGAACTCGAACCCCTTGTTCATAAATTACATTCAGCTGATAAAATTGTCCAAATCACAAAGAGTCAGTTCACTAAAGCCAAAGTGAATTTTCTTGGCCACACTGTGGATAAAAGATGAGGACTGCAAAAATGCCAGTAGTAGCATGGTTCCTTGTGCCCACATCAAAAAAAAGGAATCAGAGATTCTTAGGAATACGGAATTCTGCAGGCAGTTTGTTCCAAAATTCATTACAACAGTTATACTGCCGACAGACCTGTTACAGAGATAGGAAAAGTAGTTTCAACTGAGAAATGCAAGAGAGCTTTTGGAAACCTGAAGGCTATTTTAAGAAACAAATCTTTGTTCCAGCTCCAAACTTTAATCGTTTGAAGTAGCTGTTGATATGAGCACCATCAGGTAATGGGCAGTCCTTCTGGAGCACAGATTTTGATTAGATTGAGCAAATAGGCACATACAGAAAAAATTAAACAAGTATCAGAAGTGTTATTCCACAGTGGAGAAGGAAACTCTTCCTTTACTACTAGCTCTAAAACACTTTGAGATACATTTCCAAAATGGGGACAGTGAAATAAAAGTATGTTACCTTTTTTTGAAAATTTAAAAACCCAGGACACTAGATTGTAACTTTGGAGTTTGGTCCTTCAACATTGCCAAGATATCAAATGTAAATTCTAGACATCTTGTAGCTGGCACAATGAGAGTGTTAAGTGTGTGTTATTTTAGTTTATCTTTCCTATTATTTTCTCCTTTTTGTAATGAAATGCCATGACCACAGATCATAACCCCAGATCAGCAATGCAGATATTAAACTTTAATTACAGAGCTACCAATAAAACAGAAATTGCTGGAAAAACCCAGCAGGTCTGGCAGCATCGGTGATTAGAAAGCAAAATCAACATTTGGGTCTAGGCTAGGAAAAAGGGTGTATTTGCTGAAGAAAGGGGGTGGGGGGTATAGTAAAAGAGTAGGTGATATGTAGGGATGGAGCCCAGAGGCAGAGAAAGACAGTTAGACAAAAAATGTATGGATAACGGTAAGCCAGGAGAAAGAAGATCTGCTGATGGGGACCATAGTAGGTGAAAATGGGCTGGCAGTGCTGAAAATAGCTCATGCGATGACAGAGTCCGAGATTCAGGGATAGTTAAAAGATGTGGGAGAAGGTGCTCAAGGGCATAAATTGTTGAACTTGATATTGAGTCGAGAAAGCTGCTGCAGGATCCTAAAGTTGAAAATGAAGTGCTGTTCTTCCAGTATGCACTGAGTCTCACTGGACCACTGCAGCAGGCCCAAGACAAAAATATTGGCCAGAGAACATGGTGATATGTTCAAATGGCAGGTAACTGGAAGCTCAGGGTTATTTATGCAGACAGAACGTAAGTGTCCCGCGAAAGTGGTTGCCCAGTCTGTGATTCGTCCCTCCAGTGTAGAGGGGACAGTATTGTGACCAGCAAATACAGTCGATTAGATTGAGTGAAGTGCAGGTGCACTGATTCACCTGGAAGGTGTGCCTGAAGCTTTGGATATTGAGGAGGGAGGAAGTAAACATGCAGGTATTATACCTTTTTTGATTGCAAGGAAAAAGGTGCTGTGGGCATGTACAGAGTTGTTTGGAGTGGAGGAGGAGTGGACCAGGATGTCCTGGAAAGAATGGTTCCTGAGGAACACTGACAAAGAAGGGGAGGGGAATATGTATCAGGTTGCACATCCTGCTGGAGGTGACAGAAATGGTGGCTAATGATCCTTTGGATGTGAATGCTTTTGGGATAGAAAAATAATTCCCACAGTCTACGGTGAGATTTGTAGCAGAATTGAATGAGAAGTCCATCCTGATGTCTGGACCATTTTTTAAATGTTTTTGATCAGTGATGCAGTGGATTTCTTCCTGTTCTGGATGAACACAGCAGGCCAAGCAGCATTCTTAGGAGCACAAAAGCTGACGTTTCGGGCCTAGACCCCTCATCAGAAAAGGGGGATGGGGAGAAGATCCTGAAATAAATAGGGAGAGAGGGGGAGGAGGACTGAAGGTGGATAGAGGAGAAGATGGGTGGGGAGGTAGGGAGGGGATAGGTCAGTCCGGGGAGGACGGACAGGTCAAGGGGGCAGGATGAAGTTAGTAGGTAGGAAATGGAGGTGCGGTGGGAGGAGGGGATAGGTGAGAGGAAGAACAGGTTAGGCAGGTTGGGACGAGCTGCGCTGGTTTTGGGATGCAGTGGGGGGAGGGGTGATTTTGAAGCTGGTGAAATTCACATTGATACCATTAGGCTGCAGGGTTCCCAAGTGGAATATGAGTTGCTATTCCTGCAACCTATGGGTGGCATCGTTATGACACTGCAGGAGGCCCAGGATGGACATGTCATCTAATGAATGGGAGGGGGAGTTGAAATGGTTCGCAACTGGGAGGTGCAGTTGTTTATTGCGAACCGAGCGTAGGTGTTCTGCAAAGCAGTCCCCGAGCCTTTGCTTGGTTTCCCCAATGTAGAGGAAGCCACAGTGGATGCAGTGTACCACATTGGCGAATGTGCAGGTGGACATCTGCTGGATGTGGAAAGTCATCTTGCGGCCTGGGATGGGGGTGAGGGAGAAGGTGTGGGGGCAGGTGTAGCACTTGCTGTGGTTGCAGGGGAAAGTGCCGGGTGTGGTGGGGTTGGAGGGGAGTGTGGAGTGGACAAGGGAGTCGCGGAGAGAGAGTGTTCTCTCCGGAAGGCAGACAAGGGTGGGGTTGGAAAAATGTCTTCAGTGGTGGGGTGGGATTGTGACTGGAGGATGATGCATTGTATCCAGAGGTTGGTGGGCTGGTATGTGAGGACTAGAGGGATTCTCTTTTGGCGGTTATTGTGGGGGGCGGGGTGTGAGGTATGAGGTGCGGGAAATGCGGGAGACACAGTTGAGGCACAGCTTGACCACTGCGGGGGGGGGGGGGGGGCGGGGGGTGGATGTTGCGGTCCTTGAAGAACAAGGACATCTGGGATGTGCGGGAGTGGAATGCCTCATCCTGGGAGCAGATGCGGCAGAGGCGAAGGAATTGGGAATATGGGATGGAATTTTTGCAGGAAGATGGGTGGGAGGAGGTGTATTCCAGGTAACTGTGGGAGTCGGTGGGCTTGAAATGGACATTAGTTTGTAGGTGGTTGCCTGAGATGGAGACAGAAAGGTCCAGGAAGGTGAGGGATGTGTTGGAGATGGCCCAGGTGAACTGGAGGTTGGGATGGAAGGTGTTGGTGAAATGGATGAACTGTTCAAGCTCCTCTTGGGAGCATGAGGCGGTGCTGATACATTCATCAATGTAACGGAGGAAGAGGTGGCGTTTAGAGCCAGTATAGGTGCGAAAGAGGGACTATTCCACATAACCTACAAAGAGGCAGGCATAGCTTGGGCCCATGTGGGTACCCATGGCCACCCCCCCCGGAAGTTGGTGAGGGTGAGGACGAGTTCGGCTAGGCGGATGAGGGTGTTGGTGGAGGGGGACTGGTCAGGTCTGCGGGACTGGAAGAAGCGGAGGATGGGCAGTGACTAGTATGGTATGCAGGGATCAGTGTTAGCACCCCATTATGGATTAGTGATTTCAATGAGGGAACAAAATATATCTGAAGTTGCAGATGACAGAAGTCTGGGTGAGAGAGGTAGGTGAGTTTTGAGAAGGAGGCAGAGATGCTTCAGTGTGATTTGGATAAGCTGATGAGTAGGATAATGCATGAAAGCAGTGTAATGTGGATAAATGTTAGGTTATCCACTTTGGGAAAGGAGGAAGGTGAATTATTATCTGAATGGCTATAAATTAAGATAGGGAAATTTTCAGTGAGACCTGAATGTCCTTCGACACCAATCCCTGAAGGTCAGAATGCAGTGGACAGTGAACAAGGCAAATGTATGTTGGCCTTCATAGCAGGAGAATTTGAATACAGGAGCGGGGATGTCTTCTTGCTTTTACACAGGTCTGAGACTGTACCTGGAATATTGCGTGTGGTTTTTGTTTCCTTATCTGAGGATGAAAGTTCTTGCTATAGAGCAGAGGTCATCGATGGTTTACCAGACTAATTTCTGGGATGGTAGGGCTAATATATGAGGGGAGGTTGAATCAATTAGGATTATATTCTCGGAGATAGTAGGAACTGCCGATGCTGGAGAATCTGAGATAACACGGTGTGAAGCTGGATGAACACAACAGGCCAGGCAGCATCAGAGAAATAGGATTATATTCTCCTGAGTTTAGAAGAATCAAGGGAAATCTCGTAGAAACCTATAAAATTCTAAAAGGACTAGAAAAGGCAGATGTAGGAAGAATGTTCCTAATAATGAGTGAGTCCAGAATCAGAGGACATAGTCTAACGTTATGGGTGAAAACCATTTAGGACTGAGATGAGTAGAAATTTCTTCACCCAAAAAGTGATGAGCCTGTGGAGTTCTCTACCGCAGAAGGCAGTTGAGGCCTAAACATTGTATAATTTCATGAAGAAGTTGGATACATCACTTGGGGCTAAAGGGATCAAAAGGGGAAATGCAGGAACAGCTACTGAGTTGAACGATTATCCTTGATCATAATAAATCGTGGAACATTCCTGGTTGGTTGAATGGCCTACTCCTGCTCCTATTTTCTATATTTCTAAATTTCCAACAAACTGCTCCTTGGTGTTCGACAGTATTACCACCACTGAATTCCCCACTACCAACACCAAGAGATTACTATTGAACATAAACTCAAATGGCCTAGCCATATAAATATGGTGACTAGAATAGCAGGTCAGAGACTAAAAATTCTGAAGTAACTCACCTCCTGACTTTCCAGAGTCTATCTATCATTTACAAAGCACAAGTCAGAAGTGTGACGATATATAGAATTATTGACATTTTTTCATGAGGTGGGTGGTATGGTGGCTCAGTGATTAGCACTGCTGCCTCACAGCACCAGGGACCTGGGTTAGATTCCACCAACAGGCAACTGTCTGTGTGGAGTTTGCACATTTTCCCCTTGCCTGTGTAGATTTCCTCAGGGTGCTCCAGTTTCCTCCCACAGTCCAAAGATGTGCAGGCTAGGTGGACAGGCGATGCTAAATTGCCTGCAGTGTTCAGGGATGTATAGATTAGGTGATTCAGAAATGGGGAAATGCTGAGGTACGTGGCTGGGTCTGAGTAGGATGCTCTTCAGAGGGGCAGTGTGGATTTGTTGGGCTGAATGGCCTGTTTCCACACTGTAGAGATTCTGTATCTCTATAGCATGGATTTAAAATTTAAAACTCAAAATTTGGAAGCCAAGCTTAAACCTAGTTGGACTCTGCTAGGAACTGCCTGGCCAGGTTCTACTGACCACATTGTTTCAGAATGAACTGTTGTTTCTGTAAGAATGCTACACAGCCTTGGTTGCACCCAGCTCAGAGGTTAGAGTATTGGTCTTGTTAACTGGGGTTGTGAGTTTGCTTCTCATAGGGGCTTCTGAGGTGTTTTATATCCCTGCTCCCTTCAACAATGGAAAGAGTGATTTATATTTTAGGACCCTGTTGTGGTACAGTGGTAATGTCCCTACCCCTGGACCACAAGAGCTGGGTCTAGTTTCCACATGCTCCAGGTGTGAGATAGCTACTCGGAACAGGTTGATTACAAAATACTTAAACATAAATAAATAAAAGGAGCAACCTTGAGGAACAGCTTACACTAGTTTTACACCTTTTCGTCAGTGTCTTAAGAGAGTACCTTCGAATGGCACAGCTTCTCCATCTTCTTGTACCTCATGGTGAACATCATCAATTGACTAGATCTAGACCATCTTGGTGAGACAAGTCAAAGACCAGAACCAGCCCTAGATTAGAAGGGAAGCCCTACAGATTCTAGAAAATCAAGCAACCCTCAAAGACCGAGGAACAGCCTTACCCAGTCTCAGGGTATTACCAGTCCTTTCAGGTAAACTGTTCAAATACAGTGGTAGGAATCTGTGGAATATGGTGTAGTGAATTCTCAGAAGTGTATGTCAGAAAAGGTAGCTAGTGCAGACTTGGGACTGTTTACTTAGAGATTTAAGACTGCTTATTGAAGAGTCCTGTGAAGAGACTGATACAGTTTAATAGAATTTAATCAAAGTACAATGGTAGAACCTGATAAATATTGTTTTTCCTTTTTAAAGTGTTCAAAAACTTTGTGTTGGACCTTCTCATGATCCTTGTCCTCTCTATCTATCTCACTATGTAATCAGTCTGAGTTGAAAAGGGTTGCTGCAAACTGGTGAAGATTCATCAGGATACATTTATGCACCCTATTACTCTACAACAGGGGGCAACTCCCATGACTTCTGATGAAGGTTCGCTGCTTTTTCTCCACACATGTTCCCAGACTTGCTGCATTTCTCCAGCTATTTCTGTTTTTGTGACAACTCCCGTAGTCAGTGGGCCTGACACAAAGTCACACTCTAGATATACTTGGTAAAGGAATGGGTATGTGCTGTCTTTACATCCCTTTTACCAGTTCCTTGGTATTTACTGCAGTTGGTAGATCATACCTTTCCCTAACAGTAAAGGTTGGCTGATCGGGTATCTTTTCAGTATCAGTACAAGTTAGCTTGCCTCACCCTGGAAAAACCTAGAAGCCTCGTAGAATTCCTACAGTGTGGAAACAGGCCATTTGGCCCCTCCAAATCCACACTGACTCTCTGAAGAGCGTCCCACCCAGACTCACCACCCTCCCCCCCACTCTATCCCTGTAACCCTGGGTTTTCCATGGCTAATCCACCTTATTTTCACATCCCTGGACACTATCGGCAATCTGGCACGGTCAATCCACTTAACCTGCACATCTTTGGGCGGAAAGAAGCGGGACCTCTCAGTTCAGGGTTAGGGACACTACTACTGTGCCTTTGAGGCTCTTTGATTTGGTTCAGTTTCAGATAGGACACCTGAAACTGTTAAGCTGTCAGTTGAGGTGAGGTGAACTGGCTCCCTCGGTTTGTAAAAGAAAGGCTACCTTTCTCCCAGATCCAAATGAATTCATATTTTCGAAGGAGCCAGGTTAACAAAAATTTCTTAAATTAACAAAAGGAATTAGCTTATTAATTACTAAGTGAAAGAAGAAACTGTAATGCAACAAGCACAGATTAAACATTAGAGATTCGTCCCAAATGAGACAAGTTAAAAGAAGGCATATAAATCAGTGAATGAATTGTTCATGACGAGCAGTTAGTTGAATATTGTGGCTGTTGCATTGGATCTTGCCGGTAGTGTGACATTGACAATTAACAGTCAATTTCAACATTCTTAGATTGGCAACACTCTAGAATGAGATAAATTCTTTTATGTTTGTTTTACCTGCCATGCAAAGATGGTCAAATGGTTGTTCTCAGAGCTTAGATGCACACAGCACACTAGTCCATACACTAGGACTAACACAAACCACGCATAACCAGTATTGAAGCTCACATTTAACCCCTGACCCTATGTATTCTTGCAAGGATAAATTGCAGGTATGTCTCTCACCAGACTGTTGTCTAAATTACCATAGCATTCACAGTTTGAGACACTCACAGGGAATTACAAATTCAGTTTGTACTGCATTGTCATTATTTGAAGCTTTTTTGTCATCTTGTCAGGTAGCCACTGAATGTACAGCTGTAGTCAACATTTGACTGTGTGTTCCTTTTTGTAAAAAAAACAAGATTTAATTAAACTTCAATACATCTGTAGATTATCCTTGAAAGTTGCCAGCCAGGTTGACAGGGCTGTTAAGAAGACATACAGTGTTTTAGCTTTTATTAATAGAGGGATCGAGTTCCGGAACCAAGAGGTTACGCTGCAGCTGTACAAAACTCTGGTGCGGCCGCACTTGGAGTATTGTGTACAGTTCTGGTCACCGCATTATAAGAAGAATGTGGAAGCTTTGGAAAGGGTGCAGAGGAGATTTACTAGGATGTTGCTTGGTATGGAGGGAAGGTCTTACGAGGAAAGGCGGAGGGACTTGAGGCTGTTTTAATTAGAGAGAAGAAGGTTGAGAGGTGACTTAATTGAGACATATAAAATAGTCAGAGGGTTAGATAGGGTGGATAGGGAGAGCCTTTTTCCTAGGATGGTGACAGCGAGCACGAGGGGGCATAGCTTTAAATTGAGGGGTGAAAGATATAGGACAGATGTCAGAGGGAGTTTCTTTACTCGGAGAGTAGTAAGGGAATGGAACGCTTTGCCTGCAACGGTAGTAGATCCGCCAACTTTAGGTACATTTAAGTCATCATTGGACAAGCATATGGACGTGCATGGAATAGTGTAGGTTAGATAGTCTTCAGATTGGTATGACAGGTCGGCACAACATCGAGGGCTGAATGGCCTGTACTGTGCTGTAATGTTCTATGTTCTAGATATGAGGTTATGGCCCATATTTATGACAATATTCCTGATCTAGCTCTCATCTCCCACAATCATGTCTCCGTAGTGGCAGTCAGGTTGTACGCATTTGTTAGTGCTTGTGCTATCGATTCACCTATTTTGATATAATGCTGCATTCATGGACATGTAAAACCTTGAATTCTGTCTGAGAATCGTTGAGTCATACTGCATGGAAACAGACCCTTCAATCTAAACAATCCACACTGACCATATTTCCAAACTAAACTACTCCCTCCTGCTTGTGCTTGGCCTATATCCCTCTCAACCCTTCTTAATCATGAACTTATCCAAATGTCTTTTAAACATTGTAACTGTATCTACATCCATCACTTATTCTCGCAGTTCCACACACAAATCACTCTCTTTGTAAAAATGCTGCCCCAATTTCCTTCTAAATTTTTTTTCCTCTCACCTTAAAAAAATTACCCCCATGATTTGAACTCCCCCACCTTAGGGAAAATATACTTGTCACTCATCATATCTATGCCCCTCACGATTTTAGAAACCTCAATAAGGTTACCCCTCAACCGCCTATGCCCCAGTGGAAAAATGTCCTAGCCTTTCCAGTCCATTTGTATATCACAAACTTCCATTCCCAGCAACACCCTGGTAAATCTTTTCTGAACCTTCTCCAGTTTAACAATATACTCAAATAACTCTGGCCTTATCTGCTGGTGAACACAAATTTATACACACTGTCCCTTTCTGCTATGTTCTGATTGTCATTACCCACTTATTGTTCCTGCTGTATTGCCTTGTCCTTTCTCTTTAATTTACTATGTCTCCCCTCGTGTAATTAATCACTCAGATTTAAAGCATCCTCTACTGCCCTAGTTGTATAACTTGCCAGTCCTCTGATCCCGGCATTGTTCAGGTGGACGTGTCCCATTAATACATCCCCCAGTTTTCAGTACTGATGTAGGCGCCAAGAAGCAAAGTGAAACTTTTGTCATTATCAACCATGCATTTAAATCTCTAATTTTAACTGTGAATAATTCTGCGAAGCACTTGAGGACTTATGTTACAATAAAGCCTATTAAATGCCTGTTGCTGTATTTATGTGATTAATAAGGGAAAGATATCAGCACTGATGAGCTGAATACTTACTTACCTTGGTCACCTTGTGCTAGCATTTAGTATTTCTCGTACAGGTTCTGCAAAGGTCAAATACAAATGAAAACTTTTTTGACACTGCGTCATTATACACAACCAGGTTGTGGCATGGTATATGTGAAGAATAAATATCCATCTGTACTGTTGAACCAACATTTCCAAGGTGTCTCCAGAAGGATTAGGTACTCAAAATGTGCTGCAAGCCAACTTCAGAAAAGCAATGTACATGGACTATGGTGATAATTTCATTCTCCACACCAGCCATTTCTTTTTGCTTCCTTGAATGAAGTCACCAATTGAAGGATGGATCATGAATAGCTTTTCGTAAATTCTCCCGTGGGACTTGGGTGTCACTGGCTGGTCACATTTATTGCTGGTCCATAGTTGCCATTGAGAAGGTGGTGCTGAGCTGGCTTCTCAGACCTGCAATACAACTGGGGAGGGAATTCCAGGATTTTGATCCAGGTACACTGAACTAAATGCAATATATTTCCAAGCCTAGATTTTGAGTGGCTTGGAGGGGACTTTGCAGGTGGTGGTTATCCCATGTATCTGCTGCACTTGTCCTTCTAGTTGGAAGTGGTCATAGGTTTGGAAAGTGCTGTGTAAGGACCTATGGCAAATTTCTACAGTACATCTTGTAGATATTACACACTGCTGCTACTGGGTGGTTAAGGGAGTGGATACTTGTGGATGTGGTGCCAGTCAAGTGGGATGCTTTGCACTGGACCGTGTCAAGCTTCTTGAGTATTGTTGAGCCTCCACACATTCGGGCAGTGTTTTTTCTATCACTCTTCTGACATGTGCCCAGTAGATGATGGACCTGCTTTGGACATTGTCACGGCCTAACATTTGTGTGGTATGAATGTTACTTGTCACTTGTCAGCTAAAGCTGGGACATTGTCCAGATCATGTTGCATTTGCTGACTGCTTCATTATCTGATGATTGCAGATGTTGCTGAACATTGTATCATCATCTTTTAATATCCCCACTTTTGACCTTATGATTCAGGGAAGGTAATTGATGAAGTAACTGAAGGTGGTTGGACCTTTGACGCTACCCTGAGGAAATCTTGCTGAGATGACCTGCAGCTGAGATGGCTGACCTGTAATAATCATAGCCATCTTCCTAGGGGCCAAGTATGACTCTAACCAGTGGAGAGTTTGCCTGCTGATTCCCCACTGAAAAGCCTTAGCAAAACTGGAATCAATGTCTCATTTGGTCAAATGCAGCTCTGGTGTCAAGGGCTGCCAGTCTCACCTTGAAATGTTAAAGGGTTAATATTTGTTCTGACATGTAAGAAATTAGGTGCTAAGCTATGCCATGGGCACTCTGACTCGCAGACAAAATGTGGTATTGTAATTATACTCTGCTCTCTGTAAATGTTGAACTAAGGCTAAAAAGATACGGACCTGTCTAGAATGACGATTTGGAAGTGAGGAACTGTCTAGATGTACACATTGTTTTTGGGCAGCTGACCTTTGCTTCGAATGTTAGGTGATTAAGTCATGTACTATCACTGTTGCTAGGCATATGGCTATGGGGAAGTAAAAAGTTGTATCTTGCATACATGACTGACTGTGATGTGAAATCCGATATAAAGGGAGGATGGTTCCCTTTTTGGGAAGCATCACTTGACATGGCTCTGCAGGCCCTGCGAAGATTTTTAATTGATCCTCCAGAAGCTTGTACGTACTTAAATAAACTGTGGTTGTTCACAGAAGTCAGCGTTTTACATTTGTATCAAGTGTGTAGGAATCTCCTAAAAGGGAACGCCACAACGTCACCTCTAGAATTCAGTTCTGTCAAGGCTGTAATGAGATCAGGAGCTGGGTGGTGCTGGCAGGTTATTGCTGAGCAAGTGCTGCTTGATAGCACTGTTGATGACACCTTCCATCACTTTACTAATGATTGAATTAGAATTGTCCTTTTTTTTCTGTACAGTCTACACCTAGGCAATTTTCCATATTGTTTCGTTAATGCCAGTATAGTAGCTGTACTTTGCAGTATCTAGGGACTCCAACCATTTCATGATATCATGTGATATGAATCGAGTTGGCATCTGTAATGCAGGCAGCCATTGGAAAAGGCTGCGATGGATCATCCAATCACCAATTCTGGCTGAAGATTGCCGTGAATGCTTCAGCCTTATCTCTTGCACTGATGTGCTGGGCTTTCTATCATTGAGGATGGGGATATTTGTGGAGGCTCATCTTTGAGTGAGTGTTTAATTGTCAATCACCATTCACAACTGGATGTGGTGGGACTGCAGAGCTTACATCCGATCCATTAGTTGCGAGATCACTCAGCTTTGTCTATCACTTATGGGTTATGCTGTTTGGCATGCATGTAATCCTGTTTGGTAGCTTCACCAGATTGGCACCTATTTTTAGGTATGCTTGGTGCTGCTTCTACTGTGCACCCCCATACACTGTCTATTGACCCATGACTGATCCTTTAGTTTGATGGTAATGGTTCAGTACTTTTTGTCATTTATTTAAATAAGTTGGATGTCAATATAGAAGGAATGGTTAGTAAGTTTGCAGATGATGCCAAAATTGGTGGTTTAGAGGAGAATGAGCAAGGTTATCTCACAGGACAATGGGACCTTGATTAGATGGGCTTTTGGGCCAAGGATTTACAGATGGTGTTTAATTTAGATAAATGTGAAATTTTGATAAGGCAAATCAGGGCAAAGTTATACAGTTAATGGTAAGGTCCTAGGGGGTGTTGGTGAACAAAGAAACCTTGGAGTGCAGGTTCATAATTCCTTGAAAGTAGAGTCGCAGGTAGACGGGATAGTGAAGGAGGCATTTGGTATGCTTACCTTTATTGGTCAGTGCATTGAGTATAGGAGTTGGGAGGTCATGTTGCAGCTGTACAGAACATTTGTTTGGTCACTTTTGAAATACTGTGTTCAATTCTGGACTCACTGCTATAGGAAAGATATTGTGAAGTTTGAAAGGTTTTAGAAAAAAAATTACAAGGATGTTGCCAGGGCTAAAGGTTTTGAACTAAAGGGAGAGGCTGAATAGGCTGGAGCTATATTCCCTGGAGCATCTGAGGGATGACCTTATAGAGGTTTATAAAATCTTGAGAGGCACAGATAAGGTGAATAGCCAAAATCCTTTTCCCAGGGTAGGGGAGTCCAAAACTAGATGGCATAGGTTTAAGGTGAGAAGAGAAAGATTTAAGAGGACTTGAGGGTGGAATGTGTATGGAATGAGCTGCCAGAGGAAGTGGTGGAGGTGGTACAAATGCACCATTTAAAAGGCAACAGGATGGATACATAAATGGGAAGTGGTATATGGCCCAAATGCTGGCAAATGGGACTAGATTAATTTAGGATATCCAGTGGGCGTGGATGAGTTGGACCAAAGGTGCTGTTTCCCTGCTGTAGAGCTCTATGACTCTGAGTGAGGGATATTCTGGACCATGAGGGTGCAGGTTGTGCTGGAGTACAACTCTGCTGCTGTTGATGCCCCAGAGCACCTAATGGATCCCCAATCTTGAATAACTAGATCTGTTCGAAGTCAATCCCATTTTATATGGTGATAGTATCACACAGCATGACAGAGGATATTCTCAATATGGAAGTTGGACTTGGACTCCACAATGACTGTACTGTGGTCATTTATGTCGATATTGTCACGGACAGATGTATCTGCACCTGGCAGATTGGTTAAGATGAGGTCAAGTATGTTTTTCCCTCTTGTTGGTTCTCTCACCACCTGTCATGGACCCAGTCTAGCAGCTATGTCCTTTGAGCTGGTCAGATCTTAATCAGTTGTGCTGATGCTGACTCAATCTTCATAGTAGATATTGAAATCCCCCACTTAGAGTACATTTTGTGCATCCTCAGAGTGTTGCTCAACATGGAGGAGTACTGATTGATCAGCTGAGGGATGTTGGTAAGTGGTAATCAGCAGAAGGTTTCTTTGACCATTTTTAACCTCATGACATGAGACTTCATGAGGTCTGGAGTCAATGTTGAGAGCTTCCTTCCCCTGTACAACTGCCTTTACTGGGTCTGTCCTGCCAGTGGGATGGGACATACCCAGGGATGGTGATGATGGTGCCTGGGATATTGTCTGTAAGGTATGATTCTATTGGTGTGCCTATGCCAGGCTGTTGTTTGACTAGTTTGTGAGACAGCTGTCCCATTTTTGGCACTAGCACCCAGATGTTGGTTAGGAGGACTTTGCGGGGTAGCCTGGGCTGTTTCTGGCATTGTCTTTTCCAGTGCCTTGGTCAACACCAGGTGGTCTATCCAGTTCCAGTCCTTTACTATGGCTTGTTGCATTGTAGAAGTTCAGTTGACAAATTCCTCTACCAACTGTAAAAGTGTGTAGTGTAAAGCTGCTGGATGAGTTTCAAAATTCAGTTATAATGCTGACAGAACATTGCGCTCAAATTCTGGATATCTCCTAAAATGAAGAAATTTCTGAACATCTTTGTCATAAAGATTCAGCATTTATTAAAATACCCTTTTCATATTTAGATATTTATAACATTAAACACAAATAAATAGCAACGAATGAGTTAGCCTGACCCCTCCCTATAGCTCTACTTACTTTCCAGCTGTTGAGTAATTGAAATTGTTTGCAGGAACTATGAATATCCTGGATCATAGGAGAAATGCATTCCATTAAAGAAGTCATTGTACAAACATAGAATAAAATCTTGCAATTAAAACTATTTTGCTAAGTGATTAAACAGCACCAAACAAGGGCGGCATGGTGGCTTAGTGGTTAACAATGCTACCTCACAGCACCAGTGACCCACGTTCCATTCCAGCCTCAGGTCTGCCAAAGCAGTACAGCACCTTCTCTGGTTCTGGTGATGGCACCCTTTGGTCTCACTGCAGTCTTTCAGTCACATATTTACATTCCCAGAGTATGTATCTTTGTTTCAGTTATCGTCTGATACTCCCTTGGTAAGACTTCCCTGTTCTACAGTATGCCATTGACCCTGGAATTGACTGCAACAGCAGGGGCTTCCTCCTCTTTTTCATGTTTTTACACAGTTGCTCCAGATATCCTTAATTCTGGCATAAGGTAGATGACACATTCTATGACTCTCAGTTGCTCAGGAGATGACGCTATGCATCCCATAAAAATGAAGTTCCCTAGACTACAAACTTTCCATTTTTTTTTATCTCTCCATTCTTTGGAGTCCATCTTATTCCACATTTCCATTGTTAGCTGAACATGCTGTTTCTGGAGATGAGGATGAAAACTTCAGAGCGCAAGTACATTATATTAGTTTAATAGAACAGATGCTTGCCTATCTCCGTCTAACATGCAGTCTGACAGTTCTTTACATGTGAAAACAATTGTGAAACTACTGAAAAAAACTGAAAGTAACGCAGATGCTGTAAATCAGAAACAAAAGCAGTAATTACTGGAAAAGCTCAACATCTCTGGTAGCATCTGTGGAGAGAAATCAGAGTTAATGGCCAATGACCATTCCTTAAAACCCATTTGTTAATGAAGTGTTAACTCTGATTTCTCTCCACAGATGCTGTCAGATGTGCTGAGCTTTTCTAGCAATTTCTGTTTTTGTTTCTATAACTAGACGTTTGGAAATTAGGCAGCCATTATCAATATGATAATATGCAAAAGAGTCATATAACAATGGAGGAGCAGAAACAATAAAGTCATTTGGTGTGTTAAGGGTTAGAATTGATACACTAACAATATTACATTTTCTAAAGGCTGCACAAAATGATATTATAAAGCAGATGCAACAGGTGCAAGTATTGTCTGTTCTTACTGATGTCAGACTCATTTTAATTAGAATAGAATACCTGCAGTGTGGACACAGGCCATTCAGCTCATCGAGTCCACACTGACCCTCTGAACAGCATTCCATACAGACCCACCCTGGACACTATGGGCAATTTCCATGGCCAATCCACCTAACCTGCACATCTTTGGGCTGTGGGAGGAAACCCACACAGACACAAAGAGAATGTAAAAACTCCACACAGAGCTCTGATGAAGGGTCTAGGCCCGAAACGTCGGCTTTTGTGCTCCTGAGATGCTGCTTGGCCTGCTGTGTTCATCCAGCCTCACATTTTGTTGTCTTGGATTCTCCAGCATCTGCAGTTCCCATTATCTCTGTTACCATAAAGGTCTCTCCTTTTCAACCTCTCTCCTCACCTGAGGCGCGGTGGCCCTTAAGTTAAACCACCACCAGTCATCTCTCTCTGATAGAGCAACCCTATAGACTGGTAAGACTATGGCCTTGATTTGACCTAACTGTAATGGACCAAAGTCCTGCTAGAACGTATGAATAGGATTATAGATAAGACTTTAATTCTGGTGGGGTGATTACTAAAATTGACAGAAACCTGAAGATAAAAGAAATAGGGGATGAGAGTAAAGGACAGACCAAAGAAAGGATCAAGGGCCATTTTAATAGGTAGAGGATATATAATGTTGTAGTTAAGTATAAAATAACTTAAATAGGAGGAATTATTAATAATACAAATGAAATTGGCTGTAAAGTAATGTACATAATATCTGAAACAAAATAGGAAAACCAGAGGGAATGGTTCATAACAAGGAACCAAATGTCATCAAATTATGTAAAACAAGGCTCTTTGACCATTAAATTTGCATGATATTACATTTGTAGAAAATGTGGTTATATACATGTACAATCAAGATAATATCGTGGCAAAAGGGTATTTTTAAATCTGTATGGAATAAGATTAATTGATCATGCTGGTAATATAATACAGATCAGCTCATAAGAAAATGAAAATTGGAAGAAATATATATATATATGGATATCTATGAAGTAAGATTCATCATTAATAATTTCAATTAGACCAAAACTGTTTTTTGGATTAGAAGGTACATGCTTGAAGTCCATAAATGAAGGTTTATAAAGTGCATAAAATAGGCTCCATTTTTATCATTCACCTTATATAATGTCAGTAGAGGATACTTGCATAAAGGTGAAGATTGAAATCTAAGAAATAAACGTTAAAACAGAAAACAAAAATCCTAATAACTGAAAACCAGTGGAAATTGTCAGTTGTATGTTCTCACAGACTAACCCATATGACCAATGGAAGAATGAAGTAGACATGTCGACAAGGGTATAACCCAACCAAATAGAAAACAGTGATAATGGGAACTGCAGATGCTGGAGAATCCAAGATAACAAAGTGTGGATCTGGATGAACACAGCAGGCCAAGCAGCATTTCAGGAGCACAAAAGCTGACGTTTCGGGCCTAGACCCTTCATCACCCTCTGAAGGGTCTAGGCCCGAAACGTCAGCTTTTGTGCTCCTGAGATGCTGCTTGGCCTGCTGTGTTTATCCAGCTCCACACTTTGTTATCAAATAGAAAACAGGCATTGTCTTGATGTTGTTACTTCCTATGAGGAGTAAAGTCAGAGATTAGAGGTGATTTTTCCTATTTTGAGTTAGTGTTTTGCCAAGTATTATTCATGATACCCAGTCCACTGTGGCTCACAGTAACTTTCTCATACAATCTTTCATTCTTCACCTCATTAATTCTGTATCTGGGCTTTATGATACCCTCTCATAAAATCATGGAGGAGGAGAGTTGGTGGTGCTCACTACTGTTAGGACCTTCTGGCATACACACCACTAGTGCCAAATGTAAATTGTAATTGCACACCATTTCAGGCACAGACAGGATCTGTCCTTCAACTGTGGTACTGTGTCTTCATCAACAAAAAAATGTCCTGGAAAGGGAATGTGTTGGCTTTTGATTTATTTTGAAATTTTGATTTTACATATAAAGTCTTTTTGCATATTAACAGTATTTAATTGTATGCAGTTCATGGGTAATAACTGATTTACTTATGCCCTTTTACAAGAAGCAGACTAAACTGTGGATGTTGGGTGAAAAGATGTATCCCTTACCAACTTTGCATCCCTTACCAACTTTTTAAATAGTCCCTTTGTTACATTAGACAATGGAGTTGTGAGCAGAGAATAAAGGAATTGACAATTGCCATTCTTTTCCCATTACCAGCGGGAGATAATACTATAAATTAGCCATGGAACAGGATTAGAGATTGCAATTTTAAATCAGGCAGTGAATGTAAAATAGTTTCAATTGTAAAGGAGAGATTAGGGGTGGATGGATTGTGGAAATAACTAGTGTAAAGGAAGATTAGTAAAGAAGACAGAATGCTGAGGAAACCCAAATTGAAAGAAAAGGAATCAGAGGATCAGCAATCAAGAACAATTTATACTACAAAATAATACTATATTTATGAATGATGAAGCTATTCAGCCCATTTTAGTTTACTCATTTATCTTCTAGATTTCTGTGATTCACCCTGAAACCAGTCTCCATCTGTCTATAACTGTGTTTTCTGGCTTATTTATAGTTGGATGATTGGTTCCACAATGTTTATGGTAGCTGCATCAAACTCATTTTACAATTTATGCCCATGTGTGATCAGATGGGAAGGGAAACCATGAGCTGGGTGTAGAGGGGTGGCCTATGTGCCTAAGCAGCCACTCTCTGGTTCCTTTTGGAGACATAGAACATAGAACATAGAAAGGTACAGCACAGTACAGGCCCTTTGGCCCACGATGTTGTACCGTGGAATAATCCTAATCCAAAAATAAAATAACCTAACCTACATTCCCCTCAATTCACTGCTGTCCATGTGCATGTCCAGCAGTCGCTTAAATGTCACTACTGACTCTGCTTCCACGACAACCTCTGGCAAACTATTCCATGCGCTCACAACTCTCTGAATGTAGACGGATGGAACGCAGGCTACTTCAGGAGAAGGCATTATGGTTGCCACCAGGATAATGGGCATTCAACTACTCAATGGGTTGTACAAGAACACTAAATTGACAGCTAAATCCACTAAACTCTCTGAATAGATGCACTCATCAAAATACATCCAAAACAAACTTGCATTGAACAGCAGAAATAAATCAAAAACATCTCATTTGCAAGTTGAATGTTAATGGGGAAGTCTGTCATGCAGCTGAGTGTTATTAACACTGGATGTGTCCGTGTTTTGAAAATGCACACAATATTAGTTAGAACAAGCATATCAACTAGATCAGAAATAGCTAGAAGCATGTCTTATGCCATGTTCTTATCTCAGGCTTCTGTAGTACTGGCATCAACAATGGTCCACCTCTTAGACACCTCTTTCTGGAACAAAGATCCAAAATATTCAGTACTCTTAACATACGTGTGCTTGGCATTGGAGGCTTACACCTGAAACAGATACTAAGCCCTCCATGTCTGCAGATAAGGAATTTAACTTTCTGTTTAATGACTCTTTTATCACAATGTTTTACTCAAATTGGGCAAGCGCAATCGAGAAAACCATATCTTCATGTGGCTTAACTACCAATCATTATAGGAACAACTCCATGCTGGCAGCAGAAAAAAATGTTTAAAGAAACATTAACCTGACTCTAGAATCTGATAATACAGGTATAATATCATTCACCCTACATTTAAAACACAGTTGCTCAATGCTATTCTCGACCCTCATTGCAACTCTTGGTCATTCTCTTCCCTTCTTCTAAATTCAGGCTGAACTACCAGACATGCAGCTGACATAAATTTTAAAGTTTTTCATTGTTTAAGTCCTACAAACATCCAGCAGCTGCCCATATGAGCCATATAATGTAAAAGAAGACTGTGAACCAACATTGTGTGGTTCTCATGTCCACCTATTCCAATGAAAATATCATTCACTTTTGAGACCGAACTTTATCCAGCTTTTTCTTTGACTTTGACACATCACACCATGCTTCTTCAATGCACTGACTTTGGTTCATGGATGCCTTCTATGTTTTTTTTGGTGATTCAAACTGAATGCAGTGCTTAACATGTGGTCTGGTTGGTGACACATTGAACATCGAGTCTGTTAGGGCTTCAGACACATTGACTTCAGGTAAAATATTATTAACTTAGAATATAGATTTTATGAAAGAGCCTAAGCCACAGTTCTTTGAATATTTTTAAGACAGATAAAGATA
Organism: Stegostoma tigrinum; assembly: GCF_030684315.1. Classification (NCBI taxonomy): domain Eukaryota; kingdom Metazoa; phylum Chordata; class Chondrichthyes; order Orectolobiformes; family Stegostomatidae; genus Stegostoma; species Stegostoma tigrinum. Next base: position 9,661,032 of record NC_081370.1, read on the forward strand.
GATTCTTGATCAACAAGGAAGTCAGAGGTTTTTGTGGAGGCAGGGATGTAGATTTGAAGCCCCAATTTGATCAGCCATAATCTTATTGAATGGCAGAGAGCATTAGAAAGGCAAAATAACCCACTCATGCTCCTAATTCATATCTTATTACTAACTTTTGCAAGTTTCATAATACTGCAATAGACCTAAAACATTGTCTCTTTTTTTGCCTCCACAGATGCTGCCTGACCTGCTGAGTATTTTGATTTTAGATTTCCAACATCTGCAATATTTTGCTTTTGCATCTAATAAGGAGTATGGTGCCAGATTTTGGTAAAGGCTATTGAACACTTATAGGCTAATCACGCTTATGATATGTCAGGAATTCCAATTCAGAATACAACTCTCAAGGTGATGATTGGAGAGTAGCAGTTTCCAGAACCATGGAAAGATAACAAAATGGAATTGGAACGGTATGAGATGGTAGAGGACAAGTGTAAGGTTCCCAACTTGAAAACGATGGGAGGACGAAAACCGTTTTCACAATTCAGTAGATAGTGAGCATGCTTAAACTGACCTCTTTGCCTATTGGGAAGGGTCAAAGTTGTACTATTCTTTCTAAACCTGTGTTCACCAAATTATTTCTGTCGGGGAAGAGGACAAAGGTAAAGAACAGGAATTTTGGCTGATGTTTCACTCCCTGATGTAAGAGTGCTGAAGCTAAATTTTAGCATTCTATTTCCACCTTCTTGGTAGGCACTACAGACAATATGCAAATTGGCTAACTATTCATTGGGTTAAGTTGGTGAGGCACTCACATTTTAACCAGTTTTGACCATTTATTTTGTAAAGTAGTTTTGATGAAAACAAGTTCCATACTTTATCTTAAGGGAGAAAAATGCTTGCTTTCTCATCTTTTGATGAGTCAGCCTTTCATTATTGACCTCTAACTCAAGACGAATAATAATATCAGCTGTTTTAATCTTAGTCACTTCAAGGATAAGATGGAAGAGCAAAATGCTTCAGATGTTGGGAATTTAAAAAAAACATTGAAAAGGGTTAAGATACTCAACAAGGAGGGAGCATGTGCAGAAAGAGAAGCAGAGTTCGTGTGTGTAAATTAATACCCTTCTCCAAGACATGTTTAGAGGTTGGGCGTTTATTCAGGGGTGAGGGGAAAGAGAAGTTGCCGGGTGAAGATACAACTACTATCCCAACTTTGCCTTGATTTAGTCTAGAGGACAAGGGGAGATTTTGTGGCAGCCATTCCATTCCCAATTGTGGCTCTTTAACGGGGAATTACAAACATCTTGGGGGTTTCATCCCATTGCTACTGGAGGCACGATTGCATATAGGATCATTGGTGGGAGATTATTGAAAGGCAATCCCTGCCTAAACAATGGACTCAGCATCAGAATTGGAGTGATTGTGTTATTAGATATACACCTCTTGATATCTATGCCCCTTGACCCCTCTTTCCATCCTCACTCACCTGTGGCCTGGGTTTCCTCACTATCAATTAGCTGGCAGCTGGCACTGCCCCTGCAGTTGCAGCCTGCACTGGTCAGTTGCAGGCCTTTGAAAGGCGGTAAGGGTCTTTCATCCTCCTGGACTACTTAAGGCCACAACTTGGCTCTTAAATGTCAGAGTGGCAGTTAATTTATTGTGCTTTTTCCAGATGAGATAATGGGGTCTCTCACTGATTTTCCAGCCGAATGCCAGTACCTGAAGTAAGTGCAACCTAAAGTTGGTAGCACCTCAGCAAAGTGTCACAGACCTAAGATTGAACAGTTTCTCTCTCCAGAGAAAGTATCTGATCTCCTGATTGTTTCTCAAACAAGATTAAAACTGGTTAAAAAAGATGCTTGTACAGATCAGATTTGTTTATTAAAAATTAAACTAAATGATATTATTGTGGATGAATCACCGCAATTACGTTATATTCCCTATATTAAATTCCTGTTGCACAATCTTATATTGGTTTATACAAATTGGTTTCAGGAACGCAAACCGCATTATAAGTTAATCATCTAACAGTGGTTGATATTTGCACAAGTTTTAACCAACTCCCAATCCGGATTCAGCAGCAGGAAAACTATGGTACCTAAAGAGATTAAAAATTATTACAATTACTATTTATTCTTGGGTGGAGGTGTTGGGGAGGGAGCACATTTTAATTGCCTTGCTCAATATGGTATCTAAGGAATGTCTGTTCAGTTGTGCTCAATCCTGTTGAGAATGATTCTGTCGAACATACAAGCTAATAATAATTCTAGAGAAAGGATTAAAAAAAATTGATGAAATCATAACATTGCCTAATGAAACAATCCCAACTCTGAGGAGAGTTGATATACAAGAAGGATCATCATATGACGATGTATGGGATGACCTGAAGAACAAAAGAGCAATCACGTTGTTGCAGACTTGATGAACCAAAGGCCTCTTCTGTACTTTATGTTTCTATGCTTCTGTAAACATATTGGCATGAATAAATAATTGCGAGCTAACAGGAAACTAAGAGTAGGCACAATGGATCTTTTTCTGGTTGGCAAATAGGAACAAATGGTGTGCCACAGGGCTTAGTGCTGGGGCCTCAATCTTTACAGTTTATATAATTAACTGCAGTCGCACGTAATAAATTTCGGTCTTATCAGCAAACTTGTAAATAGGGCCCAAGCTGTTAGTTCACTATGCAAACGTGATGCTAAAATATGGCACATTGAAGATGTCTTACAGGATAATGGCAGTGCTGATCAGATCATTTCTGCTGCAAACTCATGAAAAGCCCTAAGGCATACACTTCTTATGAAAATTACACAGTCTACTTCAGGATACTCTGGATGAGTAAGGTACCTCAAATGTTTGAGCACAAGGTGAACCTAGGTGTTCTGCACTATTATCATTGTAGCTACGTGAGTGGTGTTTGCCACAACAGGGTGCTCCTGACAAATTAAAAGGATTGTTACAGAGATAGTAGGATCTGCTGATGCTGGAGAATCTGAGGTAACAAGGAGTAGAGCTGGATGAACACAGCAGGCCGAGCAGCATCATAGGAGCAGGAAAGCTGATGTTTCAGGCTAGACTCTTCATCAGAAAATGGGTTCCAGGCCCGAAATGTCAGCTTTCCTGCTCCTAAGATGCTGCTTGGCCTGCTGTGTTCATCCAGCTCCACATCTTGTTATCAATTATCAAACCGTGTATCTCTTTGGTTGTTTGCAACAAGCAAGGATTTGACTTAACCCAACCATGTGCAAAACTGCCATCACAGTCTCTGCAAATGGAAATATTTGTTGGTTAAGCCTGAGTTTGTGAAAAATTCACTGAGAAGCAATTTAGGTTTGCTAGACAGTGTGGTCCATTTATATGCACTGGAAGCAACATATATTAAAACACAGAGCCCTGTTCTTTGCTTGCAGAAAGAACATGTGGGCATACTATACCTTTCAACTTAACAAAGTAGTTGATAGCCATTCATTAGTTTATTTCTCAGGACAGCGCCTTGATCAGTCAGCGTCAACCTGCTAATTTGAAATGTAAACAAGTCACGGTTAATCATCATTAATTGCTGTATTTTCCATGTTAAAGTCCCGATCAGAGCCTACCAGTAAACCAATCAGCACTATCTTCTCATTCCAGATAAATGTTGGTTTTCTTCTTTCTTGATAGTCTTGTGAATTGTCCTTGTAAGTGCAAGGCAGAAAAGTATTGACAAAAAGTCTCTCTTTTTCAGCATTATTTAAAAATCAATTGCTTAAAGATACTGTAGGCATGGTTACTAAATTTGTTGATCACACAAAGATAGGCAGAAAATTAAGTTTTGAAGAGGACATAAGGCAACAGGAACATAGATAGGTTAACTGAGTGAGCAAACATCTGCTAAATGGAATTTAACATAGGAAAATGTGTGATAAAGCTTTTTGGCAGATGAATAAAAGAGAAGCAATGGTGAGAAATTTGGTGAGATTTCAAATCTCTTTGATGCAGAGGTATTTGGCTGCTCTTGAGTAAATTGCAAAACATTAGCAGGTACAGCAAGTAATTTGGAAAACTAACAGAACTTTATTGTTTATAGCAGTGGGAATTGAATGTAAAAGTAGGGAAATTATGCTATTGTTGTACTTCGTACACTATTTGAGTCCTTATTTAGAGAAAGATTTAATTAGATTGGAACCAGTTCGGAGAAGGTTTACTAAACTGGAATAAGTGGATCGAGGAAAGGCTGTACAGGTTAGGCCTGTCTAAACTGGAGTTTAGAAGACTAAGACATGACTTGATCGAAACATTGCCTAGATTATGACAGGAGTTGACAGGGTGGACGGAGAGAGGATGTTTCCTAGTATCGCAGAATCTATAACTAACAGTCACCTTTCAAATTAAAAGACTGAGATCAGGACAATTTTCCCAGAGTTGTAAGAATTTGAACTCCCTTACACAAAAGGTGGTGGGAGTAGTGTTTTTGAATATTTTAAAGGCAGAGGTGGTTAGATACTTATTCAGCATGGAAATGAAAAACTATCACATTGGTAGGGATAAAAAGCAGAAGTCAAATCAGATCAGCCATGATCTCACTAAATAGCAGAGCAGATTTGAAGGGCCAAATGGCCTACTCCTGCTTCTAATGCAAATGTGTACTTATATATTCTTGTTAGTTAAAATCAAATCTTAAGTTTGGCCCTGCTCGCGCTCCTCCTCATCCTTCCTCTCCCTTCCTTGGTGATCAGGACTTGAGGCCATTCTTCCCTTGTCCAGCGCTACTTCTCAACTAAAAATTTGCTCACGGAACCCTGAGTGAGAGGAAAATTGAGTTTGCAGCTCCATGCTACACAAAGGTTGGCCTGTTATAGAACATATAGGTGAGAGACAATCTAAAGGAACTTGAGCATGCGAATTAGGCAAGAAGTACAAAGCTGGGATAAGGAAGGGGGAAATGAAATAACACACAAAGTACTGGGGCTTTAATGGTAGCTGGTGGAATGGCTAATATTTGTCCCAAGTCTGTAACCTGGATGAATCAAAACCAGTGGTCAGCACTGCTGCCTCACAGTGCTAGGGAACCGGGTTTGATTCCATTCTCAGGCGACTGACTTGGTGGAGTTTGCACATTCTCCCTGCGTCTGATGGGCTACCTCGAGATGCTCCCATTTACTCCCAAAGATGTGCAGGGTAGGTGGATAACCATGAGAAATACAGAGTTACAGAGATGGGGTGGGTCTAGGTGAGATCTTCTTTGGATGGTCGGTGTGGACTTGATGGGCTGAATGTCCTGCTTCCGCACTGTAGGGATTCTGTAATCATTTGATCAGGATTGGTTGCTACAGTCTGGGATGAAATTTGGGAAGCTATGCCCTTAGGAAACGCAGTATGGGTTAAGAGAAGTTATGGGAAAAAGAAGACTAGCCATTCAAGCAAGAAAAACTCTAGTAACAAGAGAAACAACATATTGAGACCCAGTGAACATATTAGAGTTGTCTAGATTTATGGAAAAACTTATGGGTGGTTGAGACTTGGGAGCAAGTAATTTTGAATTTCTGGATACATTGAGCCATGAGATCTGAAAGTATTTGGAGCCTAGATGTTGGGAGCATTGAAGTATCATGGGTTGTCAGGATTGTTGAGGTGGGTAGGATGTGGACCAATAGTCCCACATTCAGTTCCCGTGTTTAGGTCAAGGTTGAAGAGGTAAATTGTATGTATCATTTATGCCAGAAATGTAGGTGGTGGCTTGGAGCTGACCAGAATGAGATGGAGCTGGAGATGTGAAAGGCACAAATATGCACCCTTGAAGTCAATGCTGGGAGAGTTAGTATGATGAAGCAGACAACTTATGAACTTTTCAGATGGTACCAGAAATACTCGAAGGAATATTGAGCCAGGACACTGGAGGCGTGCACAGACCCACACAAAACTCCCAAGTCTCTGACGGATAAGCCTGATTGGATGAGCACTATTTGGCAGGTGACTTGGTGATAATATCAAGCCATCTATGTAAGGATAAAAGTGATGTAGAGCACAATGACAGTGTTTACAATATGCAGGATGATGAATTACTTGCCAGATTGACAGCTGATAGTGCAATACTATTTTTTGAGGAATATGGCTGATTTCTTTCTAATCTCTTCTGATGAGTAACACTTTTCAGGTTTGCCATTTACACTTACTTGAATGGGATTATTACCCATAATGAAGCCTGCATGCAGATATGAACAGCAATATACTTAGCAGGTTAATAATTTAACTTTGTTTACCAAAGGAGGTAATCAAATGGAAACTAAAGAAACCTTGCACATCACTCAAATGAGACTAAAGTGCTATCTCAAATTTTCATTGTTAGATCATTATAAGTAACTAAACCAAATACACGAAGGCTATTTAAAAAACAGATCCTGCATAATAATTAACAGCAACTGATCAGTTAGAAAACTAATTACTAAACTAATAAACTAACTAACAAAAAGTTAACTTGGTTGTTATCTTTATTTAAAAGTTCTTTGCCCTGAGGATTCATTTAGATGCTTTAATAAGTAATGGAACTGCAGAAACCATGAAAGCCCATGTTCAATCTTGAGACTGTGTTATCTAACCTTACCCAGGACAGTCATGTAATTTGCTTCTGTGTGAAAATCATTAGGTTTCCCATCCTGATCATAATCCAGCTGATACTGTTAAAAGTGTAGGTTTCAGACAGGTATGAACACTATTATTGTCAGATAAACATTCACTATCAAATCTTATACACAAATCAAGGCAATTGTGGAGAGATTTATACTGTTTGATCCAGAGATTCGGAAATCTTTTGGAGACCCAGATTCAAATCCCACCACTGCAGATGGTAGAATGTGAATTCAATTTTAAAACCTGGTATTAAATGTCTAATGACAACCATGGAATCATTGTTGCTTGTTGTAAAAAAAAGTCACCTTTGGTTCAAGGAATGAAATCTATCACCACTACCTGGTGTGACCTGTATGTGACCCCAGAACAACAGAAGTATCATTGACTCATAGCTGCCCTCTTAAAGAGCCTAGCAAACTACTCAGTTATATAAAATCACTAAAAGGATCAAAACACAGGGCAAACCATCTGATTTCAGTTTGGGATCCAGACACCACAACCCTAAGCCCTGTTGAACCAGCAAAGTTTTTTCAACATGTGGGAGAGCTATGTCATTGGTTAATCATGAATGAGCCAATATCTTGACTTCAGTCATAATCACTGGATCAGTTTTTGCAGGCAATTGTCTTGGCCAACTCCATCACCATCCCTGGATATGTCCCATCCCGTCAGCAGGTCAGATGCAACAGACATGGCACTACAGTGTTAAACATACAACAGTGAGTTGCCCTGTAAGCCCTCACCATTGACTCCAGGCCACATGAGGTTTTATGACATTAGGTCAAATAAAGGCAAAGAAACCTTCTGTTAACTACCATGTGTCACCACCACCTTTCTTAAAAGAAGTGGCAGCAAAGATAGTAGGTGCATTAGTTGTGATCTTTGAAAATTCCCTAAATTCTGGAAGATGTTCAGCAAATTGAAAAAAATACAATTTAACTTGACTATTCATCACCGCTGAAAAGTGACATATTTTCTAAGGTTTTAAAGTAGATTTACAGCTTGGGTTGTGAATATTGTGGTTGGTTTCTTGCCAAGTTGGTTTGTTTTTCCGCAAAACATTGCCTTCCCAGGTAGTCTAGTAGTTAGGGTTCTGCGCTTCCAGTGCTGTGGCCTGGGTTTGATTGCCGGTCAGGGGGATCAAATTGTCCTTTGCCAGTTTAGGGACATATTGCTGGTTCAGTGGTTAGCACTGCTGCCTCATAGCGCCAGGAACCCAGGTTCAATTCCACCCTCAGGTGACTGTCTGTATGGAGTTTGCACATCCTCCCCATGTTTGTGTGGGTTTCTTCCAGGTGCTCTGGTTTCCTCCCACAGTACAAAGATGTGCGAGCTAGTTGGATTGGCCGTGCTAAATTGCCCATAATGTTCAGGGATGTGTAGATTAGGTGGGTTATAGGGGAATGGATCTGGGTGGGATACTCTAAGGATCGGTGTGGACTTGTTGGGCTGAAGGGACTGTTTCCACACTGTAAGGATTCTATGATCAAAACAACGAGCCAGCCAACCACATGACACATTTTGTTAAAGCTTTTCATTTTGCACATATTATGACAATTTACAATAATGCCAAATCAATAAGAAAACCAACTTCTACACTTACGACAAGTATCAGGGTTGGCTTCCTTATTGTTTGTAATGTACATAAACGATGGAGATGAGAATATCGGAGGCATGATAAGTAAGATTGTGGATGTCACAAAGATTGGCTGGGTAGTTGACAATGAGGAGGAAGGTATTAGGTTGCAGGAGAATATAAATGGGTTGGGCAGATGGGCAGATCAGTTCAGACGGAATGTAATTCTGGCAAATATGAGATGATGCACTTTGGAAGAAGAACAAGACAAGGGAGTATTCAATAAATGGCAAGACACTTGGGAGCTCACAAGAACAATGGAGTCTTGATATGTTTGTCTACAGATCCCTGATAGGTGGCAGGACAGGTAAATAAAGTAGTTAAGAAGGATGCTTGCCTTTATCAGTCATAACATGGATTATAAGAGCAGGGAGATCATGTTGGAGCTGAACATAACTTAGTTCTCCAGCTGTGACCAAGCTGTTTATGGTTGTGACCACTACATTATAGGAAGGATATGATTACTGTGGAGGGTGTGCACAGGAGATTCACCAGGATGCTGTGTTAGATGGAGTAATTTAGCTACGAGGAGAAGCTGGATAAACTCAGGTTGTTTTCTTTGGAGCAAAGGAGATTAAAGGGGAACCTGATTGAAGTGTACAAGATTATGAGAGGCAAGGACAGGGTGAATAAAGAGCAGCTATTCCCCTTAGTTATTGGGTCAGTAAAAGAGGGCATATTTTTAAAGTGATAAGCAGAGGGTTTAGACAGGATTTGAGGAAAAGCTTTATCACCCAAAGGGTGGGCATTGGGAATGCACTGCCTGGGAGGATTGTTGAGGCAGGAAGCCTCACAATCTTTAAAAAAAGTCCTTGGATGTGCATTTTAGATAACAATACATTCAAAGGTTTAGGCCAAGTGTGGAAAAGTGGGGCTGGTGAGATAATAATACATTTTTAGCAGTACAGACATGATGGGCCAAAGGGCCACTCCTGTACTGTATGATTCTGTGATTTCTATACTGCATGAGACGAGAGTGCTGATTAGTTGGTTGGCCTGAGTTGATTGGTAGAGGTATTGCCATGGCAACTCAATAAATTAGTAGTAATTGACATTTAATAGCCAGATTTCTATCCAAGAAATGAAGGATACAGAAAGCCCTCAAACTACAGACTAGTTACCTTAAAATCTTTTACTGAGAAAGTATTAGTATACATTATGAAGGAGGTAATAGAAAATCACAGTTAAGGCAATGGCAGTGTGGTACTGTCACTGCACTAGTAATCCAGATACCCAGTTGAAATCCTATGACGGTAAATGGTGAAATTCAAATTAAAAACTGTCTGGATTTAAAAGTCGAATGATAACAATGAAACTATTGACAATTTTTGTAAAAGCAATCTGGTGCACTGATCCTTATCTGCTATGGCATATGTGTGACACCAGACGCACAGCCACTGTAGCTGACTCTTAAACTCATTTAAATGGCCTAGCAAGCCATTCAGTTGTGTAAAATGGCTGAAAGGATCAAAGAAGAACAAAGTCAGATAGATCACCTGATTAAGACTAGGCACGAGAAACAACAATAGCAGGTCGACCTTGCAAAGTCTTTCTTACTTACATGTGAGGGCTAGCATCAAAATCTCTCAAACTAGTCGATCAACGACCTGACATGGTCATTCTCATGGAATTGTACCAAACAGACAAAGTCCCAGACAACATTACCATCAACCATTTACAGTAGCACACAGGGCAAGTAATTGTGCTGTGAGTCCCTAACATTGGACCCCATGAACACTCATGTATCGGGTCAAACATAGACAAGAAAACCTCCTGCTAATTACCTCCACAAGTCCCTCCGCAGCTGATGAATGAATACTCCTATCTGGTGACATCAAGCACTGAGGGTGGCAGGAGAACAGAATGCACCCTGGATAGGGGACTTCAGTGTTCACCAGCAAGAGTGGCTTGGCATCACCATGATTGACCTAGTTGGTTGAATCCTAAAGGTCTTGGCACAGTCTGCCAATTATTGCTTATGCTGTTGAATTCGAGTAGTCACGTATTGCAGTTTCACCAGGTTGACACCACATTTTTGGACACATGAGGCTGATGCAGGCATGTCCTCCCAGATTCTTCATTGAGCCAAGGTTGATCCCCTGGCTTCACAGTAATGGTAGAGTGCAAGATATGTCAGGTCATGAGTGTTCAATACTCAGATAATGAAACAGTCTATGATTAAATGCATCAAGACCTGGACAATATCCAGGTTTGACTGACAAGTAGCAAATTACATTTGCACCCCACAAAAAGTGCAAGGCAATGACCATCTCCAACAAGAAAGAATCCAACCATCACCCCTTTAAATTCAATGGCATTCTCATTTCAGAATCCCCTAATATCAGCATTCTGGGGCTAATAATTAATCAGAAAATGAAATAGACCAACCATATATATGCATACCAGGTCAGAAGCTAGGAATTCAGCAGCAAGTAACTCAACTCCTGCTTCCCAAAAGCCTATCCATCATGTCAATGCTTTCTATACTCAATTCAAGCAGAATGCCAGTGGCAGGGTGATGCCTACCCTGACAGTCCCAAATGCATATGTCCCTCTGTCACTGCTGCAGACATCAGTTTGGTCTTCCTGGGAGTCAGCCCAAGGAAAGCGACGGGCTCACACAGTGTTCCAGGCCATGCACTTAGATCCGGTGTAGTCCAGCTGGCAGAGGTATTCACTGCCATCTTCAGCCCTCCCTCCTGCAAGCCGAAGTCCCCACCTGCTTCAAGAAGACCACTATCATCCCCGTACCCAAGAAATGTACCCACGTGCAACATGCCTTAATGGCTACCGCCCCAGTGGCCCTGATCTCAATAATTATGAAGTGCTTTGAGATGCTGGTCATGGACCACATCAACTCCAGTCTCCCAGCCTGCCTCATTGCCCTACAATTTGCCTACTAACATAACAGGCCCACAGGATACCGTATCCCTAGTCCTGCACTCATCCCTGGAACATCTGGACAAAAAAGACGCCTATATCAGAATCCTGCACGTTGAGTGCAATTCTGCCTTCAACACCATTATCCCCTCCTGAATGATCTTAAAACTTCGTGACGTTGATCTTGGCTCTGACCTCTGCAACTGGATCCTCAGTTTCTGACCCATAGGCTGCAATCAGTGAGGAGAGATAACTGTACCTCTTCCAAAATAACACTCAACACTAGAGCTCACAAAGGATGCATCCTCAACCCCCTACTATATTCCTTGTACACCCATGACTATGTTGCCAAATTCCAAATGAATGCCATCTAGAAGTTCACTGACGACACCACCATAGTAGGACAGATATCTAAGAAGAACGAGAAGTGAGATAGAGGGCTTGGTTAAGTGGTGCAATGAGAACTACTTTCTCAACATCGGCAAAACTAAAGAAATGATTGTTGACTTCTGCCCCCATCTACATCAATGTAACTGAGGTTGAGAGAGTGGAAAGCGTTAAGTTCCTCGGAGTGACAATAACCCACAACCTGTTCTGGACTTCCCACGTAAATGTGACAATCAAGAAGTCACAACAATGCTTTGTCTTTTTCAGGCGGGTCAGGAAATTTGGCATGTCCATAACGTCCCTCACCAATTTCTACAGATGCACAATTGAAGTATACTGTCAAGGTGCATAACAGCCTGGTATGGCAACTGCTCTTTCCAGGACTGTAAAAAACTACAGAAGGTTGTGTACTCAGCTCAATCCACCACAGAATCCAACCTTCTATCCATAGACTCTGTTTACATGGCTCGCTGCTGCAGAACAGCTGCCACATCATCAAAGACCCGACAAAGACTTCCTACAACCTCTTCCTCAGGCACAAGATACAGAAGCCTGAACACATGCACCAGCATGTTCAGAAACCGCTTATTCCTCGCTGTTATTATGTTGATGAATGGACTCTCTAGCCTCAAATAATGCTGATCTTGCTAATGTTGATCTCGCCTAGCATGCCCTTTGCAAAGTAACCTGTATGCCTATGTCTAAATCTTTTTAATCTGTACGTCCTTGCTTACTATGATCTGCCTGTACTGATCGTAAACAAATCTTTTTCACTGTACTTCAGTACACATGACAATAAATCAGTCAATCAATCTACAAGGCCCTTGTATGCTAGCAGCTTGTTGACATCATCCAGAACAAAGCAGCCTCTTGATCGCTCAGTAGCAGTAATGTGTACCATTTAAAATCAGTGTCAATACAGTGTGGACCTGGAGGAACACAACAGGTCAGGCAGCATCAGGAGCAGGAAAGTCAACATTTCAGGTTTACACCCTTCATCAGGGTGTATTCACCATTTGAAAGATACACAATAGAAACTCACAAAGGCTCCCTAAACAGCACCTTCCAAACCCATGACTGTCATCACCTTGAAAGACAAAGGCAGCAGATAGCTAGGAACACCACCATGTTCCCCTCCAAGTCACTTACCATCCTGACTTGGAAATATATTGCCATTCTTTCAGTGCCACCGTTTTAAAATCTTGGAACACCTTCCATAATAGCATGTACCTACACCAAATAGAATGCATCTTTAAAATGCAGCTCATCCCACCTTCACATGGATAACTAGGGATGGACAATAATTGCTCATTTAGTCACTGACATCACATTCCATGAATGTATAAAAAAGAACATGCCTATATCTTAGTGATAGAAAAAACTGCAGATGCTGTAGAATCTGAGATAACAAGGTGTAAAGCTGGATAAACACAGCAGGCCAAGCAGCATCAGAGGAGCAGGAAAGCTGACATTTCGGGCCTAGACCCTTCTTCAGAATGGTACGCTGCTGTGTTCATCCAGTTCTACACCATGTTATGCCTATATCTTAGCATGGATTGAGAGATGTGCATTATGGGAGGTAAAGGCACAGCTTGTATCTGTATACACTTGAGTGATAGGAACTCTCAGAGACAAGTCAGACAGTAGTGTATTGTGGCCAACTAAAGTATTTATGGAATCTGTATTTGTGAGAACTCATAACTGCTGGTAATTCAGAAAAAAAACAACAGTAAAACTTGTATATGACAAGATTGGTCTCAATCATCTTGTATATTTTAAAATGGATGTCCGGTATGACCAGTACATTAATTTCCAATTATTCCAGTTATTTTTTAAACTTGTTTTCTCCATCAAGGAATTGGTAGCAAGGAAGAAGAGAAATATAATTTTTAATCAGCTATGTTGGCTCTATTTCTCAAATGAAGATTCTTCAGTCATTGAGATGTATGAGTTTGGTACGTGACCTGAGTGCACAGTGTCTGTGCTATGATATTCCAATGAGAGATGCCATTTTGCATCACAGCCCACATTGTTCAGGCTATTGTAAGATTCTGCCCACAGAGATGGGCAGGTTTATGGTCATGATAATGATGTTGCATGGAGTAACTTGAAGACCAGTGCTACTGTGCTGTTTCTTGTGTCTTGATCTTTACATCACCCTTTCTGGAGGTTGCTTCTGAGGAAATTACACTTATCACAAAGGTGCCAGTTGGAGTAGATAAAAAATGAGACAATGACTGGAATTTAAGTTCCTTGGAAATGGTTTGAAGGTTGACAGAGTAGCTGGAGATTGGGCACAATGCCATACACGATTCTTAATGCATCAGTCATTAATGGCCGAGGCAGAATTTTTGTTTCAGAGGCATTCAATTCAGGAGTTTAATGTCTAAACTTACTGTTGCAAGAATTTATCTTCCAGAAACCTTATTGCCTAATCAAATGCTAAACAGAGAATTTTACTGAGCAATTTAATGTTATATGAAAACTCTTCAATCATTTTTTACCACCGTAGCTTACTTTCAATTTAAGCTTTCCTTCTACAACTTTGGAAATGATAAAGTTTTCTCATGGAGATCCAGCCAAAGTTTGGACATTTGAGCTGTACTCTTCTGGACCTTTGATTTTGGAGCCAGTTTAAGTTACAGTTGCTCATTCTAGAAAAGGTACAGAAAACTGTGAGGCTGTATGTAGTGATCAAAATAACTTGATATTTAGAGTTTCTGCAATGAATGCTATATTTATGTTGACCAGGATAGAAAATATCCTGCATCTCATCAGAAGTCCAATTTCTGCTTGCCTGCTGTCACCTACGTTGTGCTGTACACCTATAATATCAAGTATATGAAACTGAAGCAATGTGATAAAAGCTTTAAAAGTTTATTGCTATGACAAAATTAAAAGCAGGAGAAGGTGGGAAACAGCGTTGATTCTCAGTTTATACAAGGACATGAATGTGTCTGAACAAATAAAACAACAATGAATCAGATTTGTCAAGAAAAGTCTGTCAGTGTGTTAGAAGATTGATGTTTTTTCTGTCAGGGAAACTAATGACCAGGGTGCTGTGCAGTGTCTATATTTTGGGAGCTAAATAGACTCTGAACCTTCCAATATAGTGGACAGCAAGCACACCTCATCATGAGTTAGAGGTACACTGTCCACCATATTGATGCAGTCCAAAACATCAACAAATATCACGTATAACCCTCAAACATTCGTTGAACCCTTTCTAAATAAAGAGGCTAAAGGATTAGATGTTCCCTGAAGCAGCCAACATTAACTATGTTCAAAAGAACTAGGTTTACATTCAAATAAAAACTGAAAGAACTGCGGATGCTGTAAATCAGGAACAAAAACACAGTTGCTGGAGAAGCTCAGCAGGTCTGGCAGCATCTGTGAAGGTAAAAGAACAGAGTTAACGTTTTGGGTCTGGTGACCGTTCCTCAGAATTGTTTACATTCAGTCTGTAAACAGTTCAACTGTAGGGTCACAAACCATAGTACTTAATGGAGTCTGGAGCTGAGAATAGCCCAAATGTAAAACAATTTGGTGGTTTAGAAGAGTGAAGAGAGTGATCTCAGAGTACTTCGGCACCCTGATTAGATGGCGCAATGGGCAAAGGAGTGACAGATGGAGTTTAATTTAGATAAATGTGAGGTGCTGCATTTTGGTAAGGGAAATCAGGACAGGACTTATACGTTTAATGGTAAGGTCCTGAGAAGTGTTGCTGAACAAAGAGACCTTGCAGTGCTGGTTCATAGTTCCTTGACGATAGAGCCACAGGTAGACAGGATAGTGGAGAAGGCATTTGATACACCTGCCTTTATTGGTGAATGCATTGAGTATAGGAGTTGGGATGTCATGTTGTGGTTGTATAGACATATGTTAGGCCACTTTTGGAATACTGTGCTCGATTCTGGTCTCCCTGCTATAGGAAAGATGTGGCTAAACCTGAAAGGATGCAGAAAAAAAAAATTACAGGGATGTCACTGGGGTTGGAGGCTTTGAGTTATAGGGAGAGGCTGAATAGGCCAGGGCTATTTTTCCTGGAGCACTGGAGGCTGAGGGGGTGACCTTGTAGAGGTTTATAAAATCATGAGGGGCACGGATAGAGTGAATAGTCAAAGTCTTTTTCCTAGGGTACGGGCATCCAAAACTAAAGGGCATAGATTTAAGGTGAGAGGGGAAAGATATAAAAAGGATGTAAGGGGCAATTTTTTCATGCAGAGGATGTATGGAACAAGCTGCCAGAGGAAGTGGTGGAGGTGGTACAATTACGACATTAAAAGGCATCCGGATGGGTACATGAATAGGAAAGGTTTAGAGGGATATGGGCCAAATACTGGCAAATGGGACTAGATTAATTTAGGAAATCTGGTTGGCATGGACGAGTTGAACTGAAGGGTCTGTATCCTTGTTGTACAACTCTGTGTATCTATGTCATCTTTGTCTCAGCTACTCCTACCTCCAATCAGCATCACAATATTTGACACCAGCCACAACTTTGACTAGATTGTCCTGCTTCCTGTTCAATTGTTTTCCTGCACCCTCTAATCATTTAATTTAGACCCACTGCTGTCAGTATAGTGGCACAATCTTGCATCTTTCCTTTCCAGTGAGCAGGTCAAAGATAATGATGTCAGATTCCTTATACCAAGTGCACTTCTAGCTTCACCATTCAGGCGATTCCATTCCCAACAATGGACAAACTGAATTTCTAGGATCCTTGTACTTTTCACATGCACCAAAAGACAGTGGAAAAAAATGCTACATTCTTGATCCATTACTGCTCAAGGGCAACAAATTCCACTGGTCAGTGTGTGGCATACATTATCACTGCATTTTGTTCAATTTCTTATATTTGTTACTTCTAATAAGTAGGTGTTTTGGTGTTTTTAAAAGTTATTATCAGAGTGGGTGAGGTTTGTGAAAGAGTCAGAGAGGTCTGTAGCACAGAAAACGGCTATTCAACCCAAAAACAAGCAGCTAACTACTCTAAGATAATAAAATGTGAGGCTGGATGAACACAGCAGGCCAAGCAGCATCTCAGGAGCACAAAAGCTGACGTTTCGGGCCTAGACCCTTCATCAGAGAGGGGGATGGGGGGAGGGAACTGGAATAAATAGGGAGAGAGGGGGAGGCGGACCGAAGATGGAGAGTAAAGAAGATAGGTGGAGAGGGTGTAGGTGGGGAGGTAGGGAGGGGATAGGTCAGTCCAGGGAAGACGGACAGGTCAAGGAGGTGGGATGAGGTTAGTAGGTAGCTGGGGGTGCGGCTTGGGGTGGGAGGAAGGGATGGGTGAGAGGAAGAACCGGTTAGGGAGGCAGAGACAGGTTGGACTGGTTTTGGGATGCAGTGGGTGGGGGGGAAGAACTGGGCTGGTTGTGTGGTGCAGTGGGGGGAGGGGATGAACTGGGCTGGTTTAGGGATGCAGTAGGGGAAGGGGAGATTTTGAAACTGGTGAAGTCCACATTGATACCATATGGC
This sequence comes from Stegostoma tigrinum, assembly GCF_030684315.1. Classification (NCBI taxonomy): domain Eukaryota; kingdom Metazoa; phylum Chordata; class Chondrichthyes; order Orectolobiformes; family Stegostomatidae; genus Stegostoma; species Stegostoma tigrinum. The sequence continues at coordinate 9,678,010 of NC_081370.1, forward strand.
TGCAGGGTTCCCAGGCGGAATATGAGTTGCTGTTCCTGCAACCTTCGGGTGGCATCATTGTGGCAGTGCAGGAGGCCCATGATGGACATGTCATCAAGAGAATGGGAGGGGGAGTGGAAATGGTTTGCGACTGGGAGGTGCAGTTGTTTGTTGCGAACTGAGCGGAGGTGTTCTGCAAAGCGGTCCCCAAGCCTCCGCTTGGTTTCCCCAATGTAGAGGAAGCCGCACCGGGTACAGTGGATGCAGTATACCACATTGGCAGATGTGCAGGTGAACCTCTGCTTAATGTGGAATGTCATCTTGGGGCCTGGCCTTAATGTGGTCCCAGGCCCCAAGATGACATTCCACATTAAGCAGAGGTTCACCTGCACATCTGCCAATGTGGTATACTGCATCCACTGTACCCGGTGCGGCTTCCTCTACATTGGGGAAACCAAGCGGAGGCTTGGGGACCGCTTTGCAGAACACCTCCGCTCAGTTCGCAACAAACAACTGCACCTCCCAGTCGCAAACCATTTCCACTCCCCCTCCCATTCTCTTGATGACATGTCCATCATGGGCCTCCTGCACTGCCACAATGATGCCACCCGAAGGTTGCAGGAACAGCAACTCATATTCCGCCTGGGAACCCTGCAGCCATATGGTATCAATGTGGACTTCACCAGTTTCAAAATCTCCCCTTCCCCTACTGCATCCCTAAACCAGCCCAGTTCATCCCCTCCCCCCACTGCACCACACAACCAGCCCAGTTCTTCCCCCCCACCCACTGCATCCCAAAACCAGTCCAACCTGTCTCTGCCTCCCTAACCGGTTCTTCCTCTCACCCATCCCTTCCTCCCACCCCAAGCCGCACCCCCAGCTACCTACTAACCTCATCCCACCTCCTTGACCTGTCCGTCTTCCCTGGACTGACCTATCCCCTCCCTACCTCCCCACCTACACCCTCTCCACCTATCTTCTTTACTCTCCATCTTCGGTCCGCCTCCCCCTCTCTCCCTATTTATTCCAGTTCCCTCCCCCCATCCCCCTCTCTGATGAAGGGTCTAGGCCCGAAACGTCAGCTTTTGTGCTCCTGAGATGCTGCTTGGCCTGCTGTGTTCATCCAGCCTCACATTTTATTATCTTGGAATCTCCAGCATCTGCAGTTCCCATTATCTCTGATACTAAGCTAACTACTCTAATTCCATTTTCAAGCACATGGCTGATAGTGCTGTATGCTTTGGCATTGCAAGTGTACGTCTGGAACCCGACTTTTTCTATTGCACTGCCATTCATACTTCAGCTTGACCAAAAGCGAATAGTTCAGTGTTCCAAATGAATGGAAGGGCAACCAGCATCCCTAGCAGGAAAACAAATGGTTAAAGTTTTGGTTAAAATTCTTTGCTTCAGAAATGAATATTAAGAGACATTCTCAAATGTTGTACTTCAAATATTTAATTTGTCCTTTGTTTTTAGAACTGCTCAGTGGCTTACTGTACATATCTATGTTCAGTAAAAGTTTAGTATTTGGGCAGTGGCAGAACCAGTAAGAAGTGAAACAGCCATAATCCTTTACAATCACTTGAGTGTTGACTAATGTTGTACATCAGTACTTTAAATTCCAGATCACAATAGGTGTTGGTCTTATGGCTCTGACATGAAATATAACATCACTTTATTTTGTTGTCATCACAACATCCTTCATTGACACATTCCTTCAAACTTAGCTCCACACCTATGCATGGGAAGATATTTTTTCTTATTTACATCAGTTAGCAGGGCACTAAAAACTGAAAACTGAGGCCACAGAAACAGCAAGAGTAGTATAATTGAGGTGGGGTGACAGTGACTGACTGCCCTTGACATCAACACCACATTTGACTGGTGTGATGTCAAAGAGCTATGCCAAAAATTGAGTCAATAGGAATCAGGGTGATAATTCACTGCTGGTTGGAGTCATACCTGGAACAAAACAGAATGGTGGTAGTGGTTGGGGGATCAGTCACTTCAGGTCCAGGACATCTCTGAGGGGGTTCCTCAGGAAAGTGTACTTTGCCTAACTATCTTCAGCTGCTTCATCAATTACCTTCCCTCCATCATAAGGTCAGAAGTGGAGATATTTCACTAATGACTGCACAGTGTTCAGCCTCATTCATGACGCTTCATATACTTTCAAATGCAACAAGATCTGGACAATATCCAGAGTTGGCCTGAAAATATTTGCACCACACAAATGCCAGGCAAATGCCATTTCCAAAAAGAGAGAATCTAGCCATTGCTCCTTGACATTCAATGGTATTGCCATCACTGAATGTCCCAATAATAACATCCTGGAGATTGTCCATTGACCAGAAACTGAACTGGATTAGCTATTTAATACTGCGGCAATGAGAGCAGGTCAGAGACTAGGAATCTTGAAGTGAATAATTCACCTCCTGACTCATCGAAGCTTTCTCCCATCTACAAGACAAAAGTCAGGAGTGTGATGGAATACACCCCACTTGCTTGAATGAGTGTAGCCCCAGCAATACTCAAGAAGTTTACTAAAGCAGTCTGCTTGATTAGCACCACCATTACAACTGTCAGTCCCTTCACCACTAATGTTCAGTAGCAGTGTGCCCCATCTATACGATGCACTGCAGGAAATCACCAAGGCTTCTAAGACAGCACCTTCTATACTCATGACTACTACCATCTCAGAGAAACAAGTATATACATCGTAACACCACCAGCTGCAAGTTTCCCTCCAAGTCACTCACTGTCTGCTTTGGAAATATTTTGTTGTTGGGTCAAAATCATAGAACTCCCTTCCTAATTGCAGTATGGGTATGTCTGGATCAAAAGCACTGCAGATTTTCAAGAAGTGATGGTGCTGGTGTTGGACTCGGGTGGACAAAGTCAGAACTCACACAATACCTTGTTACAATCCAACAGGTTTATTTGAAATCACGAGCTTTCGGAGAGTTGCTCTTTCAGACTTCGCCTGACAAAGCAGAAGTGCTCTGAAGCTTGAAATTTCAAATAAACCTGTTGGCCTGTAACCTGCTGTCAAGCGACTTCTGATGGGGTTCAAGCAGGCAGCTCACTAATATCATCTCAAGGGCAATGAGGGATGGGAATAAATCCTGGCACAGCCAGTGTTGTCTACATCTGATAAAAGAATAATAATAACAATACAGACAATGGGATACAGCAGAAAAGAATTATGCCAAGATTTACTTCCGTCTGGGTTGCAGAAAGTAACACTGACACAACTTTGTAATTTGGATGCTTCAGTGCCAGTGTACTCAGTTAAAGAATAGATTTGAGAATGACTATCATGATGCCATGAATTCAGCTTCACTATTGACAGTACATGATCACTCAGTTCACTAGAGATAGTAAGAGAACTTAGATTAAAAAAAAGTTTGAGATCTGAACGGAATACAAAAATAGCAACTCTCTAGTTTATTGAATGGTATGTTTCTGTGCTTTATACTCTATGTTTAAAGATAATACAATTTCCAAGATGGCAGAGGAGTAGAATGCTTCAGCTGGAACTCATCCACTCCATCTGGTTTTGTTTTTGCTCTCTGTTTTTCTTCTTTCTACACTGCTGGTCTCTGTCAGAACCTGACAAGGCATCCACTCGGTTCAGCCTGGCTACTGGCAGTCTCTTGGCGGCCTGTGGTAGTCTCTCTGCTCAGTGATGTCTTGACCTGGTCTCTCAGCGGCCTGCGGCAGTCTCTTGGCAGTCTGTGCTGGTCTTTTAGCCCAATAATATCTTGGCCTGGCCTCTCGATAGCCCATGGTGGTCTCTGGGCCTGGTAGCGCTTTGGCCTGGTCTCTGGTTGCCTGTGGTGGTTTGTCAGCCCAGTCTCTTGGCGGCACATGGCAATCACTTGGCCCAGCGATGGCTTCTTGGCCTGGTGTCTTGGCGCCGTGTAGTAATCTCTTTGCTGCCCATAGCAGTCTCTCAGCTGGGTCTGTCCTGGTAGTCTCTCAGCTCAATGTGCTGGCACTTCGGCCCAGTCTCTCAACGGCCGATCATGGCCCCTCGGCACAGACTCTTGGCTCGGTGTGTTGGAATCTCAGCATGTGAATGAGTTCTGCCCAAGACTGTTCTGGGAAGTAGGAGGCGTTCAGGGAGGCAGCAGCTTCAGTAGCAGTGACCACTTTTGGAGTACAGTGTACAGTACTGGTTGCTTTGCTGATGGCATCATGGCCCAATGCAGGAAGAGCAAGCAATGATGGAGGTCTCTAAGTATCTGTAGCAGCATCGTCAAGAACAGGCAGCTGAGGTCTACCGAAGAGTGAGCTAGAAGGAAGACTCATCAAAGGCTGCTGACCTTCTAATCTCATTCTTCTATTTTTCTAGTTTATATTAAGAAGGACTTTAATGTAAACTATTTACTTTTTTTTACTTTTCTACGTGTTCTCTGAAGGTAATGCTTAGCTTTTTAATTTTGTTTCTTTTATTAATTTGTTCCTAGGTTTTCTTTATACCTTTGTACGTAAGATAGCACTGTGTGTCATGACATTGTACACTTTTCCCTGCACTCCTGTTCCTGAGTAGACGTGACAATGAAGTTTAAATCTAGCGTGACTCTAATCTGAAGAATGGGGACATTTTAAATTTTACTACAGGCAAAATACTGGTGATCATCTCAGTACATCGTTTAAATCTTCAGGCAACGTAACAAAGGAACTAAAAGCACAAGTATAAGACTGTGACATGTAAGCAGAAAAGATGACTTCTGAAGCTGCTGAAATTTTGAAATGCGCTTGTCTGACCTCACTTAAAAACTGTCCACTTTTGCCCATGGTATAACTGTGGTGCTTCTGACAGTTTCAACCATTTTTGAAAAGATACAATAGTATGAATGTGATATAGAGACACTGTCCACATCATATTTTCACCAGAATGTTGACTGGAAGTTTCAGTTATGAGGAGAGATTAGATATGGTGAGTTTGTTTACTTTCGAGCAGAGGAGACTAAGGAGAGGGGGGATCTGATTGAGACATACAAAATTATGAGAGGCATAAACAAAGTAGATCATGAGATCTGTTCCCCATGGGGGGCAGACGTATCTAAGGCCGGAGGGTGTAGGTTTGAAGTGAGGTGTAAGTGGTTTTTGGGGGGATATCTGAGGAAAGGTGTGGATATATGGAACGTGATACCTGGAAAGGTGGTGGAGGCAGGTACTATTGCAACATTTTAGAAGCATTCGGATGAGCAATTAATCTGCCAGCGCATAGTATGCTATAGACCAAATGCAGGCAAATTGGATTAGTATAGGTTATTGTTTGTTGATCAGCATAGACATGGTGGGCCAAAGCATAGTGGACATTGGCGAGACCACTTTTGGAGTACAGTGTACAGTACTGATTGCTTTGCTATAAGAAGGATATCATTAAATTAGAGAGGGTTCAGAAAATATCTACCAGGATGTTGCTGGATTTGGAGGGTTTGAGTCATAAGGAGAGGCTGGGTAGGCTGGGACATTTTTCCCTTGAATGTATGAGGTTGAACGGTGACCTTATAGAGATTTATCAAATCATGAGGAGCATAGTTAAGGTGACTAGCAAAGGTCTTTTCCCTTGGATGGGTGAGTTCAAAACTGGAGGACATATTTTTAGGGCGAGAGTAGAAAAATTTAAAAGGGATCTGACTGGCAACTTTTTCACAAAGAGCGTGGTTCATATGTGGAATTAACTGCCAGAGGAAGTGGTAGATGCAGGTACAGTGACAACATTTAAAAGACATTTGGATAGGTACATGAATAGGAAAGGTTTAGAGGGATCTGGGCGTAATGCAGGCGAGTGAGATTACTTTAGTTTGGGAAACTTGGCCGACATGGACAAGTTGGGCCGAAGTGTCTGTTCCTGTGCTCTATGACTCTGTAAGTGCAGCTCCAATAACATTCAAGAAGTTTGACATCATTTATATTTCCATTCCTTGAGTATTGCTGGGTTAAAATCCTGGAACTCCCTCCCTAAAGGCATTGTTGATGCACCTACAACAAATGGACTGCAGCAGTTCAAGAAGATAACTCTTCATCACTTTCTCAAGGGCAACAAGGGATGAACAATGAATTCTGGCCTAGCCAGTAATGCCCAGATCCTGCTCATGTAAAATCTCACACTACCAATTGAATGTTCAGCAATAGGAATGACATCTCTGCCAGTCTATTTCCTCAACTACTTCCATGTTTTTATAGTCATAGAGTTATACAGCACAGAAATAGATCCTTTGGTCCAACTCATCCATGCTGACTGGACATCGCACTCTGACCTAATACAATTTGCCAGCATTTGGCCCATATCCCTCTAAGTCCTTCCTATGCATATACCCATCCAGATGATTTTTAAGTGTTGTAATTATACCAGTCTCCACCACTTCTTCTGGAAGCTCATTCCATGCACACACCGCTCTCTGTGTGAAAAAATTACCCCTCAGGTCCTTTTTAAATCTGCCACCTTAAACCTGTGCCCTCTAGTTTTGGATTCCCTCCACCCGATGGAAAAGGCCTTGGCTGTTCACCCTATCCATGTCTCATAATTTTATAAACCTTTATAAGGTCATCCCTCAGCCTCTGGTGCTTCAGGATAGGTAGACTCAGCCTATTCAGCCACTCCCTATAACTCACACCCTCCAGTACCAGTGACGTCCTTGTAAATATTTTCTGCACCCTCTCAAGTTTTACAATATCCTTCCTATAGAAGGGCGACCAGAATTGTAAGCAACATTTTAAAAGTGACCTCATCAATATCCTGTACAGCTGCAACACGATGTCCCAACTCCTATACTCAATGTTCTGAGCAATGAAGGCAAGTGTGCCTTCTTTTTCATTTGTTGCTGATTGATTTCTACTGACCTTTTACTGCAATTCTTGATATGTTTGGTGTTTAGTATATTCCTTTAAAACTGCTAAAGTCTGCAGGGAGTGATGTGGCATGAACTGAAGGACTTCAGTTTGATTGCAAGCTCAGACCACTTGCTATCAGACAGGATGCAGTATTATGTATTCCCTGTGACTATAACATTACAGGGAGAATAAACAGAGGTAACACAGAAAGAAGACAAGCAGCTGAAGGGGAAGAGGAAGGAGAGAAAAGTGAGTATATATGCCTAAAGTGTTCCAGGAGCAATTCTCTGACCTGAAATAAGGGAACTGTCTTGTTAGAGCATGTTAGAGTCTTCTCAGGATGGCAGCCTGAGACTAGTGGAGTTCTACAGGGGTCATAGTTGGGACCTAAACTATTTAAGGTATGCAATACCATCTGGATGAAGAAACTGAGGGCATTGTTGCTACATTTGCAGATGACATAAAGATAGACGGAAGGGCAGGTAACTTTGAGGAAGCAGGGAGGCTTGGACGTGCTGGGCGGGTGGGCAAAGAAGTGGCAGATGGGATGGCGGTGGTCAGACAGCAGCAGCCTAGATAGCAATAGGAAGCAAGATGAAGGGCACAGTTTAAAAAGGACAAGAAGTACAGTACAAACCAGGAATACCACCATTACTAGAAATCCATGTGACTGGGAAAACTCAGTGGCCATGAACAAACTAGAGGATAAGTTAAAGATGCTGAACAACAAGAACTACAAAACTGGAAAGAACTTGAGTTGTACATCAAAGTGTTAGATAGAGGACAATCAGCCCTATCACATTTGTGGACATGCACGGAAAAAATATCCCCGATGCGACTTATAGGCTATGCTAGTGGTATGAGAATGAGAAAAAAATACTGGGGTTCATGACATAAGGGTAGGTTCACTAATGACAAGAAATGTTGTTTTATTTGGATTTGTTGCCGACAAATGCTTGGGTGATCAGATCAAGGTGGAAATGTTTCTTCATCTTCCGAAAAAGGCACACACTGCAGTCGGTACACTCTGGAAAACAATAAAATAAAGTAAATGGCCTAAAAAATACCTGTAGAGTTTAGAAATTCTCAATAAGGCTTGTATTATTAAAATTGGTTGTCTTCAGTTAAAATAAGACCTTGTCATGTTTCACTGGGATCTAAGGGGCAGCTTTCAAACTTCTTCATGATGCATGTAGGTGATTTTGTTTTATGGGGTGAGCAGTAAATTTCACAACATAACGACAAATGGGCTTAAAGCAGAATTAAAAATTGGAAGAACTACAGATGCTGAAGATCTGAAACAAAAACAAAGTGCTGGAGAAAATCTGAAGGTCTGGCAACATCTGTGGAAAGAAAATCTGGGTTAATGTTTTGAATGTAATGACCTTTCATGACGTTCTGACGAACATTCTTTGGACTCTGTCGTATTAACTGTTTTTTTCTCTCTACAGGTGCTGCCATGCAATATTGAAAGTCAGGGCTGTGGGACTTTTAAGTAGATTGGATTGGAAATTAGGTAAAATGGATCAAATAGTGATAGGTAATATATGGTGGAACAAGAACAGAAATAGCTGGAGAAGCACAGCTGATCTGGCAGCACCTGTACAGAGAAAGCATTTAATGCTGGCTTAGCCAGCAATACCCACATGCCATGAATAAATAAAAAAAGTTACTTAGCATCAGAAAACTTAATTGAAAAATGTTAGCCTTATTGCATCACACAAAGATGTAGCAGCTACCACAACTGAAATAGAGGAACTATGATGTGTAATGGGACATCCAAACAAGGTCAGTTTTGAAATATTAGAGTTGAATCCAACAATGCAAAATCCCAAGGTGGAAAGTATTATTCAGAAAAATAAACACTGAAGAAACATTTAAAATGGAGGTGATGGATTAGTGGGTATTATTGCTAGGCTATTCATCTGGAGGGCCATATAATTCTCTGGGGACCGGGGTTAGAATGCTACCATAGTAGATGGTGAAATTTGAATTCAGTGAAAATTTGTAATTAAGAATCTAATGATGGCCATTGTTGAATGTCACAAAAACACATCGTGTCACTAATATCCTTTAGGGAAGGAAACTGCCATCCATTCTCGTGATATGCATGTGACTCCAGATCCACTCAGCTGCCATCTGGCAATAAATGCTGGCCCAGGCAGTGACACACACATCCTGTGAATGAATGTTTAAAAATAACATTCTTGTGGGAAAAGAAGCTAAATATTGCCCTTTGGAAGTGAAAAGGATCAGATGAGTAGCAAAATCCTCAGAGACTGAGATGTTCACTCTTGCTTAATGGCGTTTTTCTTAGCAACAACATTGCAAAAGTGCTAAAGAGGAATTCTGTAGCAATACCTATTGAGTGCTAAATAAATAACAAATCATTTTTTTGATAATGTGTACACAATGAAATGTGGGAATAGAAATGACTGAGGATTCATATTGCAGTTTTAAAACAAATGACAGAGAATGGAGAGATTTCAAAGTTGAAATGGGTGGATAGCAGCAGTCAGCTACCTGGTTGTTTTAAAAAGAAAGCAGCAAGTTCTAAGAAACAGTTGGATATACTAGAAAAATGACGTTTGAAATTTCCATGTGCAAAGAGAAGAATGGGAATATAATCAATTGTCATTTTGTATGTTATGTCTGACTTTTTATTATAAATTAATTGACCTAAGAAGAAAAAGAGTAAATATTATCATCTAATATTGTCTGAAGGAATGCCTGAGATTTAATAGAATGAGGGAACATGTGATGGATATTTTAATTATGTGTTAATTGGGTTTGAATTGGGTGTACATTTCCTCCAGAAGAATGTTGACTTTTATTCTTTAAGTATACTCAAGGCTGAGGGAAAGAGAATTTTAATCAGTAAGGAATCAAAGGTCATGGAGGAGGGTGCAGGAAAGTGAAGCTTGGGAATAATTGAATCGAATGGCAGAGCAAACTGGATGTGCTTAATTGTCTACTTCTCCTCCTGTATTCTATAGATTTATAAGGGGAAACAAGAGGACTAAAACTGTACACAGTATTCTGTGGCCGTGTATAGTTTTAGCATGATCTCCATTTTTCGACTCCATTCCTTTGAAATAAATATCAACATTCCATTTGTTTTCCCTATAACCTGCTCACCTTGGTATGCCTGTTTTTAGTGATTTGTGCACAAGGACTCCCAAATCTGAGCCTTGTCATGCAGTGTAGCACAGAGGCTCAATGGTTAGCACTGCTGTCGCACAGCACCAGGGACTCAGGTTTGATTCCAGCCTTGGGTGACTGTGTGGAGTTTACATGTTTATCTGCATGGGTATGCATCAGGTGATCCAGTTTCTCCCACAGTTCAAATGTGTGCAGGTTAGGTGGATTCGCTGTGCTAAATTGTCCATGGTGTCTGGGATGTGCAGGCTCGGTGGATTAGCCATAGGAAATGTAGGGTTACAGAGGTAGAGTGGGGGAGCTGGGTCTGGGTGAAATGTTCTTCTGAGGGTTGATTCAGACCTAATGAGCCAAATGGCCTCTTTCCGCCATGTAGGGATTCTGTGAAATCTTTCTGTGCTGTAGCTTTCCATTTTAATGATTTCCAGTTCTTAATTCTTTTTGCCAGGGTGCGTAACACCATATTTGCTCACATTCTGTTCCATCTGCCACATTTTTGTCACTATTTTGAACTAATGTGATCCTTACCACGTGCCTTCTCACCTATTTTATGTCGTTGCTGTTTCCTCCTTTCCCATTTCCCTACCACTGAACCTGCTTAAAACCTGCTCAATTTTCTGAAGAAAATTTATTGACATGAAATGTTAACTTTGTTACTGTCACCACAGCTGCTGCCAGATCTGCTGAGTATTTCCACCATTTTCTGCTTTTATTTCAGAAATCAATGGCTTAAGAATTGTCTTTAACAAGCACAAACATAGGTTCAAATTGTAGTTGTTACAGCTTAATTTTTAAAAAAAATTCTTTTAGGGTCATTAGAGCACAGAAACAGACCCTTCTGGTTCAACAAGTCCATAATCCAAAACTAAGCTAATCCTACATAGAATCCCTACAGTGTGGAAACAGGCCCTTTGGCTCAACAAGTCCACACTGACTCTCAGTGGATCCCACTCAGACCCAGCCTCCTATAACCCACCTAATCTACACGTCCCTGAACACCACACGCAGTTTAGCATGGCCAGTCGACCTAGCCTGCACTTCTTTGGACTGTGGGAGAAAACCAGAGCACCCAGAGGAAAACCACACAGACACGGGGAGAATATGCAAACTCCACACAGACAGTCGCCTAAGGGTGGAATCAAACCCAGGTTCCTGGTACTGTGAGGTAGCAGTGCTAACCACTGAGCCACCTCATGCTACATGTTTGCTCCTAGGCCATATCTTCCCAAACCTTGCCGATTCATGTACATATCCAAATGTCTTTTAAACATTGTAATTGTACCCACATCCACCACTTCCTCTGGAAGTTAATTCCACCCACGGCCTAAACCTCTGTGTAAAATAAAAATGCCCCTCATGTCTTTTTTAAATCTTTCTCCGCTCACCCTAAGAATGTGCCCTCTAGTCTTGAAATCCCACGTCCAAGGGAAAAGACAACTATCATTAACTATCTATACCCCAAATTATTTTATAAACTTCTATGAGGTTGCTTAAATAAAGTTTCAGGGATGCAAGATGGCAGCGGCAAGCAAGAAGTTGGTTTGAAGTGTGTCTACCTCAAAGCCAGGAGCATCCGGAACAGGGTGGGTGAACTTGCAGCATGGGTTGGTACCTGGGACTTCAATGTTGTGGCCATTTCGGAGACATGGATAGAGCAGGGACAGGAATGGTTGTTGCACGTTCCGGTATTTAGATGTTTCAGTAAGAACAGAGAAGATGGTAAAAGAGGGGGAGGTGTGGCATTGTTGGTCAGGGACAGTATTACAGTTGCAGAAAGGATGTTTGGGAACTCGTCAACTGAGGTAGTATGGGCTGAGGTTAGAAACAGAAAAGGAGAGGTCACCCTGTCGGGAGTTTTCTATAGGCCTCCGAATAGTTCCAGAGTTGTAGAGGAAAGGATAGCAAAGATGATTCTCGATAGGAGTGAGAGAGACAGGGTAGTTGTCATGGGGGACTTCAACTTTCCAAATATTGACTGGGAACACTATAGTTCGAGTACTATAGATGGGTCAGTTTTTGTTCCAGTGTGTGCAGGAGGGCTTCCTGACACAGTATGTAGACAGGCCAACAAGGGGCGAAGCCACATTAGATTTGGTACTGGGTAATGAGCCCGGCCAGGTGTTAGATTTGGAAGTAGGTGAGCACTTTGGTGATAGCAATCACAATTCTGTTATGTTTACTTTAGTGATGGAAAGGGATAGGTGTATACCACTAGGCAAGAGTTATAGCTGGGGGAAAGGCAATTACGATGAGATTAGGCAAGATTTAGGGAGCATAGGATGGGGAAGGAAACTGCAGGGGATGGGCACATTAGAAATGTGGAGCTTTTTTAAGGAAAAGCTCCAGTGTGTCCTAGATAAGTATGTACCTGTCAGGCAGGGAGGAAGCTGTAGAGTGCCGGAGCCATGGTTTATGAAGGAAGTGGAATCTCTGGTGGAGAGGAAGAAGAAGGCTTATGTTAGGATGAGATGTGAAGGCTCAGTTAGGGTGCTTGAGGGCTACAAGGTAGCCAGAAAAGACCTAAAGAGAGAGCTCAGAAGAGCAAGGAGGAGACATGAGAAGTTGTTGGCAGATAGGATCAGGATAAACGCTAAGGCTTTGTATAGGTATTTAAGGAATAAAAGAATGACGAGAGTAAGATTAGGGCCAATCAAGGATAGTAGTGGGAAGTTGTATGTGGAGTCAGAGGAGATGGGGAAGCACTAAATGAAAATTTTTCGACAGTATTCACTCTAGAAAATGACCATGTTGTTGAGGAGAATACTGAGATACAGGCTACTAGGCTAGGTGGGATTGAGGTTCACAAGGAAGAGGTATTAGAAATCCTACAGAGTGCGAAAATAGATAAGTCCCCTGGGCCAGATGGGATTTATCCTAGGATCCTCTGGGAAGCCAGGGAGGAGATTGCCGAGCCTTTGGCATTGATCTTTAATTCGTCATTGTCTACAGAAGTAGTGCCAGAAGACTGGAGGATAGCAAATGCGGTTCCCCTGTTCAAGAAGGGGAGTAGAGACATCCCTGGTAATTATAGACCAGTGAGCCTTACCTCAGTTGTTGGTAAAGTGTTGGAAAAGGTTATAAGAGATAGGATTTATAATCATCTAGAAAAGAATAAGTTGATTAGGGCTAGTCAGCACGGTTTTGTGAAGGGTAGGTCATGCCTCACAAACCTTATTGAGTTCTTTGAGAAGGTGACCAAACAGGTAGATGAGAGTAAACCGGTTGATGTGGTGTATATGGATTTCAGCAAGGCGTTTGATAAGGTTTCCCACAATAGGCTATTGTACAAAATGTGGAGGAATAGGATTGTGGGAGATATAGCAGTTTGGATCAGAAATTGGCTTGCAGAAAGAAGACAGAGGGTGGTGGTTGATGGGAAATGTTCATCCTGGAGTCCAGTTACTAGTGTGTACCGCAAGGGTTGGTGTTGGGTCCCCTGCTGTTCGTCATTTTTATAAACGACTTGGATGAGGGCGTAGAAGGATGAGTTAGTAAATTTGCAGACGACACTAAGGTAGGGGGAGTTGTGGATAGTGACAATGGATGTTGTAGGTTACAGAGAGACATAGATAAGCTGCAGAGCTGGGCTGAGAGGTGGAAAATGGACTTTAATGCGGACAAGTGTGAGGTGATGCACTTTAGTAGGAGTAACTGGAATGCAAAGTACTGGGCTAGTGGTAAGATTCTTGGTAGTGTAGATGAGCAGAGAGATCTCGGTGTCCATGTACACAGATCCTTGAAGGTTGCCACCCAGGTCGACAGGGCTGTTGAGAAGGCATACAGTGTTTTAGCTTTTATTAATAGAGGTATCGAGTTCCGGAACCAAGAGGTTATGCTGCAGCTGTACAAAATTCTGGTGCGGCCGCACTTGGAGTATTGCGTACAGTTCTGGTCATCGTATTATAAGAAGGATGTGGAAGCTTTGGAAAGGATGCAGAGGAGATTTACTAGGATGTTGCCTGGTATGGAGGAAAGGTCTTACGAGGAAAGGCTGAGGGACTTGAGGCTGTTTTTGTTCGAGAGGAGCAGGTTGAGAGGTGACTTAATTGAGACATATAAGATAATGAGATGGTTAGATAGGATGGATAGGGAGAGCCTTTTTCCTAGGATGGTGACGGCGAGCAGGAGGGGGCATAGCTTTAAATTGAGGGGTGGAAGATATAGGACTGATGTCAGAGGTAATTTCTTTACTCAGAGAGTAGTAAGGGAATGGAACACTTTGCCTGCGACGGTAGTAGATTCGCCAACTTTAAGTACATTTAAGTCGTCATTGGACAAGCATATGGACGTACATGGAATAGTGTAGGTTAGATAGTCTTCAGATTGGTATGACAGGATGGCAGAACATCGAGGGCCAAAGGGCCTGTACTGTGCTGTAATGTTCTATGTTCTCAACCTCCTACACTTCAGTGAAAAAAGCCCAGCATATCCAGCCTTTCTTTGTAACTCAAACCTTCCATACCCGGCAACATCAAAGAATAATACAAGACAGGGACAAGCCTTTCGGCCCTCCAAGCCTGAGCTGTCACATTTGCCCTTCCATACTCAAACTGTTTTCATTTACAGGATCTGTATCCCTCTACTCCCTTCCTATTCATGTATTCATCCAGGTGCTTCTTGAATGTTGCTGTTGTGTCTGCATCCATCACCTCCTCTGGCAATGCGTTCACCCTTTGTGTGAAAAATTTGCCTCACACATCTGTTTTAAACATTCTACCCTACCCCCGCCCCACCCCACCCCACCTCTTGAACCTGTGTCCCCTGGTAATTGACCTCTCCACCCTGGGAAAAAGCCTCATAATTTCCACTCTATACATGCCATTCACAATCTTATAAACCTCAATCAGGCTGCCCTTCAACCTCCTGCCTTCCAGTGAAAACAAACCCAGCCTATCCAACCTTTCTTCATGTTAAAATCCCCCATACCAGGAACATCCTGGTAAACTATTGTGTACCCCCTCCAAAGCATTCACATCCTTCTGGTGGAGGATGGTGACCAGACGTACATGCAATATCCCAAGTGTGGCCTAACTTATGTCCTATAAAGTTTCAACATAACTTGTCTATCCATATACTCAATGCCCCATTCAATGAAGGCACATATGGCATTGACCTTTTTCACAACCTTATCTATCTGCGCTGCCACCTTCAGTGAACTGTGAACTTTCACACCCAGATCCCTCTGCATATCAGTATTCCTAAGGGTTCTGCCATTCACTGTATAATTTCCACCTGAACCTGGCCTTCCAAAATGCATCACGTCATGTTTGTCCAGATTGCACTCCATCTGCCATTTTTCTGCCCATGCCTCTAATCGATCTATACCTTGCTGTATCCTCTGACTGTCCTCCTCACTGTTCGCAACTCTACCAATCTTTGTATCCTCCACAAACCTATTAACTAGACCATCCACATTTTCCTCCAGATCGTTTATGTAGACCATGAACAACAGAGGTCCCTGCACTGATTCCTGCGGAACACCACTAGTCACAATCCTCCATTCCGAAAAGCATCCTTTCACCGCTATCCTCTGTCTGCTATGACGAAGCCAGTTCTGTATCCATTTTGCCAGCTCACTCCTGATACCATGTGACTTCAACTTTTGTACCAATTTGCCATGAGGACCTTGTCAAAGGCTTCACTGAAGTCCATGTAGACAACATCTACCACTGTTCCCTCATCAATCATCCTTGTCACTTCTTCAAAAAACTTGATTAAGTTAGTAAGGCATGACCTCCCCTGCACAAAACAATGCTGTCTTTTGCTAATAAGTCCATTTGCTTTTAAATATGTATAGATTTCGTCCCTGAGAATCTTCTCTAATAATTTCGCAGCATCATGCTGAGGCTCACTGGCATGTAATTTCCTGGATTATCTCTGCTATCCTTCTTAAACAATGGGACAATATTGGCTATTCTCTGATGCTTTGGGACCTCATCTGTGGCCAAAGAGTAAACAAAGATATCTGTCAATCCTCTAGTAATTTGTTCTCTTTCTTTTGCAATATTCTGGGATAGCTCCCATGAGGATCCAGGGACTTACCTACCTTAATACCTTTTAATAGCAAGTAGGCTTAGAAATTCAACATTCCCTCCCCTGAGATCATCCTCCATCAATTCCTTCTCTTTGTGGAATCCTGACACATTTGTTTCGGATCTCACCTACCTCTTCTAGCTCCACACTTCGATTCCCTCCTTTGTCCTTGAGTGGGCCTACCCTTTCCCTGGCTACCCTTTTGCTTTTTACATATGTATAAAAAACCTTGGGATTCTCCTTAATTCTGTTAATGATGTTTTATGACCCTTTTTAACCGTGTAATTCCTTGTTTCAGCTGTTTCATACTTTCCTATTATACTTCAAGGGCTTGATCAGTTTTCATCCTCCTAGATCTGACATATGCTCCGTTTTTCTTTTTGACCAAGGTCATATCAACCCTGGTCATCCAAGATGCGCATAACTTGCCATATCTATTCTTCATTCTTACTGGAACATGTCACTCCTGAACTCTTACCAACTGCCATTTGAAATACTCCCACATGTCTGATGTGGATTTCCTTTCAAACAGCTGCCTCCGATCAAAATTCTCCAGTTCCTGTTGAATATTGTTGTAGTTTACTTTCTCACAATTTAACACCTTCATACGAGGACTCCTGTTATCCCCATCCGTGAGTATCTTAAAACATGCGGTATTATGGTCAAAACTTGCAAAATGCTCCCCCACTGAAACTTCACTCATCTAGCTGGGCTCATTTCTAAAAACTAAGTCCAGTATAACCCCTTAACAGGAACAAAAACAGAAGTTGCTGGGAAAGCTCAGCAGGTCTGGCGGCACCTGTGAAGAAAATGTCAGAGTTAACATTTCGGGTCCGGTAACCCTTCCTCAGAACCATATAACCAGTATAATCCCATTTCCTGGTTGGACTGTTTATATACTGTGTTAGGAAACCCTCCTGAATGGTCCTTACAAACTTTTCCCCATCTAAGCCCCTAGCATGATGTGAATCCCAGTTAATATAGGAGAAGTTAAAGTCACCTGCCACAACAACCCTGTTGCTTTTATATCTTTCCAAAATCAGTCTACATATTTTCTCCCCTATCTTCCACTGGTTAATGGGAGGCCTGCAGTAAACATCCTGGTAAATATCTTCTGAACCCTTTCCAGCTTAATAACATCCTTCCTTTAACTGGGTGAACCCAGAAGAGGCCTCATCAATGTCCTGTACAACCTCAACATGACTTCCCAACTCCTATACTCATCTCGATCAAAGAGTCAACAATCTGCAACACATGGAATCTAAGGTTGGAATCTAATGTAGGTAACAAGGTCTCACTCCAGACAAGCAGTGAGAGACACCTATTTCAACTAATTTTTTGGGAAAACCTGCTGGATTAAGTGCCAAACAAGTACTTTACTAAGAGGGGTGGACCCTCCCAGAAATCAAACTGTCTGGAGGTAAACATCCTACTTGCAAAAAGGTGCCAGCTTGTCACAGGCCAGCAGTCTTCATTTTCCACTGGGGAGATGGTGAGTGAGCAGTAAGGCTCAGGATTTCTAAGGAACCCAGGTCACACATAAGTATTGGAAGATGGGGATTGTAGCGCCAAGCATTTGGTCAACAAAGCCAAAGGGATGGCTGTTAATGTGTCAACCTGCTTTCCAATGTTTTATCCTTTAATCAGATATTGTTTTGATTTATTGTTGTCATATGTATCTAGGTACGGCAAAAGGTTTTGTGTGCAGTACAGGCAGATCATACCGTGCAAAGTGCATAAGGGTAATAGAACAGAACAATGAATACAGTGTTATGGCTGCACAAAGAGCGAGGTCAATATTAAATTTGAAATTTGAGAGGTCAATTCAGAAGTCTAATAACAGTGGGGAAGTAAGTGCTTTTGAATCTGTTGGAATGTGTGTCTAAGCTTTTGTATCTTTGCCCAACAGAAGAGGTTGGAAGAGATTATAACAAGGGTGGGAGGAGATTTTGATTATACTGGCTGCCTTTCAGAGGAAACAGAAAGTATAGATGGAATCAATGGATGGAAGGCTGGCTTGTGTGATGGACTGGGTTATGTTCACAATTCTCTGTATTTTCTTACTGTTCTGGGCACAGCAGTTGCCACACCAAGCTGTGATGCATCCAGATATAATGTTTTCTACAGTGTATATATGAAAGTTGGTGAGATACCTTATGGAGACACTGCATTTCTTTAGCCTCCTGAGAACATAGAGGTGTTGTTGTGATTTCTTGACCATCGCATCAACTTGGGTTGACCAGAACAGATTATCGGTGATCATCAGTCCAAGAAACTTCATGCTGTTGACCATCTCCACCTCAGCTCCATTGATGTAGACAGGGGCATGTCCTCCACCTTGCTTCCTGATGTCAATGACCAGATCTTTGTCTTGCTGACACTGAGAGAGAAATTGTTATCTTTACACCACACCACAAAACATTTTTTCTCTTACCTGTATTCTGTTTCATCATTGTTTGAGATCAGGTCTACAATGGTGGTGTCATCAGCGAACTTGTAGATGGAGTTAGGACAAGATTTGACCACACAGTCATGAGCATACAAGGAATATAGTAAAGAGCTGAGTACGCAGCCTTGCGGGATGCCTGTGCTGAGGATTGTAGCGGAGGAGGTGCTGTTGCCTATTCTCACTGATTGTGGTCTGTGGGTCAGGAATCAAGGATCCATTTGCACACAGTGGAACAGAGACCTAGGTCTTTGGATGAGTACACCAACATTAGCTATTCAGGATTCCCACATGGAAATACAAATACCAGCAGCAGTAGGATGAGACCCTTAACTGAGCATTAATTTTTCACTTACAGCCTTCAGTTCACAGCAGATTGGGCCATGGATTTAAATGGCCTTAGAAGGGAAGACAGCAGACTCCCCAGACAATACTATCCGGCCCATTTAAATGCAGGCCAGTAGCCATGAGGGAAGGCAATACATTCTACACAGAAATTAAAACAACATGTATGTGAAATTTGAGGAGATGTATAGTGGGATAAAGAACAAACAGCGAAGAAGAGAAATGTAATAAAGCATTTGAGATATGGCATTGAGTTGTAAGATATAGACAATTTAAATGGAAACTATGCCAGAGGCATATAAAGAAAGAACAGATCTCAAAGGCAAATAAATAAAAACAATCCCAAAAATAAATCAAGTTGAAAGATGCAGAGGAAATTCACATGAAGAAATGCACACTATATTGTTTAATAGCTGCATCATAGAAAACCAGAATATAAATAAATATATGAAAATAATATGTCTATCTCTGTGTAGAATTAATGACAATAACAGTCTCTAACCGTCAGTGAATATGTACAAGTTTGGATTCACTGACATTGACAAGATTCACTGATGTGCTTCCATAGATTTGAAGGACCTATGGCTGAGATTATTGTCTTCAGTGCAATAACAATGTCTTCTCTATACATATCACAGGCATACAACAGAACAGAATCCTTATAGTGTGGAATCAGGCCATTTGACCCAATAAATCCACACTGACTCTCTGAACAGCATCCTATCCAGACCCAACCCTTACCCGATTCCCATAACCCTGCAGTTCCCATGGCTAATCCACCTAATTTACACATCTCTGGACGCTATAGACAATTTAGCATGGCCAATAGATCTAACCTGCACATCTTTGGAAATCAGAGCACGTGGAAGGAACCCACACAGAGACAGGGAGAAAGAGCAAACTCCATGCAGACAGTTGCCCATGGCTGGAATTGAACCTCAGTCCAAAAGAACAAAGAACAAGGAAACCTACAGCACAGGAACATGCCCTTCGGCCCTCCAAGCCTGCGCCAATCAAGATCCTCTGTCTAACCTGTCATCTATTTTCTAACGGTCTGTGTCCATTTGCTCCCTGCCCATCCATATACCTGTCCAAATATATCTTAAAAGACGCTAACGTCTCTGCGTCTACCACCTCCGCTGGCAACGCGTTCCAGGCGCCCACCGCCTTCTGTGTAAAGAACTTCCCACGCATATCTCCCTTAAACTTTCCTCCTCTCACTTTGAACTCATGACCCCTAGAGTGGAAAAAGCTTTTTGCTATCCACCCTGTCTATACCCCTCATGATTTTGTAGACCTCAATCAGGTCCCCCCTCAATCTCCATCTTTCTAATGAAAACAATCCTAATCTATTCAACCTCTCTTCACAGTTAGCACCCTCCATACCAGGCAACATCCTGGTGAACCCTCCTCTGCACCCTCTCCAAAGGTCCAGGGCACTGTAAGGCTGCAGTGCTAGCCACTGAGCCAGCGTGCCACCCATTGTTTTGCAATCTTTCTCCAGCAGGATTTCTGCTATTGAAGCACTAGCTTGAAGAATTTTATTTAACATTTACTCATCATCTCTGATTACCTTCATGAAACATTGCTGTCAATGTGGTTTAGGTTAAACACACATGTTGTTAGAGTTCCAAAATTTTAACCCAACAACAGTGAAAGAACAGCAATATAGTTGCAAATCAGGATGGTGTGTGGCTTGGAGGGAAACTTGCAAGTGATCATATTCCTAAGTCTCTGCTTCCTTGTCTTTCTAAATGGCAGAGATGATTGAGCTTGAAAGATGTGCTGAAGGAGCCTTTGGTGAATTTTTGCAGTGTGTCATGCAGATGGCACACATTGCAAAGCAATGGTTCACTATACTTCAATGATGGAGGAAGTCAATGCTGAAGGTGTTACATGGGGTGTCAAAAAAGTGGCTACTTTGTCCTGGATAGTGTCAAAGTTGTTTGAGTGTTATTGGAACTCTACTCAGTCTGACCTCAAAGAGTCAAGAGCTGAATTAATCACTACTGAAGCATCTGACCTGTTTTTGTAGCCACAGTATTTATAATGTAGTGTTCAGCAATGATTATTCATTGAATGTTGAGGGCCGATGGTTAGATTTTTTTTTAAAATTGTGTAATCATTAACAAGAACCTTCACGTCTGACCCTACAATGGAAGGAATGTTATTGATGAAGTAACAGAAGATGGTTGAGCCTATGTCAATACCCAGAGGAAGTCTGGCAGTGATGCCCTGGAACTGAAATGGTAACCCCTGGTAGCCACAACCAGCTTTCTTGGTGCTAGGTATGATCAACCTATGGAGAATTTAATCCCTGATTTCCACTAATTTATTTTTTCTTAGGGATTTTTGCTGCCATTCTAAATCAAATGCTGCCTTGATGTCAAGGACAGTGATTTTCAACCCACCTCTTCAGTTCAGGTCTTTTATGCATATTTGATCAAGAACGGCATTAAGGTCAGGAATTGACCATGCTGGAATACAGCTGAGCGTCAGTGAGCAGGTTATTGTTGTGAATGCGCTACTTGACAACATCTTCCGTCACTTTATTGAAACCGAGAGAGGGGATGGTAAGTGGCTGGGTTGAAATTAACCTACTTTTCATGTACAATATATATTCCTTTATCCAATTTTTCCTTATTACGGAGACTTTTGTCACTAGGGATTGGTTTTATAACTTTTCTCTGTCTTGTCTTCAATGTTTAAATCCCTTCTCTTTTGACACTGTCCAGAGTGGACCTAATAATTAAGACATGACTTCAACAGCACCAAATATCTGCCTTGATTCCTTATGGATTGCTTTCAATTACTTTGTTAGTTTATTTCAACATTCTACTGGTCTGCCAAAAAATCTGGGATTTTAACTTTGTCAGACTAAGTCCAATAGTGTATAAAGTTTGGATTAAGGAAATCCTAGCCTGTGAAGTTGGGAAAGCCCACTGTATCTTCCAGCAATCAGGCAGTTGATTGCAGGGGGCTTTCTATGACCTGGAACCATGATGTGAAGACCTACCAGTGAATTGGAGGCAAATGTCAATGCAAAGGCAATGGCTGCTGCGAAAATACACAATGTAAACCAACACCTGAACTCTGAGGATGGAGCATCCCTGGATACTGCCAAGAAAGATAAGTATTTATTGGAGGGTTATGAGATTGGGAGTCAATGGGACAGGGGCATGGAAAGCAAGGACTGGGATTTGGAGGGAATGGTTGCTATTGACCAAGCCCAGCCCTAGGTCTATTCCTTTGATCATGCAGAGATTGTCGCAAATTGAAACTGCGTGCAAAACAGACAGTCTGGCCACTTTGGCTAACCAGTCGGAAAGGCTGATTATTTCTTGTCCTGCCTAGCACTAAGATGTTTGCAGAAGCAGGGTGATGAGGACTTTGAGTGGTCATTTATTTATCATCTAAATGATTTTCTTTGGCACCAGGGCAGGAAGGTTGAGCTTGGGCCTTTCTGCCTAAAACATAATTAAGGTAAGGGCTGGAGGGTGGTGATTCTAGTTGGCCACTATCCCACCAAATTAGGTTCACATCTTGCCTGTAGGACCAGAAGATTCTGCATTCTGAGTTGGGCTCAGAATGTATATATTTGGGATTTGGTTCCCTAAAACTGACTTAGCTTATCTTTTGTTTTATGATTTTCATGGTTATAGCCCAATTGTGTGAGACTAGTAACATTATGGACGAACTTCACCACGATATCAGGACACCTGTACCAAAGTACAGAGTTCGCTCACTGAAATTTGCAAGGCACCTCTTTTACTTAATTTCAACAGGTTCCCTGTACATTGAATTATATGCAAAGAACCAAGTTCTCATGTCAACTGGGTGTTCTTGTAAAAATAGGAGAGCATAAATGCCTGTCATTGTCATTAAACTGAGTTTTATGATTGCTGCACTATGCCAATGAAATATGCTGACTGCAACAGGTTATTCGTTTCTATAATTTGCAGCATATAAAGGAGATGCTCATTTATAGTAGTGATTCCTTGAGGGCCCTGTACCAGAAGGCTGAACAAAAGACTATGCCTCTCTTCAAAGCTGAAGCATATTCCAGCAACGGTCATTAAAGACCAAACTGTGATTACCAGATGTCTGTTTCTAATATGTGAGTGGCACAGAAGCGCTTTACAACGCTTCATGGGATCAGACTGGAATGCAAATTTTGGTTCATAATGCAAGATGACAGTCATAAAATGCTTACTTGTCAAGTTCAAAAATGCAAGCGGTACAGTGGAATGCAGAGTAACTTTGTACAGACATGTTGAATTATTATACTCCTGTTGAAATTTATTATAATTGTAAATAGGTCCTACCTTGAACATTTATTGAAATAAAATCCTTGCCCAACTATTACTTCCTGGTTTATTTAACTTAAATAACAGCTGCATAACCTGGTTTTTGATTCCTGATAACAATAGCATGGTGCGTCATTGAGAGATGGTTGCTTCGTGCTCTCACTTTCCAAATGCTTTTATTGATAAATGACAATTGAGTGTTTATATTTTAATATAGAACACTGTGCTCAAGGCGGAGGTGCGGCACAGGCAGATGCAGCATAAGATGACGTTACTGTTCAAAGTCTGTTCAAAAGTACCTCAATATTAGTCATAAAATATACAACTGGTGATTCTAGCTACACAGTTTTAAATCAATAGGTATCCTCTTTACATTCTTTACCAAGTTAAGATGATTAAATAGGAAACATGTAACTCACAACTAATTCATAAATGCAACAAAAACATCTTTGACAAGATTCTGGTTTTAAAAGATTATTACATAAGACAAAAAGATGCACAGTAAGTGATCTGAGATCATGTAGTTCAAAATAAAAACAAAGTTCTATTAATTATTTCTTGCCTGGTGTTCAACTATTGTTACTTTATTAGGCTTTAGACTGTAAACATCTTTCATAAAGTAATTGGACAATCATTTTAATCATTTATACATTTATAAGACACTGTAGTTGATCAGAATTTAGTTAAGAGTTTCTTTTAATATACTCATGGGATGTGGGCATCGCTGGCTATCCAGCACTTATTGCTGTCCCTAGCTGCCATTCAGAAGGTGGTAATGAACTGTTTCCTTGAACTGTTGAAGTCTGTGAAAACCCACCATGCTCTTAAGGAGGGAATTCCCCCACTATTTTGACACAATGACCCTGAAGGAAAGCAATATATTTCCAAGTCAGCAGGGGACTGGATTCGAGGGAAATTTGTAGATGTATATTCTCATGTATATTCTGCCCTACTTCGTCTAGATGGTAAGGCCCGTGGGTTTGGAAGGTGCTGTCTAAGGAGCTTTGCTGAATATCTGCAATGTATCTTGTAGATGGTTCAAATTGCTGCTACTGTTTTTTGTCTTTATTCATTCACAGGCTGAGGGCATCGTTGGCTAGGCAGCATTTATTGCCCATCAGTAATTGCCCAGAGGGCAGTTAAGATTTAACCACATTGCTGTGGGTCTGGAGTCACATGTGGGCCAGACCAGGTAAGGATGGCAGTTTCCTTCCCTAAAGGACATCAGTGAACCAGATGGGTTTTTTCCACGACAATCAACAATGGATTCACGATCATCAATAGATTCTTAATTCGTGATATTTATTGAATTCAAATTCCACCACCTGCCATGGTGGGATTCAAACCCGGGTCCCCAGAATGTTATTTGGGTCTGTGGATTATTAGTCCAGCGATAATACCACTAGGCCATCGCCTCCCCTGGGTAAGCACTGAGGAAGGATCACTGGACACAAAACATTAACGCTGATTTTTTGTTCGCAGATGCTGCCAGACCTCCTAAGCTTTTCCAGCAACTTCTGCTTTTATTCCTGATTTACAGCATCTGTAGTTTTTTCTGGATATTGACATTTTGAAGAATTAAGTACAATTCAAAAACACTGCAGGAGGGGAGGCAGAGGGGTCTAGAGCACTGAGAATAAAGGGGAAGATAAAGGCTAAATCAAACAGATATTAACAAAAGGAATCAAATTAGATGGAGCGAAGAAGCAACAATTGCCAGGAGTCATTGGTATGAATAATTTGTGTGCCCTATCACATTTGCTGTGAGGTCTGACGCAGTAACTTCATATAGACTGGCAAAACAAATTTGCAAAAATAGCATAGAGGATGAGTTCATGGAATGAATCCAAAGTCATTTTCTACACCAATTTTTCGTAATCAACCAGGAACAGGATCCTTTAAATTAAACAGTTTGCTACAAACAGTACTGGTGTAATGGCAGTCTAGTAAAGTGGCTTCTGGGCAAGAGTTATCATAACATAGCAGAATTTTATAATGAATTTGTAGGTTGTTTAGTTACATCTTTAATTCACATTATAAATTTGAATAAAATCAAACTATAGATACAAAGAACAAGATGACAAAGGTTAATTAATTATAAGACAGACATTTAAACATTTAATTTATAATTCATAACAACTGAATTTCTGAATCTCACTGCAAAAGAAAAGCAACTATGGCTAGCAAGAGATGTTAATTATGGTATTAGATTAAAATACTTGTAATACTATGATAGGTGGTTGTAAACGTGAGGATTGGGAGGAATGAGATTTTAGGAAAGGGTGGTG
The DNA here is from genome assembly GCF_030684315.1 of Stegostoma tigrinum. Lineage (NCBI taxonomy): Eukaryota > Metazoa > Chordata > Chondrichthyes > Orectolobiformes > Stegostomatidae > Stegostoma > Stegostoma tigrinum. The sequence goes on from NC_081370.1 coordinate 9,703,416, forward strand.
AAGAAATTGATAAAACAAAAAAAAAACAAAGTGAGACCTAAAAAGCAAGAAACAAAAAAAAATTCGATAGACATGTAAAAAGGTAGAAATTAGCAAAACATTCATTCATTCATTCTGGAAACACTAGGGTATAATGAGATTGAGGAATTTAAAAACAATTAGTACTATTAAAGACATAGAACTGGAGAAGATAATACAACTAAAAATTAACAAATATTTTGAACCTGATAGCCAAAGGTTAGGATTTTGTGATTCTAAAGGAGGTGGTCACAAAGTTTATGGATACATTGGATTTGATCGTACAGAATTCTCTAGATTCTGGGCTAACCCTATGGATTAGAAGCAAATATAAAGCTGCTACTCAAGAAAGAGACAAAAAGAAAGCCAGAAACTCTAGGCTTGTTAGCCTGATACCAACATTGAGAAAATGCCGGAAATTATTAACAGGGATGTGATAACAGAAGTACATGTGAATAATGTGAGCGACCAGAGTCGACACAGATTTATGATAGGGAATTCTCCATTAATGCACCTGTTAGACATTTTTAAGGTTGTAGCCATTAGTAAAGGAAAATAAAAGGAAATTTTGGATTTTCAAAAATGATTGCATAAGATGCCACACAAGGGGTTATTATGCAAAATTACAGTTCATGGATTTGGGCGAAATATATTAGCAGAGATTGAATATTGGTCCTGATATCGCTACCAATGACTCAGATGAGGGATTAGGTGTAGCGTCACCAAGTTTGTTGGGAATGCAAAATTATGATGTAAAAAAATCTGTGAACAGAATGTGAAAGGATACACATTGACAGGGCATAAACATAGAAATAGAATTGGAAAAGTCAGAAGTTTGGCTTTGATAGGAAAATGTAGAAAAGCAGAATATATCTTAAATGGTGAGAAGCTGGGAAAATGATGGTAGTCAGAGACATCAATGTGCAATCAATGTGCATTAACCAATCCTGCATCTTTATTTTGTAATGCACTAAATGAATAATTTTGTGTTAATTGATGAAAATCTTTGGATTTTTAAAAGAAGTTCTAAGTGCAATATTGAGAAGGTACATAATTAGTCATTTAAAAGGTAGCAATGGCTAAGTGATATTATTGCTAGAACTATTAATTCAGAGACCAAGGTAATGTTGTGGGGAACACAAACAGAAGTTGCTAGAAAATCTCAGCAGATCGGGCAGCATCTGTGATGAAAAAAATCAGAGTTAACTTACTCAGAACTCAAACCCAGGTTTATATCCTATCATGGCAAATGGTGAAATTTGTATTCCACAATAAGAAGGAAAAATTAAGATTCTAAAGATGGCTGTGCAATCGTTGCCATTCTTTCTTTCGGAAAAGTGCCATCTGATTCGCCAAGGTCTCACGGAGAGGCAGATGGAAGGAAAATACCATTCTGACCTGCTCTGTCCTACATATGACTTCAGACCTGCAGCAATGTGGTTGACTCCTAACTGCCTAGCAAACCACTCATTTGTGAAAATAGTGAGAAAAGAAAACAAGAATGAAACAATATAAACCACCTGGCTTCAAAGAATAAGCAGCAAAAATGGCCTATCTGGCAAAAATCGTCCCCAGCAACTCCACAAAGCCCTCTTTACTAATATTAGTACTAAAATTGGGAAAACTGCCTCACAGGGTAGTCAAGCAACAGCCTGACAAGCAAGCAGCAATAGGCTAACTCATCAATTTATATAATACAGACAATATCCTGGACACCACTTTCACCATTCCTATCAGAATAGCAGGACAGGATCAGCAGAGGTAGTGGCTCAGTGGTACATAGTTGGGAGAGGGTTGTCCTGGGAATACCCATCCAAACACCATGAAATCTCGTTATTGCTTTTTGCCGATTACCACACACTGTCCTCTCTTGGCTGATGAATCGGTGCTGCTCCATGTTAAATAATATTTGGAGGAAGCAGTGAGGGTGGCAAGGGCACAGAATGTACACTGGGTGAGGGATTTCAATATACATCATCAAGAGTGGCTCGGCAGCAGCACTACTGATTAGAGTCATAGAGATGTACAGCATGGAAGTAGACCCTTCAGTCCAACTTGTCCATGCCAACCAGATATCCTAAATTAGTCTAGTCCTATTTGCTAGCATTTGGCCCATATTCCTCAAAAACTTCCTATTCATGTGCCCATCCAGATGCCTTTTAAATGTTGAATGTACCAGCCTCCATCACTTCCTCTAGCAGCTCATTCTATACATGCACTGCCCTCTATGTGAAGAAATTGCCCCTTAGATCCTTTTAAAACTTTCCCCTTTCAGCTTAAGCCTACGCTATCTAGTTTTGGACTCTCTTATCCTGGGGAAAAGACCCTAACTGTTCACCTTATCCATGTCTCTCATGATTATATAAACCTCCATAAGGTCAGCCCTCAGCCTCTGATGTTCCAGGGGAAATAGCCCAGCCTCTCCCTATAATTCAGATTCTCCAACTCTAGAAACATCGTTGTAAATCTTTTACAAACCCTTTCAAGTTTCACACCATCTTACCTATAGCAGGGAGTCAAGAACTGATTGCCATATTCCAAAAGTGGCCTCACCAATGTCCTGTACAACCACAACATGACCTCCCAACTCCTATATTCAATGCATTAACGAATAAAGGGAAGCGAATCAAATACCTTCTTCACTATCCTGTCTAAGTGTGATTGAGCTGGTTGAGTCCCAAAAGTCATTGGTGGTAGACTAAGTCTACAACAGGTGGTGAGGGGACCAACAAAAGGGAAAAACATACTTGACCTCGTCCTCACCAATCTACTGGCTGCAGATTCACCTGTCCTTGCGAGTATCAGAGAAAGTGAGCACGGCGCAGTGTGCATGGAGACAAAGAATCGCCTTTACATTGAGAATATCTCACCTTGTGTTGTGTGATACTATGACCATGCTAAATGGGACAGATTTCCACCAGATCTAACAACTGAAAACAAGGTATCCATGAAGGCACTGTACACCATCAACATCAGCAAAATTGTCCTCAGCACAATCTGCAATTCAATGGTCTACATGCCCCTCACTCAGCTATTACCATTAAGCCAGGGACCAACCCTCATTCAACAGAGAATGCAGAACGGCATGCCAGGAGCAGCACCGGGCAACCTAAAAATGAGGTGTCAAGCTGACAAAGCTACCGCACAGGATTTGCATGCCAAACAGAATAAACCACCAGCGATAGACAGAGCCAAGTGATCCCACAACCAATGGATCAGATCTAAGCTCTGCAGTCCTGCTACATCCATTGTGAATGGTGATGGACAATTTTAAAAACTTACTGGAGGATGAGGCTCCACAAATACCTTCATGCTCAATGCTGGAGGATCCAGCACATCAGTGCAAAACATAAGCTGAAGCATTTGCAGCAATCTACAGCTAGAAATATTAAGTAGATGATCCATCTTAGACACCTCCAGAGATCCCAGCATCACAGATGCCAGTCTTGACCCAAACTGATTCATTCCATATGTTATAAGGAACAGTTGGAGGCACTGAATACTGCAAAAGCTATAGGCCCTGATTACATTCCAGCAACAATATTGAAGACTTGTCATCCAGAACTTGCCACACTTCTAGCCAAGTTTTTTCAGTACAACTGCAAACTTGGCATCTACCCAACAATGTGGAAAGTTATCCAAGTATGTCCTGTATACCAAAAGAAAAATAGTGAATGCTCTAATTATAATTATAAACATACAGCTCCACTATTCTCCAAATCACAACAAATGATAAAATTTAATTCAACTACCAAAATGCCTAAGTTACTTAACTGTCTGATTCAGGTTATGTAATTTATAACAAAATAACTGTTTATTGTGGCCAAAATGATTTTCTTAACCAAAGACAAAAGAAGGATGAAGGAATTGCTAATTTATCATTATACAGCTTTAAATTTTAAATTTCAATATGCACAAGGGGAACAGATAAGAGGTAAAAATTGTGACCGGAGAAAAATAAAAATAGTCAAGAAAACACTTTTTTTTTAACAGCCCAGATCGCAAAACTGGGTGTGTTATTCTCACAATTCTTTTGATTCTTCAGTGATAACATTATTTGTATAGCAATGATTTGTCTTTAGTACACCTGTTCATTGGACTGGGGTCTTTCATTTTCCTTTATTTATTAGAATTTTTTTTAGAATCTCTGAAAGTAGTTTTTTTGCTGTTTTGATAGAGATTTAGGTCACAAGACCATGAGAAACAGGATCAGAAGTCGGTAATTACTACAACCACATACACATTTCCTTTTTCAATCTTTTCTTCACCATTTTAAAGCCTTTTTTAATTGCCACTGCATCACACTACTAATTGGACAAGAATGTTATGCACATCCTGGAGGAGTGGGGGTAGATTGGGCTACAGGCCAACAAAGTTTTTCCTGCCGTATACGCGCCCACCATTGCCTCCACACCCAGAGATATGATATCTTCCTGTGAGGCCCTCTGTGGCAATCAAAGACACTCCAAGGTATTTCAACACCCTGCTTTTCCTTTCACCACTGCTCTATTAGTCCTGCCCCAGCTACCCTCCCAAACATTCCCACCTGCGGTCTGCCAAACTAATCCTAGCTAGAACGTGGACTTACGTTGAAGTCAAAGTTATCTGCTCCTTACATTCAAGGTCTCCCTGCAGACTCAGTGGTGCCACATCTCACAGTGTTATCCCAAAGGAGATGGTGGTGAGCTGCTTTCGAAAACTGCTGCTGTCCATATGCTGTAGGTTGACCTGCAAAGCCATTAGTGATGGAGTTCCAGAACTTTGACTCAATGACACTGAAGGAACAGCTATATGTTTTCAATTTTGGATTTGGTAGGACAGGATGGTAAATAGCTTAGAGGGGAGCTCTCAGATGGTGGTGTTCCCATATATCTGTTGCCCTTATTTTTCTCGATGATTGTGTTTGAGAATTTGGAAGATTGTCTCCAATGGGTCTTGGTGAATTTCTGCAGTGCATCTTACAGATGGTATACATTGCGCCTTCTGAGGGTTGGCGATGGAGTTAGTTGGTATTTGGGTATGTTGGTACCAATCAAGTGCACTGCTTTGTCTTGGATTGTATTAGAAATTCTTGAGTGTTGGTGGAGCTGCACTCATCCAGCCAAGTTGGGAGTATTCCATCACACTCCCCACTTGTGCCTCGTAGATAAGAACATAAGAAATAAGTACAGGAGTAGAAGACTTATCCTCTCGAGCCTACCCCATAAGATCATGGCTGATCTGCCCCAGGCCTCAACTCGTCTTTCATGCCAGCTCCCCACGGCCCTCAATGCCTTGATATTTCAAAAATTTATCATGTAATATTTGCTTCCACAACTCTCTGGGATGGAGAATTCAGACACATCTTATAGTAAAGGAAATTTCTTTCCAACAAAATGTAACAAAGGACTGCAGATGCTGGAAATCCAAAATAGGGAAATTGCTGGAAAAGCTCAGAATTAATGTTTCGAGTCCAGTGAATCTTCATTTGGTTTTTATGCTGAAGATGAGTTGAGGGGCGGGGGTGTGCACATGGAGAGGTAAGTGGATAGGTGAAGATGGAGCTCAGGGAGATAGCTAGAGATATTTAAAAAGATAGGTAAATGAGGGAGTTATGGATAGTAGGTCAGAACAGAAAAGAAGCTGAATATTGAGTGGCACGGTGGCTCAGTAGTTAGCACTGCTGCTTCACACCGCTAAGGACCTGGGTTTGATTCTACCCTTGGGCAATTGTTGGTGTGGAGTTTGCACATTCTCCCTGTGTCTGCATGGGTTTCCGCCAGGTGCTTTGGTTTCCTCCCACAGTCCAAAGATTTGTAGATTAGGTGGACTGGCTATACTAAATTGCTCAGTGTCCAGGGGTTTAAGTTAGGCAGAGTAGCCATTGAAAATGCAGGGTTACTGGGGAGGGGGATGGTTCTGGGTGGGATGCTGTTCATTGGGGCAGTGTGGACTTCTTGGTCTGATTGGCCTATTTCCACACTTTAGAGATTCTATGTGACAATGAGAGCTGAGGGTAGCAGAGAATGGGTAGTCCGTGCTGAAAGCAAACCGTGTAATGCAATAAAAGACCTGACAGTGGGTAAAAATGGGTTGGCTATACTCAAATCAACCCATATCATATCAAGACTGGGTGTAGGGGTAGGTAAAAAACATTGAAGGATGAAATCAGGCTCTGAAATTATTGAGCTTAATGTTGAGTCCCAGAAGCTGTAAAGTCCTCAAATGAAAAATGAGATGCTGTTCTTCAGACTTGTACTGAATCTTGCTGGAGCACTGCAGCAGGTCCTTTGGCGGGGGAAAACAGTGGTATGGAAATTCTGGGTCATTTTTATGGGCAAAACCTAGGGATTCTGCAAAGTGGTTGCCCAGTCTGCATTTGATCTCCCTAATGTAGATGAGACTACACTATGAACAATGAATGCAGTAGACTAGATTGAATCAAGTGTGGGTAAGTCACTACTTAACCTGGATGCCATGCCTGGGGCCTTGGACAGCGAAGAGGGAGGAAGTAAACGGGCAGGTGTTACACCCTCTGCAATTCCATGTGAAGGGTGCCATGAGAATGTGGGGAGGTGTTGGAAATGGAGGAAGCATAGATCAGGGTGTTCAGAGGGAACAGTCCCTGTGGAATACTGACAAAGCAGGGGAGGAGAATATGTAAATGATGTTGGCATTCTTTTGAAGGTGATGAAAATGACAGTTTACAATCCTTTGGATGTAAAGGCTTGTGGCAAGTGACAACCAGGGGATCCTATCTACGTTTGTGGGAAGGAAGAGAGGGGATAACAGCAGAAGTACAGGATACAGACCAGATATGGCTAAGGGCCCAGTTGACTGTGGTAGCAGGGAATCCTTGGGTTGAGGAAAATGGTGGATAATCCTGAGATCTGTCTGCAGAAGGCACATTATTAGAACAGATGCAGCGGAGATGAAAAACTGGGAGAATGGGATGGAATTCCCACAGGAAGCAGGGCGTAAGGATATACAGTCAAGGTAACTGTGGGTTTATAATATCTACTGGTGGCCTATCCTCAGAAAAGGAAACAGCAATGTCAAGGAAGGGAAGGGAGTTGGAGATGCACTGGCTGAAGTTGAGGGCAGGGTGTAAACTGGAAACAAAATTGCTTAATGTTTCCAGTTCAGAAAAAGAGTGGGAAGAAGCACTAATTATGTCATTGATGTACCGGAAAAGAGTTGTGGGAAGGGGCCCAAATAAGCTTGGCCCAAGGAACTGATACCCTGAAAAGAATCAGACATAACTGGCACCTATGTGGGTACTTCTGACTAAAAAGAAGTGAGTTAAAGGAGAAATTCCTTCACATCTCTGTTTTAAATGAATTTCCCATTATAATGTAACTATTTCCCCTGTTCGAGATTTTTCCACTGGTGGAAACATCTTCTCAACATCTATGCTGTTAAATTCCCTCAAAAATTTGTATGTTTTAATAAGCTCACCCTTCATTTCTCTAAACTCTAATGAATAAAAGCCTAACCTGTTGAACCATTCTTGACAAGTCAACCCTTTCATTCCAGTAATTAGGTTTGAGAATCTCTTTTAACTGCCTCTAAAGCAAATATATCTTTTCTTATTATAACACTGTGCACAGCACTGCATGTGCGGCATCACCAACACTCTATTTAGTATCAACAAGACTACCCTATTTTTAAACTCCAATTCCCTGGCAATAAAGTCCAAAATTCTATTGCCTTCTTAATTACTTTCCTCTAACCTGTGTTTCATTCATAAAGACACCAACATCCCTGTGCTGTTTTTTTTGGAATCTCTCTCCATTTAAATAATAGTCTGTCCTTTGATTCTTCCTATGTCTTGCTCACATTTTCCCATATTAAACTCCACCTGCCAGGTTTTTACCTGCTCACTCAACATTTCTATGTGCCCTTGAAGGTTTATGATGTGCCCATTACAAATGACCTCCTACCTTTTTGTATCATCACATGTGTTTACATTATACTTTGCTTCCCCCTCTCCACCTAAGGCAGTAATACAGATAGCAACGAACTGAGGCCCAATGACTAATCCTTGCAAAACCTGAAAAAGACCCATTCATCCTGACTCAAGTATCTGCATGTTAACCAATTCATACTAGTGCATCACCTCTAATACTCAGCTCCTTCCATCTGCAGTAAACTTATGTGGCACCTTATCAATTACCTTTTATAAATCTAAATACACTGTGTCAACCAGTTCCCCCTTAAATCACTCTGCTTGTTATATCCTCATGCAAATTTGTCAAGCATGATTTCCCCCTCACAAACTATGTCGACTCTGTCACTGTTAAGCTTTTCTAAAACTTTTTCTGTTTTTTTCATTAATAATAGACTATACCATTCTGCCAATGACGGATATTAGTCTATAGTTTCATGATTTCTGCCTTCACATTAACAGATTTTCAGTCCACTAGAACATTCCAGGAATCCAGGGAGTTCTGGAATATTTCAACCAATGCTCCACTATTTCTGTAGCCACTTCCTTTAAAACCCTTTGAATGCAGGCCATTAGGTTGTTGCAGATTGTCTGCCATTAATACCATTGGTTTGCTCAATGTCCTTCCTGATAGAGAATAATACAAGTTCTTTCCTCCCGTGAACACCTTGCTTATCTATTATCTTTAGGGTGTTTTATTGTGTCCTCCACCATGAAGACCAATGCAAAATGTTGGCTAAATTATCTGCAATTTTCCTGTTTCCCATTAACAATCTCCATTTGCAACCTCCAAGCACCACACACTTATACAAGACACTCTCCTTTTTCTATACCCATAGAAAGTCTTGTTGTTTGGTTTTATATTTCTTAACAATTTACTTTTATAATCAATTTTCTCCTCTTTATTAGCTTTTAAGTTAGCTGGTTCCTAAAATATTCCCAAACCTTTAGTCCGCCAATAGTCTTTACCCTTTTGTGTGCCTTAGCTTTCAATTGGATACTTTCCTTGACTGCCTTTGTTAACTAAGGATAGTCCATTTTCTCCTTCCTTCAGACTGAAATTTTAAAATGATTATGAAATATCTCTAATTTGCAAATGGTAGACATGTTTTGGGGAGTCAGAGAGAATGAAACGTCAACTCTGATTTCACAGATGCTGTCAGGCCTGCTGAGCTTTTCCAGCAACCTCTGCTTTTGTTTCAGAGAGTATCTTAGTTTTTCACAGTTCCCAACTTCTGACTTATTTTTGTAGCTATAATATTTATACAGCTAATTTAATTTAATTCACCTTCTAGTCAGTTGGAATCCCCAAGCTGTTAATACTGAAGGATTCAACAATGGGAATATCATTGAGTGTTAAGCACCGATGGTTAGATTTTCTCCTGTTGGCGATGGTCACTGCCAGGGACTAATGTGACATGAACATTACTTGTCACTTGTCACTGTCAGTCTAGATATTGTCCAGGTCTTGCTGCATTTCACCTTATGGACTGATATAGTTTCTGAAGAGCCATAAGTATTGACAAAGACTTTGCCATCATTAGCGAACATCTCCATTTCTGATCTTAAGGAAGAGAGCATGAGGCAGCCGAAGGTGTTTGCGCCCAGGACACTACCCTGAAGAATTCCTGCAGAGATGCCCAGGAGCTGAGGTGACTGATCTGCAACAACATTCATCTCCTTTATTTCAGATACACTTCCGCCCATCAGATAGCTTTCCCCTGATTCCCCTTGACTCATTTTCCTAAATGTGGATTTAATGTTAAGGGCAGTCACTGTTTCTCCCCTTGTGAATGTCAGTGAGAGTTAATGTCCCACTGTGCCATTAACATCTGGAGGGAATTTGCTAATAAATCTGTGGGATCTGTCTTGATTGATTTTGTATTTGATCTACATTGCGAAATGTTTGACCACAGTCCATTACCTGTAATTTCCATCTTAATTCTGAGTGTATTAGTATTCTAAAAATGTAAAGTTCATTGTTTGTTCAAATTGTAAATTCTTGTGGCATTATTCTCTTAGTAAGTTCTCAGGATCTCCAACTTTGTTTATCCTATAAATAAAAGTAACTGCCTTTCACCAGATTGTAACATAAATTTGATGAACTGGTCTATGATCGTAACAGTACACACAATGAAGTTCTTTATCTTGCAGATATTGTGTGCTCACATTTGGAAGGATGCAAGGCACTGTTCCTGGTGCACGACAAAGTAACAGTTGTGTTTCTGGAACATTCTTTGTGGTTACGACTCCTCTTTGCCATGTTCTAGCCATGTTGAAGATGAATTGGTGTTGCAACATAGGCTCCCATAAATGTGTAGAATATGGGTCTTTCCTCCCTACCCGTGTTCAGTAAAAGTCTCTAAACTGCTCTAACAACTCACCACAGTATTTCCATAAACTTGCCTCAGCAAAATTCAAGTTAAGTCTACCTCAAGAAAATCCCTGAGTGGTCCCAGAATGGGATTCATCTAGCTCCATAATTCATGTTATTTTCAGAAATGAATAATGAAGAAGCTACAAGCATATCAAGTAACAAGTTAATCATCCTAGTGTTGCATCAGTGCATTACAATCATTGACTTTGTGGAAAACATCCATTCATGGTCTTTGGGCACATTCAATTGCATGTGGAATTTCAATTCATTCACACCAGATGGTCCATGTTGCAAGTGATCAGCAGTACAACATGCAGAGGGAAACCTCTATTAGGCATCCACAGTATCACTACATTTGCTGTATTGTAATTCAATTTCATACGCTTGATATCTCAAAAGACATCTCCGAGCTTTCTTCTGCCAAATATAGATATTAATTTCTGCAGCTATATGCTGCGCCTTTTAGTCTAACTGGCATTTGTAAAACTTTCTCCAATGTCAGGATATCCCCAGTGAATCAGTGACCTGAATTATGTATAAATTAAGTGGAAAACCAAAACTTATATTCTTTCACAGATATAAAGTTATAGGATACAAAAGCACTGCGCCTATTTTAAAAATAGTTCACAACCATTGACTGGTTTATTCTTCACGGCATTGCCTTGAACAATCAAAGTCAACTTGCCTGGTTTAAAAGTTTAGCAAAGCCACCTACATTAACTTGTACAGTGACAGAGCAACGAAGTAAATCATCATGAACTGGTACATTCTCCGGGACAAAAGCTTCACAATCAGAATCCATTTGCTATCCATTCAGTGTCTCCTTTTCATTTAGGGAACAATGTTGTTTTTCCCCTTAAATTATTATTCTTGTTAATTACCCTGGTGAGTGCGGATGAAAGCTTAGACGAAATGTGAATCTTGTCAGTAATATGCAATAATTATACAAACTACTTGAGGTGCCATTAAGTCCAACCTTTTTAAAAATTCCTCATCAATCTTTAGAATTTACATTCTATCACTCTATCTACTCTAAGATCTTGTTTGCTTTTTTTTACTGTTGCCACACACTTTGCTGATGTTTGTAGGGAGGGCCTGTTTGTAAGAGCTTTGAGTCACTGTGCTATGCCCTGTAGACAAACCCCTTCTTTTGTTTACATATAATGTTAAACAACCTGTTGGGATTGTTTGAACATTTTTGACACACCTCCATGACAGGTAGGATTTGATCTGGAACTTGTGGCCTAGGGCCACTACCATTGCACCATGAAGGTCCCCACCCTCTCCGCCTTTCTTTATATTTACGTCACTGATTCCCAATCTCATAATGAACATCTGTTGCTTGAACTTCAATGACCCATACTATTGGCAGCTTCCTCCTAGTTTGTTCCACTAGCATATTTGTGCAGCTTTAGATCTGTCATCATAGTCACATAGCTTCTGTGAGCTTTAAACATGGGAGCTCATAGAGCAGCAACATGCATGTGGACAATCACATTATTCAAGCTGAAGCAGAGACACCCTGTAGTTATGTCTTTCCATATTAATACTTTCTGTTCACTAAATTTGACCTTAATTGTTTCCTCTGATTCAACCAATTTTCATTCCATTGAATAATTCAATTCCTTTTAATTTTTTGAATCAATCTGTGATGGACTGTCTCAAAACACAGTGCCCTGGCATCCTTACTTTTTATGGCCTTGCATACAGATTCTATTCTGGGGGAATATCTCAGTAAGCAGCACCTGAAACATCATGGACCTTCACCTGCCTCTGGATGGTGCAAAATATCGTGACTTTGTCAACTCAGAAGGAAGTGAATTAGGTTTATTGTCACATGTACTCACTTGAGAACAGTGAAAGATTTACAAGTTGCTGCTTATGGCACCATCTTAGATACAAAGGTACCTAGGTACAGAATCTTAGTTCTAAAGCAGAAAATAAGGAAAAAATGTTGAATAATTAAACATTACGGTCCTTCTTATTAAAAGGTAGAAAAACAAAAAAAACACAGCTAACAGTTCAATGCCACAATCCATAAGCGCCTAGCCATTGCAGGACCCGCAATCTTCACAAGGGCTTGACCTCAGCCTCCACCACCGTTCCAGGCTGCCTGCTGTCCCTCTTGGGCTGCCTGCAAGGAGGGTGTTGCCAGGATCTGTCCTGGGTTGTATGTCAAAACAATATTCTTGGCTCCCTGTGAAGTCAAAATGTTTTTATTAAATTATTCACCATTTTTCAAAGCTACAACCTAAGCCTGACTTTAGAATTTTCTTGATTTTGAGATAATGTCAGAATGCCGAACCACAAGGGTGTGAACCAGATATATATATGTGCTGGAGAGATAAAACAGTGACAAGACAAATAGAACATCAATTAATAAAGTAAAACAACATGTTTATATGTTTCTGAGGAAGGGTCTAGGCCCGAAACGTCAGCTTTTCTGCTCCTATGATGCTGCTAGGCCTGCTGTATTCATCCAGCTCTACACCTTGTTATCTCAGATTCTCCAGCATCTGCAGTTCCTACTATCTGTATTGATATGTTTGTGCTTTTCTTAGATTCTGTGCCTTTAAAAATTTTTAGGTCAGTTCAAAAACAATGCTGTAAATGGACTGAGAGTTAAAAATGGCAGGTGTGGAGAGGACCTGGTTTTGGGTCAATTGCAACAGAGGATCTAGAATTAGTATAACCAACAAACCCATATTTATTTATGAAACATTCAATATCAAAACATGGGAGGGAACAATTTCCTCTCTCAGAAAAAAGTGGTAATGTGCCACCAGCATGAAAGGCTTTTATTTTGATTTTTAAGTCCTGAATAGCCAACGTTTCTTCCCCTGACATCTATCTTGTCTCTCACTCTTGCAGTCTTTCCACTGAAACAGCCGGAAACTGTTACTCTTATCTGGTGTAAAAGCAGGACCATGTGAATAAACATAAGGGCCATCACATCAACTACTTCACAGTTTGTTGCAGCACCTTTATGTGCGAGCCTGTGAACTACAGGTTAACCCCGGAATATCACACCAACTTTATATACGTTCAGTTTATATCAGTGGTAGTCTTCTACAGCATATCTTTGGTTGTTAACAGCAATTGAAATTGCATATAACCCTCCTAGTGTGGGCTGTAGCAAAGTCTTCGGACACATACCATTGCCTAAGATTTATTTTGTAGTTAAATGTCTACAATCTTTCTAAGTAGCAGGTTTCTTAATCATAAAAATGTATCTTAGAATCCCTACAGCGTGGAACCAGGCCATTCAGCCCAACAAGTCCACACTGACCCTTCGAAGAGAATCTGACCTAGACCCATCCACATTCCCCATGCTAGTAACCCTGCATTTCCCATTGCTAATGCACCTAACTTACACATCCCTGGACACTATGGGCAATTTAGTATGGCCAATCCACCTAGCGTACACATTTTTGAACAGTGGGAGGAAGCCACACAGACACAGGGAGAATGTGCAAACTCCCAAATGAGACAAGTTAAAAGAAGGCATATAAATCAGTGAATGAATTGTTCATGACGAGCAGTTAGTTGAATATTGTGGCTGTTGCATTGGATCTTGCCGGTAGTGTGACATTGACAATTAACAGTCAATTTCAACATTCTTAGATTGGCAACACTCTAGAATGAGATAAATTCTTTTATGTTTGTTTTACCTGCCATGCAAAGATGGTCAAATGGTTGTTCTCAGAGCTTAGATGCACACAGCACACTAGTCCATACACTAGGACTAACACAAACCACGCATAACCAGTATTGAAGCTCACATTTAACCCCTGACCCTATGTATTCTTGCAAGGATAAATTGCAGGTATGTCTCTCACCAGACTGTTGTCTAAATTACCATAGCATTCACAGTTTGAGACACTCACAGGGAATTACAAATTCAGTTTGTACTGCATTGTCATTATTTGAAGCTTTTTTGTCATCTTGTCAGGTAGCCACTGAATGTACAGCTGTAGTCAACATTTGACTGTGTGTTCCTTTTTGTAAAAAAAACAAGATTTAATTAAACTTCAATACATCTGTAGATTATCCTTGAAAGTTGCCACCCAGGTTGACAGGGCTGTTAAGAAGACATACAGTGTTTTAGCTTTTATTAATAGAGGGATCGAGTTCCGGAACCAAGAGGTTATGCTGCAGCTGTACAAAACTCTGGTGCGGCCGCACTTGGAGTATTGTGTACAGTTCTGGTCACCGCATTATAAGAAGAATGTGGAAGCTTTGGAAAGGGTGCAGAGGAGATTTACTAGGATGTTGCTTGGTATGGAGGGAAGGTCTTACGAGGAAAGGCGGAGGGACTTGAGGCTGTTTTAATTAGAGAGAAGAAGGTTGAGAGGTGACTTAATTGAGACATATAAAATAGTCAGAGGGTTAGATAGGGTGGATAGGGAGAGCCTTTTTCCTAGGATGGTGACAGCGAGCACGAGGGGGCATAGCTTTAAATTGAGGGGTGAAAGATATAGGACAGATGTCAGAGGTAGTTTCTTTACTCGGAGAGTAGTAAGGGAATGGAACGCTTTGCCTGCAACGGTAGCAGATCCGCCAACTTTAGGTACATTTAAGTCATCATTGGACAAGCATATGGACGTGCATGGAATAGTGTAGGTTAGATAGTCTTCAGATTGGTATGACAGGTCGGCACAACATCGAGGGCTGAATGGCCTGTACTGTGCTGTAATGTTCTATGTTCTATGTTCCACACAGATAGTCGCCCAAGGTTAGAATCAAACCCGGGTCCCTGGAGCAGTGAGGCAGCAGTGCTAACCACTTAACCACCATGCTAGTGCCGCCTTTGCCACAATTTTACTACCATGTGAAGAAGTGTTTCCTTATATCGCCCGTTAGAATTTTGTATATTTCTATCAGATCCCCGCTCAACCTTCTAAACTCTGGTGAATACAGCCTAGTCAAACCAATCACTCCTCATTAGGACAATCCTGCCAACCCTGATATCAGCCTCGTACTTTCTCTACAGCAAGCATATCCTGTGTCTGGTAGGGAAACCAAAACTACACACATGCTCTTAAGGTGTGATCTCACTACCACGCTCGGGGTGATGCAGAGGGTTGATACAGATTGAATGGGCCAAACATTCTCCACATGCAATGTAGGTATTCTATGATCCTATATCCTCAAAAAAATTTCCAGTAGATTTGTTAAGCATGATTTGCCTTTCATTAACCCATGCTGGCTGTCCAATCTCATTAATGCTTTCCAAACGTTCCAAACGTTCTGTTATCACATCTTTGATAATACTACGGTGTGGGTTCAATCTTTCCACACTGGCTGAGGTTACCAAGAGGTATCCATTAGGCTACCCTCACCTGAGATGTGGTGATCCTCAAGTTAAACTGCTACCAGGTGTCTCTCTTATGAGGTGTCCACCCAAATAATTCCACATCATGCATTTCCAAGCTGATATTCTGTCTCACTGCATTGAAATGACTTTACCAATAATGCTACCTCATCTCCTTTCCTTTTTCATCTATCCTTCCTAAATAATGAATACCTCTGGATATTCAGTTCCCATCCCTGGTAATCCTTCAGCAATGCCTCTGTAATTGCACCAATATATAAATATAACTACTTATATCTATTTACACCGCTAATTCATCTGTTTTCTTGAAAATGCTTCACGCATTACGGCTCAAGCCCTTTAGACCTGTCTTGTTAGTCATTGTAGCTATATTTTGCACCATGGCTCCATTTGTTTTTCAGATTCGTTTTCTCATCTTTCCACATTTGCTTCTTATATTTTATATATCTATCCATCTCCTTGGGCTCCACCCTCCCTCACTCTCATTCTCATCATTGGTAAAATGACTGCATGAGGAAACTAATGCAACCCTGCTCCTTATGATTTTACTGACTCCATGTTTCCCATTCTTGACTGTTGGCCTTAATCATTGGTGAGTCAAGTGGTCATTGAGTCATTCAGCTTGGAAAAGTATCCTTCGGTCCAACTCAACCATGCTGACCAAATTTCCTAAACTAAACTCGTCCTATTTGCCTGTGTTAGCCCAGACCCCTCTAAGCCTTTCGTATTCATGTACCTGTCCAAATGTCTTTTAAATGTTGTAACTGTATTTGCATCTACCACTTCCTCTGGCAATTTATTCCACAAAGGAACCACCCTCTGTGTGAAAAAAATTCTCTTTTAAATCTTTCTCCTCTCATCTTAAAATTATACCCCATAGTTCTGAGCTTCCCCACCCTAGTGAAAACACTTTTGTGATTCACTTAGCTATGATTTTATAAACCTCCTGCACTCCAGTGAAAAAGGTCCCAGCCTATCCAGCCTCTCCTGATAACGCAAACCCTCCAGTCCTGGCAACATCCTGGTAAATCTTTTCTGAATTCTCTTTAATTTAATAATAACATTCCAAAGCAGCATGACTAGAGCTGTAAACAGTACTCCAAATTGGCCTCAGCAACATCCTGTACAACCTCAACATGACGTTCCAGCTCCTTTACTCAATGATCTGTGCACTGGAGGCAAATGCAATAATGTCTTCTTAACCACCCTGTCAACCTGTGATGCAACTTTTAAAGAACTTCGTACTTGAACCCATAGGCCTCTCTGTTCGACAACACTACCCAGGGCCTGACCATCAACTGTATAAGTCCCCAATAAGATCATCTTAACAACACTTAACTGCTGTTGGTGTAGCGTGAAGGGGGCAGCCAGTATCTCTTCTGGGCCAATTTCCCTTTTCTTCACCTTTCTTGCCACTGTTCTCACCACTTCCAGTGAGGAATAATTTGCATTCTGGTGTTTCTCATAAAAAAGCTTTACAATTGGGTATTTCAATGGGAAATTTGTTGATATCATATTGCATATGTTTCAAATAATCAGAAATATTGCCCAGCATTCCTGAACATCCAAGCCATAATAATAAATAATAAATAATAATTAACATGAATTAAATCATGCAGAATTAGATTGAAAGCCATGCCCTGAATG
The DNA here is from genome assembly GCF_030684315.1 of Stegostoma tigrinum. Taxonomy (NCBI): domain Eukaryota; kingdom Metazoa; phylum Chordata; class Chondrichthyes; order Orectolobiformes; family Stegostomatidae; genus Stegostoma; species Stegostoma tigrinum. The sequence continues at coordinate 9,720,720 of NC_081370.1, forward strand.
TTCTCACACCTGCAAAAGTTGCCTGTAATTGACTAAAAAGTTTCAAATTGAATCCCAACTTGGTTTTCAACCATGTGTCGATAGATGTTTTCATTTCTTTCTGTGTATGTCACATCCCAATCAAAATCATATTTCCAATTGATCGGACACTCCTGTTTATTCTTCCTGGTGTAAATAATGTTGTCATGTCAGCACAATCACAAAACATACAACAGATTGCAGAATAAGAACTTTTGAAGCAATCCCTACAACATCAACATTATGCAGATTACGACAATTAATATTTTAAAATTTTTGTAAAGGAAAAATAACTTAGTACGTTGATTAGTACACTATTTAAACATATCGGAACTTCCATTCTCTTGAGAATGAAACCACAATGTGTAAGTTATATAACTGCAATTATGCATTATCTAGTTCATTCTGCCACCTAGAGGCACAATACCCACCAGTGTAGCAACATTTGCAGTCAAGCTACAAAAACAGAGATAATAAAATGTGAGGCTGGATGAACACAGCAGGCTCAGCAGCATCTCAGGAGCACAAAAGCTGACGTTTCGGACCTAGACCCTTCATCAGAGAGGGGGATGGGGTGAGGGCTCTGGAATAAATAGGGAGAGAGGGGGAGGCGGACCGAAGATGGAGAGAAAAGAAGATAAGTGGAGAGGAGAGTATAGGTAGGGAGGGGATAGGTCAGTCCAGGGAAGACGGACAGGTCAAGGAGGTGGGATGAGGTTAGTAGGTAGGAGATGGAGGTGCGGCTTGGGGTGGGAGGAAGGGATGGTTGAGAGGAAGAACAGGTTACACAACTTCCACAGCCAGCAACCCCAGAGAAGACAGCCACACTGAGCCCTGCCGCATCTTCACCATCTCCCCAGACCTCTCACTGACTGAGGACGAATGGTCAGTCCTCAGTAAGGGGCTCACCTTTGTCCCCCTACAACCACACATCAACGAATACCAGTCACGGTTGGACATAGAGCAGTTTTTCCGCTGTCTTTGCCTCCACGCTTACTTCTTCAACCGAGAACCTAACCCTCCCTCCACTGACCCCTTCGCCCGCTTCCAAAACAAGTCCTCCTCCTGGACACCACCCCCAGGCCTCCTACCTTCCCTCGACCTCTTCATCTCCAACTGCCATCGAGACATTAACCGCCTCAACCTCTCCACCCCTCTCACCCACTCCAACCTCTCCCCCGCAGAACGGGCAGCCCTCCGCTCCAACCCCAATCTCACCATCAAACCCGCAGACAAGGGTGGCGCAGTGATAGTATGGCACACTGACCTCTACATCGCCGAGGCCAAACGCCAACTCTCCGACACCACCTCCTACCGCCCCCTCGATCATGACCCCACCCCCAAGCACCAAACCATCATCTCCACACCATTCATGACCTCATCACCTCAGGGGACCTCCCACCCACAGCCTCCAACCTCATTGTTCCCCAAACCCATATGGCCCGTTTCTTTCTCCTTCCCAAAATCCACAAACCTGCCTGCCCTGTTCGACCCATTGTCTCAGCCTGTTCCTGCCCCACCAAACTGATCGCCACCTATCTGGACACCATTTTCTCCCCTTTGGGCCAGGAACTCCCTACCTACGTCCATGACACCACCAACGCCCTCCACCTCCTCCAGGACTTCCAATTCCCTGGCCCCCAACACCTCATTTTCACCATTGGCGTCCAGTCCCTATACACCTGTATTCCGCATGCAGATGGCCTCAAGGCCCTCCGCTTCTTCCTGTCCCGCAGGCCCGACCAGTCCCCCTCCAACGACACCCTCATCCGCCTAGCCGAATTTGTCCTCACCCTCAACAACTTCTCTTTCGATTCCTCCCACTTCCTACAGATAAAGGGGGTGGCCATGGGCACCCGCATGGGCCCAAGCTATGCCTGCCTCTTTGTAGGTTACGTGGAACAGTCCCTCTTCTGCACCTACACAGGCCCCAAACCCCACTTCTTTCTCCGTTACACTGATGACTGTATCGGTGCCGCCTCTTGCTCCCCAGAGGAGCTCGAACAGTTCATCCACTTCACCAACATCTTCCACCCCAACCTTCAGTTCACCTGGGCCATCTCCAGCACATCCCTCACCTTCCTGGGCCTCTCAGTCTCCATCTCGGGCAACCAGCTTGTAACTGATGTCCATTTCAAGCCCATCGACTCCCACAGCTACCTAGAATACACCTCCGCCCACCCACCCTCCTGCAAAAATTCCATCCCCTATTCCCAATTCCTCTGCCTCCGCCGCATCTGCTCCCACGATGAGGCATTCCACTCCCGCACATCCCAGATGTCCAAGTTCTTCAAGGAACGCAACTTGCCCCCCACAGTGGTCAAGAACGTCCTTGACCGCGTCTCCCGCATTTCCCGCAACACATCCCTCACACCCCGCCCCCGCCACAACCGCCCAAAGAGGATCCCCCTCGTTCTCACACACCACCCCACCAACCTCCGGATACAACGCATCATCCTCCGACACTTCTGCCATCTACAATCCGACCCCACCACCCAAGACATTTTTCCATCCCCACCCTTGTCTGCTTTCCGGAGAGACCACTCTCTCCGTGACTCCCTTGTTCGCTCCACACTGCCCTCCAAACCCACCACTCCCGGCACCTTCCCCTGCAACCGCAGGAAATGCTACACTTGCCCCCCACACCTCCTCCCTCACCCCTATCCCAGGCCCCAAGATGACTTTCCATATTAAGCAGAGGTTCACCTGCACATCTGCCAATGTGGTATACTGTATCCATTTTACCCGGTGTGGCTTCCTCTACATTGGGGAAACCAAGCAGAGGCTTGGGGACCGCTTTGCAGAATACCTCCGCTCGGTTCGCAATAAACAACTGCACCTCCCAGTCGCAAACCATTTCCACTCCCTCTCCCATTCTTTAGATGACATGTCCATCATGGGCCTCCTGCAGTGCCACAATGATGCCACCCGAAGGTTGCAGGAACAGCAACTGATATTCTGCTTGGGAACCCTGCAGCCTAATGGTATCAATGTGGACTTCACCAGCTTCAAAATCTCCCCTTCCCCCACTGCGTCCCAAAACCAGCCCAGTTCGTCCCCTCCCCCCCACTGCACCACACAACCAGCCCAGCTCTTCCCCTCCACCCACTGCATCCCAAAACCAGTCCAACCTGTCTCTGCCTCCCTAACCTGTTCTTCCTCTCACCCATCCCTTCCTCCCACCCCAAGCCGCACGTCCATCTCCTACCTACTAACCTCACCCCACCTCCTTGACCTGTCCGTCTTCCCTGGACTGACCTATCCCCTCCCTACCTCCCCACCTATACTCTCCTCTCCACCTATCTTCTTTTTTCTCCATCTTCGGTCCGCCTCCCCCTCTCACCCTATTTATTCCAGAACCCTCACCCCATCCCCCTCTCTGATGAAGGGTCTAGGCCCGAAACGTCAGCTTTTGTGCTCCTGAGATGCTGCTGGGCCTGCTGTGTTCATCCAGCCTCACATTTTATTATCTTGGATTCTCCAGCATCTGCAGTTCCCATTATCACTGCTACAAAAATAGAAGTTGCTGAAAAAGCTCAGCAGGCCTGCTAGCATCTTTTAAGAAAAAAAAAGAGTTAACGTTTTGGGTTTGGTAACCCTTCTGTCATCTTTCCTTAGACATCTAGAATACTGAGTAACCATCCAAATTTAACTTCACAAGTGCAACAGATTTTGTCGGCTTACCAATCGTGAGCCTAGAATGTTATTTGCAAAAACCCCTTAGAAATCATTATTTTAACTCATCAGAGAGTTGTGCATTTCAGGAGAGCATGGTGTGCTCCTGTAAATGTAGAATATATAGTTAAGAGTTAGGTTTCATTGGCACATGTACTCAAGTACAGAAGTACGGTGAAAGTGTACAAAGTTGCTATTTACCAGCGCCATCTTAGGTACGAAAACCAGAATAAGAAAAAATTATTGATACAAAAACCAAAATAACTATCTAAGATACAAAAGCCAGAATTTAAAAAAAATCAGAAATACAAACAAAAAACAGCTAAGAAGAAAGGGCAATGTTCAGATCTAAAAGTCTTATCACCAAGAGCTAACTTTATCTTCGTAACGTAAGTGGGCCACCCTCCCCAAAGCCTTAAGTCACTCCCCCTACCGCCACCAGCCCTTGGAACATGCTCCCGCTGCCACTGCATGCCTTCAGAACTCAGTCCCACTGCCACCACATGCCCTCAGAACTCGCTCCCACTGCCACCACATGCCCTCAGAATTCACGCCTATTGCCACCACAGGCCCTTGAATCTTGCTTCTGGCTGCTACTGCAGGCCCTCAGAACTTGCTCCCACATGCCCTCTAAATCTCCCGTCCCTGATCTTAAATTGATGCCCCCGGTCACTGATCTCACCACAAAGGTGAAACATTCCTTCCTGTCTATCCTATCTATGCCCCTCATAATTTTAAACATCTCAAACATGACCCTCTCAGTCTCCCTGCTCATGGAAAACAACCCCAACCTCTGTTCCTAACAAAAACTTTCTAGCTCAGGCAACATTGCAATAAATCTCCTCTATTCCTTCTATATTATCATATCCCTCTAATAATATAGATTCCAGAACTGCACACAATACTCTAGCTGTAACCTAATCAACAGTACAGCACAACCTCCTGCTCTTAAACTCCATGCCTCAGCTCATAAAGGTCAGTATTCCATATGTCTTCTTAACCATTTACTTGTCTCAATATCTTAAGGGACTTGTGGACATGTGTAACCCAAGACCTCTCTGATTCTTGGTGTTTACTGTTCATCGTGTTTTGCCTTGTTTGTCCTGTCCAACTGCATCACTTCACATCGATCTGTATTGAATTCCATTTGCTACCAATCAGTCTATCTGACCAGCCCAGCTATATCCCCCTGTAACCCAAGGCTTTCTCCTCTCTACTTAGCATCCCAACTAAATTTTGTATCATCTGAATATTTACTGATCAACCCTTCCACATTCATGTTTAAATTATTGATAGATACGCCACAAATAGCAAGGGTTCTAACAATGAGCATATGATCATTAGATAATGGTTACAATTGAGCCATTTGGCCCGTTGCATCCACGCCATCAGTTGTTCAGCACTGATATGTTTCTTATTTCTCTTACCTTCTCCCTGCATTCTTTGATCACCTTAGTAATCATATTAGATATTATCTATTTCTCCTAAAGACAGTCAATTTTATGGCCTGCACAGCCTTCTGTTCACCACCCTCTGCTGAAGAAGCTTCGCCTCATCTTAGTTCCAAAGTGCTATCACTTCATTCTGAGGCTGTGCCATTGGGTCCTAGTCACATCCACTATTGGACACATCTTCTCCACATCCACTCCAACCAGGCCTCTCAGTATTCTGTAGATTTAGCCCCTCATTCTTCTAAATTCCATTGAGTACAGACCCAGAGTCTTCAGATGCTCCTAATGACAAGCCCTTCATCCCCAGGATCATTCTTGTGAACCTCCTCTGGACATCCTCCAATGCCAGCATGTTCTTCCTTAGATAAAGGGCCTACAACTGCTCACAATATTTCAAATTCAGTCGAACCAGTGCCATATATAGCTTCAGTAGTACATCTGTACTCTTGTATTCTAGTCCTCTTGAATTGAATGCCAACATTGCAGTTGTCTTCCGCACTGCCAACTGAATCTGTTCAGGATTCTGTTATGCTAACCTGAACAGAATCCTGAACTAGGACTGCCAAGCCCCTTTGTGCTTCAGATAGCTGAAGCATTGCCTGAAGAAGAAAATAGTCTATACCTCTGCCCTTCCTATCAAAGTACATAACCTCTCACCTTCCCACATTGTATGACATACTTAATTTCTTTTCCCACTCTTCTAAGCTGTCCAAGTCCTTCTGCAGCCACCCCTCTTCCTGAAGCTAACTTGTGCCTCCACCTATCTTCATTCATCTGCAAACTTAGCAACAATGCCCTGTTCCTATGTCAATTTCGTTAGTTTATAGCATGAGTAGTTATGGTCTCAACACTGATCCCTCTGGAACTCCACTAGTCATTGGCTACCATCTGAAAAAGACTTCTTTATCTGCAGTCTCTGATTCTGTGTGTCAGCAAATCTTTTATCTGTGCCAGTACCTTACTCCTAACACCAGGACGCTCATCTTATTTAGCAGCCTCCTGTGTGTGAACTTATCAAATACCTTCTAGAAATACAAATAGATGACATCCAATGGTTGTCCTTTGTTTAACTTGCTTGTAACACCTCAAAAGAATTCCAGCAGATTTTTCAGGCATCACCTACCCTTGATCAAGCCATACTGCTTCAGCCCTATTTAATCAGGTACTTCAAGTACTACATTTAATAATGGAGTCTAAAATCTTATTAATGACTTATGTCAGTCTGACCAGCTTATAGTTTCCTGTCTATTGCCTCCCTCCCTTCTTAAACTTGGGCGTTACATTAGCCATTTTCCAATCCTTTGGCTTTCAGTCACGAAAACACCCCTCGGCCATCATCCTTTGCTTCTTGTCTCTCAGCCAATTCTGGTTCCAAATCCAATGGGGAGAGGCAATTGTCTCGTGGTATTATCACCAGACTATTAATCTAGAGGCCCAAGTAATGCTCTGGTGGACGTGGGTTCGAATCCCACTATGGTGGAATTTGAATTCAATAAATATCTGGAATTAAGAGTCTAACATTGACCATGTCAGAACAACCCATTTGGCTCACTAATGCACTAAAGCCATCCTTATCTGATTTGGCTTACATATGACTCCAGATCCACAGCAACATGGTTGACTCTTAACTGCCCTCTAGGCAATTAGGGATGGGAAATATATGCTGGCCTAGCCTGCGACACCCACATCCCATGAATGAACAAAAAGACAAAAAAAAATGTTAAATTTCCTTGGATCACATGGGCTCTTACCTTTGCTATCCATCTTCTAAGCAAGACCTAATCAAAACCTTTGATGAAGGCAAAGCAGACCATGTCAAGTGCATTCAACTCATCCACACACCTGCTCATCTCTTTGAGAAATTCAATTCTTGATAAATTCCTTTGTCCTTTTCTCCTGAAATCTAAGGAGTTTCCAATTCTCGGGCCTACTGCTCCTTTTGGCCAATTTCTATTCCCCTTCTTTGGGCCTATTATTATCTCTAAGTTCGGTTGTTGGCACATCCAGGCCGTTTTCCCCATTTTATGTTTGTGTCAGACAGAAACGAACCATTGCTTCAGTTTCGAATGCACTCTAAGTGTTTGCCATTGTCTACCCACAGTCATTCCTTTAGGTAACATTCTCAATTTATTATAGCCAGCACACCCATAATACCATCATAGTTTCCTCTATTTAGATTCAGAATCCTATTCTCAGAATCAACTGTCCATCCTAATTGTATTACTGTGTCCATTTTATCATGCTGTGGTCACCTTTCCTTAAAGGGCCTCACACAGCTCACTACCAATTATTCCTTTCTCATTACACAATAACCAGTCTAGGATGACCTATCCCCTAGCTGGGTTCTTGATGTATCAATCCAGAAAACCATCTCATACCCACTGCAGGATATCTTTCTCAACAGTATCATTACTGATTTGATTTGCCCAATTTGTATATAGATTAAAGTCACCCATAATTACAGGTGTATATTTATTGCTTTTGGCTCTTATTTCCAGTTTAATGCCTTCCCTAATTGTACAATTTACAGTTTGAGTGTTTTACATACAACCCTACCTATTGTTTTCTGCCTCTTGCAGTTTCTAAGCCTTACCCTTACGGATTCCACTATATTGGGGCCAGTATTCTTCCTCAGCAAAAAAAAACAAAAGAACGGCGGATGCTGGAAATCAGAAACAAAAACAGAAATGACTTGGAAAACTCATCGGGTCTGTCAGCATCTGTGGAAAGAAATCAGAATTAATGTTTTGGATCAAGTAACCTTCCTTTCCATTCTGAGGAAGGGTCACTTTATCCGAAACATTAACTCTGATTTCTCTCCCCAGATGCTGCTAGACCTGCTGAGCTCTTAAAGCAATTTCTGTGTCTGTGTTCTTTCTCACTGTTTCATTAATGTCCTCTTTAAACAAAAATACTACTCCACCTCCTCTGTCCTTCTGCAAAAGTGAATATCTATTCAGCTTCTGCCCTTGATCATCCTGCAGCCACATTTCTACAAACCCAGCTATATCATATTTGTTTAAATCTATTTGCATAATTTATCCACTTTATTTTGAATGCTCCATGCTTTAAGACACAAAGCATTAAGACTCCTTAACATTTTACGCCTGTTCAAATATTTTGCAGTACGGTTTGAAATGTCTGCACATCACGTAGTGTCATAGAGTAATACAGCATGGAAACAGGCCCTTCAGCCCAAACTGGTCCATGCTGACTATGGTGCCCACTCTGCTGGGTCCAATTGGCTGCATTTGGACCATATCCCTGTAAACCCTTCCTATCCATGTAACAATACATATTTTATTTTTAAATGTTGCTCCTGCACCTGCCTCAACCACTTTCTCTGGCAGCCTGTTCCGTGTATGCACCACTCTCTGCGTGAAGAAGTTGCTCCTCAGGTCCTTTGTAAATCTTTCCACTCTCACCTTAAAACCTATGCCTTCTAGTTATCAGTTCCCCTTCCCTGGGAAAAAGACTGCATGAATTCATGCAGTCTTGGCCCCTCATGATTTTATGCTTGTCAATAAGGTCATCCTTCGTTCTTCTACATTCCAAGGAGTAAAGTTCTATCCTGTCCAACCTCTCCCTATAACTCAGGCCTATTAGTCCTGGCAACATCCTCGTAAATCTTCTTTGCACACTTTCAAGTTTAACTATGTCTTTCTTATGACAGGGTGACCAAAACTATACACAATATTCCAAGAGCGACCTCACCAATTACTTATAGAACTGTAATATAATGTCCCACCTCTCACACTCAATGCCTCACCCGATGAAGGCCAGCATTATAAATGACTTCTTCACCACCCTGTCTACCTGTGATGCTGCTTCCAACGAACTACTTCTACTCATAGGCCCCTCTGTTCCACAACACACTTCAGGACTTTACCATTTATTGTTTAAGTTCTACCTCGGTTTGACTTTCCAAAGTGCAACACCTCACACATGTCTGCATTGAACTGCATTTGCCAATCCTCAGACCACTTCTCCATCTGATCAAGATTCCTCTCTAATTTTTGATAACCTTTCTCACTATCAACAATACCTCCGAGTTTGGCATCATCTGCAAACCTACTAATCATGTCATGTACATTCACATCCAGATCATTTGTGTAAATAGCAAATGACAACATCTTTTATTTTCAATTCTGTCATCTGTTATTGCCCTTGATTCCCTCTTTTCTATCATCTCCCTACATCAGTACCCATTCCTCTGGCATTTTAGTTTAAACCCTCCCAAACTCCCTGGAAAATACTTACCCCAGGACACCAATTCTGGTCCTGCCTAGGTGCAACCGATTCCGTTTATACTGGTCCCATCTCTCCCAGATCCTGTTCCAATGCTACAGGAATCCGAAACCTTTGCATTACACTATGTCTCCAGCCATCCCTGCTTGTGGCTCGAGAAAATGGCGTGAGCTGTCTTCTTTAGCTAGACCCACAATGCTGTTCGGGAGGAAATTCCAGGATTTTGTCCCAGTGATTCCAAATCAGGATGTTGAGAACATGCAGGTAGTGCTGTTTTCAAGTATAACTTGCCTATTTCCTTCTAGACAGTAGTGGTCATCAGTTTTACATGTGCTGTCAAAGGATCTTTGGTGTATATCTGTAGTGCATCTTAAAGGTGATATACACTGCTGTTGAGAGTCTGGAGAAGATGGATGTTTGTGATTGTGGTGTGGATCAAGCAGGCTGTTTTATCCTTAATGTGTTCAGCATCTTACGTGTTGTTGGAGCTGCACTCAACTCGACAAGTGGGCAGTATTCCCTCACAGTCCTGACTTATGCCTTATAGAAGGTGGACAGGCTTTGGGAATTAAGTTAAGGGTTCTATGGAAGGGTCACTGGACCCTAAACATTATTTCTGTTTTCTCCGTCACAGATTCTGCCAGACCTGCTAAGCTTTTCCAGAAAATTTGTTTACATTCCTGATTTACAGCATCCACAGTTCTTTTGGTTTTTATTTGGTAATTAAGTCGGTGACTTACACACTGCAGTATTCCTCATCCCTGATCTTGTAGCCAGTGCATTAATGTGGCTAGTCCAGTTCACTTTCTGGTCAGTGCTTCTGCCAGAATGTTGATAGTATGGGATTCAGTGATGATAACACCACTGAATGTCAAGGAACGTTGGTTAGATTGTCTCTTATTGCAGATAGTAAATATCTGACATTTGTGTGGCACGATTGTTACTTGCCAATTGCCTGGATATTGTCCAGTTCTTGCTGTATTTGGACTTGGCCTGCTTCAACATCTGAGGAATTGCAAATGGTGCTGAACACTATGCAAACATCCTTATTCTGATCTCATGCTGGAGGGAAGGAACTCCAACAGAGATGCCCTGAAACTGTGATGAGAGACTTCCAACAATCACAACCATTTTCTGTTATGTCAGGTATGAACCAGTGAAGAGTTTGACCCTGATTCCAATTGATTCAAATTTTGCTAGGGCTCCTTGATAATACACTTGGCCAAATATGACCTTGATGTCAAGTGCAGGCACTCTCACGTCATCTTCTGGAATTCTATTCTTTTCCCCATGTTTGAACCAAGGCGAAAATGAGGCCAGGAGCTGAGTGGCCTTGGTGATTGCTGAGCAGATGCTGCTTGATAGGACTGTTGATGACACCTTCCATCATGTTACTGATAATCGACAATAGACTGATGGGGTGGTAATTGGCTGAACATATGAACAACAGTGGGTCTTTCAGTTGTTCGAGCCTGCTGTGTCATTTAATAAGATCACGGGTGGTCTGATTTTAATCTCAACTCTACACTTTTGCATATCCCAGTAATCTTTCAGCTCTTTGGTAACTGAAAATCTGTCTATCTCTGCATTAAAATATTTAAGGATTCTGCATCCATTGCCTTAGGAAGAAGGAAATTTTAAAGACTTCTAGTCTTCTTGGAAAATGGGTTTCCTGTTTGCTATAACTAAAAAATGCAAGATGAAAATGTTTCTGTCCTTGTCCCATTCCTTTAAATCCATTAAAGTCTGGCGCTGTGTGAGGAAGGGCCCAAAATGTTAACTCTGTTTGTTCCTTCACAGATGGTGCCAGATCTGCTGAGCCTCTCCAGCAATTTTGTTTCTGTTCCTGATTTGCAGCATCCGTAGTTCTTTTGGTTTTTAGATGACTTAAGCTTATGTATTACGTAACAATATAAAAAAGGTACTCTCAATTGCACTGGCAACAAATATTGATAAACATAAATGAAAAAGTAAAGCTTCAAGGAACAAATTATTTACAATGGATATTCACCAACATTACAAAACCATTATTGTTGCACAGTTCAACCCCTCATCTCTAATCAGCTGGTCAATGAGGTCAGTTGGAATAGCTCCTGCTGTTAACTTTCTGTTTCTCATTATACTGATTACTTTAACTCCTGGGCAGAGAGGGGATCCTTTCCTACTCATGGTTTGTTGGAGTCAGGAATATTCCCTAAAAGACTAATTCAGACAGCGACTTGCCCCTGCTGTCCTGACCCGCTCACAGTGACTTGCCTCTGCTGTCCTGACCCGCTCACAGTGACTTGCCCCTGCAGTCCTTACCGCTCACAGCGACTTGCCCCCTCCGTTGTGACCCGCACACAGCGACTTGCCCCCTCCGTTGTGACCTGCACACAGTGACTTGCCCCCTCCGTCCTGACCCACTCAGAGCGACTTGCCTCCTCAGTCCTGTCACATAACTGTTGGTACACTCTACTCTCGCTTCCTAGCTTTTGAACCACTATCGGTCACTATGGTCTGCACTATTCATGGCCTTGCTCTTCAGTGCTACAGTCTGGAGTTCTGCTCAACTGCTGGATACTGCATGGCTCTCACTCTCTACATAAGGCCTCTTCAGGTCAGAGATCTAGTATTTTGTTTGACTGGGTATCTAGCAGTTGTGTGCATGTTCCAACTTCCCTTTCTGATTCCAAAGCCACCGAAATTTAATACTCACAAACCCTGGCTTTTCACACCTTCCTCAGCTTGCCAAAGACTCTGTTTCCTGGATGAAAGTCTTTGAGTAACTGATGTGCTCTCCTAACCTGCTGTTGGAGGCCCCATTATACACTTTGCTGCTTGGGAGTTGCCAACCTGGCAACTAATCATATCACACAATCATCGTTCAAAGAGCACTGATGAGATGTGCAGGCTTGATTGAGTTGTGATAGTTAACATATTCGAGTCTACTCTGGTGACATCATTTCATTCATTTATTATTGATCTAGGTAAATTATATGAATTGGGATAACGTTGAGTGTTTGCTCAAAATGACCTCCTTAACCCCACCTTGTGAACTAAAAAGTACAAAGAACTGCTGATGCTGGAAATCAGAATCAAAACAGAAATTGCACAGAAAACTTGATCATCAGTAAAGTGATTGGCTGAACATTCAAACAAGGAGCAATAGTAGGTTTTTCAGCAGTTGAAGCTTGCTCCGTCATTCAATAAGAATGGGTTGTATGTGTCCTGCTTCTTATGTACAGGACATACGCGGACAATTTTCCACATTGTCTGGTAGGTGCCAGTGTTGTAACTGTACTGAAAGAGCTAGGCCAGGGGAGCGACAGATTCTGGAGTGTGAGCCTTCAGTACTATTGCCGGAATATTGTCAGGGCCCAAGCCTTGGCAGTATACAGTGTCTCCATCCATTTCTTGATATCACACGAAGTGAACTAAACCGGCTGAACACTGGTATCTGTAATGCTGGGGACCACCAGAGGAGGCCCAGATGGATCTTCCATTCAGCACTTCTGGCTGAAGATTGCTGCAAAAGCTTCAACCTTATCTTTTGCATTGATGTGCTAGACTCTTCCACCATTGAGGATAATGGCATTTGTGGAGCCTGCTCCTCCAGTGAGTTGTTTAATTGTCCATCACCATTCATGACTGGTTGTAGCAAGACCGCAGAGTTTACATCTGCGCGGTTGGTTGTGGGATCACTTAGCGCTGAGTGAGGCACTGTGTTGATGCTCACATCCATGAATCAATTAAAAATTGGCACTGTGGCTAACCTTATTGCTTTTCTTCAATAGTGTCTTGGTAACTTTCACACTCAGCTTAGTTACCTGGCTTTGACTTAGCATCTTGTCAAGAAGATGACACCTCTGAAAATACAGCATTTTCTGAGAGAGAGAATATATTTATAATCCTTGTTAAGTATAGAAATGTGGTGTAAAAATTCCACTAAACTGGGAATTCTCCATACTTCTTAAAATGTTTAACTTTTGTAGTGACTTTAGGAAAAGTGGGCTCAGTTTTCAGCATTCTACCATCATGAGATGCAAAAAAATTTAAGGGTTTATCCAAGATAGATTGATTTGATATAGAGGCAAAAAACAGATTTGGCTGCAACATTAATAAGAAAACACTAACCTCTGTCTTGCATTTAAGACAATATAGTAGAAATGACACAAGATTTGCCCAGCAGCCCAGGCCCAAATGGAACAACATCTGGATAATACCCAGACTCAGTCTATCAAATGGCAAGTACCATTTGCACCACATAAATGTCAGTCAATGATCACTTCCAGCAAAACAGGGTATAACTATCACCCCTTGAAATTCAGTTGGCGTTACTGTCACTGAATCTTCCACTATCAACATTCAGAGGGTTACCATGGACCAGGAGCTAAACTGGACTTGCCATATAAATACAGCAGATGACAGGCTAGGAACCTTGCACTAAGTAACTCACCCCTGATTCCCTAAAAACTGCCTATCATCTATAAGGCACAAGTCAGATGTATTGGGATTTTCAATAAAAACCAAAAGAAATATTGATCCTGTCAATCAGAAACAGAAACAGAAATTGCTGGAAAAGCTCAGCAGGCAGCATCTGTGAAAAGAAAAAAATCTAAAGACAGGTATCAAGAATTTGCAAAGTCTAGTATTTGTTGTTCTAAAACCTAGTTAGGAACCACTGAGGTCAATTTTGAGGATCTTTGAAACTTTTAATTTACTGCGTTTTAATAAAGAGGTAGAAAGATAGATTGGTTCAGCCAGTTGTCATCATGTCGCAACAGCAGTGGGTACTATCTACAAGACGAACTGCAGAAATTTACTAAAGCTCCTTAGGCAGCACGTTCCAAACCCATGTCATAACTTAGAAGGACAAGGGCAGCAGATACATGGGAACATTGCCAGCTGCAATTTACCCTTCAAGGCATCAGCATCCTTTCTTGAAAATATATTGTTGCTCCTTCTGTATAATTAGGTCAAAATTTTGGCACTCCCTATGTAATGTCATTGTGAGTGTAACTAAACCAAATGGACTATAGTAGGTCAAGAAGGCAGCTGACCACAAACTTCTCAATGGCAGCGAGCATTTGGCCCAGCAAATGACACCCACATCCTATGAGCAAGTTTTTAAAGCCTCTTTTAAAAAATCCTACACATGAAAGAGTTGTCCTGCGGTCTTAAGGGAACTTCTAAAACCTAGCTTGATAGACTTGGAAGGTAAACTGGAGGTAGCATTGCTTAGTAGAGCAAGGGAGACAAAGATAACTGAGATACTAAGGAAAAGGTGTGGAACAAGTGGAAAAAGACAAGGAAAGGGCAGAAAAAGATAAAGATAGGGAAATTGAATAAAAAGAACAGGAAACAAATAATAAATAAGAATCAAAAGTTTATAATATAAGCCTAATACAATGTAGTTGAAACAGGAAACATCTGATACTGATGCACACCCTGGTGGGGAGAATCAGAGCAATTATTGAAGTTATTGAATCGCTACAGTGTGGAAACAAACCATTCAGCCCAACAGGTCAACACCAAACTCTGAAGAGTATCTCCCCAGATCCATCCTCGTAAACTGCATTTCCCCTGGCTAACTCACCTAAACTGTACATCCCTGAATACTATGGATAATTTAGCATGGCCAATCCACTTAACATGCACATCTTTGGACTGTGGGAGGGAACCCCAACACCCTGCAGAAACTTACACAAACACAGAAAGAATGTGCAAACTCCACACAGATAGTTGTCTGAGGACGGAATCGAACCCAGGTCACTGGCACAGTGAGGCAGCAGTGTTAACCACTGAGCCACACTGCCACCCTCAACCAGTAAGGAAAGTCGTAGTAAGTCAAGTCAAGTCATAAGCAAGTCTGGTAAGGAAATACATAATTTGCACTATAAAATTTGAGGGAGAAAAGGACAGACATTCTTCGTTTCATTTGAGAAAGTGGCTAGACAATTGAATTGGAGAAACTAGGACTGGACAGTGCTCTTGAAGAGTAAGTTGACGGGTAAAGCACAATAAATTTCTGCCTCACTGTCAGATAAGGTTTCTCAGGATTACAATGCTGTAAAGTAAACTGTATTGGCTGCTAATGAATTAGTGCTAGTGGCATATAGGCAAAGGTTCCAGAATTTAAGGAAAGACCTGGGACCAGACTTATATTGAAGTTGGAGGGGTTAAACAAAGCAAGTTTGACAGGTGGAAACAAGCATTAGAATCCACGTATGAAGCTCTCAGAGAAATTATTCTCCTAGAATAATTTAAAACTTCATTTCCTTCCATAATGAGAACTCATATTGCAACCCTTAAACAGGTAGTCATAATAGCTAATCATTCTAAAGTAGACTGCTAAATATTTTTCTGCCACCCCCATATATTTGAAAGAGAGTGATTGAAAATGGGAAAGTGTAAAGAAGGCCAGTAGCCAAGGTAAGAAATGGATAGCTAGGAATGCCCAAGGCCTCTTTCTCAGATCAAAAGGGAAAGTATTAGGCATGGAGGTCAAATTCAGAAATGAAACTGTTTCCATTTTAACAAGGTGTTAGACATTCATTCACAATATTGGAAATTGCGAGGGAAACCCATGGTGCTTAACTGGAGTTTGTAAGAAGGTTTCCAAAATGGAAAGCCTGCTATGTTCATCCAGCTCTACACCTTGTTATTCCAAAATGGAAACTCAGGCCACAATGAGTCCAGAAGAGAGAGATAAGAAGAGCTTTTGTCTAAAAGAACGATAACATTTTTTTTATCAAAGGAAGCATCTATGCCATAACAGCAGTTAAATTTAGGTTTAAGTTTAAGGGAGATATGTGTGGAAAGTTGTTTGGAATGCGGAAATTTGGAATGTGGAATGTGTTGCCAGTGGAGGTGGTAGAGGTGGGCACAGTAGTGTCATTTAAGATGTATCTAGACAGATACATGAATGGGCAGGGAGCAGAGGGATACAGATCCTTGGAAAATAGGCAACAGGTTTAGATAGAGGATCTGAATGTGTGCAGGTTTGGAGGGCCGAAGGCCCTGTTCCTTTGTTGTAATTTTCTTTGCTCTTTGCTCTAGCAGTAACTCAAAATCTCTTCTTAAAGAATTATTTAGTTTGCCCTCCAGAGAGTTCAATGAAAACCAAAGTATTGGTAAATGGGATAAGTGAAGAGTATAGCCCTGTTCCATTGCGCAAAGTCCAACTGGACTGTGACTTGTTGTCTGTTCTCATGATAGTTGGGATGTTTAAGAGACTACCTGTGGATGGATTTGATTTTCTTTGGGAGATTGAGTTGGCAAGAATGATAACCATAAATGTATACAGAAAATGCAAGCATTTTTAAACTGCCAAGACTTCATAAGGATGTACTGCACTTCATTAAAATATAACAATACTTATCAAGTGGGGGAAAAATGTCAATATATAATCAGACCAGCAACTTTGATACTTATACCAACTTTGTGAATGACGATTCATTTAATAGTTAGTAGATTGTATGAGGTCGTTGCTAAACATAAAAGCAGGATATCAGAATGTCATAACAATTATGGATATGATAATCTGATTCCCAGAAGCTATTCCTTTAAGGAGGTTAACAGCTAGGCTAGTGATGTATAAGTCAACTTGTTTTTATTTTACTGGTTATAGACTACCAATTGAGGTAAATCCCGATCAGGTTTCTGTGATTGATTGGGAAATTGTAACAAAAAAAATTAAACAACAAAATTTACTGAATGATTACCAATGGAGAAATTACCAACAAGTTTCCATATTTTGCAGCTTTTGCCTAAGCAAAAATCAAAACTAATGCAAATTACTCGTGAATTAACAGGCAATCGATACTTGAAATAAAAAGGAGAATTTGAGTATACAAGGCCGATACACAAAAGATGCATGTTGTGTGACCACAAGCATTCACAATCGTTCACACAGGGTAGGTCAGGACTCCTATCAGCAATACATTTCTCCTTTGAATTTTTCAGGTAAAATTACCATCAACAAAATACACTTCTATGATCCATGTTACCTTCAGGACATGAAAGTGCTGATTTTGCAACTGTCCAGAGTTCCTATAAACCAATGGCATGATGATTTACTATTTGGTCACTACTGGGGAATCACTTGGCTCTTTAATTTCAGTGTCATTTCTGACCTTTCCAGGTTTTATATCCTTTTAGCGAGCTCACACAGCACCTTCGAGAGCTCCTGGATCCTGTTCTGCCAAATAGTAAAACTGACCACATCTTGGGAATTACTTGTTACTTCTTCTGACAAGAATTATTGGTGTTAACCTTTGTTTCTGTCAGATTTCTCTTTGACTGCAGCTATGCGCTAATCACCTTCACCCTCCAACTCTTCTGATGTAGTTCTCCTTGAATCAGACTCTTAAAAGTCCTCTTGAAACATTTGTAAAAACAGATTCCACAGACTTTTGAATCAATTAAAACATTTCCTTCATACACTGCCTCAAGACAAATATTGTTGCAGAATTGTAACTGCTACGTTTTGAAAATTTTTGAGTAATTCTTTTAATTCATTAAGAAGTTTAACTATTGTGCATCACTGTAATTAGCAAATATTTCTCTGTTAATTTTTTTCTGCATTATTTAAATGAACAATCATTCATTAAAAGGTTTTGTGAAAAACCAATTTTCAAAATGATAAATAAATTACATAAATTGTTGATCATAAATATATCACGGAATCCTTTCTATAGAATGACTTCTGTTAATGCACCAGAAATTGATTTTGTACACGTGCAAATTTGTGCACACAGATACTAGCTGAATTTCTTAAGTTTATTTTGTACAGTTCCACCCACATTGCTTATTTCACACATCATTCTTTGAAAAAACCTCCAGATTGACTCCCCATGTAACTAAAACAGCCAACCATCTTTCATCTATGTGGTTCCAGTTGTGCACTGTGACATCGTCAGATACACCTAGCTTCACATTTGGCAGCAGCAAGGATGCATATTTATTCATATTTGCCACAATCTTTAACATCTTATAATCATAGAATCCTTACAGTGTGGAAACAGGCCCTTCAGTTCAATAAGACCACACCAAACCTCTGACCTTCCCACCTAGACCCATTCCCCTGTAACCATCCTAAGCTACACATCCGTGAACACTATGGGCAATCTAGCATGGACAATTTGCCTAACCATCTTTGGACTGTGGAAGGAAACCCACACAGATACATGGAGAATATTCAAACTCCACACAGACAGTCGCCTGAGGGTGGAATCAAAGCCAGGTTGCCAGCATTGTGAGGCAGCAGTGTTAACCACTGATCAACCCTGCCGCACTTCCTGGTACATGCTCCACCAAGAGACAGTCCAGAAAGCAGGAAACATTTCTAAACTGGGAATGTAGCTTTAAGTAGTTGCACATTCAACAACCATTGTGGTGATTGTTTAGCAAGCAGAATTTTTAATGCTGTTGTGAAATATACAGCTCCATTTCAGATATCAAATGTTGCTTATCCTTTTTCATATTATGTCTTTTATCCCATAATCACCTCCCGTGTACTGTTAAGCTTATGATCAAGTTGTTATTGAAGGCAGAGGAAGTTACATTTGTTACACTGCCTTCCTTAGACCATACTTAAATCTGGCTTCAAGCACGGTCCATCCTCTGTCCAAGTCTAAATCTTCACTTTCTATCACCCAGTGAAGGATTGAGCAAAAATCTCCAACATTGAAAACCCTGGAATTTTTCCATTATCTAAAATATTGGACAAAGCCCTGGACTCTTCCAAACTTTCAACAATGAAATGGAAGCTGGAATGAGTTCTGTGGAGAATACACAAACACAATTCCAATTTGCACCTCCTCTCCAAGAGGACAATCAACTGAAAGACTTAGGACAGCTCTTACACCTCATGCTACCCAGTACAGACTGTATGGCGCTTACAAGACATTCAACTTGAATCAAAATCCATTCACAGAGATACCGAGCATTTAGCTTCAATCAAAATCCATTCACACACACTCTTAATGATCAAGAAACCAATTGACTTCAGAAAGAAATACCAGAAACACAAACACAGATTTGAAGAGTGATGATGGGGCATTCAGTCTGTATAACTGCCAGCCTCAATCTCACCTGAAAGACAGAGCCTTTTCAGCAACAATTTTCTGCATAGTGTGGAGGTAATGTATTGGAATTGGGTGGACAAAGTTAGAAGTCACATGACACCAGGTTATAGTCCCACAAGTTTATTTGAAATCCCAAGTTTTCGGAATGTAGCCCTTTCATCATTGAAGGAGTTACACTCCAAAAGCTTGTGATTTCAAATAAACCCATGGAACTATAACCTGGTGTCGTGTGACTTCTAAGTTTAAGCACAAACAGGGCTTCCTGCCCCAACAAGCAGTTTCAGAACCAAGAACAGGAGCATAAAACCAACTGCCTTATCAGAACAAAAGACATCCAAGATGGGGAAGCCAACTAGAGATTCCCAAAAAATGGCTACCAGACACCGGCCTGTTCCAAATCAAAAGAACCAATTGCAAGAATCTCAGCAACCAGGTGCACTTTAAAACCACATGTTCCTCAGTGGTGAGCTGAAACTCCCACATCCTCAAAGTTCCAACCTAGTTAGCAGGGAGGAGAAGGCAGGCAGTGACAGTGCATTGGGACCCCAAGGGTAGGAAGCCTGATTAAGGATTCCGTGATTAAAAACTGTTCTTCTTACATTCCAATACTGTTCAATCTAACTAATAGTGCATTGTTGATTATGTCAATTTCCCAGTTTATTGCATGTACCCATATTTCTTGTATTATATTTACCGTTGTATTTTAAATAAATGCAAAAGATTCTTTGCCCTGAAACATCTGTCTACTGCCTTCATTTCACACTCCTGAAATAAGTCCAGCGTCTAGAGCCAGGGATCATGGGGTGATTTGAACCACTTAAAAATCAGTAAGTAACTGATTGCAAACCAGGACCCTACACCAATCTACATGATTCTGTACTGCTCATTTAAGAGACTCATTTTACTACAAAGTATACTTTTGCATTACTACCCTTCATCGTATATTTAAGAATTCTTAATGTTATTTTTGAGGTTGTATGGCTGTTGCACTAGTGTGGTCCTTAACTGTTGAAATCAATCTTTGTTTATCTTTAAGTCATTCTCCACTTAAACTTTTTTTTCTAAAGTCAATGTAGTTTAATGGTGCTTGTGCCCAAAACATGCTTAGGTCTGGCTTCTATTCTCTAAACATAAATTATGCATTCAAAAGCAAAACATTGTGGATTCTACTTAATTATCATGATTTTTTAAAAATAATGGAAATATTCAGAAGGTCAGGTGTACCTTTAAAGATAAAGTGTGTTAACATTTTAGGTAGAATGCATTTCGTCAGAATGTAAGTGTTAAGTCTATATTTTCTATCGGTAATTCCACATAACTCTGATTTAGTTCATTATGTTATTTTTGCTAAAGTACATTTCCTGATTAAGTATTGAATGGTCTGTGCTATAGTTTGTTTCTTTATCACTTCTGGATCTTACAATGACTTCCACTATCTATACTGATTTTATTTGTTTGCTGATTCTGCATACCAGCAGGCACTTAGATGGAAACACCTCCAGCATCCTCTAATATTCTTTCTTTCAAATAGTTTATGGCTATTTACCAGGGACCAGCCATCCTCACATGATGATGTCGAAGTAAGCAGAATATCCCCATTTCCAATTGCTTATACATTTTAGCTCCTACAATAGTTTGAAGACCATTGCTTTTACCTCTGGCTTTTCCACCTCAATGTCACCATGATGCATTTCTGCCACTGCCTACACCAGACCCAACCAATGATGAAGTCATCGATCCTCAGGCGCCATCTTTCACCACTGGGCTTATCTCACCAAATTCACCTCCACTGATGTAACAGCCACTGGCTGTGATGACTGGTCTCGTGCTTGCCCCGGAAAAGTAAGTAAGGGCTCATTTGAATCTGGTTTGCACGCACTCACTACCATCACGAGGTCCACGCTGGGCCTACCTGAGTCAGCTCCGGGCTCATTCACCATCACAAGTTGGGGTGGGCCAATTCAAGTCCACTCTGGGCTCACTTTAATCCATGCTAGGTTCAGTCACTGCTGCTACAAGTCCGCACTGGACCCATCATTGCCCCCGATGCCATCCGAGCTCAGTACAAGAGGTAAATAAAGGAAAACAGATAAAAGGAAAAAAATAGAAAAGAAAGAAAAGCAATTAGAGCGGATGAACCCAGGCTCAGGAGCATTAATCCAATGCCATCTTGGTAACGTTACGATCATCATTAGATTCTTAATACTGGGTTTTTATTGAATTCAAATTCCACCATCTGCTGTGAAAGAATTCAAACCCAGGTCCCCAGAACATTACCTTTAAGAGCCTGAAGCTGAAGCCTCCCCTTTTTATTGCTGAAACTCCCTATCTGACAACATTGTGTATTTATCAATACAAAATGAACTGCTGTGGGTCACCAGCTTCGAGAATAATTACAGATGGCAGTAAATCATGATCTTAACAGAAACACCACCATCCAATGAATGAGTAATGAAAACTGAAATACTGCTAGCCATCACACTTCAAAGACCATGGGTTTCAATGTTCCTGATCAGTGCATTGGGTAGTACTTATAAGAGATTAACAACTTAAAAAGTGCCTGAATATCATATGGTCTATGATGGACCTTTTGCTTCCCTAAATTTTATGCTTGATTTTTGATTCATTTGTAATGGCATGGCGGTATTATTGCTAGACTTTCTTTGATTCTTACCTGGCCTGGCCGACATTTGACTCCACAGCCACAGTAATGTAGCTGACTCTTAACAATTAGGGAATAAAACCTGCCAGTGACATCCACATCCAGCGAATCAATAAAAAACAGTGCTGATGTTTATGGTTAACTTTGCCAGAGAACAATTACTTGTCATTTCCCTGGAATTCTACACTTATGAGATTTCAGCAATAAAGTGGGATAATTTTGACAGGGTACATGGGTTGCAGGCAACCTCTGAAATGCTGTGAATTGTTGTACTATGTTGAAAAGGAGTCATTAAATTCAAAGTTACGGTTGCGAAGGGCAATAGACAGTATTACATAGGTTTTACAGCCTTGTGACGAAGCAGGAAACAAAACATTCAAATTACTAGTTACTTCAAATCTACCCAGTATAAAATGTCACATTCATTATGGGCAAACAAATTCAATCCACAAGGATGAGACCAAATTATCACTAAGTGTTGCATCTGGGACGTTTCTAACAGTGTTGTGTGCCATTCATATATCACTGTATTTTGATTTGTATGATGAATTGATCACTGTAAACAAAAAGAAAAGATGAATGGTGGACTATAGAGGGTTCTGTTTGATGATTGTTGGAACTAAACAGTCTAATTGGATAGTCTTTAAATTAGGTGTGGAGACTGCAACATATTGCAACAACCACTTGTTTAAAGTACTACAGGCAGCATGCAAATTTCATGCTGGCTACTAGTTATAGGGGTGGTAATCCAGCAGTGAACACTTTCAGCAGCTGCACATCCCAACATGGGTTTTGAGGTCACGTCATACTAGCACTATTTAAAGCTGGCCTGCAGAATGTATAACAAAGCTGTACCTCTGTATATTTTTAAAAGTAAATTATGTCAACAGAGATAACACTCTCAACTCTGATAATGGGTTAAATCCTACTCCAGGTCTTGAGCTCAATATGTGAGCTGACATTGTGATGATGTACAAGTGAAGTGTTGTACTGTTTGTGGTCCCTTTTTTCAAACAGACAATGAAAAGAAGCCCGGTTATTCTTTCAGGTGGACATATAAGATCCCACAACACAATTTCAAAGAACTGCAGGGAAGTTATCTCTGTCATCTTCGTTACTTATCCTTGAAATAACATCACAAAGATAAATTATCTGGTCATTTTTATCTTTCTATATGCAACGTGACTGCAGGATTTCCTATATTTTAATTGTACTCAAAATTACTTTATTAGTTGTAAAATGTTTTATGAGTTTGGAGGATGTGAAAAGATGGCGTCCATTTTTTTCCCAGGCTGCTTCCCCTCACCTACTTTACACTGCTGGCAATGGTACGTTTGCATCGCACAGCTTGCTTACATTGCCAAATATTCATCCATTTCATCCAAACACTCCCTTAAAAGACAAGTTAACTCAGAATAGGTGGCAACAATAGTCAAACTGCATTGGAAAGGCACAGCTAAATCTGTCTATCCCTATGAAGTGATTGTGCTGAAAATGATTGGTATGGCCCATCACTGAGGCTAATAGCAGCTGAAGCCCTAGTGTGATTACTTTGCTGCCACCTTTTCATATCTCACTTCGTACACATTCCACAATCTGCATTGTCAGGATGCACTAGCTCCTTAGATAACAAGGTATAGAGCTGGATGAACACAGCAGGCCAAGCAACATCAGAGGAGCAGGAAGGCTGATGTTTCGGCCTTCTTCACAAACAACAGTGGTCCCAACACGGATTCCTGTGGAACACCACTGGTCGCAGTTCTCCATTTTGAGAAACTCCCTTCCACGACAACTCTCTGCCTCCTGTTGCCCAGCCAGTTCTCTATCCATCCAGCTAGTACACTCTGGACCCCATGCAACTTCACTTTCTCCATCAGCCTACCATGGGGAACCTGATCAAACGCCTTACTGAAGTCCATGTATTTGACATTTATAGCCCTTCCCTCATCTATCAACTTTGGCACTTCCTCAAAGAATTATATAAAGTTGGTAAAACATGACCTTCCCTGCACAAAACCATGCTGCCTATCACTAATAAGCCCATTTTCTTCTGAATGTAAATAGATCCTATCCCTCAGTATCTTCTCCAGCAGTCTCCCCACCACTGACGTCAGGCTCATTGGTCTATAATTACCTTGATTATCCTTGCTACCCTTCTTAAACAAGGCGTCAACATTAGCAATTCTCCAGTCCTCTGGGACCTTACCTGTGCTCAAGGATGTTGCAAAGATATCTGTTAAGGCTCCAGCTATTTCTTCTCTCGCTTCCCTCAGTAGCTTGGGATAGATCCCATCCAGCGCTGGGGACTTGTCCATACTAATGCATTTTAGGATACCCAACACTTCCCCCCTCCTCATGCCAATTTGACCTAGAGTAATCAAACATCTATCCCTAACTTCAATATCTGTCATGTCCCTCTCCTCGGTGAATACCGATGCAAAGTACTCCTTAAGAATCTCACTCATTTTCTCTGACTCCTCACATAACTTCCCTCCTTTGTCCTTGAGTGGGCAACCCTTTCTCTAGTTACCTTCTTGCTCCTTATGTACAAATAAAAGGCTTTGGGATTTTCCTTAACCCTGTTTGCTAAAGATATTTCATGACCACTTTTAGCCCTCTTAATTCCTTGTTTCAGACTGGTCCTACTTTCCCGATATTCTTCCAAAGCTTCATCTGTTTTCAGTTGCCTAGACCTTATGTATGCTTCCTTTTTCCTCTTTGCTAGTCTCACAATTTCACCTGACATCCATGATTCCCTCATCTTGCCCTTTCTATCTCTGATTTTCACAGGGACATGTCTATTTTGCACTCTAATCAACCTCTCTTTAAAAGCCTTCCACATATCAAATGTGGGTTTACCCTCAAACAGCTGCTCCCAATCCACATTCCCCAGCTCCTGTCGAATTTTGCTATAGTTGGCCTTTCCCCAGTTTTTAGAACTCTTCCTTTAGGACCACTCTTGTCTTTGTCTATGAGTATTCTAAAACTTACGGAATTGTGATCACTATTCCCAAAGTAATCCCTACTGAAACTTCAGCCACCTGGCTGGGCTCACTCCACAACACCAGGTCCAGTATGGCCCCTTCCTGAGTTACACATTACTCTACAAAACGCTCCTGGATGCTCCTTACAAATTCTGCTCCATCTAAACCCCTAACACCAAGTGAATCCTAGCCAATGTTGGGGAAATTAAAATCTCCCGTCACCACCACCCTGTTGCTCCTACATCTTTCCATAATCTGTCTACATATTTGTACCTCTATCTCACACTTGCTGTAGTACAGCCCCAATATTGTTACCACACCCTTCCTATTTCTGAGCTCTGACCATATTGCCTCACTGCTCGAGACCTCCATAGTGCCCTCCTTCAGCACAGTTGTGATATCCTCTCTGACCAGTAATGCAACTTCTCCACCCCTTTTACCTCCTTCTCTATTCTGCCTGATGCGTCTATATCCTGGGATATTCAGTTTCCAATCTTGCCCTTCCCTCACCCAAGTCTCAGTAATAGCAATAACATCATATTCCCAGGTACTAATCCAAGCCCTAAGTTCATCTGCCTTAACAACTACACTTCTTGCATTAAAACAAATGCACCTCAGACACCTGCCTCTTTGCATTCATCATCTGCTCTCTGCCTACTCTCCCCCTTCGTCATACTGACTTCAGTATTTAGTTCCTTACAGGCTTTAATTACTATCTCCTTACTGTCCACTAACCTCCTCATTCGGTTCCCACCCCCCTGTCACATTAGTTTAAACCCTCCCCAACAGCATTAGCAAAAGCACTCCCTAGGACATTGGTTCCAGTCCTGCCCAGCTGTAGACTGTCCAATTTGTAGTTGTCCCAACTCTGCCAGAACCGGTCCCAATGTCCCAAAAATCTGAACCCCTCCCTCCTGCATCATCTCTCAAGCCACTCATTTATTCTGCCTGTTCTTTCATTTCTACTCTGACTAGCACATGGGCACTGGTAGCAATCCTGAGATTACTACGTCTGAGGTCCTACTTTTTAACTTGGCTCCTAACTCCTTAGATTCTGCTTGTAGAATCTCATCCTGTTTATTACCTATATCACGAGTGCCTATATGCACCATGCCAGCTGGCTGTTCACCTTACCCTTTAAGAATGTCCTACAGTTGATCTGAGACATCCCTGACCTGTGCACCTTACTTTATTAGTGGGGTAAAGTTTTATATACATGTTGAATAAAAGCTTGGGACAAGTACCTAGCTACATAAGTCTCCAGAGCTATCTAATTATCACCTTTGACTGAAACTTGGAGTTACTCTTGCTGGAGGGGAAAGATAAATGACTTGGTAATAGCAGCTATTCAGTTAGATTTTAATATCAATAACGCTTTTTTCGTGTGGGGGTGCAAAGAGGTTCCATCCTGTAGCGTCTATGCAGCTTTGTTAGCCGTCACGTCTGACTGCACCTTTGAATAGAATGTCCCGTCTTGGTTAAATGGGGTTGTTTACATAGCGCGTTATGCACAAGTGCACTTTCAAGTGTGGTGTAACCGTAAATTGAAGTTGTTGTAATCTGAACAAAAACAAAGTTGCTGGAAAAGCTCAGCAGGTCTGGCAGCATCTGTGGAGGAGAAAAAAGAGTTAACATTTCGGGTCCAGTGACCCTTCCTGACAAGAGGGCATGCTAACAGTGAACGTAAGAAGCTAAAATAAATGAAAGAAATGGGAGAATGTAACTGGTAAAGCTCAAATAAAGGGAAGAAATCAGAGTTGGTACACAATTTGAAGGTGTTGAGCTCAATATTAAGTGCGGAAGGCTGTAAAGTACCTAGCTTGAAGACGAGATGTTGTTCCTCCATTTTGTGCTGTGATTCACTGAAACACTGCAACAAACACAGAATGGGTGACCACGTTGTGGAACACCTCCAATCTTGGGGTGGCATGGTGGCTCAATGGTTAGCACTGCTGCCTCACAGCACTAGGGACCTGGGTTTGGTTCCAGCCTCGGGCGTGGGTTTCCTCCTATGGTCCAAAGGTGTGCAGGTTAGTTGGATTAGCTATGCTAAATTGCCTGTAGTGTTCAGGGATGTTTCGGCTAGGTGGGTTAGACAAGGGAAATGCAGGAGCATTGGGTTTGGATGGGGTGCTCTTCAGAGGGGCATTGTGGACTTAATGGGCCAAATGGCCTGTTTCCACACTGTACAGATTCTTTGAATTCTATGAACAAGGTTCTCACCTTCCCATAGTCAGTCATTTTAGCACAGTCTCCTGTTTGCATGCCCATTTGTCTGACCATGGCATGCCACAGTGTTTCAGTGAATCACAGTGCAAACTGGAGGAACATTCTAATCTCACTTAATCTGAACTATCAACATCTTTTCTCCACCAGCACCCCACACCCACCACTCCACCCCGCCAACTGTAGCATAAATGCTATCCTCTCCACACTTCAGTTCAGCTCTTATGAGGAGTCATCTAGACTTGAAACGTGAGCATGCTCTCTCCAATAATGCTGTCTGACCCACTCTGATCTCCGGCGTTTGTTGTTTTCAGTATAAGAATTGACAGTTCAGGTCAGTGTGCTAGGATCTTCAAAGATATCAGCTTTTGATTAGATTGAATATTTGCAGTTGATGTGGAGTCCAGCACCATGTCTAATCTGGTTTCAGAAGTTATCTTACAGATTCATCTTAAATGGTCCAAGTGGGGTAGGAATTTTCCCGCATGCTTCACCATATCCAGAAACTGTTGGCATATTGTAATATTCCCACGTGATGGAAATTCCACGATGGCTACTATCTTCTACCATCTGCAGCGATCGCTGTAACCTGGACAGTATGGCCCAAAAATGTTATCAATGGTTTTGAAAATCCAACATGTCATTAAGTGCATGGCCATCACCTTGTAACATTTTCGAGGCTCCCCAAATGTTTTTTCGTGTTGCACTTTTGTTGATCCATCATGGTTTTGCTATCTCACAGAATGTTGGGCCCCATCCTTTGGAAAATCTCCAGAGCGAATGTGATCCTAAATGAGAAATGTTTGAAACAACAGCGTACCAAGGGAATTACGAAGGTGGTTAAAAGTTTGGATTTCTCATTTTGTGGAAATAGTCAGAGTCCACTGTTTGCATCCAGCTTACTGAAGATCGTGCTGTTTACAAGTTTAGCTACACTTTCTAGCCATTAGAAGTACTTCTGGTTGCACAACCTTTGTTCAAGTAATGTGTCACGTAATGCAAATTCTAATGGATCTGCTTAATTTGGAAATGAATACCACAGTAGGACATCATAAGGGAAATTCTGTTCCGGATTAAATAACCTCTTTTTGAAACATCATATTGTAACTCTTTTTGGAAGTGGGTGGTAACAAATGAATGGATTTGGTGTCTATTTTTATTGTGGTAATGTGTACAATGTTCAGTTTTCGTAGATTCTCAAGTAATTTGGAAATTGCCTTTGAAATTCATTTACTTATTCAGCTTTAACAATAAGGTTGAGACCTATCTAAGTTTTTAGCTGAGCAGTGAGCACAGCTCGCTTTGAACAACAGTGTATTTTCAAGATTTATACTTTAATGTTGCATGAAGCCACCCTTTAACTTTGAGGGTGATATCCCGAATCTTGAAATTTTATAGATGAAGGCTACAGGTTACAGTTATTTACATCCATCAGGCAGAGCTGTGACTCCAGATCCTGCATGAAATTTAAAGTCTACAATATTCATTGATTTTAAATACACACATTCTAGTGTTTATTTTTATTCTCCATAATCTCCCTGAGAAAATGATTTCATGTGTGAGAGGCATCCTTAAAATTATGTCCTGTGCCTGGAAAACTGTGTTTTCTGTGGCACACAAAGTTTTAAAACAACTGAAACAAAAACCATAAATTGCTCGATAAACTGAGCACATCTGGCAGTGACCTTTCTTCAGTTGATAGACTCGAAACATTAACTCTTTCTCTCCACAGATGCTGCCAGATCTGCTAAGTTTCTCCAGCAATTTGTTTTTGTTTTAGATCTTCAGCATCTGCAATTCTTTGTTACATTTTAAAACAACTAGCTTTACCACACATATAATTAAAACAGCTCATGCTGGAGAAATTCAGAAACACTTCCTCACTGTCATGGGTCTCAAAACTCTTCAAGAAAAGTGATTTCCTATTTGCGACATCCTTAAAATTCTTTCGCCCTGTGCTTCATAAATACAGGGTTTTCTGAGGCACCCAATGTTTTAGAACTACGAAAACTAAAAACAGAAAGTGAGGTAGCAAAACAGAATCTCAGCAGGTCTGGCAGCATCTGACGAGAGAAAGCTAGGTTAAAATTTCCAGTCCAGTGGCTTTTCTTCAGTTAATGCATTCAAAACATTAACTGTTTCTTGCTACACAAATGCTGCCAGATCTGTTACGCTGCTGCAGAATTTTACTTTTATTTCAGATCTCCATCACGCACAGTATTTTGCTTCTGTAGCTTTGCCATATTCCTGTGTTTTAGAAGGTTTGGATGGGGCCTTCTTCACAGAAACAGTACATTCAGGACTACTCCATTATTCAACGTGATCATGACTGATCCTTAATCACAATGCCATACTCCCACTGTCTCTTCATATCCCTTGACAACTTTAGTCTCTAGAAATCTATCCATTTCTTTCTTAAACATATCTAGCAATCTTGCCAGTACAGTGTTATGTGGTAGAGAATTGCACAAGTTTACCAGCGTCTGAGTGAAGACATTTCTCTGCTTCTCAGTCTAAAATCACCTATTCCATGGGTGGCATGGTGGCACAATGGTTAGCAGTACTGCCTGATGGCACCAGGGACCTGAGTTTGACTCCAGCCTCAGGTGGCTGTCAGTGTCGAGTTTGCATGTTCTCTCCGTTTCTGTGCCAATTTCCTCCCAAAGTCCAAAGGTGCACAGGCTAAGTGGATTGGCCATGCTAAAAACTTACTGTGTAGTTTCCAAGAATGTGCAGATTTAAATGGATTAGCCATAGTAAACAAAAACCCATGCAGGTTTATGGGGAAAAGGTGGGTCTAGGTGGGATGCTGTTCAGAGGGTCATTGTAGGTTCGATGCACCTAATTGCCTCTTTCTGCACTGTGGGGCTTCAATGATTTTAATCCTGCCCAAGTTTGTGCACAGTGAGATGTTAGTGGACTGATTTTGATTGCAAGGCTGAGCAAATATTTGCCATATTTTACCAGGCTTGCAGCATAAATTGGCATTTCAACCCTTTTGGCAAGAATACCACTCATTCTGTTCCATCTTATCACATGCAACTCATTAATCACTCGAGATCCTGGAATTGACTGGCATTCCAGGCACTGGTGCAATATTTACAAGGTGGCTGTTTGTTTGGACAAGCATCGTCAATCTGGGGTGTCCTGTCCAGTTCCTGAAGTTCACCGCGTTCATGGAAAATGGGAAAATTGGCACCGCACTTTTTAAGCATCGTCTTGGAGGTCCTGCTGGATGACATGGCGCACAGATAGGATTTCCTTTTCTCCTAGGACCAGCAGTGAAAGCTGCAACACCAGGCTGTGCTAGCTTGGTCTGAGCTTTGAGCAATCAGAGCCATCTGGAGAAATGCCCAGAACAGTAGAAAAAAGGTCAGTGCTGTTCTCCCAGCAAAAGTGCCACTCTGATACCTCACACTCATTATATCTTTGCTCCTGCACCTATCTTTCACCAAGGTTCATGCCCTACCACTCTCATGTGCATGCAATAACATCCCTACACACCCATATCCACCCAACCAATATGTCCTCTGCAAAGTCCATGTTACTGACAAGACCAAACTTCATCAAAATATATCAAGGTGACAGCCTAGGCCTTTACTGTTTATCTTATTTCAAGGCAAGTGTGAGGTGCTGTGTTCCAGATGTGATTTGATGGTCCACTACTAGGAGTAAAGTGAACATCCTTTATTCTTACAACACAGTTAAAATTCAAACAAACAAAGAAAAGAATTGGCATAACTTTAACTCTATTGATATAATTAATTAAATAACATATCATTTAACCAGCCACCATTCCAACACAGCAGCATCCCATAACACACCGTTAGCAAGACCAGGCCAGCAAAACAGATTTTCCTCATGTACTATTTCCCTTCCAGTCCAGGAGAAAGGAACACTAGAAGATTAAATCTAGCAACAGTGAGAGAACTCAACAGAGAGAGGGAGCTGTATGTACCAGGTACAGAAGCCAAGTCCAATCGCAGATGAAAGCAAAACTAACACACTGTCCCTGTGCGAGCCTGACTCTACTTACTCATGCTTCTTTTGCCCAATATTAAAATATTCACTTGCGAGCTCAAAGCTGTTTACCCACTGCTTCTAAAGCAGACATTCCAAGACCGCCGTGGCAATGTCTCTCTGCGAGAGGAACAGCACAAAACAAATCTCTCTTAAAGGCAGAGATAATAGGAACTGCAGATGCTGGAGAATCTGAGATAACAAGGTGTAGAGCTAGATGAACACAGCAGGCCAAGCAGCATCTAAGCAGCAGGAAAGCTGACGTTTTGGGCCTGGAACTTCAGCAGAAATGGGGGAGGGAATGGGGGTCCTGAAATAAATAGGGAGAGAGGAGGAGATAGGTACAAGTACAAAAGAGTTGCAATGGGAGAGAGATTCCCTGAGGTTTGTCCGGAGGGAGGAGGTTCTTCAGGTTAGGCATCCTTAGAAGAGCCTTCACAGTGGGGCTAAAATTGTATCGGAGATAATAGGAACTGCAGATGCTGGAGAATCCGAGATAACAAGGTTTGAACTGGATAAAGACAGGAGGCCAAGCAGCATCTTAGGAGCAGGGAAGCTGACATTTCGGCCTCGACCCTTCATCACAAATGGGGTAGGGGAAGGGGGTTCTGAAATAAATAGGGAGAGAGGGGGAGGCAGATCGAAGATGGATCGAGGAGAAGATAGGTAGAGAGGAGACAGATAGGTACAAGAGAGTTGCAGTGGGAGAGAGATCCCCATCTCTGATACAATTTTAACCCCACTGCGAAGCTGCTTCAAAGGATGCCTACCCTGAACAAGCCTCAGGGGATCCTTCTCCCACTTCAACTCTCTCGTACCTGCCTGTCTCTTCTCCACCTATCTTCTCCTCTATACATCTTCGATCTGCCTCCCCCTCTCTCCCTATTTATTTCAGAACCCCCTTCCCCTCCCCTATTTCTGATGAAGGGCCTAGGCTCAAAACGTCAGCTTTCCTGCTCCCATGATGCTGTATGGCCTGGTCTCTTAAAGGCACACTAACATCAAATCTACTCACTGAGGAAATCTCCCCACCTGCACTAACAATAATAGCTGTCCTACCCACTATCATTTTCCATAATACCTGCTCTCTTTCATTCAAGGAGCAAAGCATTCCATCAAAGGGCTGAAAGACTTAAATTGTGTCGTGTGCCGCATGACTTTCAGCTCTTCACCCCTTATGAGGAGAGGATCCTGACCTGACATTCCATGCAGGGCCAGGACTGCTATCAAGACTGCCCTTGATCTACTGTGCCAGATATCCTTACTGAAGGTCATCCCCTTTACTTGGCTAAGGTCTGCTGACAACCATGACAAACTTCCTGCCATTATGTCCGCACTAAATGGCATGGCAAAACAGTAGCAACACAAGCCTGGTGTCTCTGGCTGAGAAAGCAACAGAAGTATCCACAAGGTCAAAGTGAACGAGCAATTATTACAGTAAGCGAAGAGCCTGGAGATATAGCCTGGACAAATCCATGGGCTGCTTGCATGTGGCTGCACAGAAAGTGTATTTGCTGCAGCATTACAATGATAGGTGCCAGTGCAGCTCAAGATGCAGCATTAAAATGCAGAAGCATTCTTTAAGTGGATGGGACTTGTGACATGAAAGTTGTTAGAGGCTGAAGCATGTTGGATGCTTATCTGTGGGCATGGGGTACATGTTTGCTGCTGCATGAGGGGAGTGCCAAGATGTTTGTGCCTAGTTTACAACATTTTAAAAAAATTATTTATGGGGCGTGAGCATTGCTGGCTGGCTAGGTTTTTTAGCCCTTCACTAGTTGCCCTTGAGAAAGCAGTGGTGAGATGACTTCTTGAACTGCTGCAGTCCATGTGTTGTTGGTTGGAGGGCTTTTTATACCGGGCGGTGAATTAAACCTGCCAAGAACCCATTCTGGTTTCCATGTTGGGGTTTCCTGAGGCTAATTTGTATCGAAAGTTTGGCAATATCACAAATGTGGCAAGTTGGGCTTTTAGAAGCTCTTTAAGAAGCAAAAACATTTGTAATTGGAAACTAGTGCTGCCTAGTAAGAATCTTGCTCTACTACTGGAGGAAGATGTACAAGATATGGCAAGATGAATTTGACATTAAGATGGGCCTGACCAAATATCTTGAGTGATACTGTCATAAATCTGCTGTAGCCCACATTGCTCAGAGTCCGATAAGTTTCACCCATCGTGAATAGTTCGGCTCAAACAGTGATCCAAGCAGTACGCCTCTCATCATTGCATTCCTTCCCCATTTATTTTTTTACACAATCCATTTATTCCTAAGCTTTTTTCTATCTGGTAAACAATCCTCCATCCATGACAGTGTAAAGCCCAAGCCCACAGGCTTTGATTTTGAACATAACTTCTTACGTGGAACATCCTCAACAGTTTTTTGAAAATCGTGTTGGTATTTCCCAAATGTCTTGTCATCACATCCTTTATCATAGACTCCAGGATTTTCTATACTACTGATGTTTGGTTAAATAGTCTTTAATTGCTGTTTCTCCCCTGTTTCTCTCCTTTTTTAAACAATAGGGCTACATTTGTCACCTTCCAATGTCTGAGACTGTTTAATGTCTACTATGACATCAGCTATTTGCGTGGCTACTTTTTTAATACACGGAGACGTAGATTCTTATATCCAGGGGATTCATCAGCTTTCAGTCCCATTGATTTCACCAGCACTTTTTGCTTACACTAATCTCCTTCAATTCCTGCTTACCAACCTAGCATTTCTGGGAAATTATTTGTATCTTCTTCTGTGTAGACAGTACTAAAGTAGTTGTGCGATTGCTCTGCCATTTTCTTGTTCTCCATAATCAATTCTTCTGACTTGCTAATCTCTTCTTTTTACATACTTATAGGAGTTCTTACAGTCCATTTGCAGTCCTTGTAGATTTATTCTAATAGTCAACTTTCCCCTCTTAATCATCTTTGATTTTTCTTTGTTTAATTTTCAAGTACACAAGACCATACAACATTGGAGCAGAAATCAATCCATCAAGTCTGTTCCGCCATTCAATCATAGCTGACAAGTTTCTCCACCCCATTCTCCTGTTTTCTCCCCACAACCCTTGATCTCCTTGATAATCAAGAACATATCTATCTCAGTCTTAACCATACTCAGTGACTTGAGCTCCACAGCCTTCTGTGGCACTGAATTCCATAGATTCATCACTCTCTGGCTGAAGAAGGTTCTCCTTATTGCTGTTCTAGAAGGTCTTCCCTTTACTCTAGGCTGTGTCCTCAGGTCCTAGTCTCTCCTACCAATGGAAACATCTTCTCAACATCCATTCTGTCAAGGTCATTCAGTATACTGTAATTTTCAATTAGATCCCACCTCACCCTTCTAAACTCCATCGAGTATAGACCTTGAGTTCTCAAATGTTCCTCGTATGTTAAAACTTTTTATTCCTGGAACCATTCTCGTGATTCTTCTCTGAACCTGCTCCATGGCCAGTACATCTTTCCTCAGTACATCTGAGGAAGGGTCTTTGGACCCGAAATGTTAATTCTATTTGCTCCTCCACAGATGCTGCCAGACCTGCTGAGCTTTTCCAGCAATTTTGTTTTTGTTCCTGACTTTGCCCTATTTTACTATGCACTTCCAAGTAGTCAGAAATCTCATCCTTCACAATGGACTCTAAATTCTTACCAACAACCAGTTAGGCTAATCAGCCTGTACTTTTGCCTTACTCCCTTTTTAGACAGGGGTATCATGTTAGCGGTTTTCCAGTCCTCTGGGACTCCCCCCCTGCCACCCCTGCCGACTCTAGTGATTCCTGAAAGAAAGAACTGTTTTGAACTGTCTAAAGGCTTCAGGGTTACTACTTTCTCTAGCATATTTATGCAACTCCACATTGGATCCAACACGATCTTTAATTTCTTCTGTTAGCCACGATTGGACCACTTTTCCTGCTGGTTGTTTACGCACAAAATGAATGGACAACTGTTGCAATGCATGCTGTTGTTCCTCAAACATTATTCATTCAATAAGCACTGTCGCAGCTTTTAATGAAGTTACCTAATATTGCAATCAACTCACCTATCGTGCCTTTGTAGTTTCCGTTGTTTGGTTTTAGAGTCCGAGTTTCATAGAAAACCTACAGTGCAGATAGAGGTTGTTGGGTCCATCAAATCTGTACCATCGTCCAAACACTATCCCACCTTCCCCCGACCCCCACTCTCTCCACGCAACCCACATTTACCGTAGTTAATCAACCTAGCCTACACAACCCTCGTTACTATGGGGCAATTTATCATGGCCAATCCATCTAACATGCCCATCTTTGGACTGTGAGAGGAAACCGGAGCACCTAGAGAAAACCCACAAAGACACAGGGATAACATGCAAACTCCACACAGACAGTCATCCAAGGCTGAAATCAAACCTAGGTCCCTGGTGTTGTGAGGCAGCAGTGCAAACTGTTTCAATTTCTATTCCATTGAAGAAATCTATCATGTCGTTATGGTTCCTTTGATTCCGAAAGAACCTCTCACAACAGATTATTAATTAGCTTCTTCTCATGATGCAAAACTAAACTTGCCTGTTCCTCAATTTACTGATCTAATAAAATACCTAGTACATATTCGAGGAATTAACTGTCACAGTATTGTTGCAAACATAGTTTTCCCAATCCATATGTTGTTTAAAGTTACCCATGATTGCTGTAGTCCTGTCATGCTTGTTGCATGCACCTCTTATTTTCTGTTTAATGCCATCACTACTATACCACTTTGGAGGCCTATAAACAACTTCCATGAATGTTTTTTGCCTCTTGTTGCTTCTTAGTTCGTCATGACTTGTAGCACCAATTTCCTTTCTCACTATTGTACTGATGTCCTCTTTTATTCACAATGCCACACCACCTCATTTTCCATTTCTTACCTATCCTTCCTAAGTATTAAAT
Source organism: Stegostoma tigrinum (assembly GCF_030684315.1). NCBI lineage: Eukaryota > Metazoa > Chordata > Chondrichthyes > Orectolobiformes > Stegostomatidae > Stegostoma > Stegostoma tigrinum. Next base: position 9,756,972 of record NC_081370.1, read on the forward strand.
ATCATCGTATAATCATTTATCAGCAATGGTCATCATGCAGCATGGCACTAACCATAACTATATTGCACTATTTACAACTATTTCTACTGTTAATTCATCTAAACAAATCGAGTACCTTTAGACTTGTCATTTTGACATTATTTATCACTTCTTGTACCATTACCTCATTTGCTGCCTTCCACATTTGTTTTCTACTTCTCTATCTTTCATTTTCATTTTTGTTTCCCCCATTGGTTTCCTGGTCAGGTTTTTATTCCCAGCCACCAGCTTAATCCTTCACTCACTGTAGTAAATGTTCATGAATGGACATTGATCCTAGGGTACAACCTATCAAGAGACTGTGCGGATTCCATCTTCCCCAGAATCAGTTCTAATACTTCAAGCATCCAAATCCTTCTGTCTTTCACAATTTCTTTAGGTGCACATTCAACAGGTCAATTCTGCAACTTCTGATTTTGCTAACATGTGGCTCTGGGAGTAATCTTGAGATCACAATCTGCTTTTTAAATTTATTTCCAAGCTCCTTGTATTCTGCAGACATTTGTTCCTCTTCATACACAAGTCATTGATACCTACCTGAACCAGGGTTGGTTGTTCTTCCTTTTCTCCGTCCTCTTCAGAATGCCAACAAGACAGAATCTAACCATTTCCCTGTGATATCCCATGGTGTCACTGTTGCTGAATCTCCAACTATAAAGCATTTTGGAGCTTAGAATTGACCAAAATCTTAACTTGACTAGACATATATGTAATCTAGCTACACATGTAGTAACAGGCTAGGAAAATGTTTCCTGACTCCCAAAAGCAAGTCCACCTACAAAGCACAAGTCAGGGGTGTGACTGGAACATAGGTGCACGAGTAGGCCATTCAGCCCACCATTTTCGTATGATTTAGTATGATTCAATACTTCAAAACTTCTAACCCAGTCTATTACAATTACATCATTGATATCAAGGTTGATTTATCAACCTCTAATTTAAATATGCTTTGCATATACAAAGACTGAGCTTCCACAGTTCTCTGGAGCAAAAACACAAAGAATTCTCCTCCCTCTGATTAAAAAAAAAGGATATTCTCCACTTGCTTGAATGAGTACAGCTCCAAAACCACACAAGAAGCATGAAACTATCCAGGATAAAGCAGCCCACTTGATTGGCAACACATCCACAAACATTCACTGCCTCCATCATCAACACTCAGTAGCAGCAATATGTACCATGTACAACAAGCACTGCAGAAATTCACCAAGGCTTCTGAGATAACATTTTACAAATTCACACTCACTTCCATTTATAAAGACAAAGCAGCAGATACATGGGAACACCACCACCTGCAAGTTCCTTTCAAAGCCATTCATCACCCTGACTTTAAAACATATTATTGTTGCTTTAGTGTTGCTCGGTCAAAATCCTGGAACTCTCTCCCTAATAGGTCGTAGAACATAGGACAGTACAGGCCCTTCAGCCCATGATGTTGTACTGAACTTTTACTGTAAACCTAAGGTCTATCTAACCTCCACCCCTACCTTATGCTATCATCCATATGCCTATCTAATAGTTGCTTAAATGCCCTTATTGAGGCCAACTCCACTACTCTCTCCGGCAATGCATTCCACATCCCTACCATGTAAAGAATATACCTCAGACGTCTCCCCTATTCCTACCTCCACTCACTTTAAAACTATGCCCCCTTTTAATAGCTACGTCCACCTGAGGAAAAGGTTTCTGGCTGTGCACTCTATCTATACGTCTGATCATTTTGTATACCTCAATCAAGTCATCTCTCATCCTTCATCGTTCTGAAGGAAAAGCCCTAGCTCTTTCAACCTTTCCTCATAACACCTTCCTTCCATTCCAGGCAACATTCTGGTAAATCTTCTCTGCGCCTTTTCCAATGTTTCCACATCTTTCCTGTCATGAGGTGACCTGAACTGGACACAATACTCCAGATGTGACTGAAACAGGCTTTTGCATAGCTGGAGCATAACTTCACAGCTCTTGAACTCAGTCCCTCTATTAATGAAATCTAACACACCATAGACCTTTTTAACAACTCTGTCCATCTGGGTGACAGCTTTCAGAGAACTGTGGACATAGACCCCAAGACCCCTCTGCTCGTCCACACTGTCAAGAATCTTTCCGTTAACCCTGTATTCTGCTTTCAAGTTTGTCCTTCCAAAATGAATCACCGCACACTTTTCAGGGTTAAACTCCATCTGTCACTTCCCAGCCCAGCCCTGCATCCTATAAATATCTCTTTGTAACCTAGAAGAACCCTCTGCACTATCCGCAACTTGACCCACCCGTCTTCTTCTAGTACTGCTAGAAACATAGATACCACCAGGGTGCAGAGATTTCTAATTATTCCTTGATAGTAAAATCTCTTATCACCATTTCTTTCCCATTCCTATTTCTCTTCTTGTGCAGCTGAATTATTCCTGTTGCCACAGGTTTAGCTCTCTTTGCATTTTCTGAATAATCATCTCCTTCAGCTGTATCCACTGTATCCAAAGTGGAAAACCTGTTAGAGAGGAGGATGTCCTCAGATACATTCCTGCACTACCAGCTAAGAGCTTTTATATCTTGTCTGGTGGTCACCATTTCTGCCCATGCAGTCTTTACGTGTAATGTAACTATTTTGGTGTATGTGCTATTCATGAAGGTTTCAGCCTTGTAGAGATTGTGCAATGTATCCAACTGATACTCTACATTTGAAATGCAGATTGCAAGTAGCTGAACTGGAGCCACTTTCTGCACACATGGTCCCTGGACACTGGAAGCATCTCTGATTTTCCACCTTGCATGGATGGAATATTCAACACTGTCAGTTACCCTTCAATGATCTATCCTAAAATTATTGTCTTTCTACTAAATTCCTCGAGTTTCAAGGATATTAAATGTACAACAGGGAACTGATAAATTTATATAGTTTAAATAACTTTGTCTAAACTGAAAACCAATTTTTATTTCAAAAACCAGAAATACTCAAATGGTTTGGCTGACCAACATCACCAATCAACTTATGCTGGCTCCCAGTCCTAGTTTATAAGCTCACACTTTCCTGGCAATGCCACTCTTAATCCTGTAGTCCAGTTTTTCAACTCCTGGCCCCATTGAGGCTGAGTGTTATGACTTGGAGGCGTATAGCCAAACGAAATCAGACTACCTTTGTATTTGCAACACGGTAAAATTAAAAACTTCAAAGACCCTCAAAATTGACCTCAACGGTTCCTAACCAGACGTTTTGAATAACCAATTCCAGACTTTTGAATAAACACTTCTGGACAATTCTTGTAGCTTAACTAAAAGACTTAGCAATTTGCTCACAATACAATAACTTTAATAACTTTAAACAACCAAGTAATTGCCCAAGCTTTAAAACCAAAAATGATTGTTTTCAGTCTCGTTCGTTGAAAAGGCAGACAAGCACAGTTATAGGATAAATAAAAGAAAATAACAAAACTGGCCAGATTACCTAAGTGGTTTTCATAATATGCTGTACCAAAGGTAAGGAGGCTGGTTTCTAGTTGATTTTCTGAAGGTGGCTATCAGAATCATCTTTACAGTCACCTAATAAAGGTAGCAATGTTTAGTTTTCTAGTCTCTGAGCTTCCCTGTGCTGCTCCTAGGAGTCTAGGCTAGGAGCTTTTGAATTTTCATGTTGTAGAATCAACAGCCAGATTCATTCACACAGAATACACAGTCCAAAACCCAATTCAAACTCTGACAATTCCTTGATAGACTGACCATCTTCTCCATGATGACCCTGTTACCATTTAACATCTGCCATCTGCTTGAACATAAAGCTTTTTCTGAGTTGCTGGATCCACTTCCCAGGTACTGACCTCATTAATAGCCAACTTCGGCTATCTGTCTAAACATAATGCTTATCCCTGGTGACAAAGCACATGCAGAACCTTGGTTAGCAAGCAACCTATGATGAACTTTCAGGCCTGGTTTTATCGAATAAACAAGTTTGTTTGTCTATCTTTTTTTGCATAAAATGTTAACCACAGTCCAAAAGTTATCTTTAACTCAGTGGTTCCCACTTCATAGCTCCAACCAAAATAGATAAAAGAAATAAAAAACAAAAATAATGAAAAATTCACGAGTACTCTAACTTAAGATAGAGAAGGAAAAACAGAAATGAACACATTCCTCCTCATTTCACCAAATTCCCCCTTACCAAATTCAAGGAGTTTTGATTCTGTACCAGAGCAGCAGTTAATCAGCATTTAACTACTCTCATTTATGCCACAGGAGTTCAGATCAATCTTCAACAGTCAGTTTTGTAACATCTCTGTGATTGTCTAAATTCTGGAACGTTCCTGAGTGGGATAGGGTGGAGTTTATTGCTCTTAAAGTTGAAGTCGATGTCTCTCCAGATGTTGTCGCTGGATTTTCTTAGCAGCTTAAATATAATAGAAATTACCCTGGGTGGTCTGACTGCTGGGCTGGTCTCGAAGAAATTCACTGCTGCTCTCCACTGCCGCTGGGCTTGGCTTTAGATGCCACTTATTGCCATTTTTTGGGCACGGTCACCATGTGGAAATGTCATTAGCAGTTTCTAAGAGCTTGGGTGAGAACAGAAGCGAAATTGAGGTTCATGAAAATTATTAATATTTATTAACTACAAACCATATGCAGTAACATGCCCCTGTTGTCTTTTCCCATCATGTCTCAATCCAAAGGGATCAGAGATTATCATAAATAGTGTTATGGAACAGACCAAACCCCCTTTAAATATATCAAGGAGATAGCCTAGACTTGAACATTTATTTTACTTAAAGGCAGGTGTAAAGTGCCGTGTTTCAGATCTAATTTAATCGGCCATGCCACTTGGCTTTAAGCAAAACACACTTTAATCTTACAAGATAATAAAATGTGAGGCTGGATGAACACAGCAGGCCAAGCAGCATCTCAGGAGCACAAAAGCTGACGTTTCGGGCCTAGACCCTTCATCAGAGAGGGGGATGGGGAGAGGGAACTGGAATAAATAGGGAGAGAGGGGGAGGCGGACCGAAGATGGAGAGTAAAGAAGATAGGTGGAGAGGGTGTAGGTGGGGAGGTAGGGAGGGGATAGGTCAGTCCAGGGAAGACGGGCAGGTCAAGGAGGTGGGATGAGGTTAGTAGGTAGATGGGGGTGCGGCTTGGGGTGGGAGGAAGGGATGGGTGAGAGGAAGAACCGGTTAGGGAGGCAGAGACAGGTTGGACTGGTTTTGGGATGCAGTGGGTGGGGAGGAAGAGCTGGGCTGGTTGTGTGGTGCAGTGGGGGGAGGGGACGAACTGGGCTGGTTCCCACCCGAAGCTGCACCCCCATCTACCTACTAACCTCATCCCAACTCCTTGACCTGTCCGTCTTCCCTGGACTGACCTATCCCCTCCCTACCTCCCCACCTATACTCTCTCCACCTATCTTCTTTACTCTCCATCTTCGGTCCGCCTCCCCCTCTCTCCCTATTTATTCCAGTTCCCTCTCCCCATACCCCTCTCTGATGAAGGGTCTAGGCCCGAAATGTCAGCTTTTGTGCTCCTGAGATGCTGCTTGGCCTGCTGTGTTCATCCAGCCTCACATTTTATTATCTTGGAATGCTCCAGCATCTGCAGTTCCCATTATCTCTGACACTTTAATCTTACACCCAGTTGAACTAAAAACAACAGAAAGAACAATTGGTATAACTTTAACCCTATTGGAAAACTTAGCAGAACAAAAGATTATTTAAATACAAAACAGCAACTCTCCCAAGTTGGAGTAAAAGGCTTCAGTGTATATAATTTAGAGAAGCACTGCAACAATTCACCAAGACTCCTGAGAGAGCATCTGCCAAACTTGTGAGCCCCTACCATATCAAAAAACAAGGGCAACAGACACATGGGAACAGCACCACCTGCAATTTCCATGTCACACACTTACGGTAATTAAGAAAAAGATCTTTTTTTAGAAAGTACTTCCCTGAACTTCAGCATATTCCTGAGCATGGTGCAACTAATTGAGTACCAGTGCAACCATTCTTGTAATGTAAGGTCTTTAAATTAAAACAAAAATCAATTATGCAATGTAGGAAAATAATCTACTTTTTGGATAATAATAATCAGATAAAAGAAAGCTAAATTGTTCTCAAACTATTTAGAGTGTTTTGTTATCTGCGAACCAATTTGAATGCAGAAACTGCATTTCTCATTTGATGGCAGCAGTTACTCTGAAAATAGGTTTGGCTAACATTTACATTTCTCATGAGAATGGATACCATAGCAAAATATCCCAATATCTAAAGTTCCTAATATGATTTACTCCAAAATAAAATTTGATATCTAGTACTTACTGTTGATGTAACATGTCCGTGCATCAGATACAAGAGTTTGCCAGGTAAACTCACAGCTCATTGCTCATGAATAAAAGACTTTTTGTGCCTTACATTCTTTGAACAATTTATTCCCATGTTTATACATCAGAACTAATTTCTATTATATTTAAAATGTTTGCTTCAAAACTTTGTTCCCCTCCAAAGAGCTAATACAATTTGCTTAGGGGCTTGGTGAAACTATTATAATTACACCTGACCTAGTCAGGTTTCAAAACTATAAATTTCCAATGTCAAAGTTTTGAGCTATACATTTGAGGAGAGGAGACTTAATGCAGGTTAATTATTCAGTGACAATATCATGCTTTCATTTTGTTGTGGATTTGATGTATCTTAAAGCAACTTCTGCCTAGCAGACTTCTTATTGCACCTGTCCTTTCCTGACATTAAGGAACAGGTAAGAAAGAACAAAAACACAGGCTGCTGGAAAAGCTCAGCAGGTCTGGCAGCATCTGAGAAGAAAAATCAGAGTTAACATTTCTGGCCCAGTGACCCTTCCTCAGATTGGAGAAATTCTGAGGAAGGGTCACCAAACCTGAAATGGTTAACTCTGATTTTTCTTGGGAGATGCTGCAAGATCTGCTGAGCTTTCCCAGCAACCTCTGTTTTAGTTCCTGATTTACAGCATCTGCAGTTCTTTTGGATGAGAGGACATCTGAAATCCCTGCTCCCTTCCCAACTGTCTGCAGTCAGTAACCTTTTGAGACGAAGATGTATGTAATTTTTAACCCTTGTTGACCAATTGAATAACCAGCAATAAGCTATTCACGGGTTTAAATAAAGATGATTATTTATTTGATACCTACTGTGAAGTCTAACACTATGACACTTATTCTTTTACATAAACACTGTCAAGGAATGAACACTTGAAGAAAATAATGCATTCTTACAAATTATTAGCGAAATCAGTGTTCAAAATTTACATGATTTACTTGTTTCAGAAACCACAGGTCATAGGTTGATGTAGTTTAGGGGATGTCAACAATTCAAGCCATATACTAAAGTCATTTCAGGATTCCATTGAAGATATCCTCCTGCAAATCATAAACTTAGCTGCACAATCTTGGTACTATTCTGACTGGTCAACGGCAAGAGCCCACAATCTGTTATGAGCCGGATGGAGGAACTAGTTCCTTTTCATGATTCAAAACCCACCAATCATTCAGTTGGTTGCAACAAAGTTAACTTAAAACAAGCGATGCCTTCCCAGTATCTTTCTAATTTATTTCTGTTTTAAAAAGAGCCCATTTCCCGAGGCTTTCTTGAGTTAATGAAAGAAACGTTTTGGTATTTAAATAAATTCTAAGAGAAAATAACATGCAATATACATAATCACAGATCAGAAATGAGAAGTGAAAGATAATGGTTAAGAAGAATTAGGAAATCAATTTTTTTTAATTCACTCATGTGATGTCGCTGGATGAGCGTTTACTGCCCTAGTTACACTTGAGAAGGTGGTAGCTGCCAGTGGTGTTGACTCTGGTAGATGAGCTGTTCGTTTAGAGATTCTGCATTCTGAAAATTAGCCAACATGAGTTATCTAGTTTCTTGTTTGATTATGGCTTCTGACTGGTAATTTACTTCCAGCAATCAGACAGAGAGAGATTTCATCTTTTTTTTCTTCTTACCTACAAATGCAAGGGTGTCAAGAAAATATTCTCAGCTATAACATTCACAACACACTCTTGCTCAGTGGCACTAAAATACCACACTAGCACATTAGACTACACATTAGCACTAGAACACTAGACTGGTCCACACATATCAGAGATGTAGTTGGTTTTTAATCGTGTGTTTTGTGGAGCATCCAACCACATTTGAAATTCTTCAGATAATGAAGCAGCCAAAGTATATATTCTTAGAGAATATTGAAACATAGTCTTACTGAGGCATAAAGATTCTGAAGGGGCTTAGTAGGGTAGACACTGAGAGGTTTGGCCTGGATTTTGCAATGGTGAGATAGTTGTTAAGCCAGTGCAGTTGCAGATGGGAACACTTGTGGAATCCCCATTGTAGCATACTCCAAAGTAAGTGAAGATTCTTCTATGTCTGGGCAATTCTTCTAGGCCTGGAACCCACTAAAATAATTCGGAGGGTTCTAATGAAATTAAGTAAAACAGATATTCAGGACAAGTTAGACTACAAATCTAGCTCCTAAGTAACTATTTAGCAGATTCCACACTTACCTCACACACACACAAAAACGCCTCCCCCAGTCCATTGAAACCCCCCAGACCCTGACTCGACACTCTGTGAACCTCAGCTCCCTCCGGCCTCACACATCCCTGGACCCTCTCACTCGATTCCACCCATCCTGCTCGGGCAGCTGTCACTGATCCATACCTCACGCCCAATCCTGACGTCAACAGACCTGATACCTGAGCACATCGCCCCTTGGCATCAGAGTCAGTCCTGACTCTCAATTTTGGACTCCCTCCAGAATCCGAAACATATGCTGCTAGACCTGCTGAACTTTTCTAGCAATTTTGTTTTTGTTCCTCGCTCCCAACACCTTCTGCTGCCACTGATATGATGTCTTATCCCCCACTGCACCTCAACAACGATTGCTGTGTCGCCACCAGACACAACCCCCAAACATCCGCCTCTGACGCCAAATCCAACACCAAGCCCTACTCTCACTGCTGGGCCCCAACCCCTAAACACCCCCACCACTCCATTGTCACACTAGATGTGACCTCCTGACCTCCCTCACTGCCAGAACTGATTCCTGACCTGTATTTTACTGCAATAGCACCCAAACCCCATCGCCTAACCCGCTACCAGCAGACCAACATCCACCCTTGAGCTGAAACATACCCTAACCCTAACCCTGCTGGACCTGTTTTTTCTAACCAATCCTATTGAACCAAATTACACTAAAAGCTATGTTACTTATCTGGCCACTTGCTAACTTGCACCTTACCCACTTGGCAACCTACTTCCTTCCCACTCGTCTTCCAATTTACTTTGCACCCTACTTACCTGATGGCTCCAAGACCTGTCAACCAGCACCCTACATAGCCACACCCTTGCCATTTGACACACTAAGCTCCTGCTCCCAAACAATACTTCCCATATGTACTTACCTTTTGATAGCAGCTGTATAAGTGGTGTCTGGAAATTCAAATTTAAGAAAATGGCAGCTGACTGCTGTCAAAAGGGAAGAATCAAAAGGTTGTTTTCCTTCCTCTGACAATTCTGCACATTGAAAGTTCTGCATTTCTGAATGGGCTCTTCACAGCATCATACAGAAGGGGCCCTTTTGACCATCAAATCTGTACCACCAAGAGTACGCTATTACCTATACTAGTGCCACTTTCTCACACTTGGCCTATACCCTTGAATCTTACAACAGAATCTCCTCTCAGAAATGTGGAACTGCCTTCTTTGAGAAACAAGAAGAGCCAAAATGTTGAGATTCTGACTCCTCAGAAAATTTGGCCCACTGTTTTTACTGCTCTGGAAATCTAAAGTACATTAGCACAGTCTCTGGCTGAGGGACTAGTTATTTGGGACTGTTGAGACAATCACTATTTTTTCTTCTATTTTTCTCATTTTTGGTGTGGAACTATGAATTGAAGTTGTGAACTGAACTTTGAATTTGAGATAGCAGCCTATTTTTTTTAAAGGAGAGAACAAAATATAGGTGTTTGCTGTTGAGAACTGCCTGGAATCAAAAGAAGGCTGCTGCAGGTTGTCAATCACAGAGAATATTGAAAAACAGAAGGAAAAAACAAAGTGAGCTAGCTCTGACTGGGCTTTGGGCAGCAGATGTTTTGCTTTAGAAGCTCCATGACTGGACTATATTTTGACTTTGCTCTCTCTATTCTCCAGTTATGAACTTGTTGAAAATTCTGAGACAATCCTTGTGGAGATGAAATCACACTTCATATTGAGAATATTCTCCATTCTGTTGTGTGGCACTATCACTATGCTAACTAGGATAGATTTCAAACAGATCTAGCAACTCAAGATGGGGCATCCATAAGGCATTGTAGTCAGCAGCAGAACTGTCCTCAAACAATCTACAAACCCTGTGGCTTGGTATATCCAACACTCTACTATTACCATCAAGCCTCGGGACAAATCCTGGTTCAATGAAGAGTGCACGCCAGGAGCAGTACCAAGCATAAATGAAGTGTCAACCTGGCAAAGTTGCGACACTGGACTGCTTGCATGCCAAACAGCATTAGCAGTGGGAATTAGACAGGACTAAACAATTCCACAACCAACAGATCAGTACTAAGATCTAAGCCTCCTAAATTCTGCAGTACTGACACATCCAGTTGCTAATGGTGGCGGTCAAACAAACAATTCATTGGAGGAGAAGGATCTACAAATATCCCCATTCCCAATGATGGAAGGACTCAGCACATGGTGAAACATAAGGCTGAAGCAAGTACAACAATCCTCAGCCAGATATGCCAAGTGGAATATTCATTTCAGCCCCTTCCAGAGAAGTTACCATCACTGATGACAGTGTTCAGTCAATTCAATTCACTCTGTGTGATATCGACGTGTCAACATTGGAGACACTCAATACAGCAAAAGCCATGTTTCCTGACAATATTCTAGCAACAGCATTGAAGATGTTACCTCCAGAAGTTGCCACACCTGGAGATGTAGCCAAGATGTTCTGGCACAGCTACAACGCTGGCATCTACTGAACAATGTGAAAAATTGCCATGAATATTCTGTGCACAAAAAGCAGGAAAAATTCAAAACTGGATAATCATTGTCCCATCAGCAGCTCTTGATCATCAACAAAATAATGAAAAGGATCATCAACAATGCTATCACGCAGCACTTACTTAGCAATATATATTCACTCGTGCTCTGTTCCTGTTTTGCTGACCTAATTTCAGCTCTCCTTCAAATGTCACAAAAGCACTGAACTCCGCAGGTGAGATTAGAGTGACTGCCCTTGACATCAAGGCTGCACTTCACCATGCAAAACATCAATGAATCCTAGAAAATCAATTTTTGGTGAAAGCTATCCATTAATCGATGTCTCTTCTAGCACAACAGAAAAAGGTCAGTGATTTCAGCCCTATGACATCACTGTAGTCAGGGTATTTTCTTAGCTCCAACCATCTTCAACTGCTTCATCAATGATCTTCCTTCTATCATAAGATCAGAAGAGGGGATATTCATCGATAATTGCATAATATTCAGCTCCAACTCCCAATTCCCAAAGCCTCTGATACTGAAGTAGTCCATATTCAAATACAGCAAGACCTGGATGATGTCCAGGCTTGCACTGACAAACAGCAACTCACATTCACACCACATAAATGCCAGGCAATGAGTGCTTCCAATAGGACAGAATTTAACTATTACCCCTTGACATTCAATGACATTGCCATCACTCAATCCTCAATTATCAGTATCAAGATGATTACCATTGGCCAGAAGCTGAACTGGATTGGCAATATACATATCTGTGGCTACAAGAGCAGGTCAAAGCTCACGTCAGAGGAAGCAAGTGGCTTACCCTCACACTCCACGAAGGCTGTTAATCATCTACAAGCCACAAGTTGGGAATGTGATAGAACATTTTTTTCAACTCATAGGATGTGGGCATTGCTGGTTGGCTGGTATTTATTACTCGTCTATAGTTGCCTTCGAAAAGTTGATGGTGAGCTGCCAACCTGAACAGCTACAGTCCTTGTAAAAACCAAAAGAACTGCTTGTGCTGTAGGTAGAATCACAATGGAGAGGGAATTCTAGGATTTTGACTCAGCAACAGTGAAGGAATGGTAAGTCAAGATGGTCAAGATGGTGAGTGGCTTAGTGGGTAACTTGGAGGTGGTAGTGTTCCCGTGTCCTCATAGATGGAAGCAAATGTGGATTTGGCTTCACTCCCTCTACCACTGACACTGAGTAGCAGCAATGTGAACCATCTGCAAGATGTATTGTATAAATTCACCAAAGCAACTCAGACAGCACATTCCAATTGCATCACCACTACCTCCTACAAGGATAAGCGTAACAGAAACATGCGAACAGGTCCGCCTGAAATTTCTCCCCCAAACCCCCTCAGGCTTTTAAGTCTACTTTTCCTGGTCTATAAGGTTTACTCTGGATACGAATAACCTAAAGCAGTTCTAACAATAGAATATATCATATATTTTCTGAAAGGTGGCAGATGGAGTACAACCTGGATAAATGCGAGGTGATGCATTTTGGAAGGTCGAATTTGAAAGCTGAGTACTGGATTAAGGATAGGATTCTTGGCAGTGTGGAGGAACAGAGAGATCTTGGTGTGCAGATACATAGATCCCTTAAAATGGCCACCCAAGTGGACAGTGTTGTTAAGAAAGCATATGGTGTTTTGGCTTTCATTAGCAGGGGGATTGAGTTTAAGAGTCGTGAGATCTTGTTGCAGCTCTATAAAACTTTGGTTAGACCGCACTTGGAATACTGCATCCAGTTCTGGTCGCCCTATTATAGGAAAGATGTGGATGCTTTGGAGAGGGTTCAGAGGAGGTTTACCAGGATGCTGCCTGGACTGGAGGGCTTATCTTGTGAAGAGAGGTTGAAAGGGAGAGGCTGAGCTCGGACTTTCTTCATTGGAGAAAAGGAGGAGGAGGGGACCTAATTGAGGTATACAATATAATGAGAAGCATAGATAGAGTTGATAGCCAGAGACTGTTTCCCAGGGCAGAAATGGCTAACAAGAGGGGTCATAGTTTTAAGCTGGTTGGAGGAAAGTATAGAGGGGATGTCAGAGGCGGGTTCTTTACACAGAGAGTTGTGAGAGCATGGAATGCATTGCCAGCAGCAGTTGTGGAAGCAAGGTCATTGGGGACATTTAAGGGACTGCTGGACATGCATATGGTCACAGAAATTTGAGGGTGCATACATGAGGATCAATGGTCGGCACAACATCGTGGGCTGAAGGGCCTGTTCTGTGCTGTACTGTTCTATGTTCTATTAAAACAAAGTACACTGTAAAAAATTATTGCAAAACTTTTACCACACCATGCCTAAAATCACAAGTGAATACTTTTACGTGGGCTTGTCTGAAGATCAGATCAGATCAGAACAGATGATCAGCCTGCTCTTTCTCAATTTCTAACTGTTGATCAGTTAAACTCTCCCCTGCGCTAACTAATTTGGCTGTGATGCAGACTTGTTTTGTATCCTTCCATACAAAAATGCTATGCATGCATGCTCTGTGCATTTTCTGTCTCAAGCAAGTGATCAGATTGGCTACTCGTAAACATTGCACACGTGTTACGTCTTCCATGTCGGCTTAATCAGTTGCAGTACTAAGACTTGCTTGTTTCTCCCTGGACAAATGCTTATCTATTCCCTTTAATGAACTCTGACTTCACACTTTAGTTTGCATTTGCTCTTCACAACTTTTACATCATCTAATTAATCATATATTTTGTGAAGTTACTATGGTTTTAAGTGTTTTGTTCTTGTTTTTGAAGAGAAGTTTTGAGCCATAGGTACCGAGCTGTCTTGTCCAAGCCAATAAATTAAACGGCTTGTGAGGTCTTGTGTTTTTTTAAAATTTAAAACAAAAGAAGCAGTATGAAAGGATGGAGGCAGGTTCCCACAGAAACAAGGCTTTACTTAAGCTTTCAGCAGTTGTTGGATTTTGAAATTGGCGGCGGAAGCTGTTACATCTCTCTCTCAGCTACAGCAAAAAGCTGAAGTCTTCTCTGCTATCAGGACTGCATGTGATATAGAGATAGTAGGAACTGCAGATGCTGAGGAATCTGAGACAGCAAGGTGTAGAGCTGGATGAACACAGCAGGCTAAGCAGTATCAGAGGAGCAGGAAAGCTGACGTTTTAGGCCTAGACCCTTCTTCAGAAGTAGAGGAGGGAAAGGGGATTCTGAAGTAAATAGACAGAGAGGGGGAGGCGGACAGAAGATGGATAAAGGAGAGGATAGGTGGCGAGGAGACACACAGGTCGAGGAGGCGGGGTGGAGGCACTAAAGATGCATGTAGGTGGGGAGTTAGGGAGGGGATAGACCAGTCTAGGGAGGATGGACAAGTCAAGGGGGCAGTGAGGCTAGTAGGTGGGGCTACACCTGCTCCTACACCTCCTCCCTCACCCCCATCCCAGGGTCCAAGAAGACCCTACACATCAAACATATTCACCTGCACATTTTCTAATGCGGTATACCATATCGACTGTTCCAGATGTGGCCTCCTCTACACTGGGGAAGCCAAGTGGAGGCTTGAGGACCGCTTTGTGGAACACCTACACCTTGGTTCGCAACAAACAACTGCACCTCCCATTTGCGAACCATTTCAACTCCACCTCCCACTCCTTCGATAACATGTCCATCCTGGGCCTCCTGCAGTGCCACAACAATGCCACCCAAAAGTTGCAGGAACAGCACCTCATATTTCACTTGGGAACCCGGCAGCCCAATGGTATCAATGTGGACTTCACAAGCTTCAAAATCATCCCACTCCCCCAACTGCATCCCAAAACCAGCCCAGCTTATCCCTGTCTCCCTAAACTGTCCTTCCTTCCACCTATTCCCTCCTCTCACCTCAAGCCCCACACCCATCTCCTACCTACTAGCCTCATCCTGCCCCCTTGACCTTTCCATCCTCCCTGGACTGACCTATCCCCTCCCTAACTCCCCACCTGCACTTACCTTTACTAGCTCCACCCCTGCCTCTTTGACCTGTCTGACTCCTCTCTACCTATCCTCTCCTTTATCCATCTTTTATCCACCTCTCCATCTCTCCCTATTTATTTCAGAATCTCCTTCCCCTCCCCCATTTCTGAAGAAGGGTCTAGGCCCGAAACATCACCTTTCCTGCTCCTCTGATGCTGCTTGGCCTGCGGTGTTCATCCAGCTGTACACCCTGCATGTGATACAATCTGTTTTACTGCTTTTGTCTTTGACAAAGTGGTGTTTATGGGATGCTACTGTGTTGGAACAGTTGGTGTTTAGTTGTTAAATAATCTACTATTCTATTGTGTTCCAATACCGTTAAGTTGTAGTGGTTCTTATTTTTTTTTGTTTGTATTTTAACTCGGTCTGAGAATAAAGTGTTTTGCTTAAAGCGGACAAGTGTGTCCAATCAAATTACATCTGGAATATATCATGTTATATTTGCGTAAAAATAAGATAAAAGTTAGGGTGTAGGCCATCTCCTTGATATATTTGCAAGGATTTGGTCTAATTCCTAACAAATTGAGGGTGCTTGTCAGGAAGAAAATATCGAATTTCAGTTTAAGTTTAGGGTATTGTACTCAAAGACAGTGAGTGGTGAGTGCAGCTGGGTTTTTTTTGGGCATTGCTTAAACTGGTGAGGCGATGGCCTAGTGGTATTATTGCTTGACTGTTGATTCAGAGACCCAGATAACATTCTGGAGACTTGGGTTCCCTCCCCAGCAGATGGTGGAATTTAAATTCATTAAATATCTGGAATTAAGAATCTAATGATGACCATGAATCCATTGTTGATTGTCAGAAAAACCCATGTGGTTCACTAATGACCTTTAGGGAACGAAACTGTCATCCTTACCTAGTCTGGCCTACATGTGACTCCAGTTCCACAGCAATGTGGTTGACTCTTAACTGCTCTCTTGGTAATTAGTGATGGGCAATAAATGCTGCCTAGCCAGCAACACCCTCTTCCTGTGAATGAATACAGGGGAAAAAAATCAGGGTGTGCCTTCTGTAATACTAGCTTTTTCAGTCACTTAGAGTTACGCTGGGGGTGGAGAAAGTTATTTTGGGTAGTTTACACAAAGTGAGTAATCTTTGGAACTGGCGAACAAGCTGAAGTTGGAGTTGCCTGTGCCTGACAAAAGGTAAAATATTTACAGCCATTGCTGTACATTTACAATTGCCAGGACTGCATTCAGAATCATTGAAATAGCTAAAATTCAGTTGTAAATGAAGTAGCATGAATTAGAAGCAATAGCAAGGGAAAAAGCGAAAAAAAGAGAAAAGCCCTGGCTGAACAAAAAGAGAGGTGAAAGCAATAGAGAGAGAGAGATAAATACAATGGAACAAAGAGCAAAAGAATTAAAACAGCTTGACTATGTAAAGGAAATGAAACAGTTTGAGTTATGATTAAAAGCAAGAGAGGAAGACTTTTCAAACTACTGAGATAGAAATGAAAGAGGAAAGCCAACTTAAAATGGTGAAGTGAAGGTAGAAGATACATATAGCGATCAAGAAGTGATGAAGAATAAACCCATTGTAACCAAATGCCCAATGGGGATCTGTTTAAATATGTCCAAGCCTGCCAAAGTTTGATGAGAAGGATGTAGAAATAGTTTTCATTTCGTTCAAGAACGAAGTTAAACAAATGAAAATGTCAGTGACGATGTGGCTATTGTTGATTCAAACTAAATCGGTCGGCAGAGGTGATGAGGTATTTGCATCACTCTTGGAGGAGGTATGTTGGGGGAGTAATGAAGTGAAAAATGCCATCTTAAGAACTAGTGCCAGAAGCCTACATACAATGTTTTAAGAATTTAAAAATGGAACACGGTCAAATGGATATAGAGTCTAAAAGGATCAAACAAAGCAACTTTGATAGGTAGATAAGGGCACTGAAAATAGATCAGACACATGTTATTCTTACAGAGACTGTTATTTTGGAGGAATTCAAAAATTTACTTCCTGAAGTAGTGAGAACTCATGTGGAAGAACAAGAGAGTCAAAACTGCAAGATTAGCAGCAGAAATGGCAGATGATTATGAGTTCATTTATAAATCAAAGTTTGATTTCCGATATCCATTTCAATCTGTGAGGGATAGAAATTGAAGAAAAGAGAAATCCTCAGGAAGGAAAGGACAAGGAGATCTCATTGAAGATAATAAACATAGTTTACCAGAGTGGAAAATTCACCAAAGATCCTCAGACAGCACCTTCCAAACACGTGACCACTTCCATCTAGAAGGACAAAGGCAGCAGATGTATGGAAACACCACCACCTTCAAGTTTCTCTCCAATCCGCTCACCAACCTGACTTGGAAATATATCATCATTCCTTCACTGTCAGTGGATCAAAATCGTGGTATTCCCTTCCAAATGGCATTGTCAATCCACAGCACATGGGCCGAAGTGGCTCAAGAAGGCCACCATCTTCTTAAGGGCAATTAGGAGCAAGCAATTAACGCTGGCCAGCCAGTGACGCCCACATCCCACAAAATGAATAAATTAAAAAATGGAAACCTAAAAGGGGGAAAAGAAGTAAAAAATATCAGGTGTTTTTACATAACAAAGTAGGATACATGAAGTCTCAATATTTGGTGGTTTAAGAAAAGCATTGGGAGGATGGATGTGGTAAAACAGGATAGGCCTGTGAGGCGTATTAAAATGGTAAAGGAGTTCCCAGTGAATGCTAAACAGCTGCAAAAGAATGTACAGCCTGGTACCAGATCTCTTTGAATAATTTACTCATGTGGTTAAGATTTACTCATGTGTAACAGGAAAAGTAGGTAAACAGATAAAAATTTTAAGAGATACAAAAGCAAGTCAATCTTTGACGGTGAAAGATGAGGAGGTCAGTACTTAGTAGGAGTACTGCCAGAAAAGGTGGTACTATGTCGAATTCATGGTGAGAGGAGGAGTATTCCAATATATAAGGTAAGGTTGGAGAGTCTGGAGAAAAGTGGTGAAGTGGTGAAAGGGGTAATAGGGAAATTCTGTGTTCATAGGACACAGTTTATCTTTGGTAATGATGTAGCTGGATCATAGTTGAGAGTGGTGCGTACTGTGGTGGAAAAGATCAGTGGAAAATCAGGCAACTGACATGTTAAAGGAAGTATACCCTGAGATTTTTCCTGACTGTGCAGTAACAGGGCCACAAAGGTACAGGTCGAAACGGAAGTATAAATCCAAGAATGAAGATAAAGAAGCTGAAGTCCAATTTATCAGAAACTACGATCAAATGCTTGAAAAAAAGGAAGAACAGGTGGAGGACACAGTGGGTAATTTTAACTCAGAAAGGTTAGTTGAATTGTAACAAAAAGATGAAAACAAAATGCAATTGTATCGAGAAGCATACATTGAAGAGGAATCTGAGTGTATCCCAGAATGGAAATGAAGATCAACACATATTCAGGCAAATGAAAACTGGGCAGAAGTTCATCAAGTTGTATTCCCAGTGGGTTGTAAAAAGAGATATTGTGGGTAGCACATGAATTATCAGTAAGATGTCATTTGCGAGTAAAGAAAACACAAGCCAAAATACTGTGATGATACTGTGGCTTTAAGAGGCGTGTTTGGACCTGGTTTCTTTTATAGAGAGATTAGGGAACAGGTGATGAGCAATGTGCAACAAGATAAACAACTTGTGAGGTAACAAGGTGTAGAGCTGGATGAACACAGCAGGTCAAGCAGCATCAGAGGAGCAGGAAAGCTGACATTTCGGGCCTAGATCCTTCTTGAGGCCTTGTTTTTTTAAAAAAAATTGGAACAATAAAAGCAGCCCAAGTGGTTGTGGTCAAGCTTTCACAGATCCAACATTTTTAGTTTGCTTTTGACAGTTGTTGCTGGGGTTTCAGCAGGGTTGGAAGGAGTAAATCTTTCCTGGCTGTTATACTTTCTCTGAGTTTTGTCTCAGAATTGTCTCTTGATGCTCTTTCTTCCTGGATTGGAGAACTGCATGTGAGACAGATCTGTTTTCTGACTGTGCCTTTTTTGTCAAAGGTGTGTTTATGGGATGTTACTACATTGGAATGGTTACTATTTAGTAGTAAAATAATCGATTATTCTTTTAAGTTTTCTAATTGAGTTGAGTGATTTCAAGTTTTTTCTTTTGTTGTATTTTAACTACTGTGTTTGATTAAATTGTGTTTTGCTTAACATTGAATAGTTTGACCAATAAAATTGCATCTAGACCACAGCACCTGACATTTACCTATAAAACTAAGAAAACATTAAGGTCAAGTTTACCTTCTTTATATAGGTGGAAGGGGTCTAGTCAGGTCCACATCAAATTTGCAGCTTTTGTAGGGATCAAACTCTCTAATCCTTGACTAGGTTTAATATTATTGGGCTCAATAGTAGTGAGTGGTGAGTATAAATGCCTTTTGTTTCTGATGTTGCATTTGGTTGGTTTAAACAGGGTATGCATAATACGAATACACTTTAAACCGGTGACCTTTCTTATCATTAGGTCATTCTCCTTCTCATTCCATCAATTTCATTTTATTTTATTTCAGCTAACCCAGCAAATTTTAGGTTCATAGCTACACACTTACCATCCTGACTTCGATCTATATCACCATTCCTTCAACATCACGAGGTTAAAATTCTGGAACTTCTTCCCTGACAGCACTGTGGGTATATGTACACCAAATTGGCTACATTGGTTGAAGAAGGCAGGTTACCATCACCTTCTCATGGATAACAAGGAATGGGCAATAAATTCTGCCCAGTGAAGCCCACATCCCTGAATGAACTAAAAGAAAACACAAATGAAAGAGTCTAATCATTGTGCAACATAGTGAAATTTTTTATTACACAATGATATCCCTCTTATTTATCATTATCTCCAGTATCTGAAATAAGTTTAAATAACACTTCAAAATTTTGAAGAGATATTTCAGTGCAACCAGTACTGTATTATGAGCCCTACTGTCCTCAATAGAAGAATAATGCTAGTCGGAGCAAACTGAATATCTGTCCATTGAACTACTGGTATAGAGAATGTTTTCTGATGCAGTTGATAATTTCATAAGTAACTGTCTTATAGTTTTATTAGTGACAGCATTCCAATCCTTTGCAACAAATTAAACAAAGCATTTGGTGGCTGATGCAAAAGTAGTGAAGGTCCTGAATGTTGCACTTCTCTGCCACTGTCCTCTCTTCTAACCATTTGTAGGCCTGACAAGCAGCACCAATCCCATCTGCTGGACCTAGATTAGATTAGACTAGATTTCCTGCAGTGTGGAAACAGGCCCTTTGGCCCAACAAGTCCACACTGCTCCTTGCAGCATCCCACCCAGACCCATCCCCCTATAACCCACACACACCCCTGAACACAACAGGCAATTTAGCATGGCCAATCCACCTAGCCTGCACATCTTTGGACTGTGGGAGGAAACCAGAGGAAAGCCACGCAGACACGGGGAGAATGTGCAAACTCCACACAGACAGTTAACTGAGGCTGGAATCGAACCAGGGTCCCTGGCGCTCTGAGGCTGCAGTGCTAACCACTGAGCCACCATGCCATCCAAAAGACTGGGGGCATTCTGGTGAAGTTTGCTGATGATATGAACATAGGTGGACAGGCAGGTAGTGCTGAGGAGGTGGGGAAGCTGCAGAAAGATTTAGACAGTTTAGGAGCGTGGTCCAGGAAATGGCTGATGAAATTCAATGTGAATAAATGTGAGGTTTTACACTTTGGAAAAACGAATACAGGCATGGACTATTTTCTAAATGGTGAGAAAATTCATAAAGCAGAAGTACAAAGGGATCTGGGAGTGTTGGTCCAGGATTCTCTAAAAGTTAACTTGCAGGTAGAGTCCGTGATTAAGAAAGCGAATGTAATGTTGTTATTTATCTCAAGAGGGTTGGAATATAAAAGCAGTGATGTGCTTCTGAGACTTTATAAAGCTCCAGTTAGGCCCCACTTAAAATACTGTGTCCAATTTGTGCCACACACCTCAGGAAGGACATACTAGCCCTGGAGCGTGTCCAGAGGAGATTCACATTCACACGGATGATCCCTGGAATGTTAGGTTTAACGTATGATGAACGGCTAAGGATCCTGGGATTGTACTCATTAGAGTTTAGAAGGTTGAGGGGAGATCTAATAGAAACTTACAAGATAATGTATGGCTTAGAAGGGGTGGACGCTAGGAAGTTGTTTCCATTAGGCGGGGAGACTAGGACCCGTGGGCACAGCCTTAAAATTACTGGGGGTAAATTTAAAATGGAAATGAGGTGACATTTCTTCAGCCAGAGAGTTGTGGGCTTATGGAATTCATTGCCACGGAGTGCAGTGGAGGTCGGGACATTAGATGCCTCCAAGGCAGAGATCGACAAATTCTTGATCTCACAAGGAATCAAGGGCTACAGGGAGAGTGCAGGGAAGTGGAGTTGAAATGCCCATCAGCCATGATTTAAATGGCGGAGGGGACCTGATGGGCCGAATGGCCTTACTTCCACTCCGATGTCTTATGGTCTTATGGATTTAGACCATGAGGTATTGGAGCAGAAGCTGGCCATTGAACCTATCAAGTCTGCTGTGACATTCAATGATAATATGATAATATAATATGATAATATATTCAATGATAAATCAAAAGTCTTCCTTTTTGAATAGGAAGATAAATCTTGACCACAATCTACTTCAAACAATGAAATGAGTTAGACTACATAAAATTAAGGAACAGGCAGTCAAGAAACAAGTGGTCAGTGATCAGGCAGCAGAAGACTGAGTCGATTAATGAATCTAAAACTGATGTAAATCAGACTAGAATACAGTTGCTGAACAAATACCTATGATAGATTCAAGTCCAATGAAAGCTGCTGAGGTATCTTGTAAAAGACACAGATGCAGACTATTTGACTTCCTTATCCTCTCAATTAGAATTTTCAGTAATTATAACAGAGATTTTACCAAGCCAGAAGCAATATTCAAGTAGCAGACCTGAAGAGGTGAACGCCAATAATGATATTGTTGAATATAACAGAGAGAGTAAGTTTAAATGCTTCAGCATAATTCTTCACGAGGATTGAAAATTAAAATCCACTGAAATAGATTGAAAATTCGGTGCCTACAACTGCGTGGAAGCCATCACTGAGGAGGAACATCAAATAGCTAATATCTAATACCACGAAAGAGAAATTGCCTACTTCAGTGGAAAAAACTTCTTTCATGAAGGAAATCCCAGGGATTAAATGTCATCCAGTTTAGAGGGACCTACAGACCTCAAAATGTCAGGAAGAATATTAATCATAGAAATCATAGAATCCTTACAGTGTGAACGCAGACCCATTTGTCCTATCGAGTCCACTGACTCCCCCTGACAAGCATCCCACACAGACACACCCCCTACCCTATCCGTGTAAACCTGATTTTCCATGGCTAATTCACCTAATCTACACATCCCTGGACACTATAGGACAATTTAGCATCATCAATCCACCTGACCTGCACATCTATGGTCATGTCTACGCATCCTTGGCATTAAAGGCAATGGTCTTCCATCCAACAAACCTCTAGTCTTCCAAGTCTGAAAAGAATATATTCCTGCAAAATGGTGAGATTTCCAGACCACCTGAATTTGCAATGTCAGAAACATGGCAGGGGAGGGGTTTGGATAGTGGAAAATATATTTATAAACACAGATACTTAATAATAATAAGGAAAAATGGCACAGGGCTAAATGTATATGGGCCTGGAAGGGTTAACACTGAGGAGTGCCTCAACCACGATACTTAGGTTTTGTGGACTTTTGTGGTAGAACAGCTCAGGTTCTCAAAGACGTGAGAACTAACATCTGGTCCTCCCAAAGTCTCTGTAACAGTGTTTTTCTTACCAATAAATCTGTAATTCAATGCTAATGTGCAATAAATTGCACGTTGTTAGCTACAAGATTTGGAAGTGATTTTCCTCTACTACATGACATCGACCAGGCACTACATCAAAAGTGGATGGTGACAGCAACCTTCATTTTCAGCAGCAGCTCAAGCAGCCCTCTGCATTTGCATGTCCAGAATACAATTAGCATCACAGATGACCTACAAACAGGTAGAGTTGATGATGAAAAATTTTAAACTGGAAATAATCTAGAGATGGAACTATGACTGTTTTATTTGGCAGTTTGTTTCATTGTGGAATTGTCCTTGGGTAGAAAGATTGTTCTCTACATCAGTGAGACCAACCGTAGACTAAATGACCATTTTGCTGAGTATCTTCACCTGGCCCGTAACAGCCAATCTAACCTCCCAGTCATCGCCCATTTCAACTCCCTATCCCACTCCCCCCTCCAATATCCTTGGCCTCTTCCAGTATTGCTGAAACTTGCAAAGACATCAAAAGGGGACATGAGATATCTTTCGCAAACATGGTTAAGGAAAATCCCAAAGCCTTTTATTCATATATAAAGAGCAAGAGGATAACCAGAGAAAGGATTGGCCCACTTCAGGACAAAGAATGGGTGACGTTCTTAACGAGTACTTTGCATCAGTAATCACCAAGGAGCAGGGCATGATGGATGTTGAGGTTAGGAACAGATGTTTGATTAGGTCAAGTTGGTATAAGTAAGGAGGAAGTGTTGGGTATCCTAAAAGGCATTGAGCTGGACAAGTCCCCAGGTCCGGATGGGATCTATCCCAGGTTTTTGAAGGAAGTGAGAGATGAAATAGCCAGAGCCTTAACAGATATCTTTGCAGCATGCTTAAATGTCCCCTTGTTTAAGAAGGGTAGCAGGGATAATCCAGGTAATTATCGACCGGTGAGCCTGACGTCAGTGGTAGGGAAGCTGCTGGAGAAGATGCTGAGGCTTAGGATCTATTCCCATTTGGAAGAAAATGAGTTTATCAGTGATAGACAACATGGTTTTGTGCAGGGAAGGTCTTGTCTTACCAACTTAATAGAATTCTTTGAGGACATGACAAGATTGATTGATGAGGGAAAGGCTGTAAATGTCACCTTCAGTAAGGTGTTTGATAATGTTCCCCATGGCAGGCTGATGGAGAAAGTAAAGTTGCATGGGGTCCAGGGTTTTCTAGCTAAATGGATAAAAAAAACTAGCTAGGCAACAGGAAGCAAAAAGTTGCAGTGGAAGGGGGTTTCTCAAATTGGAGACCTGTGACCAGTGGTGTTCCACAGGGATTTGTGCTGGGACCACTGTTTGTGATATACGTAAATGAGTTGGAGGATGGTATAAGAGATAATGGGAACTGCAGATGCTGGAGATTCCAAGATAATAAAATGTGAGGCTGGATGAACACAGCAGGCCAAGCAGCATCTCAGGAGCACAAAAGCTGACGTTTCGGGCCTAGACCCTTCATCAGAGAGGGGGATGGGGGGAGGGAACTGGAATAAATAGGGAGAGAGGGGGAGGCGGACCGAGGATGGAGAGTAAAGAAGATAGGTGGAGAGGGTGTAGGTGGGGAGGTAGGGAGGGGATAGGTCAGTCCAGGGAAGACGGACAGGTCAAGGAGGTGGGATGAGGTTAGTAGGTAGCTGGGGGTGCGGCTTGGGGTGGGAGGAAGGGATGGGTGAGAGGAAGAACCGGTTAGGGAGGCAGAGACAGGTTGGACTGGTTTTGGGATGCAGTGGGTGGGGGGGAAGAACTGGGCTGGTTGTGTGGTGCAGTGGGGGGAGGGGATGAACTGGGCTGGTTTAGGGATGCAGTAGGGGAAGGGGAGATTTTGAAACTGGTGAAGTCCACATTGATACCATATGGCTGCAGGGTTCCCAGGCGGAATATGAGTTGCTGTTCCTGCAACCTTCGGGTGGCATCATTGTGGCAGTGCAGGAGGCCCATGATGGACATGTCATCAAGAGAATGGGAGGGGGAGTGGAAATGGTTTGCGACTGGGAGGTGCAGTTGTTTGTTGCGAACAGTTCGAAACGTCAGCTTTTGTGCTCCTGAGATGCTGCTTGGCCTGCTGTGTTCATCCAGCCTCACATTTTATTATCTTGGAGGATGGTATAGGTGGTTTGATTAGCAAGTTTGCAGCTGACACGAAGATTGGTGGAGTAGCAAAGAGTGAACGGGACTGTCAGAGATTACAGCAGAATATAGATAGGTTGGAAAGTCGGGCAGATAAATGGCAGATGGAAGTCAATCCGGGAAAATGCAAGGTGATGCATTTTGGAAGAAGAGTAAACTTTACAGTAAATGGAAAGGTCCTGGGGAAAATTGATGTACAGAGAGATCTGGGTGTTCAGGTCCATTGTTCCCTAAGGTAGCAAAGCAGGTCTTTAGAGTGGCCAAGAAGGCATTCGACCTGCTTTCTTTCATTGGACGGGGTATTGAGTACAAGAGTAGGCAGGTCATGTTACAGGTCATGTATAAGATTTTTGTTTGGCCGCATTTAGAGTACTGCATACAGTTCTGGTCGCCACATTACCAAAAGGATGTGGATGCTTTGGAGACGGTGCAGAGGAGGTTCACCAGGATGTTGCCGTATGGGGGGTGCTAGCTATGAAGAAAGATTGAGGAGATTAGGATTATTTTCATTAGAAAGATGGAGATTGAGTGGGTTCCGATTGAGGTCTACAAAATCATGAGGGGTATAGACAATGTGGATAGCAAGAAGCTTTTTCCCAGAGTGGGGGACTCAATTACTAGGGGTCATGAGTCAAAGTGAGAGGAGGAAAGTTCTTTACGCAGAGGGTGTGGGTGCCTGGAATGCGTTGCCAGTGGAGGTGGTAGACGCAGACATGATAGTGTCTTTTAAAATGTATCTGGACAGGTACATGGATGGGCAGGGAGCAAAGGGATACAGACCCTTAGAAAACAGATGACAGGTTTCGACCTAGGATCTCGATCAGCGCAGGCTTGGAGGGCCGAAGGGCGTGTTCCTGTGCTGTAATTTTCTTTGTTCTTTGTTTTAAAGCCTTATCCTCTGCCTGGCCTACAGCCTGGAGAGCTCACATTAAATTCTCCAAATTCAAATAGCCTTCCCACCCATTCCCCGGCTTCCCTTCCAGCCCCACCTCCTCTCTTCCATTCTGCCTTTTGACCCTCCCTTCCAGCCACCAACTGGTTTCAAATCTCCCATCGACCAACCCAGTTTGTACCTACTACCAATGTCTACCTATCACCACCATTCCACCTCCACCCCTCCACACCTTCTTATCTGCAGATCCCCCTACCCCACATCCAGTCCTGAAGAAGCATAATACCTAAAACATTGACTGCTCATTTCCTCCGGATGCTGCCTGGTTTGTTGTGATCTTCTGGCCTCCTGTTTGTCTACCTTCCTGTTGATACAGTCTTGGAAACCAATGTTCTTTTTAGTTTGTGCAGATGGCCATATCGGATTTTGTGCTTTACAGAGGCCACACGGTTACTTCTTTCTGTCACTTCCTGCAGGTCCATTCTGTATTTTATAGAACACAGTCTGTCAATTTTCTCCCTTTATGCTGTAGTGATTCCTATTCTAAATCTTTAATCACATCTGTTTTTCCATACAGTTTGTTTAGTTTACGGACATAGCCTTTATGGTCCATTTTCAGACAAAAATTCATGTGGTACAAACATACAAATTAAGAGCAGGATTTAGACATTTAGCTCTTCATCTTTGCTCCATCATTCAATAAGATCATGGCTGATCTGATTGCAGCCTCAACACCACATTCCTGCCTACTCCCAATAACTATGGATTCCCTTTTAGTCAAGAATTCATTATATCTGTCTTAAAAATATTCAACAACTGTCCCTCCACCATACCCAAGGGATCAGAACACCAAAGACTCATTGCCTTCTCAGGAAAAAAAATTCTTCTCATCTACATACTCACAGAAGAAAATTATAGAATTCTATTCTATGGATGACATGATGGCTCAGTGGTTAGCACTACTGCCTCAAAGCACCCAGGCTCCCGGATTTAATTCCACCCTTGGGTGACTGTCTGTTTGGAGTCTGTACATATTCCCCATGTCTGCATGGGTTTCCTCCCACTATTCAAAATATGCAGGGCAGGTGGATTGGCCATGAAATTGCTTATAGTGTCCAGGGGTATGCAGGCCAGGTGGATTAGCCACGGGAAATGTAAGGTTCCATGGTTATGGAAAGGGGTGGGTCGATGAGGGATGTTCTTCAGATGGGCTGAATGCCTGCTTCCACACTGTAGGGAATTCAATAATTATCAAAGAAGACCACAGGTAAATTTCAACAGTGCTGTAAGTAATGTTGATCCTCAAAACAAGCTGCAAAACTGCAGTGAAACTTACAGCCAGATTTGAAGCCCTACACTATATTGATAGTAACACAAGCTGGGAAGTAAGCACCAAAAAAAAATTGCAGTCAATTAAACTCCAGAACCCCTCCATATTTCCCCATGCCAATTTCATTGGATGGGCATAAAACATGGGGGTTGCCTAATACAAATGATCCAGCCATGTTATGAACATCAGGAAACCTAATCTGTATTTCCAACTTAAAGATGTCTATGCATATTCTCATACATCAGATATCCCAATTGAAAAAGAATTTACATGATTTGCTGCATGTGGCAAGGTTGCTATATATCTTCCACTCCCTGACTTCAAATAGGAGGCAAAATATTTTCCCTTAGCAAACAGAAAAGGCAAGTTGCAGCAAAAAATCATTTGGTTTGTCAGAGGGTACATCTCTTTAAAACTGAAGGCTGGGAGAAGATCTCATTGTTTTTAAAATTGCATAAGCATTTGCTAGAGTGCATACAGAAAAACTGTTTCCTCGTATGGGAGAAACCCAATTAAAAGCCATCAATATAGAATAGATACCAAGGGAGCAAGACAAATTTTGACCCAGACAGGTACAGTAAAAAGAAATGCCATGTCTTTAAAAAGTCTCTTGAATATATAATTGTTTCAAGCCAACCTGATACACTGAAAAGTGCAAGAGGGAGCCCAGGAGTAGAACCAGGCATACCTGAAAATGAGGTGTCAACATGGTGAAGGTACAAAACACCTGTGTGCCAAACAGCATAAGCAGCAAGTGACAGACAGAGTCAAGTGATCCCACAACCAACAGGTCAGATCTAAGGTCTGCAGTGGTGAATGGTGGTCGACAATTAAACAACTCATCAGAGGAAGGCGTTTCACAAATATCTCCAATGATTGAAGAGTCCAGATCATAAGTGCGAAAGAAATGTAGTATTCATAACAATCTTCAGCCAGAAATGCTGAGTAATTGATCCATCTTGGCCTTCTCCAGTGGTCACACAATCACAGCTACCAGTCTTCAGTCAATTTAATTCACTCCATGTGATATCAAGAAGTGGTTGGAGTCATTGGATACTCCTAAAGCTCTAGGCCCTGAAACCATTTCAGCAACCGTACTTGTCCTCCAGAACTTGCTACACCCATAGTCAAGCAATTCCAATACAGCTATAACACAGGCATTTACCTGACTGCAGAAAACTGTCCAGATATGTCCTGTACACAATAAGCTGGACAAATCCAACCTGGCCAATTACCGCTCCAGCAATCTCCTCTTGACCATCAATAACGTGTTAGTTGTTGTCATCAATAATGCTATCAAGGGGCTCATGCTTAACAACAGTCAGCTCACTGAAACCCAGTTTGGGTTTCGCCAGGGCCATCCAGCTCCTAACCTCATTACAGTCTTGGTTAAAACATGGACAAAAGAGCTGAATTGCAGTGGTGAGAGTGACAGCCCTTGACATCATGATCTCATTTGATCAAATGTGGCATCAAGGAGACCTTGCAAAAGTGGAATCTATAGGCAAACTCTCCACTGGCTGGAGTCATACCTTGCATATAGTAAAATGGTTGCGGTTGTCAGAGGTCAGTCATCTCAGGTCCAGACATCTCCACAGGAGTTCCTTGGGGTAGTGTCCTGAGTCCAACCATCTTCAGCTGCTTCATCAATGACCTTCTCTCCAACATGAGGTCAGAATGGGGATGTTGATCAATGATTGGATAATGTTCAGCACAATTCACAACTCCTCAGATACTGAAGCAGTCCATATTCAAATGCAACAAAACCTGGACAATATCCAGGCTTGGGCTGACAAGCGGCAAGTCTCATTCATATCACACAAATGCCAGGCTATGATCATCTCCAATGAGAGACAATCTGACTACCACTTTTTGACATTCAATGGTGTTAACATCACTGAATCCTTCACTACCAACATCATGGGGATTCACCATGCCAACACAGTAGCTAGAAGAGCAGGTCAGAGGCTAGGAGTACTGTGGCTAGTAGCTTACCTCCTGACATCCCAAAGCCTGTCCACCATACAAGACACACTTCAGAAGTATGATGGAATACTCCACACTTGCCAGAACAGATGCAGCTTGAACAATGCTCAAGAAGCTTGACACCATCCAGCAGAAAACAGCCCATTTGATTGGCAATGTATTCACAAGCATCCACACACTCCACCACCAATGCAGAGCAGCAGCTATCTATATGTACTATCTATAAGATGCACTATTAAATTTCGTCAAAATCCTTAGACAGCACCTTGCAAACCCACAACTACTTCCATATAGAATGACTTTGGCAGAAGATACATGGGAAGACTACCACCTGCAGGTTCCCTTCCAAGTCACTCAATTTTCTGGCTTGGAAATATCTTGTCAATCCTTCAGTATTGATGGGTCAAAATCCTAGAAATCCTTCCCTGAGGAGATTGTGGGTTTGCCTATAGCAAATGGATTACAGTGGTTCAAGAAGGCAGCTCACTATCACCTTCTCAACAGCAACAATGGATAGTAAATAAATGCTGCCCAGGCAGGCACACCCAGGTCCCACAGTGAATAATAAAAAAAAAGTATGGGGAGAATTCTGGAAAGAAATTCTTCCTGGCATCATTCCTTTTATGCTTCCTACATAAAAATGATCTTTCCTCCAACATAAAGTCATGTGTAGGGATGTTGGCAGAGCATTGCAGTATTCAGTACAAATTGCACCTCGTCAGAAAGAGTTTGTGCCACATGCAGCAGAACCTAGATAAAATTCAGACTTGGACACAGAATAGCAAATTATACTCATGTTCAATTAATAACAGGCAATCACCATTTCCAACAAGAGAAAACCTAACCAGTTTTGAGAAGATTTGTAGCTCAGGTTGAGGTTCTGGATGTGAGTTTGCTCGCTGAGCTGGAAGGTTAATTTTCAAACGTTTCGTCACCATTCTAGGTAACATCATCAGTGAGCCTCTGACGAAGCGCTGGTGTTATGTCCCGCTTTCTATTTATCTGGTTAGGTTTCCTTGGGTTGGTGATGTCATTTCCTGTTCTTTTCCTCAGGGAATGGTAGATTGGCTCCAAATCAATGTGTTTGTTGATGGAGTTCCGGTTGGAATGCCATGCTTCTAGGAATTCTCGTGTGTGTCTCTGTTTGGCTTGTCCTAGGATGGATGTGTTGTCCCAATCAAAGTGGTGTCCTTCCTCATCTGTGTGTAAGGATACGAGTGATAGTGGGTCATGTCGTTTTGTTGCTAGTTGATGTTCATGTATTCTGGTGGCTAGCTTTCTGCCAGTTTGTTCAATGTAGTGTTCGTCACAGTTCTTGTAAGGTATTTTGTAGATGATGTTTGTTTTGTTTGTTGTCTGTATAGGGTCTTTTAAGTTCATTAGCTGTTGTTTTAGTGTGTTGGTGGGTTTGTGGGCTACGCTGATGCCAAGAGATCCGAGTAGTCTGGCAGTCATTTCAGAAATGTCTTTGATGTAGAGGAGAGCGGTTATGGTTTCTGAGCCCGTTTTGTCTGTTTGTTTGGGTTTATTGCTGAGGAATCGGCGGACTGTGTTCATAGGGTACCCATTCTTTTTGAATACGCTGTGTAGGTGATTTTTCTCTGCTCTGCGTAGTCCCTCTGTGCTGCAGTGTGTGGTGGCGTATTTGGTCTGTGTGTGTTGTTTTCCTGAGCCACCACACACTGCAGCACAGAGGGACTACGCAGAGCAGAGAAAAATCACCTACACAGCGTATTCAAAAAGAATGGGTACCCTATGAACACAGTCCGCCGATTCCTCAGCAATAAACCCAAACAAACAGACAAAACGGGCTCAGAAACCATAACCGCTCTCCTCTACATCAAAGACATTTCTGAAATGACTGCCAGACTACTCGGATCTCTTGGCATCAGCGTAGCCCACAAACCCACCAACACACTAAAACAACAGCTAATGAACTTAAAAGACCCTATACAGACAACAAACAAAACAAACATCATCTACAAAATACCTTACAAGAACTGTGACGAACACTACATTGAACAAACTGGCAGAAAGCTAGCCACCAGAATACATGAACATCAACTAGCAACAAAACGACATGACCCACTATCACTCGTATCCTTACACACAGATGAGGAAGGACACCACTTTGATTGGGACAACACATCCATCCTAGGACAAGCCAAACAGAGACACGCACGAGAATTCCTAGAAGCATGGCATTCCAACCGGAACTCCATCAACAAACACATTGATTTGGAGCCAATCTACCATCCCCTGAGAAAAAGAACAGGAAATGACATCACCAACCCAAGGAAACCTAACCAGATAAATAGAAAGCGGGACATAACACCAGCACTTCGTCAGAGGCTCACTAATGATGTTACCTAGAATGGTGACGAAACGTTTGAAAATGAACCTTCCAGCTCAGCGAGCAAACTCACATCCAGAAAACCTAACCATCTCCCTATGGCATTCAATTGCATTACCATTGCTGAATTGCCCCATCCATTGACCAGCAATAATACAGAATCAGGAAGTGGGTGTCACAGGTTAGACCAGCGTTTATTGCTCATCACCAATTATCCTTGAGAAGCCAGTGATGATCAGGTTCCCCCTAATAGGTGCAGTCCCTGGGGTGTAGGTAAACCCCCAGTATTGTTAGGAAGGGAATTCCAGGATTTTGACCTGATGACAATGAAGGTTCCAGGTCAGGATAGTGTTTGGATTACATGGGGTCTTTCCATGGCGAGTTCACAATCTACAGCACAGAAGCTTTAACATAGATTATAAATAACTGAATCCCAAACACTAACACTGGCAAATCCAACAGGCTTATTTTACATGTTGTTAAACTAGTTAATGTTTGGGTAATTTAAAAAAAAATCCTATGTGGCAACTGTTAGTAGGGGTAGTCCCCAGTCAGTGAAAGGTTCCATCTGGAATCTGTTCACATGTTGATTTGTACAGAGGTCAGAACACAATGCAGAACAATGTAATGGAACAATCTGTCAGTACATGTAAATGTTTGTATGTTAGGTCTGTAAAATTATACTCCTGCATGAGATTGTGTTTGTAAATATGAGCATTCATAAGTCAGATATTTATAAGTCAGGGGCCTCTTGTTCTACAGGAAATCTGTTTTAAAAATCACATTGGAGGCAAGGTATAAATATTTTACATTACCAATAATGAGATACATTGGTCGCCAACAATCTAGGAGCTCATAAAACTTGAAAATAACACATTTTATTTGTATGACATGCTGGACATACCAAGAGACATAGGAACATTGTGCAGGAAAATTTGATATTAAGTCACATAAGGAAATATTAGAAGTAAAGAAATTAAGTATTCTAATGTTTTAGAACTTTGGCACAAGACTGACATAGTGACTATAACTGAGGAGGACTGGCAACAATTGCTTGGAATACAGTGGCCTCAATATTCCTTGAATATTCCAGCATAATGTGGAGGTGCCAGTGTTGGACTGGAGTGGATAAGGTCAGAAGTCACACATCACCAGGTTATAGTCCAACAAATTCACCTGATGAGGGAGCAACGTTCCGAAAGCTTGTGATTTCAAATAAACCTGTTGGACCATAACTTGGTGTCATATGAATTCTGATCTATTCCAGCAGAGTTCCACCAGACCTCAATAGGACACCTCTGCATCACCAGACACAATGGCAGCTAGGTGGGGAGAAAATGTGCCTGTGCTGCATTCTGCTGTTCTTGACAAGATTTAAAAAAAAACTTTCAATTGAATCCAGCCCAAAGATGATGATTGGCATGGGGAGTTGCTTAGAGCAGGGAAATTCTACTTTAAGAGCTTCTATGTGACAAGGTTAACAAAGGCAGCTCATGCTTCAGATCAGTATGACAGGTCGGCACAACATCGAGGGCCGAAGCGCCTGTTCTGTGCTGTAATGTTCTATGTTCTATGCTTAATCACAAAACATACATCTTGTGAGTCAAGTCAGCATATGAGCCATTAATCCAGCCAGTCAATTCATTAGGCCAAAGTTGAGAGTTCAGGAGAAGACAGGGAAATAAACTGCTGCCACTGTCTGGAAATTCTAGAACTCAAGGGCATTGTCTAAAAATTAGGGCAGTTCAGGAGAGATGTTAGGAAGCATTTTTACAAATAAAGTATATAGAAATTTGAAATTTTTCCACAAATGACAGTTGCTGCTGGATCAGTTGTTGATTTTTAAACCTTAGATAAATAATTTTTTTGTTAAGCAGAAGTATTAACGGTATAGACCAAAGGCAGGGTATATCGGCTTAGGTCGCAGACCAGCCATGATCTCACTAAATGGCAGAACAGGCTCAAGGGGCTGAATGGCCTACTTCCATTAACTCCTGACATGCTAAGTTGTCAATTTAAACAAATTTACCAATTATGCACTAATGTAAGACCAAATAACATTAACTGTCAGATTGTCATGAATACCCAACTTGTTTACTGATATCATACAGATAAAAACAATCTGGCACCACTTACCTGATCTAGCCTCCGTGAGGTTGCCATCCCACACTATGACTGATATTTTCAGAATGGGAAAGAAATTGTGACCAGATTTTTGCTTTAAGTAAGGCAAGAACATCAATGAATAACATTATAACAGCATAAAACTGAAATTGCTGGCATTTGTACATTTACAGCAGTACACAGAAATCTAGAAATCTTGAAGCTGCTGTCAGAGACATTCTGCTGTTGCATAGGATTCATTGATCAAGTGTCTGTCCATTTGGCCAACTTGTCAACATCTTTCTGAAGTCGCTTGGCATCTTTATCACAATGCACTATTCTCCTTAGCTTAGTATCATATACAAATTTTGAGACTTTTCTGTCAACATCCAACTCACATCATTCATATAGATCAGAAAAACTGAGGGTCCCAACATACATCCCTGGGGAACACCACTTTCACCTCATCTCCAATCTGAAAATTGCCCATCTATACCTACACTTAGCTTCCTATCTTTTAGCTAACTTCTGATCCACGCTGCCAAGGATCCATCAATCCTAAGAACTTCAAATTTTTTAACCAATCTGCCATGTGGCACCGTATCAAATGCTTGCTGAAAGTCCAAACACACAGCATCCACAGCACTACCCTTAACCATTGCCTGTGTCACGCTGTCAAAGAAATCAATTAAATTTGTCAAATATTACCTGCCCTTGACAAAGCTATGTTGACTGTCTAGTACTAATTTATTTTTCTCTAAGTGTATATTTATCTTATCCTGTTTTACGGCCTCCATCAGTTTTCCCACTTTTGGTGTGAAGCTGATGGGTCTGTAGTTTCCTGGGCTATCCTTTGCCTCGCTCTTAAATAATGGTGTCACATCTACAATCCTCCAGACCCTTGGGATTAATCCTGTGTTCAGTCAGGTCTGGAAAATTTCTGTCAATGGCTCTATTATTTGCTCCCTTACTTCGCTGAGCAATCTAGGATGTAACCCATCCAGACATTGTGACTTCTCTATTTGAAGTATTGCCAGCCTTCATGGGATCTCTTCTTTATCTATTACCTACTGTTCAGGTGTGCAATACCCATACTTTCAACCAGGCCATTGTCACCATCTTCCAATTTGATAAAGACAGAATAAAAGTTTTTATGAGTACCTTTGCTTCAGTGATCAGCTTAACTTGCTTGTTCCTTATGGGCCCCACGCTAGCATTCACCAATTTTTTTACTATCAGTGTTTGAAGAACACTTTATTGTTTGTTTTAGTGCAGCCTGCCATCCTTTCTTCATGCTTCCTCTTTATCTTCCTTATTCCAGCCTTAGCCACTCTCCTGTATTTGAAATTCTCTTCCTGATTTCTATTGCTTTTATTATTCCGGTATGCGTCATTGCCTCCTTTCTCTCCTTATTTTCTGATCAATATCCTTAGTCAACCAGGATGTTTTAGCTTTGGATATCCTGTAAAAGGTAGCCACTTTTTCTTCTGGTTGTCCCTCACCTTTTCCTGCAGATGCAACAGAAATTTGTTAGTATTTTGCAAACTGTTTTGTGGTTACCACTGTAATTGTTGAGTAGCTAGTAGTAAAGGCAAGCTGCACAATTTTAGTGTGAATCTTGCAGCAATGTTAAATGCTTGAAGTTATGATGGGGCATGAATGATCAACCTTTGGCCTAAATGAAAGAGATTGTTGGTAGGTGACTGGTGACAGCATAATGATTTGAGCAATGGCTGAAATTGCTGGTGCAATTGGTGGGGAAGAGAATTTCAAAATACATTCATGTGAAATCACTCAGCTTCATGCGGCATTGCAACCAGAACTCTGAGATCAACTCTTGTCATTGATCTCAAATACAATCCAGCCATTCTTATTAGTTTTAGAATATGTGCTTGTTGAACATCCTGGTCCCCTATAGATATCAGGCGTCTTTTGAGATTTCCAATTCAGAAAGCCTTCCAATGTAGCTCTTCCATTTTGTACTATTGTTTATTGTTCCCAGGTCAGATTCACTTCCTGCGTGACTGTCTGTACCTACAGCAGACAAAATATAACTCTCCTTTAAAAAATTCAAGCTAGATATTCCTCGTGCTAAGAATTTAGAATTTGGACCCCCTGCTGATGCTTTTGACCAATCAAAACATGGTTAGCAGTTACGTGCAGAAATTATTCAAGTGAACAGACGGCATAAAGTTGGCATTGATCTTAAAGTGCAACATCAAATGCAGTGTAATCACACATCAGGATACCTAGAGTGGGGGATAGCACATTTAAAGCTCTGCCTCCAAACACTTGCAGCAAGGATCACATTAGGCCTCAATAGATAATCCGGGCTTGTGTATCTGAAGGATTACCACAAACTAAATGGAGTAATTGTGACATGGTATTTAATAGTACAAAAATGATAACCTGGATCCTGTTTGGCACCCAAGAAAGCAGTTGTTTTGGCCTTTAACTTTAGAGGGAGTGACTGCCTTGTGTTCTGCTTGTATAAATTTCGGACTGACGTTGCCAACATATACTGCTCAACAGCAGTAGCATTGCCTGTTCCAAGCCCCAAAATTATCCTCAAGTCAAAATGTTAAACTTACTTATCATATTCACATTTTCAAGTTTGTTGTACAGTTCTGGTAAGGTTTGAATTTTTAATCTTCTTTAAATCCATTCCTGAATATGTATGTTGTTATTCTGTAGCTATATCATCTGCCTTGCTTCATTTTACATTCTACTCATTTGTCCCGTCTCAGTCATCTACCACTGCTTCCTCATTCTCATATCACAGACTCTACTTAACTCAATCTTCCAGCCCGTTCTTCTGTTCTCTCCCTCATTCTTTCATTTTGCTGCTTTAACTTTTGTGACACAAATCCTTCCTTAAATCTCTATGGTTCCTACTTTAGTCTCCGCTTCCTCACCATCTCTTGGCTATGTCCTGTATGCAATCCAGTGATACCAACAATGGCTTATTATCAACGCCTAAATACTAAGCCGTTCAGATAGGTTTTATGTTAATTTTCCTATGTTTAAATGTGGAATTTATATCGCTGAAATGGGCTGGAATCTTTCTTGTAACTATAGTCATGTCTTTTCACAGCAAGCAGTTGTGTTATTTTGTCACTTTGGCTTTGTGCAAGAAAGAATAATCATTGTTTTAATTTCACTGAGCAGTAAACTCCTTTTTATATTACTGTAATTAAAATTAAAATTTATTTCTAATAATTTTGAATATGTTTTTACAAAATGTGTCCTTCAGTCACCTACCTCCCCCTTCCACATGTGGAAATTCTGCTACTCACTTTTCCTTATGTGTAACTAGAATTACAGCAACCTTTACAATTCTTAAGATATATGTATTCTTCGCGTTAATGCTACCTGACTTTACCCTGACCTCAACTGATCCTGATTAAGAAATAGTTTGATTTCAAAATTCTTATCAATGCCTAGGCTGCACTTAATAGACTGAATGGCCTCCTTCATGCTATTTTAATTCCATGTTTCCAGATCTCTCTGTAGCCACGTGTTTCCCTTTCTATAACCTTCTCCATCGGATATCTATGCCCATCTAAATTAGGCCTCTTGATTATCTTCAATTTCAATTGTTCCAGGTAGCGTTAAGGTGAAGAACACATACCTCTTAAGAATCATAAAGGGAGCTGTATTTCTACTTATACACAGGGAAAAGAGGGTGGCAGAGTTTTCACATCTAGAAGGGACTGGTAGGTGACCTAAGTACACATCTTGTAAAATGGCTGTTTACTTGGACTCCAAGCTCTGAAAATTCCTCCATACATCTCTGTCCCTCTACCTTGATTTCTTCCTTTATGACACTCCTTAAACCTTCTATTGACCAAGCCACTGGTCATTAGCTTAATATCTCTCATGTGTCTCAGTTCGATAGTTTGTTTTAACATGCTGCTGTGAAGCATCTTGCAGCATTTTATTCCCAGAGGGCCTTTACAAGTAAAATTTATTTTTACTGGACTGCCTCATTTACTGATGGACATATTTATTGCACAAGATTGAGTTGTTAAGTATGTTATCTGTTCTATCACTGATGAAATGTTAGTGTATGATCTAATTCATTTGCATGTTTCATGTCTGATTCATTTTCTTCCTGCTAATCAATAAATGAAGGCCTTTTAGGTGTCTTGTCTAATATCGCTCTCCCTTTTCCACACTGACTATTAATTAATAGCAAGCCAGTTTCCACTCTGACATCTATTTCAACTTCTGTCTTGATTGCATGGCAACTCTTTGTATTGTGTTTTCATTACCTGACATTATAGGGCAGATAAAACAGAAACACAGATTTTCATTTGGCATGTACCAGTTGGCATTTGTTTTCACTCGACAGGGAGACTGGCATTACAGCTTTGTTGACACTAAGCATCAGACTTCTTGTCGGCTTACATCACCTGATATTTTGTAATCTTGATTTGCACAAAACTGTCCTAGATCAATTTATTACTTGTCTGCAATGTTTGCCATTTTATTCCTTCCTGTTCTTACAAACTGGCATTCCTTACAAACTGCAAACACACCCTTTCTGTCTCTGACAATAGGCATTCATTTCCTATGTGTTACACATCATATTTTTGTTTTAGACATGACCTGCATTTCCTCTACCAATCTAATTCATCCCCAGCAGCCTACTATTTATGACCAACATGTGACCAAAACTGACTAACTGGTAAAATATACAAAGTCTAACAGGGCAAATTAGTGAGGTCAAGCCAGAAAGCAGTTTTTAAATCAAAGTAATTGGAGAAGGAAAGGTCTAAGGCTTTAATAATTGGGAAGAAGAGCTTGTCGGCTGAGTTAAGAATGATCAGAGATTAAAATTCATGTATTGTTGTAACTCGACTTGCAAACCAGTAATAACCCTAATTCACTAACCTTGCTGATTAGTTCACAGTCTCTTGGAATTTTTTGGGCCTACCTTCATGCACTAACGGATCACAGTATCTATTGGTCCATTTAATGCTAACTGAACCTTTGCGTTCCGTGGACAAATAAATCAGGGCACTATTTATCCAAGTAATGTAATTACATAAATCATCTATTGTTTTACCTTCACATCTTTTTCTCTTATTGTGGTAAGCATTTTCAGTTCTCCCAGCATTTCAGAGTTTGAAACATAGAACATGGTAAACTTCAGTTTTGTTCCCAATCCCTTTCCCAGCAGATATTAGATAATATATTTTCCAAAGATACCACATTTGGTCATCCTACACTAAGCTAAATGTTCTCTAGATTTGTTTCAAACATGCTTGCTGTGAAGGTGGGCTCCAATTATAGCATCATTGTTGCCAGGGCTGGGAATTCCTGAAAATACAAAATGGAATGCATTTCTGATATGACCTACAAAGCACCCTTTGCTAACAACGATACTAGTCCAGGAGTGTTATGTGTGGCTTCAGCTGCAAGAGGGAGCTCGGACCAATATATTTCTATGTAATCCTCTATGACTGTAAGTAAAGAGAGAGCATTCAATTTGTATTATGGAATGTTGTTGACTTACCTCTGTTTAAATAATGCTCCCAGAACGTCTATCACAGTCTTTGGCGAGCAAGTTCATGCATTCAGAGAACCTAAAAGATTTGTTTACCTGAATGTATGTATGTGAAAAATGCATAGGTCAAAAAGCTGTTAAGGCTTTTTAGAGCAACTTTGCTTTGTCTGTTGACATAAGCCTGAGGATGAGTGTAACATGACTGATTTCAAAACCTTTATCACAGTGAGATGCTTGTCAGTTCCCAGTTTGATTAATTACACCAAGTGCTGATAAAGTCTTCAAAAGTATACATTAAATGCTTTGAATATTTGATGGAAGTAATATGCACTGAATGGGTTATTATCAATACATTTCATTTTTGAAATAGTGGATCTATCAATAGATATTTGACATGGCTAAAGGCTGAAAACTGGTTAAATTTAAATTAAAATAGCTGAATTCTTTTTCCTTTTTGCTCCTGGGCCTTACTGAGCTTGACCAAAAGATGTTCCACAAATCCTGGTTTTAAGGATGCAGGTTTTGAAATAAACCCAAAACAAAATCCTTAATATGAAGTCAAACATAAGATTTATTAACAAAACGTACTGCGTGTGGGGGAATTTTTTTCATTTTTCACACATAGACTCAAGAAATTAAAGGGCAGAGAACAGGACAGGAGATGGTTTAGAAAGTAAAGGTTTTAGGAAATCCAGAGGTATTAATAAACAGCTTACAAGTTGCAACTTTCCACCAGTCTGTTTTCAATAATAGTTTTCTCTGTAAGTTGGTCTCAGTGATTTTCCTGCCTAGTAAACGTGTAGACTTTTATCCAGCCAGCAACACAGAGATAATGATACAGGATCCAAGACAGGCAGCCTGGAGTTCTGCTTTCCTCTTGGAGGTCAAACTGCAACTGTCTGAAAATTCTAGATCTGTATGTTTAAGCAATTCAGGTGTTCCAATTTCACGTGACATGAACAGGCATAGCAGGGGCTGATTCGGTGAGTTAGTTTGGACGTCATTAAGCTATCTGTGTAACTTTAGCTCCTTATTAAAGCATTTAAATTTCAAGGTGATGACATAACTGTAAAAGAGTTGGGCTTCATTTAGCACAATGGGCTTTGATGCTTTGCTGTGTCCAGAACTGGCTGGAAGCAGACAACATGTCCCAAGGTCCTTTGAATCAGCTTTAGCTGGAATGTCTACATAATGCAATTGATTCAGAAGTTTCTGCAAATATGATACTGTTATCAAGCTTGGCCATTTTAGGAGTCCAGCAAGGTTGTCCATTTTTAAGGGAAACAAAATGAAAATGCAAAAAAAAAAGCAGAAAGTACATTTTTTTTTGGATTTGTCTTCATGCCTTCTGGCCAGAATATATTTAAGGATATTATTAATCCTAACATGAGTTGGGTGACTTGTTATGGAGGGTGTTAATTAATGGCTAATGGACGCACAACATAGGTTGGCATGCGATGGATTTGAGTAGCAATAATGGCTGTATAGGTACATAAGCAGAGGGTCATAAGTTGACAAGGAGAGCAAAAGATGTCAGATTGGATCCATGTCAGTAAGTGAGAAAGAAGCCAAGGCATCTTTCTTTGTGGAGAGAGTTTATTAATGTCTCAACCTTACAGGTTGTTCCATGTACCAATCCCACCTGTTTCTCCTTCATGTCCACACAGGAAATTAACGTTAATGATCTGATTAAATACTTGTGATATGAGTAAATGCCTCTCTTCTCTTTAGATAAAAACTTTTGAAGATAAACAGCCTTTGAAAAGTTAATTAAAAGAGATTTTTCATGATCTCTATCTTAACTTCAAAGACATTCAGTAAAATTATATTTTTCATATGCCATAGAACATAACCTCCCATAGTCATCCTTTTCTTTGAAAAAGAAAAGGTTTAATCATACAACAACTTAAACAAAATTCATTTTTTAATACCTTCTAATATCACCAGGCATCCTTCTTCGATTGTCTTCAAAAATTAATTGAAACAGCGCGTTTCTTTGCAAAAAATCTGACATCTAATGACCTGTATCAACCTACTGTATTTTACTTTTCTTTCTAAAATTTCCTTTATCTCAGCGAGGTTATTCCTCAACCTTTTCTCACTTTCACCTTTTGTTAGATGTACAATATGCCAAAGTGAATGCTTATCACACAACATTCCATAACGCAAAATACTGAAGTTGCTAGAAATCTGATGTAAAAAGAGGTCTTGTCGCGTCTGTAGAGAGAACAGAATTAACATTTCGAGTCTGCTGTGACTCTTCTTTCGAACTGCTCTAGTTTTGAAGAAGACATATCAAACTTGAAATGTTAACTCTGTTTCTCTCTCCACAGATGTTGCCAGACCTGCTATGCATCACAGCTGAAGGGTAAAATAAAGCGAAATGTAAAATAAACGATAAGAACAGCTCAATATTCAAAGAGAAAGCAAGGATGTAAGGGGTTGAGCAGAAAGGACCACAGTGTGAAAAATTACTGAAAGGGACTACATATATACATCATCATAACAACAAGTTTTCATTCTCCATTGCCCATGTGAAAAACTGCTAAGGTCAGCTAACAATGAGATTTGAGGTTGGTTGGCTCACCGAGCTGGTTTGCTGTTCCAAAGATGTTTCATTGCCCTGCTGGTTAACATCATCAGTGCAGTCTCCGATGAAGCATTGGTGTGTTTTCCCGCCTGGTTTTTAAACTCTGGAGTCCGTTGAGCTGAATTGCGTCACTTCCAGTTTTCCTTCGTGTTGGAGTGTATATGTGGTCGAGCTCTATGTGTTTATTGATGGCTTTCTTCAGTTGAGGTTGGTTGGCTCACCGTGCTGGTTTGTTGTTCTGCAACACCCACAACCCAAGCTACCAATCTACTCCAAAACCTTAGTGACAATGAGTTTTCTACTTATGTCAGGAGGACAGTCTGCAATCAGTAAGTAGGGCTTCCAAAGATAATGTGGGGCCTGCATGTAGTTTCAGAAATGCCTTGAAAACTGGTTAGTACCAGTCAAGATACCTTCAGTGGAGATCCAGGATATAGGAGTGGAGTAGCATTTGGTCAAAAACTCTGAAGTCAGGGTTTGCATCTTCTTGTCAATCAGGACATTGCATGCCACTTGGTGACAGCTAATTATAAAGTTAGGTACAGGAGGTATCACTGTTAAGAACATACTTTATCTTGTTATTGTCTTCAGGAACCATACTCAGTTTTGGATAAGAGTCCGTAATTGGAAACATTTATCGACTTTGCTTCCAATTTCCACCCCGTTCTCACCTTCACCTGGTCCATCTGACTCCTCTCTTCTCTTCTTCGACATCTCTGTTTCCATTTCTGGGGATAGTCTGGCCACCTATATCCACTACAAAGCCACTGACTCCTACAGTTACCTGCATTA
Organism: Stegostoma tigrinum; assembly: GCF_030684315.1. Taxonomy (NCBI): domain Eukaryota; kingdom Metazoa; phylum Chordata; class Chondrichthyes; order Orectolobiformes; family Stegostomatidae; genus Stegostoma; species Stegostoma tigrinum. The sequence goes on from NC_081370.1 coordinate 9,799,532, forward strand.
TACATCCTCGCACCCTGCTTCCTGTAAAGACTCTGTTCCATTTTCCTAATTCCTCCATCTCCATTGCAACGGTGCCGACAATGCCAACTTTGACAAGGGAGCTTCTGAAATGTCCCCTTCTTCCTCAACCAAGAATTCCCCAGCATAGTTGTTTACAGGCCTTCAGTTGGAACCAACATACTACATCTCCTGCAGTATGGACCTCACCCCTCTTCATACAACAGTGATAAGCTTCCTTGTCCTTACTTACCATCCCACCAGCATGCACATTCATAGGATCATTAACTACCATTTCCACCACCTCTAATGAGATGCCACCACCAGACACATGTTCCTCTCTCGCCAGCCTTCTCCAGGGACCATTCCCCCAAGATACTCTGGTCCACTTTTCTTTTGTTCCCAACATTCCCCCACAGCCTCACGGCACTTTCCGCTGCAACTGCAGAAGGCATAACACCTATCCGTTTACTTCATCCTTCCTCAGTATCCAAGGACACAAACACGCTTTCCAAGTGAAGCGGCACTTTACCAGTACTTCACACAATCTAGTCTACTGTATTCACTGCTCACAATATGATCTCAACATTGGGGAAATGAAATCTGGACTGGGTGACCTCTTTGCAGAACACTGTATTCTATTTACAAAAACGACCTTGAACTTCCAGCTGCCTTTCACTTTAACACAACACCATGTTCCCAGGTCAACATCTCTGTCTCAGGCTTGCTGCAGTGCTCTAGCAAAGTTCAGCATAAGCTGAAAGGACAGCATCTCATTTTCTGCCCGGATACCCTGCAGCCTTTCGGATTCAATACCAAGTTCACTAATTTTAAGGCTTGAGCTCTTCCATGTCCTTACCCCGAATTCCCACAACCAGGCCTTGATCATCACATAGTCTGTGATTACACATCACCCATTGTGAACCACTGACAGCCCCCTTAAATAGCTATTCAGCCTCCTAGACAGATGTTTATCCACACCTTTGTCTGTCCAACTGCTCATCTCTCTCTTTTGGCTCTATCCCCAGACATTGTTTACTGCTCACCTCTTCCCCCACCTTATTTTCTGCATATCAACTGACATTTTCCTAGGTAACATCAGTTCTGAGGAAGAATCACGCAACTTGAAGCGTTAACTCTGATTCTCTCCACAGATGCTGCCAGACTTTGAGCTTTTCCATTTTCTATTTTTGGGTTTGGATAAGTGTATAAGTTTGGATAAGTTTTATTGTGGTAAATGTATATTCTGTATAAGGCAGTCAGGACTCTGTGCAGAGATAATGGGAACTGCAGATGCTGGAGAATCTGAGATAACAATGTGTGAAGCTGGATGAACACAGCATGTCAAGCAGCATCTCAGGAGCACAAAAACTGACGTTTCAGGCCTAGACCCTTCATCAGGGAGGGGGATGGGGAGAGGGTTCTGGAATAAATAGGGAGAGAGGGGGAGGCGGACTGAAGATGGAGAGAAAAGAAGATAGATGGAGAGCAGAGTATAGGTGGGGAGGTAGGGAGGGGTTAGGTCCATCCAGGGAGGACGGACAGGTCAAGGAGGCGGAATGAGGTTAGTAGGTAGGAAATGGAGGTGTGGCTTGAGGTGGGAGGAGGGGATAGGTGAGAGGAAGAACAGGTTAGGGAGGCGGGGACAAGCTGGGCTGGTTTTGGGATGCAGTGGGGGGAGGGGACGAGCTGGGCTGGCTTTGGGATGCAGTGGGGAAGGGGAATTTTGAAGCTTGTGAAGTCTACATTAGTACCATGGGGCTGCAGGATTCCCAAACAGAAGATGAGTTGCTGTTCCTGCAACCTTCGGATGGCATCATTGTGGTACTGCAGGAGGCCCATGATGGACATGTCGTCTAAGGAATGGGAGGGGGAGTTAAAATGGTTCGCGACTGGGAGGTGGAGTTGTTTATTGCGAACCGAGCGGAGGTGTTCTGCAAAGCGGTCCCCAAGCCTCCGTTTGGTTTCCCCAATGTAGAGGAAGCCACACCGGGTACAGTGGATACAGGTGAACATCTGCTTAATATGGAACGTCATCTTGGGGCCTGGGATGGGGGTGAGGGAGGAGGTGTGGGGGCAAGTGTAGCACTTCCTGCGGTTGCAGGGGAAGGTGCTAGGAGTGGTGTGGTTGGAGGGGAGTGTGGAGCAGACAAGGGAGTCACGGAGAGAGTGGTGTCTCCGGAAGGCAGACAAGGGTGGGGATGGAAAGATGTCTTGGGTGGTGGGTCGGATTGTAGATGGCGCAAGTGTTGGAGGATGATGCGTTGTATCCGGAGGTTGGTGGTGTGGTATGTGAGAATGTGGGGGATCCTCTTAGGGCGGTTGTGGTGGGGGCGGGGTGTGAGGGATGTGTTGCGGGAAATGCGGGAGACGCGGCCAAGGACGTTCTCGACCGCTGCGGGGGGAAAGACTTCACAAGCTTCAAAATCTCCCCTTCCCCCACTGTATCCCAAAACCAGTCCAGCTCGTCCCCTCATCCCACTGCATCCCAAAACCAGCCCAGCTTGTCCCCGCCTCCTTAACCTGTTCTTCCTCTCACCCATCCCTTCCTCCCACCCCAAGACGCACCTCCATCTCCTACCTACTAACCTCATCCCACCTCCTTGACCTGTCCGTCTTCCCTGGACTGACCTATCCCCTCCCTACCTCCCCACCTATACTCTCCTCTCCACCTATCTTCTTTTCTCTCCATCTGCAGTCCGTCTCCCCCTCTCTCCCTATTTATTCCAGAACCCTCTCCCCATCACCCTCTCTGATGAAGGGTCTAGGCCCAAAATGTCAGTTTTTGTGCTCCTGAGATACTGCTTGGCCTGCTGTGTTCATCCAGCTTCATACTTTGTTATCCAGGACCCTGTGCAGTCAGGTTTAAACATTAGGTTAGCAACTGGGATATGGTCCACGTCCTAAGGTTATTGATTGGTAGGTTGTCCACGTGGAGCACAGCGTGTAACTATATCTTACGTATCTAAGTTGTGACTATTTGTAGCTTGATAGCATTAATGTGCTAGAAAAGCCATCCAAAAGGTTGGCAGAAATTATCACGAGAAAGATCTAGCTTCGTATTTTCTTGGTCAAGGCGATACGAGTGCATTATTCTTAATTTACTTATTTTATTGCTTTATTTGCTATCAAGACTCCCTCAATAGTAGTATATTTCATTATATTCCAAAATGTCAGAATTGATGCTAGCATCTAGTCAAATCACACACAGTTCAACTGTGCAATGAAACATCTTAACTGACTTGATTCTTCTTTGTCTGCAAAAACATTGATCTGATCTGTCCTGATTCATTGGGATATGATTAATACTTTCCAAGTAAGCCTGACTTCCTGGAAAATCACAAATATGCAACACACAGATGCTTTCCAGTTTTTCTCTGATATGCGAGAAGAACATTATTGAGTGTTTAAGCAGAATGCAAATTCCTTCAGCAAGAGCAGCCAAGCAACAAAGACAGTGGAACAGTAATGGCAGGAGTTTCTGGGAGTAAATCAGGAGACACAACAAAAATTAATCCCTCGGAAAAAGAAGCATGGTACAGGGAGGATGAGGCAGCCATAGCTGACTAAGGAAGTCAGGGATAGCACAAAAGCAAAAGTTCCAGTATTTTGACCCAGCAACAGTGAAGGAGTGGTGATATATTTCCAAGTCTGTATGGTGAGTGGCTCGGAGGGCAACTTGAAGCAAAAGTGAAAACATATAATATGGCAAAGGGGGCAACAAGAAAAAGAAATAAGGGGTAAGAAGGTTAAATATGAGGGTAAGCTAGCCAATAATATAAATGAAGACTATAAGAGTTTCTTTAGATATATAAAGTGCAAAAGAAAGGCAAAAGTGAATATTGGGCTGAGGAACTGAATAATTACTTCGCGTCAGTTTTCACGGTGGAAGACACGAGTAATGCCCCAAAAGTTCAAGAGAGTTAGAAGGCAGAGCTCAATATGATGGACATCACCAAGGAGAAGATACGAGTAAAACTGATTGGCATGGAGATGGATAAATTGCCTGGACCAGATGGACTACACCCCAGAGTCGTAAGGAGATCGCCGAATAGTGGAAGCATTAGTGGTGATCTTTCAGGAATCGTTAGAGTCACAGAGGGTCCTAGAGGACTGGAAAATCACTAATGTGACACCGCTGTTTAAAAAGGGAGTAAATCAAAAGTTGGAAAATTACAGGCTGATTAGCCTAACCTTGGTCATGGGTAAGATTTTGGAGTCCATTGTGACGGATGAGATTTCTGAATATTTGGAAGTGTACAGTAAAACAGGGCAAAGTCAGCACGGTTCCATCAAGAGGAGGTCATGCTTGACAAATCTGCTAGAATTCTTTGAGAAAATAACGAGCAGGGAAGACCAAGGAGAGCCAATGGTTGTTATCTACCTGGACTTCAAAGAAGGCTTTTGACAAGGTGCCGCAGAGGAGGCTGTTGAGTCAGATTTTTTTTTCCATTAATTTTTGTGGAATGTGGGCATTGCTGTCTGGCCAGCATTTCTTACCCATCCCTAGTTGCCCCTGAGAGAATGGTGGTGAGCTGTCTTCTTGAACCGCTGCTGTCCTCCTGCTGTGGGTTGACCCACAATGCTATTAGGGAGGGAGTTCCAGTATTTTGACCCAGCAACAGTGAAGGAGCGGTGATATATTTCCAAGTCTGTATGGTGAGTGGCTCGGAGGGCAACTTGAAGGTGTTGCATTTGCTTATATTTGCAAACCGCCCCCACCACCAAAGACATTTTTCCCTCCCCACCCTTATATGCTTTCCGGAGGGATCACTCTCTCCGTGACTACCTTGTCCACTCCACACTCCCCTCCAGCCCCACCACACCCGGCACTTTTCCCTGCAACCACAGGAAGTACTACACCTGCCCCTACACCTTGTCCCTCAATGCCATCCCTTGCCACAAGAAGACTTTCCACATCAAGCAGATGTTCACCTGCACATCTGCTAATGTGGTATACTGCATCCGCTTTCCCCGTTGTGGCCTTCTCTACATGAAGGAAACCAAGCGAAGTCTTGGGGACCCCTTTACAGAACCCCTATGCTCGGTTCGCACTAAACAACCGCAACTCCCAGTCGCAAACCACTTCAACTCCCCCTCCCATTCTGCAGGTGACATGTCCTTCCTGGGCCTCCTGCAGTACGTAAATGATGCCACCCGAAGGTTGCAGGAACAGCAACTCACATTCCGCTTGGGAACCTTGCAGCCCAACGGTATCAGTGTGGACTTCACAAGCTTCAAAATCTCCCCTCCCCCTACCACATCCTAAAACCAGCCCAGCTTGCCCCCGCCTCCCTAACCTGTCCTTCCTCCCACCTATCCCCTCCTTCCACTTCAAGCCCCACCCCCATCTCCTACCTACTAACCTCATCCCACCCCCTTGACCTGTCCGTCCTCCCTGGATGGACCTATCTCCTCCCTACCTACACTCACATTTACTGGCTCCATACCCGACTCTTTGACCTGTCTATCTCCTGTCCACCTATCTTCTCATTTATCTATCATCTATCCGCCTACCCTCTCTCGCTACTTATTTCAGAACCCCCTTCCCCTCCCCATTTCTGAAGAGTCTCAGCCTGAAACGTTAGCTTTCCTGCTCCTCTGATGCTGCTTGGCCTGCTGCGTTCATCCAGCTATATACTTTGTCATCTCAAATTCTCCAGCATCTGCGGTTCCTACTACCTCTGTGTCAAACCATTTGTCGTTTGTCGGTCTTTTGGAGAAAAAAAAGTCTGAATATTAAGCAGGAGTCAAGGAATCAATTAGAATCAAATATTGCTGAAAATTAGATTTGAATAATTCCGATGATAAAATTTGACTAGTGTTACAAGTCTAGGGTGGGAAATAAATCTAAGAGAGACTGCACTGCATAAACCTTGCGCCAAAATTAGACAAATAGGTGTTAAGTTCCTTTGACACAATAATCTTCTTGCTGAATGGCGCGGCACGCGAGTAATCAATCAAACCCGAAACTTCAAATAATGTTGGATCAGGAGATAAACAGGGCGGAGCAAGGCCATTTACCTTGGACAGCAAGGGTTTCAGAAACCCCGTTTCACAGATCGCCAGTACCTCCATCTGGCCTAGATTGGGCGCCAAAAGTAACTCGGTCAGGTGAAAAAATATACTTTCGTTTTTCCAGAGAATGCACAAAAATGACATTTTCTAAAAAGGAAAGGATCGGCTTTTGATGAGCACGCTGCCAAAAACTCGGTTTTAACATCAGGACAATGAATAACCGTTGGTGCGCGCGAAAGAGAGAAACGCGCGGGCAGGACCGCAGGCTTGTGATGCTGCTGATGGTAGCTAGTGCTCTGATGCCAAGATGGGGGCTGGGCGATATCCTACTGTGCCGACAAGAAATATTTGCCCTACATTCCTTATTTACTGACATATTTATATGAGATAGGGAGCATGAGAATTAGACACTTGGAAAACCCACTATCCAGAACATTTTATTCTCCAGTTTTCGCCGTCCATTCCACTCGCCGTGTTAAGCTGACGTTCTTCCACAGGGGAAACTGTACCCTTCGGCCTTAAACAGGAAGAATGTCGAAGATCCACACACTTTGCTCAGGTGCAGGTGGTCGTATTTATTTTTCAACCTTATCACTGTGTTTACAATGGAAAGTTGTTGTGCACTTTGGTGATAGATATTCATTTTAACTTCCTTGTTAATCAATTTGACTGTCATTGAGGATGTGCTCACTTTGTGTCAACCCCTCCGCACCAACTTTGGAAGTTCAAATGTATAGTGACTTGGTAAAGTGAACGAGGTTCAAAGCCAGACATTGTCAAAATGATTGTCTCTGGGTCTCTGTACAGAATTCATCAACTACAATGTTTTAGCATTTCTGTTCAGCACCTGAAATGAAAATGCAATGACTTTTTAAACACATAAAATTATTTTACTTCCAGGAGGATTGTTTACAAACTACAAGGAAAATGAAGAACTCATTCCACATATTTTTTACTGTGAGTACATTTATATTTCTCCCAAAGCTGAAAACTTTACAGTAATAGCAGGTATTGATCATATTATGTTTCCATGGCAGAGTCACATGCTAAGGTGTGGTGCTCAAATGTGGTGGACACAGCTTTGATTTCCCCCACCCAGTTTGAGTTCCATAATAAATGTAAAGTACTGTTGTTGTTGGTGATCTGATATACAGTATGACAAAAAATGCATTGAGTTACATACTAATATGTCAGCTGCCTCAGTATAGAATCCCTCCAGTGCTGATAGATGCCATTTGAGTCCGCATTGACCATTTGAAGAGCCTCCCATCCTGTCTCCATAATCCCACATTTACCATAGTTAACCTACCTAGTCTGCATACTATGGGGCAAAATAGTATAGCCAATCTATCTAACCTGCAAATCTTTGGACTGTGGGAGGAAACCAACACAGATACAGGGAAAACAAACTCCACATACACATTCATTCACGGCTGGAATCAAACCTGGGTGCCAGCGATGCTAACCACTGAGCCACCGTGCTGCCCCAAAGTTATGTAAATGTTATGTGTAAGTTATGTGAATCTTACTTCCAGTTTGTTATTCTAGTACCTTGTTGATAGCAGCATTGAGCTAATCCTGGAAACTATTTGCTTTATTGGATGTGCTTTATTGATGTGCTTTGGAAGACGAGGGAGAATGTAGAGTAAGTGATACCTTGACAAAAGTGAGTAAACAGATAACATTCATACAGCTGTACACAAATAATGACAGTGCTAAGTCACACAACTCACTCAGGGAACTCCTTTGAAGGGGTTCTAAGTTTAATATTTCTGATCATTAGGCCACTTTTGCTTAAAGTTCTAAGGGAAAAGTACCAAGAGAAGCTGGAAAGTTTGATCATGCAAGTTTGAATCTTAACTAGCTTTCTTCTACTGAATTGGAGCCAACCATTGTACCAAGTCACTTAATATCTGAGATAACAAGGTGTAGAGCTGGATGAACACAGCAGCCCAAGCAGCATCTGAGGAGCAGGAAAGCTGAAGTTTCGGGCCTTGACCCATCTTCAGAAATGTTAGCTTTCCTGCTCCTCTGATGGTGCTTGGCCTGCTGTGCTCATCCAGCTGTACACCTTGTCATCTCAGATTCTCCAGCATCTGCAGTTCCTACTATCTCTGAAACACTGTTAATATCTCGTGATCTTGCCGTTGTTTTACTTTGATGGTATGCCCACTGACCTCTGATGCTCCCTCCATAGCTGGCTTCCTGCCTGAAGCTTTCAATTTGTTCTTAGCCTTTCCAAAGCTTTCTCAAATAGTGATAGGTCTCCCCCCCCATCTAATTCAACATTATTGCTGATTTGTGGGGACCATTCATTCCTTCCATTCAGAGTCTGCTCTCACAAATGTAGACATTATTAGAGTTTTTCGGCATACTGCTTGTGAATTATATAGAAGGGTGAAAGAAGGAAGTCTGGACTAACCAAATGCCTGTGAACATTTCCTGACTCAGACTTAAGTTCCAAGTCATGGCAATCCACGAAATATTGAGTGCTGACAACATTTGCTGCACAACTAGCACACACTGGGTGGCACAGTGGCTCAGTGGTGAGCACTGTTGGCTCACAGCGCCAAGGACCCATTTTGATTCCACCTTTGGGCAACTGTTTGTTTGGAGTACACACATTCTCCTTCTGTCTGTGTGGTTTCTGCCAGGTGCTCTGGTTTCCTTCCACAGTCCAAAGACATGCAGTCTAGGTGAATTGGCCATGTTAAATTGCCATAATGTTCAGGGTTATGTAAGTTAGGTGTGTTAGCCATGGGAAATGCAGTGTTACATGGAAAGGGTAGGGGTTTTAGTCTGTGTGGGATGCTGCTTGGAGTGTTGCTGTGATTTGTTGGACTGAATGGCCTGTTTCCACACTGGGGATTCTATGATAACCACCCAAAGTGTGGGAGGGATTCTACTGGGTCACTTGACCTCATTTATAGGAACCAACTATCAGCTTTAAAGAAAATGACTTTTAAATATTGGGGTTCACTTTCTACCAGTGGTAAGGCTAGGTGACTAATATGTTATCGGAGGAAATGGAGAGACAAGATTGGATGGTCAGATAGCAGTTTTTTTTCCCTGGTATGTAAGTGTTGATTGATAATAAATATCATTACGTGTTCCTTTTACAGCTCCAAAAAGAGCCGTCTGTACCACGTGGGGAAGAGGACATTTCAAAACTTTTGATAATTTGATGTATAATTTTTTCAAAACGTGCAACTACGTTTTTGTCAGCGAATGCGCAGATCATTTCCCAGATTTCAGCATTCACTTTCGCAGGAAAAATACTGGGAATATCAAAAGACTGCTGATTCAAATATATAGCACAACAGTCAGAGTGGAATATGGAAGAATTGAGGTCAACGGTCAGCAGTAAGTTTCTTTCACATAATTCACAAGGCATTAACCCAAGCATTATTGTTCAAAAATATAACAAGTACTGGCTTCACAGCATAAACTACTAAATACCCACAAATAGTGGATTGTAAACAGGATTCCTAAACATTTTTAACAGGTTGACAAATTAATCCTCCAGCTGTTGCCCAGGTAACTCCCAAAATTAACACCACAGGAAAAAGAACACATCAAAACCTTAGTCCAGGTAGTCACTGGTTTGCAAACGTGTTCCGTTCTTGAGTCTGTTTGTAAGTGTGTAAGTTGGATCACACTGCAGGACAATATTATTTAGCTGTTTTGTAAGTATAAGGAAGTGTTCACATATCAGATCTTTAAAATTAATCCTAATAAAACCTTGTATGGGATTGCGTTCATATATCAGATGTTTGTAAATCGGGAGTCCTGTGATTTGAAATTTAGGAGATGGCAATACATTGACACTATGATGTCACTGTATAACAGTGGAACCTGTGACACCTGTGCATTGAATGTACGGTGCTTAAACTATCAAATATTGAGCCATGTGCTAAATGCTAAATATGGTTCAAGTTTTATTCTAGAATTCCAGGTGATGAAGTAGAAAACTAAAACCAATCTTTACACATATTTTAAGCATTTATTTATATAGCTGACTATTAACAGCATTTACCTCTTCCACAACTATGGTTTTGCGCTGTCTATTTGTAGAGGCACGAGAGGACCTCCACAACAGCACACAGCAACATTCAACTAAACACAGTTAATACATAATTTATAAATCCAAGTACAGGTCAGTTATCACAGAGTGCTTGGAATTTGGATGCTGAATACATGCAAGATTCAATTTAGCATAAAAGCCAGTGCAAAGTTGGAATAATGTGGGAACAGGAGCAAGCCCAGATAGCCAGAGTGTTTAAATTGGGTATGACTAAAGGTCAAAGGGGTATAGTTTAACAGGGAGAATGGGATTTGTGTAGCTGAATCACTGATATTGAAAAGAGATTTGGTGTGTTGTTTAATAGCAGTGAAACAAATAATTGCAAGGGAGAGCATCTGATATTGATGGCTCTTGGTTATAATTGCCTTGAAAATTTGTGCCTCAGAATCCCTTGATGTTGAGTAAAGCAGCAGAAATTACAATTGCAAACACAATCCTGCTGACCCTGCGAAGTCTTTCTTACAGGCATCTGGGGCCTGGAGCCAAAATTGAGACAGCCATCTTGCAAACTAATCACACAACAGTCTAGCATAGTCATACAAGCAGAATCATACCTTACACCCAATATTCAATATAACACCATCACTGGCCCCAGGCATGTCTTGTCACACCGACATGGAAAACACAGCAGAGATGGTGACAGTGGAGTATAGGTGGGAGAGTGTCATTTTGGAAGTACTTAATATTGACTGTGGACCCCACAAAGTCTAATGGCATCAAGTCAAACGTTGGCAGCTCCTGCTGATTACTATGTAATCCCGTCTTCTAACTAAAATGGGACAAACTTCTAACAGATTGAGCCATTCAAGTCTGAGCATCCATGAGGAGCTGTGGGCATTCAGCAACAGTCGAATTGTACTCCAATACAATCTGCAAACATCAATTCTCACCACCTCCCCTACTCTACCATTGCCATCAACTCAGGAAATCAACCCTAGTTCAAAGAAAAATGCAGAAAGGCATGCCAGGAACAGCACAGGTATATCTAAAAATGAGATGATAATCTGGTGAAACGACAGGTCTACCTACGTAGCAAACAGCATAACCAGCTTGTGATAGAGCTAAGCAATCAAACAACTAATGCTCAGATCTAACCTCTGCATTCTTGTCACAACCACTTGTGAACAGTGGTAAACAAATAAACAGCTCATTAGAGGAGGAGGAGGCTCCCCAAACATTCCATTCCTCAGTAGTGAGGGAGCCAATCCAATCGGTGCAAACTATAAGGCTTAACTATTTACAGCAATCTTTACACAGAAATGCCAGTGGATTATCCATTTCAATCTTCTATATTAGTCCCCAGCATCACAGATGGCTGTCAACAAAAATCTGAGAAACTGCATGCGCTGGAAATAAGAAATAAAAACAGAAATTACTGGAAAATCAACAAGTCTGTGGACAGAACTCAGCGTTATGTTTTGGGTCCAGTGACCCTTCTTCCAAACTAGCATATAAACAAGTGTTCAGCTGGTTCATTCCATGTGATATCAAGTAGCACTTAGAGGCACCAGATACTACTAGGCCTTTGAGCCCTGACAGAATCCAGCGATAATCCGAAAGAACTGTGCTCCAGATCTTGCCATACCCCAGCCAAGCTGGTTCAGTACAACTACAACACTAGTACCTGACAATATGGAAAAATGCATGGGTGTGTCCTGCATGCAAATACAGGATGGATCCCGCCCAACCGATTACTGCCCCATTAATCTACTTTCCACCACCTGTGAAGTGATGGAAGTTATCATCAACAATGCTATTGAGCTATACTCAGTTCAGGTTTTGCCAGGGCCTCGCAATTCAATTCCATCCTTAGTTCAAACATGTGCTGAAATTCCAGGAGTAGGTGTGATTGACTGCACTTGACATTCAGACCACATTTGACTGGCAGTGAGATCTTCAGTTTCAACACGGCAGCAAGCGAAGAAGTAGCAGTGGATTGACGACCCAGCACTTGAGCTGCAAAGCGGCAGCAAGAGAGGAGGCAGAACTATACACAGTACTCCAGCTGTGGCCTAACCAAATTTCTGTACAGCTTCATCATGACTCCCCTGTTCTTATAATCAGTGCCACAACTGATAAAAGCAAGTATCCCTTATACCTTCTTAACCACCCTATCAGTATGTCCTGCAACTTTCAAAGATCTGTGGACAAGCATCTCAAGATCACTGTTCCTCTGAGTTTCCTTGTGTCTTGCGTTTCATTGAGTACTCCCTTATCTTACGCCTTCCAAAATGCATCACGTCACATTTATCAGGATCAAATACCATCTGTCACTGATCTGCTCATGTGGTCAATCTGGTTTTATCCTCTTATAACAACATCTTATTCCTCATTGTCAATCAGCCGGTCAACCTTTATCTCATCTCCAAACTAATTTATCATCACCCTGACGTTCTCAACTATATCATTTAAGAATATCACAAACAAGAAGGGACCCAGCACTGATCCCTGTGGTACACCATTGCACACCAGGGTCCAGACACAGCCTTCTACCACTCTCTCTGCCTCCTGTCACAAAGTGAATTTAGATTCAACTTGCTAGGTTAACATATCGCATAAGCTTTTAATTTCTTTATCAGTTTCCTGTTGGGACCTTGTCAGGATCCTTGCTGAAATGCATATAAACTACATCAACTGATATACTCTTCCATACTGAAACAGTCAGTGTTCAAATGAGGTAAAACCTGGACAATATCCAGGTTCAGGCTGACAAGTGGTGAGTGATATTGACTCTACACAAATGCCAGGGAATGACCACCTCTAAAAAGAGAAATTTTAACTATCACCCTTTGACGTTCAATAACATTACTATCACTGAATCTCTAGCTTTCAGTATCCTGGGTGTTGATTTTTGCAAGTTCTCAATCAGTTATCTAATGTAGGCAGGTGGCAATTTATAGTAATTTTCTGATCGCTTGTTTGTTAAGAATCAGCAATTTAGAGCAGATACATTATTAATTGAATAAATTATGAGCTTCTTGTTGGTGATTAATATCCTGCCTGTCATGTGAGAGAGGCAGTTCAATTCCCTTACAAGAGCACTTGGAATTTCTGAGGTGGACTGGATAAGTAATGTGACAATTGAGAATGCTTCAATGATACTGACGTTGTTTTGCTAAATGGACGAATAAAGACATTCTTATGTCCCACATGTCTTGCAGAGTTCCATGGTACTCTTTGGTGGAAACCATCTTTGTTCTTCACTCAGGTTGATGTAGGGGAACTTCTGGTCTGCTGGATCCAAAGAAAAGGAGTTTGCAGAATGTGTACAAGATTTTTTTTGGAGAAGTTTGTGGTAGGAACCCACGAGGGAACAGGCAATTCTGGATTTGGTGATATGTGGTGAAGCGGACTTGATTAGGTAGCTGAATGTGAAGGAACCCCTTGGGGCATTGACAATGCGATAGAATTCACCTTGCAGTTTTGTGAGGGAGAGCTGGAATCATATGTATCAGTATTACAAGTGAATAAAGGCAACTACAAAGATATGAGGGAGCAGCTGACCAGAGTTGATTAGAAAAGGGGTCTAGCAGGGAAAATGGTAGAGCAGCAATGGCAGAGCTTCTGGAGGTAATTCAGGAGGCACAGTGGAAATTCATGCCAACGAAGACGAAACATGCTAAGGGGAGGACAAAGCAACCATGGCTGACAAGTGAAGTCAAGAATAAAAGCAAAAAGTACAATGTGGTACAGATTAATTGGGAAACCACGGGGTTGGGAAATCTTTAAAACTAGCGGAGGACAAGTTTAAAAAAAATAAGGGGATGGCTGAGAAAGTGAAATTTGAGTGTGAGTTAACTAGTAATATAAAAGAAGATTGCAGTAATTTTTTTAGATATATAAAAGTAAGAGAAAGACAAGAGTAGACATTGAACCACTGGAGAAGGAGTAATGGGGAACAATGAAATGGTGCAGGAAGTGAATAGATACTTTGCATCAGTCTTCAGGGTGGAAGACACCAGTAGCCAACCAGAACTTCAAGAGGCAGAGGTCAGAGTACGGCCATCACTAAGGAGAAGGTGTTGGAAAAGCTGAAAGGGCTGAAGGTGGATTAACCACCTGGATCAGATGGTCTACACCCCAGGGATCTGAAGGAGGTACTTGAGAAGATTGCTGTCTATCAGGAGTCACTGGAGGCAGGGAGGATCCCAGAGGACTAGCTGGCGAAGGTAGCACCACTGTTTCACAGAAGAGAGAAGAAAAAGATGGGAAATTATAGGGCAGTTAGCATGATTTTGGTGGTTGATAAGATTTTGGAGTCCTTTATTAAGGATGAGATTGCTGAGTGCTTGGAAGTATATGGTAAAATAGAGCTGAGTCAGCATGACTTCATTAAAGAGGTCATGCCTGACAAATCTGTTAGAATTCTTTGAAGAGATAACCAGTAGGTGAGATCAGGAAAAGCCGATGCATGTGATATATTTGGATTTCCAGAAGGCCTTTGACAAGATACTAAGCTGGAGACTTTTTTCTTTCTTTTTTTATTCATTCATGGGATGAGGGCATTGCTGGCTAGGCAACATTTATTGCTCATCCCTAATTTCCCAGAGAGTGGTTAAAGAGTCAACCACATTGCTGTGGGTCTGGAGTCACATGCAGGCCAGACCAGGTAAGGATGGCAGTTTCCTTCCCGAAGCTGCTAAGTAGGATAAGGGGCTATGGTGTTAGGAGGAAGGCAGAGGTCTGGATAGAGGATTGTCTGACTGGCAGGAGGTAGAGAGTCGGGATAAAGGGGTCATTTTCAGGATGGCTACCAGTGACAAGTGGAGTTCACAGCGGTCAGTGTGGAGACAATGACTATATATCAAAGATTTGGATGAAGGAACTGAGGCCATTATTATTAAGTTTGCACATGCCGCAAAGATAGGTGGGGGACAGGTTGTGTTGAGGAAGTGGAGAAGCTGCAAAAGGACGTGGACAAGAGAGGGGTCAGAGAAGTGGCAGATGTAATACAGTGTGGTAACATGCAAGGTTTATGCACTTTGATAGGAAACATAGGGGTGTGGACAATTTTCTAACCAGTGAAAAGTTTTGGAAATCTGAAGCACAAAGAGACTTAGGAGTCCTAGTTCAGGATTCTCTTAAGGTTAGTATGCAGGTTCATTTGGCAGTTAAGAAGTCAAATGCAATGTCAGTATTCCTTTCAAAAGGATTCAAGTACAAGTGCAGAGATGTACTGTTGAAGCTGTATATGATTCTGGTCAGACGCAGTTAGAATATTGTAAGAAGTTTTAGACCCTGTATCTAAGGAAGGATGTGCTGATCTTGGAGAGGATTCAGAGGAGGTTGACAATAATGATCCTTGGGTTGAAGGGCTGGGAGAAGTAATTGAGACCTCTTTCAAGGCTATCAATGCTATGTCCATCACCTGTCTTACGCCTCTTAGCCTATCATATGAGACAGCTGCTCTTGAGTCAGATGACGGTTGGCCCTTTGTCCACCTCCATTTGAAGATTAGTTTTCATTCCTTCTCAGACCAAAACTTGCTTACTTTCAATTGATAATGGAATAGGGTGACATATGAGTTGAGACCTCGATTCTTAAGACACCTTCTCTGTTTTGATACATTTACAAAAGGCTGGTTATGAATGTAACACAGTTAGATGAGGGCTCGGGCTACACAGGATATACTAAGTATGGAATGTTGAGTTAACTCAAGTTTAGGGAGGCTCCAGCATGAGGTTTACTATTGACAAGAAACTGAACTGGACAAGCCATATAAATTCTGTGGCTAAACAAGCAAGTCAGAGGCTAGGATCTTGCAATGAGTAATGTATCTGTACTCCCTAAATAATATACAAAGCACAAGTCAAGAATATGATGGAATACTGCCTACTTATCTGGAAGGGTGCAGATCCAACCACAGTGAAGAAGCCTAACACCATCCTGCATAAAGCAGCCTGCTTAATTAGCACCACATCCACAAACATTCAGTCCCTCCACCACCAAGTTCAAATAGCTGCAGTGTGTACTATCTGCAAGGTGCATTGCAAAAATTTACCAAAGCTCCCTAGACGATACCTTTCAAACCATGATCACAGTCATCTTGAAGGACCAAATGCAGCAAATGTATGGGAATACCACCACCTGCAAGTTCCCCTCCAAGTCAACCACCATCCTGACGTGGAAATATAACACTGTTCCTTCAGTGTAACTGGGTGAAAATCCTGAAACTCCCATCAATAATGACATTGAATAAAATGGTTCAAGAGAGCAGCTCACCACCTTCTTAAGGGCAACTTTGACTGGATAATAAATGCTGGCATGATGTCCACATTCCAGGAATGAGTTAAAAAATAATGTAACAAAGGTTTAGCATGCAGCCAGCATGATGAAAAAGACAACTAGGATGTTATTGTTTATTATAAGAGGAGTTGAAAATTAAAGTAAGGATGTTGTGCTTCAGTTATGAAGGGCATTGGTGACACCACATCTCATACGTTCAGTTTTAGCCTGCTTTCTTAAGTAAGGATGTAAATGCATTGCAAGAGATTCAGAGATAGTTTTGAAGATTGATCCCTGGAAAGATCGGACTGGCTGTGCTTGTTTTCTGTAAAGGTCAGACGAGCGAGTAGTGATTGCATTGAAATTTGTAAAGTTGTGATTGGTCTTGATGAAGTGAATGTGGAAAGGATGTTACCTTTTGTTTTCGAGTCCAGAACAAGAGTACACTGTTTGAGGACAAGCTTCAACCCCACTTTCCTGATTTCCCACTCCAACCAATTGATGCTCACTACCTTGCCTATCAAGAATGCATACAACTCAGTCTTGAATAAATTAAGTGAATTAAGCTCCATTACATGCTGAGGAACTGAGTTTGACAGACTCAAGACCCTCTGATAGAAAATAAATCCCCCTGATCTTTGTCAAAAAAGACAGACCTTCTATTTTTAAACTCCCTTCCATAGTTTTTGTCTCCTTCACAAAAGGAAATATTTTCCCACCTAATTAAGTTCCCTGAGACTCTGATGAATGGTCTAGGCCCGAAACGTCAGCTTTTGTGCTCCTGAGATGCTGCTTGGCCTGCTGTGTTCATCCAGCCTCACATTTTATTATCCCTGAGACTCTAATAAGTTTCAATATCATCTTTCGTTCTTGTAAATTCTAATGAGTATATGCTGAAACTTCCTTTGTATTCAAATCTACTAGAACCCCCTGAAACTAAGAAATGATTCTAACTCATATCTCTCTTATCTCCATGTTAGAATCATAGAATCTGTACAGTGTAGAAGCAGGCCATTTGATTCAGTGACTTGACACCAACCCTCTGAAGAACATCCCACCCATATCCACCTCCCTACCCTATCCTGTCCCCATAACCCTGCATTTCTCATGGCTAATCCACCTAACCTACAAATCCCTGGACACAATGGAAAATTTAGTATGGCCAAACCACCTCACCCGCCCTGCTTTGGACTGTGGGAGAAAACCAGAGCGCCTGGAGAAAGTTCATGCAGGCATGGAGAGAATGTGCAAACTCCACACAGACATTCACCCGAGGCTGGAATCAAATTCAGTCCCTGGTGCTGTGAGGCAGCAGTGCTAATCACTGAGCCACCGTGCCACCCAATGATGTTAGACAGGGAATTCTAGGATTATGGCCCAGTGACACTGAAAGAATGACAAAATATTTCCAAATAAGGATAGGAAGTGACTTGGAAAAGACTTTGGAAATTTTGTTGTTCCTAAGTATCTGAACTCTTGTCCATTTAGATGGTAGTAGCCATAAGTTTGGAAGGTACCACTGAAGGCATCTTTGTGAATTTCTGCATGAATCTGTAAATGACACAAACTGCTATAAATGTTCATTGGTGTTGGAGGGAGTGAGTGTCAAAAATGGTGGATGAGTACTAGTCAAGCATGTTGCCTGGTCCTGGATGGTGTAAAACATCTTGATTGATGTTGAAGCTGAATTCATCAAGGCAAATGGGGAATATTCCTTCACACTCCTGACTTGTACTCTTGTAGGTGATGGACAGATTTTGGGGAGTCAGGAAGTGAGTTACTTGCTGACCTGCTTTATTCATGTATTTATGCAAGTCATTCAATTTCTGGTCAATGGTAACCCCAGAATGTTGGCAGTGGTAGCATTTAGCAATTGTAATGCCATTGAATGATATTGGGTAAAAGTTAGACATTTTTTTGTTCCATGCGATTTATATGGCACAAGTATTACTTGCCACAGTTATCCTGGACCCTGCTTCATTAGGAGGTGAACTGCTGTAATATCTGAGGAGTCATGAATGATGCTGAATGTTGTGATGTCACCAGTGAACATTCCTACTTCTGTCCTTATGATGGAACAATGATCATTTATGAACCAGCTGGAGTTGGTTGGGTCTGGGATATGTCCCTGAAGATTTCCTGAAGAAATGTCCTGGAGCTGCCCTCCAATAACCACAAACATCTTCATTAAGAATGACTCCATCCACCAGGGAGTTTCCACCCGATTCCTATTGACTCTAGGGATCCTTCTACACTTGATCAAATGTGGCCTTGACACCAAGGGCCGTCAATTTCACTTTAATTTACCCTGTGGAATTCACCTCTTTTTGCCATGTTTAAACCAAAGTTGTAATGCAGTATCCAAATGTATTTAATGCCTTCAGCTATTCCTTGCTCTTAAGTGGGGTAGATAGATTGGCTGAAGCCCTCCAGATGTATCATCCACTTGACACTTGCAGCTTAAAATTGTTACAAATATTTCAGCCTTATCTTTGCACCAATGTATTGGAGTCCTGTATAATGGGGAATGGGGACATTTGTGGAGTGACCTCCTCCAGTGAGTTGTTTAATTATCTACCATCATTTACAACTGGATGTACCAGGACATAGAGCTTAGATCTGATCCATTGGTTCTGAAATTGCTTAGCTGTGTCTATCACTCACTGTTCATGATGTTTGACAAGCAAGTAGCCCTGCCTTGTAGCTTCGTCAGATTTATATCTCATTTTTAATTATGTTGCACTCTTCATGGGACCAGGGTTGATCCCCTGGCTTGATGGTAATGGTAAAGTGGGGGAAAAACTGCGCCATGTGGGTACAGATTGTGTTGGAATGCATTTGTCCTATAGCTGATAGCACACAGCACCCTAA
Organism: Stegostoma tigrinum; assembly: GCF_030684315.1. NCBI lineage: Eukaryota > Metazoa > Chordata > Chondrichthyes > Orectolobiformes > Stegostomatidae > Stegostoma > Stegostoma tigrinum. The sequence goes on from NC_081370.1 coordinate 9,818,727, forward strand.
TGGATGTCCAGCCTTGAATTGCTAGATCTGTTTGAAATCTATCCTATTTGACATCAAGGACTCAGATCAGTGGACCAAAGGCAGGGTAGCAAAATTTGTAGATATCAAGATAATTGAGAAAAAATATTGTGAAGAAGACACAGTGGTTACAGTTGGATATGAATATGTTGAGTGAGTGAGCAAAATGTTGTTTATGGGAAATTGAGTGTGTTCATTTTGTGGGGAAGAATGAAAAAGCAGGGAAATTACTTTAATGCAGAATGTCTGTTCTCTACAGCCCTTTGACCTGTTACTAATTAAAAATCTCTCCTTTGCCTCCTTAAATTTACTCAACGTCCCAGCATTCGCCACACCCTGGGTGAATATTGAATTCCACAGATTCACAACCCTGAAATAGAAATAATTTATCCTCATTTCTGTTTTAAATCTGCTTGGCCTAAAACTATGACGTCTGTCTCGATTGCCCCGAACAGGAAACAACTTCTCTACAACAACTTTGTCAATCCTGTTTAGCATCCTATGTGTATGGATTAGATCTCCTCTCATTCTTCTAAATTCCAGGGAGTATAGGCCTAAAGTGCTAAACGTCCCTTCATAAAACAAACTGTTACCTCTGGAATCTATCTGATGAATTTTCTTCTGAACTAATCCAATATAACTACGTCCCTCCTAAAGTAAAAGGACCAAATGCACACGGTACTCTAACTGCAGTATCATAAATACCTTGTACAGTGCAGCAACACTTCCCTACTTTTGTAATCTCGTCCTTCAGTAATAAATACGAGGATTCCATTGCCTTCCTAATTACCTGCTGTACTGCATACTAGTGTTTTACAAATCATGCACAAGGACACCCAGATCCCTTTACATTGAACCACTCTTAAGTTTCTCTCCATTTAGATAATAAATTGCCTTTCTCTTCCTCCGAACAAAATAGATAACTTGACATTCACTCACATTAAACATGATCTTCTAAATTTTGGCCCATTCACCTAATCTATCATATTCATCTGTAAACTTCTCATTATTTCATTACAAATTAGTTTCCCATCTATTTTAGTGTCATTTTTTACAAGAGTCAGATGAAGCAAACAATAAATATTTTCTTAGATAACCTCCTAATCTCTAGCATATGCTGACCTTGCATTTCAATCATGAATTAGGGGGCAATTTGTGGTCAATTGTAAATTGTAGCAATATATTAAATTGCATAAATTACTGCAACAGATATGACTTGGCAGTCCAGCCAGTATACATGTACTCAGCCTCAGTTTCATGGCCCTCAAATCTCTGTCTTGAGAATTTCACCTGTAGGATTCAGCCTGATCATCAGCTGACAGTGGTACATTACCAACATGATTTCTACTGACAAGGCTTCAGAATGGCACACATCTGCAGAAACTCCTTTAATTTGCTTAAGATGTCCTTGATAATGTAAATTCACTTGCATTTCTTCAAGTGATGAAATCCCTGTGACAACTGTTTGCTTATTGTCATTTCTGTAACTGGCCTTTGTCTTCTTCAGTTTGCTTATATTGCACCATTGGAGTTGTCATCATTATCTGAACTTTGGTAGTGCCATGTCATTTTATATTTCCAGAAGGCCTTAGATAAGGTGCCGCACAGGAGGCTGCTAACTAAGAGCTCATGGTGCTAGAGCCAAAGTACTAGCATGGATAAAGGATTGTCTGATAGGCAGAAAGCAGACAGTAGAGATGAGGCGTCTTCTTCAGGATGGCAGCCGGGGACTAGTGAAACTCTTCAGTCCCTTCGTTGGGGCCACAGTTATTCACGTTATATATTAACGATCCGGACAAAGGAACTGAGGGCTTTGTTACTAAGTTTGTAGATGACACAAAGATAGGTGGAACAGCAGGTGGGAAGTGGGGAGGCTGCAAAAGGATTTGGACATGCTAGGACAGTGGAAAAGAAGGGGCAGATTGAATACAATGTAGGAAAGTGAGTTTGTGCAATTTGGTAGGAAGAATAGAGACTTAGAAATCTAAAGCACAAAGAGACTTGGAGTCCTAGTTCAGGATTCTCTCAAGAGTAACATACAGGTTCAGTTGGCAGTTAAGAATGCAAATACAATGTTAGCATTCAAGAGAGCTAGAATACATGAGTAGAGACATACTGCTGAGACTGTAAAAAGGTGTGGTCAGATCACATTTGGAATATTGTGAGCAGTTTTTAGCCCCATGTCTAAGGAATAATTTGCTGGCATGAGGTGGGGGGGGGGTTTGGTGGTGACAGGCGCAGAGGTGATTCACAAGAATGATCCGATGATGAAGGACTTTGTCATATGAGGAGTAGTTGAAAACTGGGGGTCTGTATTCAATGTGTTTAGAAGATGTGTGGATCCCATTAAAACTTATAGAATATTGAGAGACCTCAATACAGAAGATGTGAAGAAGTTTCCACTAGTAGGAGAAATTAGTTCCTGAGTGCACAACCTTAGAATGAAGGGGTGATCCTTTAAAACTAGAAATATTACCTTGGTGGTAATGAACTAGGAAGTGTTCTCAAACTCTCCATACTATATTAATTGTGCTTGGTATTCTTAGGCTCAACCTTTTATGTTAATTAGGCCATGAACTTTGTTTCTCCATGTTTATGAAATTGGATGAATGTTCTCAGAAACAGTCCCCTTCATTATTTGGGAAGGGTGTATTTCCAAACTTACCACCCTCCCTGGTAATGTAAAGTGGGGGAAAGTTGTTCTGGACTTACCGTCTCCCTGTTAATGAGCTCTTGGAGGTGGATATTTCTTGACTCAGCCATTCGGTGTAAATAAAATCAAGTGGGTTTCCTTCAGATGCATCCTTTTTCTAATATTCCATATCTTATCCTTCATGTTTCTTCTGTGGTAATGGAGTTACGGGATGAATAACCAGCTCAGAAATAGAGCTGTGAAAATGTCACACCTCAGAAGTTTAAAGATGCAAGATCATATTGTACATTTTTTGTCTTCAGTGACTGGGAAGATATTACACATTTGGGTATGAGCTACCTATGATTTAATGGTTAGAAATTTATTTACAGTAAATTCTATTTTTGTTATGTGCAAATGATTGATGTCAGCAGTGTGGTTGCTTGGCTCCAGCAGGTGCAGTTGGTTGGCTGTTGCGGGTGTGATCAGTTGGTAGCAGGTTCCTTAATTGTAAGGTGTGTTACATCCAGAGAACTAGGGCAGAAATAGAGACACCATGTGGATAACTATGTCTTTTTCATATGAAGTCTAATTTTTTTCATGGTAACAATAGGTTGCTGAATTCTCAGCTGACTTGTGGTGCAGTCTGCCCAATCATTATTTCAATAAATTATCTGCTTTGTTGTTTTCCAGGAATATTCAACTACCATACAGTTCAAATGGAATAAGTATTCAACATTTTGGGAACCATGTCAGATTGTTCGCCAAACAACAGGGAGTTGATGCCATTGTTGACTGGAACAATGAAGACTACCTCATGGTATACAATCTTTCATCTTCATTCAAAAGTCTTTCTTAATATTTTTAAACTGTAGTATTATCTCTGCATTGTCCTTTATAATGTAATTCCTTATTCACTGCTCACTTTTTCTCCTTATATTGTATACCATTGGCAAGCCATTCTGTGGGTCTCAATGTCAATGTGAAACCTCTGGAAAAGACAATGAATTCCATGCTGGCTTCATTCATTTTTTTTGCCTGGGGTCTGATGTATGAATAGGGCATTTGCAATCTGTGTCACTAACATTTTACATACCACAGACCGTTTTAAGAAATTTTCTTCCCTGCACTGCTTCTGGGTCAAAGAACACTACACCATTGTAGTGAATTTTCCATGTTAAGAATCAACTAATCAACCGCAACTAAAAGAATTAGAAGTGTACAGCCACAGAAAATAAAACACAAGTTCACATAGAATACTTCTCCCCTGTACCTACCCAAAAATTTCATGTTCTGTTTTAACTGTTTCATTTAGTGAGGGAATATGAATTAGTTATCTTTCTTCTTTACCTGTCACAATAAATGTTTCCAGTCTGTTTATTGCTTGAAGGATTTCTATCCCTAGCACTAAATTAAGGGTTATGGGGAGAAGGCAAGAGAATGGATTTGAGAAACGTCTCGGCAGTGATCGATGGGCTGAATAGTTGATTCTGCCCCTATACCTGATGGTCTTATATATGTAAATGCTGGCAGTAAAAGGATCAACAGTACCATTCCTCATGACATGCACATGTTAAGTAAGCGTTTAGCAAACCACTTAGAAACACAGAGTTTTATCAGGAATTCATATAACTTTTGTCATATCCTCAGGTCATCTGAAAGTACTTAACAGACAGTAAATTATTTTGAACTGTGGTTAGATATGACAACCAAGTTTTACAGCATAATAATCCCACAAACAACTAAATATAAATATTTTGTAATACTAGTTGAGGGATTAAATTTGGCCAAACTAAACTTGCCTCCAACAAATTGTGTTATGTAATCTCGGCAATTATGTCTTCCATGTCATTGTTAGAAGTGCAGGTCCCTTGAAAGCTCAAGCAGATTTGATTGAGAGCAAGTGATGCATGTTGAACTTTGCATTCCCCCTACCTGCATCATTAAGAGCTCTCATGTCATGTTCCTACCACTAATCTAGAAGATCTTGGTTCAAGTCCAACCTGTTCCAGAGGTGTATTATAATATGCTCAAACTGGTTGATTGAAAATATCTACTGTTAGAAAAAGCTCTGCTTGTCTTCAAATATGGATTTGGGGTTCTTATAGTGCACAGGTGGTGTCCCTACCTCTGAACCAAGGGGCCTCGGTTCAAGTTCCACCTGCTGTAGTAATGTTTCATCATATCACTGAACATGGTGATTAGTAAATAAAGCTGAGCTATTAGGATTGTTTGCATTATAGAGTCATTCAGTATGAAAACAGACCTTTTGGTCCAACTCATCCATGCTGACCAGGAATCTTAAACAGACTAGTTCCATTTGAACCAAAAGAACTGCAGATGCTGTAAATCGAGAACAAAAACAAAGTTGCTGGAAAAACTCAGCAGGTCTGGCAGCATCTGTGAAGGAGGAAACAGAGTTTCGTTTCAGGTCCGGTGACCCTTCCTCAGAACAGAAGAAGGGTCCTGAGAAAGGGTCACCAGACCCGAAATGTTAACTCTGTTTTCTCCTTCACAGATGCTGCCAGACCTCCTGACCTTCTCCAGCAACTTTTTTTTTGCACTAGTTCCATTTGTTTGCATTTGGCCTATATCCCTTTAAACCTTTCCTATTCATGTACCTGTCCAAACGTCTTTTAAATGTTGAAATCGCACTTGCCTCTATCACTTACGGTGGCAGTTCACTCCATATATGCACCACTCTCTGTCTGCAAACGTTGCCCGTCAAGTTCTTTTCAAATCTTTCCCCGCTCACCTTAACCTATTTCCTCTTGTTTTGGACTCCCCTACCCTGAGAAAATGACCTCTGATATTCACCTTTTCGATGATTTTATGAAACTCTATAAAGTCACCCCTTCACCCCCAAAGCTCTAGAGAAAAAAAAAGTCGCAGCCTATCCAGCCTCTCCTTACAACACAAATCCTCCAGTTTTGGCAATATCCTTGTAAATTTTTTATACACCCTTCCAAGTTTAACAACGTGCAGCAGGGTGACCAGAATTATATGCAGTATCCTAAAAGTGGCCTCACCAATGTCTTGTTTAGCCACAACATGACACCCCAACACCTGTATTCAGTGCTCTGACCAATGAAGATAAGCGTGCCAAATGCCTTCTTCACTACTGTATTTACCTGTGACGCTACTTTCAAGGAACTATGAACGTCCATCCTTAGGTCTTGACCATTACCTGTGTAAATTCTGCTGTGGTTTGCCTGACCAAAATGCAACACATTGCGTTTACCTAGATTAAGCCCCATCTGTCACTGTCGCACCCACTGGCCCACCTGAACAAGATCTTGTTCTATTTTTGGTGTCATCCATAAACTGACTAAACGCACTTCTGATAGTTGCATCTAAATTGATCATATAAATGACAAAAAACAGGTGGACCCAGAACTGATCTTTGTGGCACACTGCTGTTCACAGGCCTGAACAACAACCATCATCTACCATCATCCTCTGTCTTCTACCATCAAGCCAATTTTGTATCCAATTGGCTATCTGTCCCTGGATCCCATGTAATCTAACCTTACTAAGGTTAGTCGACCATGTGGGACCTTGTTGAAGTCCTTGCTAAAGTCCACACAGACAGTGTCTGTCATTCTGCCTCCATCTAACATCTTGATAACCTTTTCAAACCACTTTACAAGTTTGTCAGACGTGATTTGCCATGTTCAAATCCATACTGACAAAACCTAATCAGTCCTTGCCTTTCCAAATGCATGTAAGTCCTGCCTCTGAGAATCCCTTCCAATAACTTATCACTGATGTCAGGCCAGTCAACCTGTCCTTGCAAAAAAAAATGCTCCATATCTAAAATCGACCCAAACTTGGACTGCCTTTCTGTAGCTAAGCGAACCAAACTGTTCACAGTTTTCTTGATGTAGTCTAACTGTTACTTTCTATAGTTTTAGCAAAACGTCCCTATTTTTCTACTCCACCCCCTCTGAATATGAGGTGACCATGGCAGGTGGGGTCATATATTGTGCCCCACTTTGAAATACACCTTCCTGTGGATGAACACCTCTCTCACATGATCCTTTCCATTCCATACTTTACTGTTTCCCCCCCTTAAAAAAAATACTGTTGCCCTCTTCACAATTGTCATCCCCCTTTTCCCTCAGCCTACAGTCCGAATACCAAAGAATAAATTCCTGAAAATCTTTACAACAGCAACAGAGCTACCACGCACACACAACCGCCCATCCAGACCCCTCCCCCTTTTCCCTTAATTTCTGTGGATGACCCAACAGATTGATCGTGGCCCATTCCCTCAAGTGACCTAATCAGATAACCATTGTGAAGAGTTATCCAGAGTCTGAATGACACCTGGACATCCCCATGGACTCGGCAGATCTGAGCCACGGAACTGACTGACACACTCTTTGGACTGCAGAGGTTTAAACCCCCTGACCAGCACACCCTGACTGAAACTTGGCCATATCCAATCTCCTGGACAAATATAGGGGCCTGCCCTTGACTTACTGTGCTGAGACCCGCTGACTGTTGCTCCCAGGGACTTTGGTCACAGCTACTCCTCTCAGACTTTGAGGCATAGCAGCCTGCTTGCTGCACACGCAGTGAGCTGCTGGCACATGGAGCAGGTGAGAGATTGTGACGCAGTGCCACAAAGAAACATTTGTGCCTCTTGACTGAGGACTACTGACCAGCAGGACAAGCTGCCTGGTTGTTTGAAAGCGATGAGGAAAGGCATGACTGGTGTGTGCATCAGGTATGCACTAACTGAGTAAGCGAGCAGCCTGGACGTGAAGCCTGGTCCAATCCATGAGCTAAATTCCTCTCAGTGTGTGTAAAGTGTACTTTTAACAGCTTGTCTACGGCCAACTGAGAGCTGAAAGTTACTAGATAATCCTTCTAACTTGCACATCGATAATTCTCAATGTCCAGCTTGTTCAGCATATTGGGTCTCGTAGAAAACTGAATATTAATGAGGCAGCATTAATATGGTGTTTTTCAGGCTCAAATGGGCTAAATGCCTTTTCCTGTTATTTTTATCATATGATAGAACAATGGTAGCAGATTTACGGGAACACCACCAGCTTCAAGTTCTCTCCCGAGCCACTCACCATCCTGACTTGGAAATATATCACCATTCCTTCACTGTCACTGGGTCAAAATCCTGGAACTGCCTCCCTCATGGCATTGTGGGTCAACCCACAACAGGTGGACTGCAGCAGTTCAAGAAGGCAACTCACCACCACCTTCTCAAGGGCAACTGGGGATGAGCAATAAATGCTGGCCAGCCAGTATCACCCACATCCCACAAATGAATTTAAAAAATGATGCCGTCTGCTACCTTTGGGTTCAACAGTGAAGTAGAGCTTCTGAATGTTAAGCATGTTAAGGGGTGGCACAGTGGCTGGGGCGGCACGGTGGCTCAGTGGTTAGCATTGCAGCCTCACAGAACCAGGGACCTGGGTTCAATTCCAGCCTCGGGTGACTGCCTGTGCAGAGTTTGCACATTCTCCCCATGTCTGCGTGGGTTTCCTCCGGGTGCTCCAGTTTCCTCCCACAGTCCAAAGATGTGCGGGCTAGGTGGATTGGCCATGCTAAATTGCCCGTAGTGTTCAGCGGTGTGTGGGTTATGGGGAATGGGTCTGGGTGGGATGCTTCAAGGGGCGGTGTGGACTTGTTGGGCCGAAGGGCCTGTTTCTGCACTGTAGGAATCTAATCACACATTTTCACATCTTTCTGCCTGATGGATGTGATTGTGCTCTCAATGTGTTAAAACGTTACACCAGGAATTAAGCTTTCACAAATATATGATTTTGACACACTTACGTATCGTGTTGTGAATTCTCAAAACTTTGCTTTCCCTTTCAAGGTTGAGTTGGGAGACAAATATAAAAACAAGACCTGTGGCTTATGCGGAGATTTCAACAACTCTCCTGAATATAATGAGGTTTTCCATGAAGGTATCCATTTTGTTCTTGACCTGACTTACTGTTACTCTCCATACCCCAGCCACAAAAGGACATTTTTCAAATGTGGCACAGGAATGGGCTTTGACTCAGGGCTAATTTGTATTGATAGGAGGAGTTATGAGTAAATGTTCAGCATTCATTGTGTCCAGACCTCACTAGGATCTTATACCTCATCCTAGGTATGAATCAAATGAACCTTCTTGAACTGCTTTGAACTCATTTATACCTTTCAGGTTATTTACCAGAACTGTAGACAGTACTTCAAATATGGTCTCATGAACACACTGTACAGCTGTGGTAAACATCCTTGTTATTCCATTCCCCTTTTACAATAAATGACAATATTCCATTTTACCTGCTAGTCATTTTCTGTACCTGCATACTGATATGTGATTCATTTACCAGGGCACCCAGATCTCGTTGTACCTCAATGATCTGCAATTTTAAACTATTTAAATAATATACCTACTCTTCCTGAGACAGGGAGTGAAAAGCATAGAGGAATAATGTAGTTAAAGTTGGAAATCTTTCAGAATGACAGACAATCGTTCATAATGTTGAAAATATGTTAAAAAAAAAAGCAATGGCACAGTGTGTCTCAGTTCGTGTAAAATTCCTGTCATGCCTGACAAATTCTGCTCTTTGCTTAGGTCATAGCATTACCATACTCCACTTTGCTTCTCTTCATAAGTTAGATGATCCTTTGGAACATTGTATGCATTTGAAGAATGAGAGTGAGGAGGAACAACTTCCAAATTATGTAAGTTTGACATCTATCTGATCATTTTTAATTTCTTTAGTTTGTTGGCATGGCTTGTTGATCGGACATCATAAATTTCTGATGAATATACATGTTGGAAGATATTCACTGAATGAATAACTAACTGTTTTCCCTCCACCGGTTTGTTGTAAGTGTTGTAGGGTTCAATGTTAATATAGCGGAGGAGGTTGCATAGTTGATGTTGATTATTGGAGGTCATGGGATGTGTGGCATTGTTCAATTTATTTATAATTTTACTTGGGGGTTTGTATCTCTATTGCATTTGAGTGGGAGTGTCATACACTCACATCACTTAGTTTTGCCTCCCCTATTTAAAGTGCCAAGGGTAGAAATGGAGGAGTTATGAGTATTTTTGGTGAGAGGGCAAACTTTATAGATGAACTCAGAAAAGGCAAGGGTTAAACCCCAGTCCATTGAGGCAACCTGAATTTTTCGCTGGACACAGTAAGGACCAAAAAAACGTATTTTACACAAACAGTGATAGAATGTATCCTGGTGCTAAGACTAATAAAGTATGGTAAAGGGTGGTTGGGTGGATCAACAGGAGGAATATGTTGTCCAAAGTTAGATTTGTGTACGAAGGTCAGGCAAGGTAAGTTGCATATCCAGCTCTATCATAGAACACACTTTTCACTTTGATTTGTCATAAATGCTTTAACACGCCAATCTTCACAGTACCTTTGGTTTCAGAAGAATACGACATTCATTTTCTTTGCCCCTCTTCATCTTCACACCTCTCTATCCATAACAATCACTCATACTAAACTTATATAATTTGGAACAATATATCAATCACACCTAATCTAATTTTTGGCACACAGTATGAGATGCTGTCTGTGATACTAGTGATGTATCAGCCTCGTCGACACTTTCACAGAATTCACTGTACTCATACATACTCTTAGATGTGTTGTTCCTTATTGCAGAGGAAGAGAGTATGAGTAGGAAGTATTTGTCAAGTGAACATAACAGATGTGGTTCAGCAGTAGCAATATCACCTCTGAATTGGAATATTATGTGTTTGAATTCCAGTCAGGTATGGAGTACTGCAATATCAGAGTATAGAGCTTTACAACGTAGACACAATGCCTTTGGCCCATTATGTCTATGCTGACCAACAAACATCAAATACACCATCCCATTTATTGTACTTGGTCTATAGCCTACAATGCCCGAGCATTGGGATTATGTTTGACATAGACTGGTTGGACTGAAGGGTCTGTTTCCGAGCTGAATGACTCTAGGACTCTATAAAGGCCAAGTAAGTTCTACTGAGCACATTTGGTAAGAGATCTCAGGCCATGATTCATGCTGATCAATGCCCACTTCCTGTTCCTGTGCTTTGGTTATAAATCCTGCTGTTCTTCATCTTTCTTCTGTTTTTCTTCTTTCTTAACTTCCTGCTCATGTAACCAATGCAAAGCACAATGTGTACTGCCAACTTACAGCAATCACTTTAAATTTGTACTGTTTCTTTCTTTTGTGTCTGCAGCACAATTGAATGGGCACAGATGAATTGTGTACCACAATCCCCATGCTTGTATTTAACAGTTGATCAGTTTAAGTCCCAACTGGTGCTGCCATTGTCAGCAAGAGGACACTTCATGCTACTAGGATTTGACACTGAGTGGAATCAAGTTGTGGTACTAAAATAAAATACTGCATAAATTTCCATGATTGTTCCAAACTGTGTATTAATTGCATTAGATAAGATTAAGCCTCATTATTAAACCAGTAAATGACTACCAAGTTTCAAGGTCCAGTGCATGAATCACACAAAGTTAGTGTGCAGGTACAGCAGGTGATAAAAAAGACTAATGGATTGTTTTCCATTATTACAAAGTAATTTAGCATAAAAGTAATGATGCTATGCTTCACTTATACAGGATATTGATGCGATTGCATCTTGAATGTAATTTGCAATTTTAGTTATCTTACTTAAGAAAAAGTGTAAATGTGTTGGAAGTGATTCAGAGGAGGTTTTCTAGAGGGAAAACCTGGAATGATACCTGGAATTAATAGGATTTCTTGGGAAAGATTGGACAAGCTACACTTGTTTGAAGTTCATACTTGAGCTTAGGAGAGTGAGGAATGACTTGATTGAAGTGTGTAAGATCCTGAAGTCTTGACAATGTGATACAGAAAAGAGGTTTTAGGTTGTGGGAGAGATCAAAACTAGGAGAGACAGTTTTAAGACATGGATGTGATATTTTTCTCTTCCAGAGATTTTTAAGATGGAAATTGATCTATTCTTGTTAGTCAAGGGACTTGGTGCTCAATGGAATGTGGAATTTAAAATACACATAGATCGACCATGATCTTATTCAATATTGGTCAAATTCGAGAGTTCAAGTGGCTTCCTGCTGCTCTGTGTTCAATTGTTTGTACGATAGGATTTTACTACATGTATGCTAATCTGCTATTTGCACTGTCATGAGCTTTTCTTAACCTTCAAAACATGAGAGTAAATGAAACAAATGCAAGAAGATGAATAAAAAGAGACAACTAATGAACTGGAAGTGAACTCACTGTGTTTTCTCATTGATTTTCTATACTGTAAAGATTGATTGAGAGTGGGCCAAGCACCCCATATGTTAGTTTGAAAATAATTTGGTCTATCTGTGAAACAAGTATAAGTTCTCACAGCATTAACTTGGGGAAAAAAAAACTTAGTTCAATTTAATTTCTCTTTGGTTTTCATTTTTTAGCAAGCTTTTTGTGGTTCCATGATGGATAAAATTGCACCAGAATGCACTGTGCTAGAATCAGGCTATATTAAAAGCTGTCAACAGGACCTGTCAAAGTGCTCCAAGAAGTATGATGCCAGCTGTGCTTGTGATACTTTCTCTGAATATGCAAGGGAGTGTTCAAGGTTATTGCAACCCGTCAGAAACTGGAGAAATGACCAGTTATGTCGTAAGTTTGAAGAATAATTTTCAATGCTTATGTATTTTCTCAATGCTAGACTAAAATTCAAACTATTGCCAAAGTCAGAAATGTGTTCTTGACATCATTTAACATCTTAGATTATTGGTCTCATCCATGTTATCAACAGCAGAAGTATTCATTTTTTACATTCTTCCCATTCTGTCACTGAAACATGTGAGGGTGCCAGTTATCAATCATGATGAATATTAACCTATGGTCTTCCAACAATTGATTGCACATGAGTACCGACCTGTTTCACATTAAATGCTGATAATTACATAGTGTTCTTCCCATTGACTGCTGATGGATAATTAAAGGGCATATCTCCAGACTGGATCTGCCTCAGATGGTGAGGCAACCAACTAGAGAGAAAAAAACATGCTTAACCTCATCCTCACTAAATTCCCCACAGCAGATCCATCTCTCCGATATTGGTAAGAGTAAGAGTGACCAATATACAGTCCTTGTGGACAGCATCTTCACATTGAGGAAATTGTCCATTGTGTTGTGTGGGTGTCACCCTAGTGCTAAATGGGATGGATTTCACACAGATCTAGCAACTCAAGATGGGCTATCATGAGATGCTGTGGGCAACAACAGTATTGTACTGAAACATAGTTTGCAACTTGTGGCCCAGCATATCACTCACTCTATTGTCATCTAGCCAGGGGATAAACCCTGGTTCAATTAAGAATTAAGCAGGGCATGCACCAGGCTTCTCTCAAGATGAAGTGTCAGCCTAATAAAGCTGCAACACCGTATACTTGCATGCTAAACAACATAAGCAGAAATTTATAGGCAGGGTTCAGCAATTATACAAACAATGGATCAGATCTAAGCTCTGCAGCCCTGCTATTTCCAATCATGAATGATGATGTACAGTTTGTTCCTTGGAGGAAGAGGCTCCACAAATATCCCTATCTTGAATGATGGAAAAGCCCATCAGCTCAGTGCAGAAGATAAGGCTGAAGTATTAGCAGCAATTTGCAGTCAGCAGTGGTGAATGATAATCCATTTTGGTCTTCTAGGAAATTCACTGCATCATAGATATAAGTCTTTAGCCAATTTGAAGTCACTGAATACTGTGAAGGCAATAGTACTCAACTCTTGTGCTCTACCAACTGTTATCACCCCAGTCAAGCTGTTCAAGTAATTTAAAAGAAACTGACAATGTGAAAAATTTATGTCTGATGTTTTTTTAAAAACGCAGCACTAAACTGGGATACTAGTCTATGGATTAGCTCAGTAGAGAAGCAGTGGTAGCCACTTAAGGTAGTATTCCGAATACTTACTGTGAGTAAATTCCTACGATGAAGAGAGTTTAAAATTTAGAGTTAGCTTTATTGTCACATGTACTCACCCAGGTCCGTGCCAATACCCAACCTCCGGATTGCACCACGCCAAATCTCCAGACCACAAGTCTTGAAGCCTCACCTCCAGTCAACAAGGACCTTACCTCCCTGCCATAGCCTCCAGTCTAGGACTCATCTCACCGTGATGTCCTCAGGTTCAGGACTCACGTCCATGCGAAGAATAAAGAACAATACAGGAGCAGGCCTTTCAGCCCTCCAAGTCTACGCCAACATATTTTGCTCTTACATACTGAAACTGTCTTCACTCACAGGATTTGTACCCCTCTATTCCCTTCCTATTCAGGTGTTTGTCCAGCTGCTTCTTGAATGCTTCTATTGTGCCTGCTTCCACCATCTCTTGGTGGAGTGGTAATACATTCCAGGCACTCACCACTCTTTGTGTGAAAAACATGCCTCGCATATCTTTTTCAAACTTCACCCCTCACTCCTTGATCTTGTGTCCCCTAGTAATTGACGCCTCCATCCTGGGAAAAAGCCTCATATTTTCCACTTTATGCATGCAGTTCACAATCTAATAAACTTACATCAGGTCACTCCTCAACTTCCTGTGTTCCAGTGAAAAAAAACCCAGTCTATCCAAGATAACAAGGTGAAGACCTAGATGAACACGGCAAGCCAAGCAGCATCAGAGGAGCAGGAACACTGACGCTTTGGGTCTGGACCCTTCTTCAGTGTATCCAACCTTTCTTCATAGCTAAAATTGCCCATATCGGGCAACAACATGATAAACCATTTCTATATTGTCTCCAGTGCATCCACATCCTTCTGCTAATGTGACCAGAATTGTACACAACATTCCAAGTGAGGCCTAACTAAAGTTCTACAAAGCGGTAGCAAAACTTGCCTATCCTTATACATAATGCCCCTTCCATTGAAGGCAAGAATGCCATAAGCTTTTTTTTACTACCTTATCCAACTGTGCTGCCACCTTCAGTAATCTGTGAACTTGCAAAGGGGAGCAAAGACGTAGGTTTCGGAATTTACTGATGAGTTTGTTTGCAATTATGGTGTTGAAGGCAGAACTGTAGTAAATAAGTAGGGGCTTAACTTAAGTAGCCTTGTTATCCAGGTGTTCCAAGGATGAGTGAGGGAGATGGTGACTGCTGTGGACCTGTTTCGCTACCAGGCAACTTGCAAAGGAGCAAGGCAATTTGGTAGGTTGGAGTTGATGTGAGCCATGTCTAGCCTCTTGAAGCACTTCAAAATTATGGAAGTCAGAGCTACCAGGCAGTAGTCATTGAGGCAAGCTGCATAATTCTTCTTTGGCACCGGGATGATGGTGGCCTTCTTGAAGCTGGTGGGGATTTCAAGTCATAGCAAGGAGAGGTTAAAGGTGCCTGCGAATATTCCCAGCATCTAGTCCGCACAGCATCTCAGTGGATGGCAGTACTAGGATCTTGCCACGGGCCCTTCCAGGTCTTGCATAGTGTGACCTTAGGAGAAGACCACCAGCAGCAAGTCCACATGTGGTCTAAAGATCCTCACAGCTTTTCACATTGTCCTCCATGCTCTCCTTTGGGCTTACCTGATTAGTGCCAATGAGCACTGCCTGCCCCCTCCAGAGTTTCATAATAAATAGATTTCCATTATTGGTCCAGCCACATGTGGTCCAGAGTGGTCATCAGTTTGAGTGGCATTGAAAAGCTGTCAGCTTCTTGATTAGTTGCCAACTCTTGAGGGCATGATCTTTGTTTTCAAAGGCAGGGGAACCCGAAGGCAAGCAGCAGTCTGCCTGATTGACGTTGATCTCTTTGGGGGTCCTGGAAATAGACACAATGGGGACGCTACCATTTGACTTGGGCCATATGGAGCCACAGCTGTGGCCATTAAATTCAGCCCATAAAGTCATTATGACACAGAATGAGGCGATTTGATCTATGTAGTCAGTGTCAATTCTCTGGCATTCTCGTTCTCCGCTTTAAATCTATAGTGGAACAAGTTTATTTTCCACAAATGCCCATCATGTTTCCTTTTGAAATTGTTGATCTTTTCTGCTTTCTCCATCCTCGTTAGCAACATGTTCCAGGTAATTACTATTGTGTAGACAGGGCTTGCCTGACATCTCCCTGCATTTCTTGTCCAAAATCTTAAATCCAAAATCTTTCTCTCGCTCGCTAATGGGAACAGCCTTTATTTGATTACCTTATCTAAACCTAACATAATCTTGTACACCTCTATCACAAATTTAGCCTAAATCCCTTTTGTTCCAAAGTGAATAATACCCTTGACATTTTGTAATAAACATTCAAATTCTAAATTCTCTCAGTGACCCAAAGAGCTGTGGTATTGATTAATAGTTCAAAAAATAGTCGAAGGGCTTTTAAGCTCTAGTAACTCAGGAGCTGATTTTTTTTTAGATTAGATTCCCTACTGTGTGGAAACAGGCCCTTTGGCCCAACAAGTCCACACCACCCGTTGAAGCATCCCACCCAGACCCAACCCTATCTCCCATAACCCACACACCCCTGAACACTATGGGCAATCTTAGCATGGCCGATCTACCTAGCCTACACATCTTTGCACTGTGGGAGGAAACCGGAGCAAATCCACACAGACACAGGGAGAATGTCCAAACTCCACACAGACAGTTACCTGAGGCTGGAATCGAACCCAGGTCCCTGGCGCTGTGCTAACCACTGAGCCACCGCGCTGCCCTTGTTCCAGAACTTTCTGTACACAGAATATACTTCATTTGACAGAATTGCAACACTTCTGTTTTCATTTTAGCTCCACGTAAATGTCCAACGAACCAAATATACTTGGAGAGTGGATGTCCGTGCTTTTCTACATGTTCAAACTTGCGCTCTACCTGCGATAGTCATGGCATATATGGATGTTTCTGCCCAGAAGGTAAACTCACTTCCACAAATCATAAGCAAAGTTCAAAAAACAAGTAAAGGGGAATGCTGCAAACATTGGAAATCCAAAACAAAACTCAGTTATGGAATTGTACAATGGATTCATCAGTACCTGAAAGAAAGGTCAAAGTCATTATTTGGGGTGGGATCTTTAATTGAACTTGTTTGAGTCTGATTTAATCTTGAATAACTTTCACGATTTAATGTTTGGCTGGAAATTTCTGTAGAAAGGCTGCCAGAAGAAGACAAAAATTCTTATTTACGTGTAACAGAGGGGAATTCTGCAGTTGTGCTGATATTATGGAAATAGAGGCAGGAAAACAACCTAAATTGCAGAAAAAAATTATCGGCAATATTTACCCTGAAATTATCATTGAATGGCATTGGTGGTGAATAGAAAACTGGTGAAATCAGGTTCATCATTAATGCACAAAGTGGTTTGATTTATAATGAGTTTCTGTTGCCGGTAATGTTGAAGTTAATATTTTTCATCTGTGGAACCTGGGGTAAACAAGCATTTATCATCCTAATTTGTGAAGAGGGTAGTGAAAAGTTTGCCACATTGCTGTGGGCCTGGAGTCACACAAAGGCCAGACCAGCTAAGGATGACAGATTTCTTCCGTTAAAGATCATTTATGAATCTGGTAGTTTTTTACGGTAATTAACAGTAACCAAATGGTCACCATTAGAGATAGCAGGAACTGCTGATGCTGGAGAATCTGAGATAACAAGGTGTAGAGCTGAATGAACACAGCAGGCCAAGCAGCATCTTAGCAGCAGGAAAGCTGACGTTTCGGGCCTGGACCCTTCTTCGGGTGTAGGCCCGAAACGTCAGCCTTCTTGCTCCTCTAATGCTCTTGGCCTGCTGTGTTCATCCAGCTCTACATCTTGCTGTCTCAGGCCACCATTAGACAAACTTTTAATTCCAGACTTTTATTGAGTTCAAATTTTGCCATCTGTCATGGTAGGATTTGGACCCATGTCCCTTGAATATTTGCTCAGGGTTCAGGATTACTAGTCTACTGAACAAAAGCCAAAGACTGATGATGCTGGAGTTCTGAAATAAATGTTGAAGAAATACAGTAAGTGTGGCAGCATCTTTGCAGATATAGAGAAAGTTAATATTTTGAGTTCAGTTCAATTCTTCCTCAGAATGTTATAATGTTACTGCTTCTGTTAAGAATAGCTCTTTATCTT
Organism: Stegostoma tigrinum; assembly: GCF_030684315.1. Lineage (NCBI taxonomy): Eukaryota > Metazoa > Chordata > Chondrichthyes > Orectolobiformes > Stegostomatidae > Stegostoma > Stegostoma tigrinum. The sequence goes on from NC_081370.1 coordinate 9,836,459, forward strand.
CTATGACAAACAGTTAGTGATTTTGTTTGAAAATCTGAAAGCTGATTCATGTTTACAGCAGAAGATACTGGTTTAACTGAAATTACAGATAAATCCACTGAATGCTTTGATAATCATAACACACGATATACAACACAGAAAAATACAGTTTGTGCCAAATCATTGTGGTCTACCAGAGCCTTCCCCCTTTCTTTTCCTCATCCAGATCAAGCATTGCTTCCCCATCATACGCTTGTTTGGTTTCTTTTCAGTTACATCTGTGCTATTGCTTCAAGTGCTTCCTCAGAGCCATATTTTTCCACTCTTTGGGTTAATAAGGTTCTTCTAATTGTGTTCATCAAATGCACTGCTTTTAACATCATAAAAGAGTCTGGAATTTTGACACTTACTATGCCTACGTTATTGTAAGTAATCGAGCAATCGCTGTACTATTTTCCTGATGATTTGAAAGGTACATATCTCTTTGAGGCTGGGAGAATAATTGGCTAAGATTGGAGGTGTGTAGATATGACAGTTCATACTCTCAGAGACGTTTACAGTACAATAGGAGGCTATTTAGCCCATAGTGTCTGCACTGGTTAATAAAGATCTAATGACCCTAATCCTACTTTTCAACTCTTGTCCCATGGCTCTGGAGCTATGCCAACAGAAATGAATATCATAATTGCTGCTATTCAACACTCCTCTCAGTTTTCTGCACGTTACTAATTTAAGTCCCCTGGTTATTGGCCTCTCTACTAATAGAAAAAATGTCTTCCTAACCACCCTACCTATTCCCCTCAAGATCTTATGCACCTATATCAAAACCCCTCTCAATCTTTGCAGCTCCAAAATAACATCAACCTACCCAGTTTTTCCTCATAGCTCAAACCCTCCAGTCCATCTTGGGAAATCTCCTCTGCACCGTCTCGAGCACAATTCCATCTTTCTTGTATGTGGTTACCAGAAGTTATACAGTTCTGGAATTGTGGCCTCAATAGTGTTTTATGCAGTTCCAGCTGTTATGTTCTGTGTCTCAGCCACTAACACCAAGTATCCAATTTGTCATCATAATAACCTATATGCCCAGTTATTTCAGGGATTTGTGGCTATGCACTCAGAGGTCCCTTTGCAATACGTTCGGGTGGTGTTAATCCCTTGCCTTGTTAGCCTTCCCTAAGTGCACTGCTTCATTTTCCTGAATTGAATTTCAAATGCCACTGACCTGCCCATCTGACCAGCAAATCCATGATAAGTAATACTTCCATTACAGTGGATACTCACTGCTATATTTTCCACAGGGACTGTTTTTGATGACATTTCCAATAAGGGCATGTGTGTACCTCTCAGTGAATGTCCCTGTACTTGGAATGGGGATACCTACAGTCCTGGGGATAAAATCTCTGCACTCTGCAGAAACTGGTAAAGCAAAAATCCTTCTACTGCTGTTTAGTACAAAAATTTGGGGTAGATTTTCAATTTGATCTTTATGGAAATTTTAATATTTTCATTTCCATTGATTACAGTGACATGAAAATTATCCTGTGTCTATATTTGGCAGTTAATTTGTCATACTTGATTTACACCTAGGAGATTGAATTAAAAATCTACCTTTACTTGATTGTAATATGTTAAAACTGATAGCATTCATCATTATTATTCTGCTCAACTGATAGCAAGTTCTAGGTTTAGATTTTTGTTCGATTCTTCACTTAACTGAGATGATATCTTGGTCCTGAAGAAGCACCCCATTTTCAACATTAGAAATGCAGGTGGGATTTGATTGAAATATAAGAGAAACCTGAACCCAGCAAGCCCCTTTGTACTCAATTAGAGTACCAACAGACCCAGTTATATTGAAGGGATGTCCATTTCTTGCAATCTGTGAATTGACAGTTTTTGAGAGAAAACAGGAATACATTTTAAAAGTAGAGAAGATCTGTGGACCTATTAAGACGTTGATACTTGAGTGTCTACTGTTTACATTCAGTCTCCTGTATTTCACATTCACATAAAATAAGGTGCTTGCAAGTTTCTTAGCTGTTTTTGACATAAACCTAAGGATAATCATCATAGTATTAGTGCTGCATGACTGCTTCCACAGTCTCCTTCCGATAGTGTGGGGAGGCAGTAAGTTTACTGTATAGCTGACAGCTCCAAGCTGTCCTTATTCAGGAAATGGCTGTCTTTAATATGTAGCCATGAGTATAAACATTTATTTTCAAAGAGAGGATTAAGTACTAGACAAAAATAAATGTTAAGTTTTTACCAATGAGTATGTCTTAAATAAGTAATCAATTCTGTTATAAATAATTAGAAATTTATATTATTTAATCTCTTCAGTTTTGTCCTCCAGAATTTTTATTAATACCCTCCTCATTGTTTATTGCACTTGTGTTTTTTTATCTGCAAATTGAACTTATGCCTGTTATACCCATGTACCAGTTATTAGTTGTGGATGATTTTAATATACACATTAATTGGAAAATCAGATCAGTAATTGGCGTCTCTTTGAGTCATTCATTGAATGCTTTTGAAATAGATTCTTAAAGCAGCATATGATGGAACTGACTGGAGAGCAGGTTATACTGGACTCGATATTATTCAATGTGATACAATTGATTTTTGACCTGAAAGTAAAGAAAACTCCAGGTAACAGTGATCAAAAAATGATTGAATTTTACACACGCTTTGAAAGGGAAAAGAGTCAATATGTATCTGGTATGGTAAACTTAAAGGGAAACATAAGGCCCCCCCTCAATCTCCGTCTTTCTATTGAAAATAATCCTAATCTACTCAACCTCTCTTCATAGCTTGCACCCTCCATACCAGGCAACATCCTGGTGAACCTCCTCTGTACCGTCTCCAAAGCGTCCACATCCTTTTGGTAATGTGACGACCAGAACTGTACGTAGTACTCTAAATGTGGCCGAACCAAAGTGTTATACAACTGTAACATGACCTGCCAACTCTTGTACTTAATACCCTGTCTGATGAAGGAAAGCATGCTGTCTGCCTTCTTGACCACCCTATTGACCTGCGTTGCCACCTTCAGGGAACACCCAGATCTCTCTGTCCATCAATTTTCCCATCAACTCTCCAGTCTATCTATATTCTGCTGTAATCTCTGACAGTCCTCTTTACTATCCACGACTCCACCAATCTTAGTGTCAACTGCAAACTTGCTGATCAGACCACCTACACCTTCCTCCAAATCATTTACGTATATCACAAACAACAGTGGTTCTGGATGTGAGTTTGCTCGCTGAGCTGGAAGCTTAGTTTTCAGACATTTCATCACCATTCTAGGTAACATCATCAGTGAGCCTCCGACGAAGTGCTGGTGTTATGTCCCGCTTTCTATTTATCTGTTTAGGTTTCCATGTGTTGGTGATGTTATTTCCTGCATTGGTGATGTCATTTCCTGTTCTTTTTCTCAGAGGATGATAGATTGTGTCCAAATCAATGTGTTTGTTGATGGAGTTCCAGTTGGAATGCCATGCTTCTAGGAATTCTCGTGCGTGTCTCTGTTTGGCTTGTCCTAGGATGGATGTGTTGACCCAATCAAAGTGGTGTCCATCCTCGTCTGTAAGTAAGGATACTAGTGATAGCATGGCATTCCAACCGGAACTCCATCAACAAACACATTGATTTGGAGCCAATCTACCATCCTCTGAGAAAAAGAACAGGAAATGACATCAACAATACAGGAAATGACATCACCAACCCAAGGAAACCTAACCAGATAAATAGAAAGCGGGCCATAACACCAGTGCTTCGTCGGAGGCTCACTGATGATGTTACCTAGAATGGGTGATGAAACGTCTGAAAACTAACCTTCCAGCTCAGCGAGCAAACTCCAATCCAGAACCTCAACCTGAGCTACAAATCTTCTCAAAACAACAGTGGTCCCAGCACAGATCCCTGTGGAACATCACTAGCCACAGGTCTCGAATTTGAGAAATTCCCTTCTATTACTACTCTCTGTCTCCTGTTGCCTAGCCAGTTTTTTTATCCGTCTAGCTAGCACACCCTGGACTCCATGTGACTTCACTTTCTCCGTCAGCCTGTCTTGGGGAACCTTATTAAACGCCTTACTGAAGTCCAGAATAGATTACTGAATGCTCAGAATAGATTCATATCTAATGTAAAGAAAAATCTCAAGGGGAAGATCCATCAAGTGTGGTTAACTAAAGAAGTTAAAGAGAGCATCAAACTTAGGGAATGACCATATAAGTACACAGAGTTGAATGGGAGGTAAGGTAACTAGTCTGAATTCCAAGAGTAGATTTTATCAGAGTTCAGAAGAGTGAAGGATGGTTTGACCGAAGTTTATAAGGTCCTAAATGATCATGACAAAGTGGAAAGGAAGCTTCTTCTGAATGAGTCTACAATTTTGGAGGCGCTGTTTTGAAATTAGAGGTCACCATTTTAGAGCAGCAATAAAAAGATAAGGGGCAGCACAGTGGCTCCATGATTAGCACTGCAGCCTCACAGTGCCAAGTTGAATTCCAGCCTTGGACAACTGTCTGGGTGGAGTTTGCACATTCTCCCTGTGTCTGCATGGATTTCCTTCGGGTGCTGTGGTTTCCTCCCGCAGTGCAAAGATGTACAGGTTAGGTGGACTGGCCGTGCTGAATTGCCTTTAGTGTCCAGGGGTATGTAAGTTAGGTGGATTAGACGTGGGGAATGCAGAGTTCCAGATTGGAGGAATGGGTCTGGGTGGGATGCTGTTTAGAGTGTTGGTGTGGATTTTTTGGGCCAAATGGCCTGTTTCCACATGAGAGGGATTCTATGCTTCTAAGATTTTTTACCTCAGAGGATTTTTTGACTTTGTAACTTTCTGTTTCAGAAAGCAGTGGAAGCAGAGTCATTTAATACATTTAAACTAGAGCTGGATAAATTCTTTTTCGGCAGGGGAATCAAGGATTATCATGCACAGTTGGGAATGTAGAATTTCCGCCACAACATATCAGCGTGATTTTATTATATTGCTGAGCAAGGTGATGAACAGCCAACTTCTGCTCTGAATTTATATGTTCATAAATAATATGTATTAAAATAGAGCAGACCGGAAAGGTTTTAGCTGACCATGTGCAAAGGTTATGGTAGCTGCGTGGGAAAAGCTCCAGAGAAACCCCGACCCAAAGTTTTTTTTATAAATGTATGTATATAAATGTGATGAACTTGCTTGATCGTAATCTACTGCCGTAGCATTGACATAAGATGGGTAAAAACATGGGTATACTCCAAACTAGGGTTTCCACTGATCTTCATTGTAAGTTATGCAAAACTAAGTGAGAATACCCGAGGAAACCAATGAATGACGTTTTTTTTAACAACTTAGACAAGTATAGGATTATTCACGAAACAGGAATATTTTTCTTTTATTATTTTAATATTGTTTTATTGTGCACTTTGAATATGTTTGTGTTTTGTGCAGTGTGTGTTCTATGGGTCAGTGGAAGTGCACTAATCTCCCATGTCCCGGACGATGTTCCATTGAAGGCGGCTCATTTGTTACCACTTTTGATTCACGACAATATCGGTTTCACTCAGTCTGCATCTTTGTGCTGGTCAAAGTAAGATCTTGTGCCAGTTCGTTCATTTTTATGACGTTTAGTGACAGAGTGAAGTTAGTCTTCCCTGTGTCTATAAATTACTCACTGTCAGTGTACAATTGGTTTATTTTACAGTCTTAAATTTTATTCTGGCAAGCTTTTAAAATAATGAGAAATACAACTTACGATGGAGATTAATCAAGCAGAAAGTAAAAACCAGATCCTGATGATAGTATCTTTATATAGAATATAACCTGATGGTAAGCTTCTGCCTTTTGTAGGGCAAGGTCTTGAGGGTGAAACCCAGTCATACAAAAGTTATTAGCCTGAGCTCCTTTATGTACTGCCATGTAGTTGGAACCTTGAAGGTGAGTCTCAGCCCAGAAGATGTTCTAGGGCTGAGATCGTAAGGATAAGGATCTGTCATTAAAAGAAAGGCCTCAATGGAAGGGACCATGACAGCCAGGCACCAAGACAAAATTAATTGCTTAATTCCTTCATAATCTGAGGCAGTAAAAATCCTTCATGAAATATTTTTCTTTCAGCATCTGATGACAGATATCCCTTACCCCTAATTACTTGCTTTCGTTTGGGTACACCACTGTATCTGTGACTGGGAAGCGTAGTGATCGGAATGAAGTCAGTCAGGTGAATCACATAGAATATGAGTTCTCGGATTGGGGCTGTAAACATGGTCCAATCAGGGAGTCCTGGCTGACAGATATAAACTGAAGTGTCAGGGGTTCTGTTCACTCCAGGAGCCGGTTCTGAGCCAGCTGGATCAGTGCCATATACAATGTACAAGTAAATAAAACGTGACTGGTGATGAGATACCAGCCTTCATGGAGTTATTTCTGGGAGAGCAGCGTTTGAAAGGTGTCAGTTGAAAATGAAGTGCTGAAAGTTTCACTCTAGTTTCCAACAAATACAGACATAGCAATGGAGCTTTGCTGCTTATTTGGATTACAAACAGCAAAGTGTGTTGAATATGTCATCATCTCTGTGCCCCATGGGGTGGCACGGTGGCTCAGTGATTATCGCTGCAGCCTCACAACGCCAGGGACCCAGGTTCAATTCCAGCCTCAGGTAACTGTCTGTGCAGAGTTTGCACATTCTCCCCGTGTCTGCATGGGTTTCCTCCAGGTGCTCCAGTTTCCTCCCACAGTCCAAAGATGTGCAGGCTAAGTGGATCAGCCATGCTAAAATGCCTGTAGTGTTCAGGTGTGTGTGGTTTGTGGAGGGATGGGTTTGGGTGGGATGCTCCAAGGGTTGGTGTGGACCTGTTGGGCCAAAGGGCCTGTTTCCACACTATAGGTAATCTAATCTAATCTCTACAATTGTGACAGCAATTCTCAACTTCTGGTCTACCAAACAGGCATTTGAGTTTCCAATGAATACAAAATTCTACTAAATATCTAATGGGTTTTTTAAAATGACAGGAAGTTTAAAAAAATCATTTTAGAATGATTAATAGGAGGATAAATGACTAAATCAATGTGGGAGTATATTGAGCTTTAAAGTTTTGGCAAAGATCTGTAACTTAGGTTGAGTGTGAGGTTGTTGACTTGCTAGCCGAACAAAAACAAGCCAACTTGACGAGCAAAATAATAACCTCAGTATATTGATCTATATTTATTGTGTAAATATTGTTTTTCTATAATCAGCTCATTACTAATGATTGATTTTTATTCTTGCAGAGTCCAATGATACCTGGCAATGGACACATTGAAGCACAATTTGAGAAATCTGGTGTGAAGCCCACAGAAACATCATTAAGTGCAATAGTTTACACCAGTGATAAGGTGACTGTTTTAGTGCAACATATTAGATGAAAATAAGAGTTTTAATCACAAGGATGCTGTAATGAATGACCAGGTTTATCGATCAGAAGGAATCTATTAGGCCATTCACATCTGATCCAGCTGTCTGAAAGAAATCTGTATTTAGCCCTGTTCCTCTATTTACCCACTTGTCTATCATAATATTTGATGGGTATACTTCCAATGAATATTTTTGATAGACCCTTCTACGTTCTCATAAAACTCATATTTTATAATTCCGTGGAATTATATTCAGAGGCACCCACTTTTTGACAGCCTGCTCCCATAGCTACAATAGCATCATCGTAACCTGCACAAGTTAGGCCTTCAGTTTGCAGATACATAATGAGGTTTGATCACAGGCTTTTTTGACAGAGTAATGAGTGGCCTCAGTCCAAGATCAGGATACCATGTTATGAATAAGTTGGGGAATCTCAACCAAGACCTGGTCATAATGTCATGCCTACATCTAATGGGAGGAATGCAGAACCCTGTCTTAGTAAATGAGGGTGAGTGATTAGTGGTTAAAGATTGTAGACTTCGAAAGTAATGTTGGCAGGTCAGGGTGCTTTTGGGAGAGTGAGGAAATTATGATCAGAGTCAGAGTAAAGTTTGGAATATTTGGGAGGTTAGGGCCAAGTTTACAATCGTTTGGGGTGGGTTGGGAATGCATATCAGTTGGGCTCTGAAAGGACCTTGCAGATTTTGGAATTGGCAGCTCTAACAATAATGTTAAGTAGTTAAAGTTGTGAACACAGCCCAATCAATCACGCAAGCCAACCTTCCATCCATTGACTCCATCCACCCTTCTCGCTGCTTCTGAAAGGCAGCCAAAATCATCTGTCGGGCAGAAGATACAAAAGCTTAAACGCATGTACTGACAGGTTTATGAACAGCTTCTTCCCTGCTGTTTTTAGACTGCTGTATCTCAAATTTCAAATCTAACATTGATCTTGCTTTTATAACGGTTGTAGACCATTCAACCCATCAAGTCTGCTCCATTATTCCACGAGATCATAGCTGATCTGATTATCCTTAACTCAATTTTCTTGCCTGAGCCTCATAACCCTGAATTCCCTTACTGATTAAAAATCTGTCCAACTCAGCTTTAAAAATACACTTAATGATTCTGCTGTGACAGTCCTCTGGGAAACAAAATTCCATAGATAGACTGCCCTTGCAAACAAATCCTCCCCATCTCTGTCTAAAATGGGCAACCCCCTCAAAATGAAGTTATGCCATTTGGTCCTAGACTGTCCCTCAATGAAGACAACACCTCAACATTTACTCTGACAAGACTCCTAAGAATCTTATATTTCAACTGGGTAATCTTTCATTCTTTTAAATTGTATTAATTACGAGCCCAAGCTACTCAAGCTCTCCTCTTGAGAAGATCTTACCCTTCTCTGGACTGCCTGTAATGCCAGTATTTATTTTCTTAGATGAGGGACCCGAAATTGTTTACATTCTAGCTGTGGTCTGAGAGGTGCCTTATGTAGTATTAACAAAGCCTCCCTATTATTATTATTATTATTGAAGGTGAAGCACATAAGGCATGCCTCTTGCTCATAGTGCTGCATTTTTGCCTATTATGCTTGCAGCATGTTGTACTTAGAGATCATAGTTTAGTTTGTAGCCTATCTCTCCCTTGTAACTTCCCCGACACTTTCAGAGATGACAGTCCAGGATTCCTCTCAAGACAAACACTGAATTTACATCCACAGTTATCTTTTGTCTGTATTTCCTCTTTTTAAATGAAACTTTGTTGTAAATTAAAGTTTTTTTTTCATGTGCATGGGTGATCTGGGGTTGGTTCCATGGCCATGACAGCAAGTAAATTTTTCTACCCTAGTGTGTCTACACTGCATCTACAAAAGAGGGTTTTTAACATGTCCTACTTTCACTTCTTTCTCTTCTTTTCTTTTGGTGAAAAGTAAGGCAGGTACATTTGCAGCTGCATTTAGCCAGAAGTGCCTAATGTCTGGTTCATCTCTGCCTCCTCAAGAAGTCCCCAAGATCATAGGTACCAGTGTTTCACCAATGTTATTCGCATTATATAAAGGTTTGTTGGGGGCACTGCATACATTGACCACATTCTAGCAGTTGTTACTGAAGTCTTGTCCTGCACAACTAGATATCTCTGGAGAGACAAACTGTTTTAGTGCATCTACATCACTGACACCTACTTGACTAAATGAAAAATTGCATGTTCCACAAAAAAGATCAAATCCAACCAGGCCAATACCTCCCAAAGGGCAAAAGAAAACTAATGAATGAGACGTAGTAAGAACTGCCGATGATGGAGTCAGAGATAACACAGTGTGGAGCTGGAGGAACACAGCATCAGAGGAGCAGAAAAGCTGACGTTTCAGGCCAGGACCCTTCTTCATAAATTTCTGACCTGAAACATCAGCTTTCCTGTTCCTCTGATGCTGTGTTCCTCCAGCTCCACACTGTGTTATCTAATGAATGAGATGTATTTGTCCAACCAGTATTGCATATATCAAAATGAGGGTCCAGTATGTCCAGTGCATTGATTTCCAACTATTTATGGCTTTTCCCTCTGCGCTGGCAAAATTGAAATCAATGGAAATCAGGGGAGAAACTCTGCAGAAGTTGGAGTAATAACGCTGCAAAGATAGATGGCTCTGAATATTGGAGATCAACCCTCTCAATCCCAGAACATAATTACAGGAGTTTCTCAGTTGTTCCAGATCTCACTCATACAGTCAAAAGCAGTAAGATTGCTGATTGTTAGTGTTCAGTGCCATCACTCTGAAACAGCCTGAGTCCATGTAAAGAAAATTGCTGAACAACAGTAAGATTTGTTCTGAAAAATGCTAAATTACATTCCCATCACAAAAGTGCCTCTCTATGCCAAAAGTGAAATTGTGTGTTCTGTCTGATTTCTTTCCTAAAATAAGTTACCCACATCTGACAGAAAAATAAAACTTTTCCCAAATCAAGGATTTGTAAAGAGGAATTCTGATGATATGACATGGATTACAGAGATGGCTTGTTGCTGGTAATAGCAGTCCTGAGGATGATGGTATCTTGAGTCTGCTTAGAATCTCCATGTAGTTAATACCTTTGTTTAATTGTGGTATTGTTTCACAGATAAAAATTACCTTCCTGAAATGGGGCATGATATATGTGAATAATCAAATCCAGAGTCTACCCTTCCTGAAAGGTAAATGATCACCAATTCAGTATTGTCAACCTTGCAAAATGTCCTTAAGTACCTCTACAAGTAAGTAAGCACTGACCTGGAATGGGAGATGGTAAGGGGAGCTGACTAAAAGCAATGTCAAAGAATATTTAAAGAGATTGTGTTTTCAGAAGATATTCTCGAACATCTGAATTTAAATATGGGGTTTCACAGTCATGCAACTGGATTTCATCATCATCATCATCAAGTAGGTGGGTATCAGGAGTCATAAACTTTCCAGATCCGTAATCCATGGAGGAACTTATCCTATTTTTGTGCCAGGGAAGGAACAGGGCTGGAGATGGACTGCCACCTCTTGAAGCACACTTGAGACAGTAGCGGATATGAACAGATGATTAGGGTGATAGGTTAAATTACAGTTCCATTGTATTTATGAATATTACTCCTTACTGGCCCCCCAGCCCTTCCCATGTGCCTCATGTTTCCCATATCCCTGTCATGTACACACATCCCCAATTCTCTCAATTTGCACTCAGCCAGTATTATACTTAGTACATACACAGTATATATTTAGTACATACCTAGTACAGTGTGGTAACACTGGCAAGTTTTTGAAATTCTGTTGAAGAAAAAAACAGCCACTTAAAAGTCCTTCAAACTTACCTCCCTCTGAACTGATTGCACTCCATGCTTTCATATCCAAATCTGACATTGTTCACTGTGTAAAAGTCCCTTTGAAAAGCTTTGTTCTTCAAACTTTCACATAAAGCTGTCAAGCAGACAGTCGTGAAAATCCTTTTGAAGAAACTTTAAACTCAATTCACCTCTTAGTTTTGTCCAATTTAACATACGTTCAAGGAATAATCAGGAAAGCTGTCAATGAAAATTCCCATTCCCACCTGAGTTAAAGAGACCCTCGCTGGACTGTCCACCAGTCATTCTTGCACCGACACCAGAAGTTAATAATGAACTCTGAATATTTGGACACAGTGTCTGCAAAAAAAAAGTCTGGATATCAAATTGCTACTGATGGTGCAATTACCATAAAATCACAAAGATATGAGTTTTCAAGCTCAGTTTATGATTAAACTGGAAATCAAAGTAATTCTCAGTCTCAGTTTCATTGAGCATTTATGGAAGAGGAGGAAGCTGGGATCTATGGTGTGAAGTTTCCAATTGGGATTAAAATGCATTGCTGCAGTCTCACTGGAGAAAATATCAGGTCATGAGATGTGGACAATTCAGTTAAGGTCAAAACTTTGTGTATTTTGAATCTGCAGTAAAAATGATCCAAGTAGAAATCCTTTTTTAATGTGATGAAACAGTAGGTATTTGCAAAGGTCAATGTTTTTCAGAAAGCATTTGATGTCAATTTGTGATATGCTTGTTAGTAGTTTCAGAGCGATATTTATAACATTGTTTACTTAAGTGGATGATTTTAGCTTCACTTTGTAACTATTGTGGCTCGATGGTTAGGACTACTGCCTCACAGTGCCCAGGACCCAGGTTTAATTCCACGGGCAACCGTCTGAATGGAGTTTGCACATTCTGCCCATGTCTGTGTGGGTTTCCTCTGGCTGCTCTGGTTTCCTCCCACAGTCCAAATGATTTGCAGGCTAGCTGCTTTCGCCATGGGAAATGTAGGGTTACAGGGATAGAGTAGGGAATGGTTCTGGGCGGGATGCTCTTCAGATGGGCAGTGTGGAAATGATGGGCCAAATGGCCTACTTGTACACTGTAGGGGATCAATAATTCTCTTAAAAGTAACACTGAATTTTTAAAACATTTTGTCTTTAGTCATCTCACAAAGGTTCCACTGACTCATCTAAAAACATGTCCCTCTAACTCAGATCACATTGAAAAAAAAAGCAGTGAGGGAGCATAAACTAAAGCATAGCAGAAGACAAGATAGTTTACATCACAAGGGCATTGAGGGATTGGTAATAAATGCTGACCCAATTCAATGACACCCATGTCCTGTGAGTGAATAAAGTAATCTTTGAGCTTGTGGCATCCCTCACTGCGGTTGCTTGCCGAGCCGGTGGGTTTGGTTGCAGACGTTTCGTCACTCTGCTAGGTAACATCATCAGTGCACTTCTGGTGAAGCATCAGTGTTCTGTCCCACTTGTTATTTGTATGCTTCAGTTTGCTGGGATGTTTGGTACCATTTCCGGTTCTGTTTCTCAGTGACTTGTACACAGGGTCTAATTCAGCATGTTTGTTGATAGAGTACTGGTTAGAATACTGGGCCTGCAGGAATTCCCTGGTGTGCCTCTTGAGTGGCTTGTGAGATTATGAATGTGTTGTTCCAGTCGAATTCACGTCCCTCATTGTCCGTGTGTAGTGAGACAAGTGAAAATTGCTCGTATGTCTTAATGTAAGCTTTGTGGCATTCGTACAGGAAGTACAGTTGTTCGCCGGTTGCGTTCAGCCAGATGGCATTTGTTTCCCATCTGCGGGCCACTTTGAGGATGTTGCACCCATAGGTGTTTAAAGTTTTTGTGAAAATTTGTAGCTCGGGTTGTGGTTGAGATTATAGACATGCTCACCGAGCCGGTGGGTTTGGTCAACAAGGAACATGGACAGCGGGGGACACGAATTTGACTGGGACAGCGCATCCATAATCAAACAGAGACACGCCAGGGAATTCCTGGAGGCCTGGTATTCTATCCGGAACACCATTAACAAACACTTTGAATTAGATCACTGAGAAACAGAACTAGAAGTGGCACCAAATACTCCAACAAATTGTCATTTTCGGTTCTTTTTTGCAAGGATTTGTATTTGGGTCTAATTCAACATGTTTATTGCTTGCATTATGGGTGGAGCTCCAGGCCTGTAAGAATTCCCGTGCATGTCTGTTATTGGCTTGAGCTAGGATGGTCATGTTGTCCCAATTAAATTGATGGCCTTTGTTCTCCAAGTGTACTGAAATGAGGGACATTTTCCATTGCCATTTTGCTGCTAGCTGGTGTTTGTGTATCCTGATGGCTAGTTTCATTCCTGTCTGGCCGATGTAATGTTTTTGGCAGTCATTGCACGGTGTTTTGTATACTACGTTGGTCCTGCATGTCATGGGCATGGTGTCTTTGGTCCTTGTGAGTGTTTGTTATAGTGTGGCTGTGGGTTTGCTATCCTGATCCCTAGTGTTCGTAGGAGTCTCTTTATCAGTTCTAATGTGTTCTTGACATATACATTCAGTAGTGTGGCCAATGTATTAGGTTGTATTGTGTCCTGTTAGTGTGGTCTATCTCGTAGGCAAACAAAAGACGCTATGCAAATGGGCCGCAACACACTGCAACATGCCTGAACATCGCAAGAAGGAGAATGAGCACCTATACAATGTCTTCGCTCTCAGTGGATACGCCACCAACTTCATTGCATCATAATCCTACCAGTGGGCAAAGGGCACATGACCATCATCAAGAACAAACCAGACGACATTGAAAAAAGCACAGACACTGCTTGTGGATATGGACACTTACCAACAGGTCGAGGTAGTCCCAACACTGCAGCTACGAATAGGATCAGCTAAACACTAAAGAGGCTAAAGAATGCAGGACAAATAACCAAGATAGACTACATACAATTGAAAATAGAAGGCTCGAACACTCCCCGCTTCTACAGACTCAAACCAGATGTCCCCCTTGGACGCATTGTCTCCCTGCCAAGCACACTTACATACAAGCTAGCCAAGGACCTACAACAAAGACTAAAACACCTGGTCAACAGACCACCCCACTCCATCCACTCAACCCAGGAATTCCTTGATAACCTCAGGAACATCAAAACATCAACGACATGATTATGGTATGCTTTGATGTTACATGCTATTCTCGTCCATTGATATTCCCAGCAAAGAAACACTGGCCACATTCCTATCGGAAACGGGAACGTCAACCAACAGCTCCATCAGCAAGGACAACATACTCAGACTACTGGACCAGTGCCTGACCACACACTTCACCTTTAACAGTCAAGTATATAGACAGATTAATGGCACACCAATGGGGTTACCCATCTCAGGACTTGTTGCAGAGGCACTCATGCAAAGATTGGAACGCACGACCTTCCCCCACATAAAGTCAAAAATGCAGATAGGATACGTGGGTGACACATTTGTCATCATTAAATGCACTAAGTTAGAAGAGACGCACGACCTTATTAACATTCACCAGCATCACATTCACAAGAGGAAAGCAACAATCCATGTCCATTCCTAAATGCCAGCATGGAACGAATGACGAATGAGGAATTGCAAATCATAGTGTACAGGAAGGAAACCCAACTGACCAAATCCTCAATTTCTACAGCAATCACCCCAACGTCCACAAACAAAGCTGTGTAAGGACACTATTCAAACAGGCCACAACCCACTGCAACACACCTGAACTTCTCAAAAAGGAGAAAGAGCACCTATACAATGTCTTCGCTGTCAGTGGATACCCTACCAACTTCATCTGCAACATAATCCTACCAGTGAGCAAAGGGCACATGACCTTTATTATGAACAAACCAGACTACAATGAAAAAGCACAGATGTTGCTTGCAGATACAGACACATACCAACAGTGGAGGTAGACCCAGCACCACAGCTAGGAAATAAGCTCAGCCAAACACTGAAGTGACTAAAGAATGCAGGACAAATAACCAAGACAGACTGCATAAAAATGAAAACAGAAGATTCTAACATTCCCTGCTTCTCCTGACTCAAACCAGACGTACCCCTCAGACCCATTGTCTCCCTACCAGGCACACCTACATACAAGCTAGCCAAGGACGTACAACAAATACTGAAACACCTGGTGATGGATCACCCCACTCCATCCACTCAACACAGGAATTCCTTGATAACCTCAGGAATATCAAAATCAACAATGATATGAATATGGTATCCTTCGATGTTACATGCTATTCACTCCCATTGACATCCAACTGGCCCCATTACTACAGGAAACAGGAATGCTGACCGACAGCTCCATCATCAGGGACAACATACTCAGACTCCTGGACCTATCCCTCACCTCACACTTCACCTTTAACAGTCAAGTATACAAGCAGATTAATGGCACACCAATGGGCTCACCCACCTCAGGATTTATTGCAGAGGCAGTCATGCAAAGATTGGAACGCACGACCCTCCCTCATGTACAGTCAAAAATGTGGATAGGATACATGGGCGATACATCTGTCAGCATTAAATGCAATAACTTAGAAGAGATAGATCACCTTATTAACATTCACCAGGATCAAATTCCCAAGAGAAGAGGAAAACAACAATCAGTGTCCGTTCCTAGATGTCAGGGTGGAACAAATGATGAATGGGGAATTCCAAACCACAGTATACAGGAAGGAAACCCACACTGAACAAATCCTCAATTCTACAGCAATCACTGGAACGTCCACAAACAAAGCTGTGTAAGGGTACTATTCAAACAGGCCACAACCAACAGTAGCACACCTGAATTTCTCAAGGAGGAGGAAGAGCATCTATACAAGGTCTTTGCTATCAATGGATACCCTACTAACTTCATATCCAGATGCCTGCTAGACAGACAACACTAAGAGGACACAATATGACCAAATACACTGGCCGCATTACTGTACGTCAAGAATAAAGTGGAACTGACAACGAGACTCCTACTACCATTAGGAATCAGGATAGCACACAAATCCACAGCCATACTATGACAAACACTCACAAGGACCAAAGACCCCATACCCATGCCATGCACGACCAATATAATGTACAAAATACTATGAAGGACTTGCAAAAACATTATATCGACCAGATAGAAGGAAACTAGCCACCAGGATACACGAACGCCAGCTGACAGCAAAACAACACAACAAACTTTCCCTCATTTCAGTACAGTTAGAGAACGAAGGCCATCAGTTTAATTGGGACAATGTGATCATCCTAGCTCAAGCCAACCATAGACACGCACAAGAATTGTTAGCGGCCTGGATCTGCACCCATAATGCAATCAACAAACATGTGGAATTAGACCCCATATATAAGCCCTTGCAAAAAAGAACTGGAAGTGACACAAAACACCTCAACAGACTGGATCTTAAATGGAGTAAAACAACATCACTACATCGGAGGCAGCACTGATGATGTTACCTAGCATGGAGACAAAATGTCTGAACTGTAGCCGGCCAGCTCAGCAACAAAGTCAACAACCTTGTTTCTGGTATTACCCCTCTTTGGGACATTTTTTTGCCTTCAACAATACTCAAGAAGCTTGACATCATTAAGGACAAAGCAGCTGTCTTGACTAAACTACCCTTCATTATTCACTCCATTCACTCCCAAGGTGCAATGCCAGCAGCGTATACCATCTATAAGATGCACTGCACTGACTCATTCAGATTCCTCTGAAAAACCCACAGCCTCTAACACTTCAAAGGGCAAGTGCAGCAGTCGAATTAGAACAGCGCTTAAATGCAAGTTCCTTTCCAAGCCACGCACCATCTCCATTTGGAACTATAATGCCATTCCTCCTCAAAACTGCATTCATGATAACACTGAGGGAGCCCATATACCCTAAGGACTTTAGCAGCTCAAGAGGAAGGCATCACCTTCTCCAGGGCAGGGGGAAAAGGTAATAATTGCTGGCATATAGCAAGGGAAGAGGCCCTTCAGTCCCTTGAGCCTGCTGCACCATTCAAGATCATGGCCAATCTGCTTGTAACTTCAAATCCGCATTCCTGCAGACCTCAAATAACTTTTCAACCCCTTGCTCACCAAGTATCTATCTACATCTGCCTTCAAGATAATGAATGATTTTCCTTTCTCTACCTTTTCAGGAAACACTTCCAAAGAATTTCAGCGCTCTAAGAGAAAATAATTCACTTATTGTGGTTTGCAGTGGCGACCCCTGATTTTACAAAGGGACCCTTAGTTTTCAATTCCATTTCTATCTTGTCACCACCCCTCAGAATCTTACGTTTGAATCAAATTGCTTATTACCTTTCTAATCTCCAGCAGATACAATCCTAGCCTATCCAATCTTTCTTCATACCCATTTCAAGTATTAAGCTAGTAAGCCTTCTCTGAATTGCTTTCATTGCATTTGCATCCTTCCTTAAATAAGGTGACCAATACAGTATTCCAGGTGTCCTCAAAGACTGTAATAGATTTATCAAACAAGATTTACCTTTTGTGAAACCTTAGTCACATATGATTTTCTAAATATATTGTTCAGACTTGCTTAAAAATAGTTTCTAGCACTTCCCCAATAATTGATGTTAACCAGGCTACAATTTCCTGTTTTTGCTCTCTGTTCTTGAATATTGGTGTTACATTTGCAAATTCTAATCTTCTTGCACTATTCTAAAATCTAGGGTATTTTGGAAAATCATAACCAACACATTCACTTTCTTTGAAGCTATCTTGGTTAAAATCCTGTGCTGCTGATCACAATAGAAACTCCGACCTCAACTTTTTGGGATGAAGCATTAGGGACTTCCTGCCCTGGCTGCAGTGAAAGGTTTTTTTTTACTAAAACCGGACAATTCCTCCATAAATGATAGCCTACGTGATGGGTTTTAAACAAGATCGCTTCACCCTTCTTTGAGGACGACACAAGAACATTGGATAAAAGGGAATCATGGATATAATTTATTTTGATTTCCAGAAAGCATTTGATAAGGTGTTGTGTGTTAGCCTACATAATTGTCAAACATTAAGATTGACAAGTCGCCAGGCCCGGATCAGATTTGTCCTCGGCTGCTTTGGGAAGCGAGAAATGCAATTGCTTCGCCACTTGCGAAGATCTTTGCATCCTCGCTCTCCACTGGAGTCGTACCTGAGGACTGGAGAGAGGCAAATGTGATTCCTCTCTTCAAGAAAGGAAATAGGGAAATCCCCGGCAATTATAGACCGGTAAGTCTCACGTCTGTCGTCTGCAAGGTGTTAGAAAGGATTCTGAGGGATAAGATTTATGACCATCTGGAAGAGCATGGCTTGATCAAATACAGTCAACACGGCTTTGTGAGGGGTAGGTCATGCCTTACAAACCTTATTGAGTTTTTTGAGGATGTGACTAGAAAAGTTGATGAGGGTCGAGCTGTGGATGTGGTGTATATGGACTTCAGTAAGGCATTTGATAAGGTTCCCCATGGTAGGCTCATTCAGAAGGTCAGGAGGAATGGGATACAGGGGAACTTAGCTGCTTGGATACAGAATTGGCTGGCCAACAGAAGACAGCGAGTGGTAGTAGAAGGAAAATATTCTGCCTGGAAGTCAGTGGTGAGTGGAGTTCCACAGGGCTCTGTCCTTGGGCCTCTACTGTTTGTAATTTTTATTAATGACTTGGACGAGGGGATTGAAGGATGGGTCAGCAAGTTTTCAGACGACACAAAGGTCGGAGGTGTCGTTGACAGTGTAGAGGGCTGTTGTAGGCTGCAGCGGGACATTGACAGGATGCAGAGATGGGCTGAGAGGTGGCAGATGGAGTTCAACCTGGATAAATGCGAGGTGATGCATTTTGGAAGGTCGAATTTGAAAGCTGAGTACAGGATTAAGGATAGGATTCTTGGCAGCGTGGAGGAACAGAGGGATCTTGGTGTGCAGATACATAGATCCCTTAAAATGGCCACCCAAGTGGACAGGGTTGTTAAGAAAGCATATGGTGTTTTGGCTTTCATTAACAGGGGGATTGAGTTTAAGAGTCGTGAGATCTTGTTGCAGCTCTATAAAACTTTGGTTAGACCGCACTTGGAATACTGCATCCAGTTCTGGGCGCCCTATTATAGGAAAGATGTGGATGCTTTGGAGAGGGTTCAGAGGAGGTTTACCAGGATGCTGCCTGGACTGGAGGGCTTATCTTATGAAGAGAGGTTGACTGAGCTCGGTCTCTTTTCATTGGAGAAAAGGAGGAGGAGAGGGGACCTAATTGAGGTATACAAGATAATGAGAGGCATAGATAGAGTTGATAGCCAGAGACTATTTCCCAGGGCAGAAATGGCTAGCACGAGGGGTCATAGTTTTAAGCTGTTTGGAGGAAAGTATAGAGGGGATGTCAGAGGCAGGTTCTTTACGCAGAGAGTTGTGGGAGCATGGAATGCGTTGCCAGCAGCAGTTGTGGAAGCAAGGTCATTGGGGTCATTTAAGAGACTGCTGGACATGTATATGGTCACAGAAATTTGAGGGTGCATACATGAGGATCAATGGTCGGCACAACATTGTGGGCTGAAGGGCCTGTTCTGTGCTGTACTGTTCTATGTTCTATGTTCTATAATCAGATAAGAGCCCATGGTGTTGGAGATAGACTATTACCATGGATAGATAATTGACTAACTAATGTAGGACAGAAAGCTGGGATAAAAGAACATTTTCAGAATGGGAAACTGTCGTCAGTAAAGTGTCACAGGGATCTGTGCTGGATCCACAATTATTTACCACATACATTAATGACTTGAATGAGGAAATTGAATGTAGCATAGACAAGCTTGTGGATGACTCAGAAATAAATGGGAAGGCACATCATGAGGATGACACAGAGTCTGCAGAGGAATGGGATGTCTATACAGTTTAAGCCAGTGGGCTAAAACCTGGCAAAATGGAGTACACTGTGGGAAAATGTAAGGTTATGTATTTTGGGAGGGGGAATAGAGGAGCTGAATATTATTGATATGCAGAAAGACTGCAGAAAGCTACAGTACACAGGGATTGGGAGTCTTTGTGTATGAATCACAAACGTCTGCCAACCAAGTTCAGAAATAAAAGGGGACGGAAATGGAATGTTGACATTTATTTCAAGGAAAATGGATATAAAAATAGGGAAGTTTTGCTGAAACCGTACAAGGCACTAGTTAGACCACACCTGGAATAAAGTGAATGTGTTTGGTTCCTTGTCAAAGAAAAGATATCCTGGCATTAGAGGCAGTCGATAGAAGGATTACTAGGTTAATCCCCCAGGTATGGAGGGACTGTTTTAAGAGGAGAGGCCGAAAAAGTTGGCTCTGTACTCATTAGAATTTAGATGAATGAGAGGCAACATTATTGAAACGTACAAGATACTTCGACGATTGACAGGATAGATGCTGAGGAGTTATTTCACCATGTGGATTGAGGATCAGAGGAAATAATTTCAGATTAAGGAATCACCCATTTAAAACAGAGCTGAGGAAGAATGTATCTCAGATGTGGTGAATCTGTGGAATTCTTCACTTCAGAGGGCTGTTGAGGTTGGGTCACTAGGTATATTCAAGATTGGGGTAGGCATATTATCAATAATGAAATCAAGGCTTATGAGGAAAATGTTGGAAAGTGGAGTTAAAGATTATTAAATCACCCATGAACTCACTGAATGGTGGAACTGACTCAACAAGCTCAACAAACTATTCCTGCTCCTATGTCTTATTATCTTATGGTCACCTACCCACATTACCGTTATTAGACCAGACTGTCCTCCTGACCCACCTGCTACTTCACTTGCCTCAAACACCCAACTATGTCACCCGCTGGCACTCTCTCCACCTGCCACTTTATCACTATTAATTTATCTCATATACCCTACCCTCTTATTCACCCTACCCAGTTGCTTCACTCACCCTCTCCTTTTTACCTTCCCTACCTCCTAGCATACTTACCTTCATTTTGTAGCTTTTCGAAGAAGCTTTGGGACATGTAAACTACTAAATATGGCAACCAGTGATGCATAAAGGGAGTATGGCTTCTGTGCTTCTCCTTTAGAGAATCCCAGCTCTGAGTTGGTTCAAAACTGTCCTGCATCGGAAGATTGCTCAAATAAATGATAGAAAGGTAAGTCTGCATATTTTGTGGCTGTTCAGGGTCAGAAATAGGCTTGAAACCTATTGTTTTATTTGGTTTTATGAGTTGCATTGAGAATTTTTGAGGGATTTTCACCATGAGGCCTAGATTCCTCTCTATTTTACCAAAGCATCTCATTAAGCATCCACGTAGGGTGTAAGCTAAATGCTGCTTTATTTGGGAGTAGTGATGTGTGGCAGTATCAGAAAGAAGTGATATATAACACATTTGTAAAAGTGATGTTTAGTTGTATTATGTGTGATGTGTAGCCTGGCCTAAGAAAAGTGATTTGTCACTCGTTGCAGGACATTGATGTGTAGCTCCATCGAAGAAGTGAAGTGGAACCCTATCAGGGGGGAGTAATATATAATTCTATCAGCAAGGAGTATGTGTAACTTTATTTGAAATTCATGATATGTATCCTTTGTTACCTTTGACCTGACCCCCTCAAAATATATTACAAAGGTAACCTAGAGCCTTACCTTTCTTATTCTAAAGATAAATGTCAAGTGCTGTGTTCAGAAGCAGTTCGATTGTTCAAACTACTTAATGTTTAGCAAAACACAATTTATTCAAACACTGCAGTTAAAATTCAACAAAAGAAAGAGGAATTTGGATTATCTTAATTCTGTTGGAAAATTTAACAGAATAATAGATTATTTTACTAGTAACAGTAACTGTTCCAGTATACTAACATCCCATAAATGCAAAAGGTAAATTCAGAATGCAGATTTTGCCTCACAAGCAATCCGGCAGGCGAGGAAGGAAACCCCCACTTTTGGCTATAATCAAGAGAACATAGAACAGTACAGCACAGTATAGGCCTTTCTGCCCATGATGTTGTGCCAAACTTTCACCCTAAACCTAAGGTCTATCGAAACTCCACCCCGACCTTATACTATCATTCATACGCCTATCTAATAGCCGCTTAATTGCCCCGAATGGGGCCAACTCCACTACCTTTTCCGGCAATGCATTCCACGCCCCTACTACTCAGAGTAAAGAACCTACCTCAGACGTCTCCCCTATATCTACCTCCACTCACCTTAAAACTCTCGTATTAGCTACCTCCACTCGAGGAAAAAGCCTCTGGCTGTACACTCTATCTATATGTCTGATAATTTTTTTTTTCACCTGTATTAAGTCACCTCACATTCTTCGTCGTTCTAAAGAGAAAAGCCCTAGCTCTCTCAACCTTTCCTCATAAGACCTTCCCTCTATTCCAGGCAACATCTTGCTAAGTGTCCTCTGCACCTTTTCCATCGCTTCCACATCTTTCCTGTAATGAGGCGATCAGAACTGAACACAATACTCCAGATGTGGCCAAACCAGGCTTTTGTATAGCTGGAGCATAACTTCACGGCTCTTGAACTCTGTCCATCTATTAATGAAAGCTAACACACCATACGTCTTCTTAACAACTCTACCCACCTGGGTGGCAGCTTTCAGGGAACTGTGGACGTGAACCCCAAGACCTCTATTCTCCTCCACCCTGCCGAGAATCTTTCCGATAACCTGTATTCTGCTTTCAAGTTTGTCCTTCCAAAACGAATCACCTCACACTTTTCAAGGTTAAACTCCATCTGCCACTTCCCAGCCCAACTCTGCATCCTACCAATGTCCCTTTGTAACCTAGAACAGCCCTCCGCACTATCCACAACTCGACCCACCTGCGTATCGTCGGCGAACTAATTAATCGACCCTTCCACTCCTACCTTCAAATCATTTACAAAAATCACAAAAAGAAGAGGACCCAGAAGAGATCATTGTGGTACACCACTTGTAACTGAGCACCAAGTTGAATATTTTCCATCCACTACCACCCTTTGTCTTCTAAGCGTCAGCCAAATCTGAATCCAATCTGCCACATTTCAACCTATCCCATGCCTCCTTGTTTTCTGCATGAGCCTACCATGGGGAGCCTTATCAAACGCCTTACTTAAATCTATGTATGTTTGATATTTGCCGCTCTCCAGTCTTCTGGCGCAATATCTCTGGACAGTGTGGATGAAAAGATCATCACCGAAGATCCTGCAGTCTCTTCCGTCGCTTCCCATAGAATCTTTGGTTAAATCTAAGCAGGCCCAGGGGACTTATCTATCTTCAGCTTCCTCAAAATTCCTAGTACAATTTCCTTACTAACGTCCATCTCCTCTGGCCTACCAGCCTGTTACACACTGTCCTTGCCTGCAACTAGATCCCCCTCAGTTGTGAATACTGAAGAAAAGCATTCATTAAGGATCTTTCCTATCTCTTTAGGTTCCGTACACAAGTTCCCTTTACAATCCTTGATCGGCCCTATCCTTTCTCTGGTCATTCTCTTATTCGTCACGTATGTGTAAAAAGCTTGGGTCTTTCCTTGATCCTATCTGCCAAGGTTTTCTCATGCACCTTTATAGCTCTCCTAAGCCCTTTCTTCAGCTCTTTCCTGGCTAACTTGTATCCCAGTAGAGCCTTTTCCGATCCTTGTTTCCGAAACCATATATAAGCATCCTTCTTCCTCTTGATTAGTCGTTCACCGTCTCTCAAGAACCAAGGCTCCCTCACTCGACCGCATCTTCCCTGCGTGCTAGGGACAAACATATTGAGCACATACAGTATGCTTTCCTTAAACAACCTCCACATTTCTATAGTGCTCTTCCCTGACAGCATCTGTTCCCATTTTATGTTACCCAGTTTTTGCATAACAAAATTATAATTACTCTTGCCCCAGTTCTCAACCTTACCCTGCTATATGTACCAATCCTTTTCCATGACTATTGTAAAAGTAACAGAATTATGATCGCTACTGCCAAAATGCTCTCCTACCAACAGGTCTAACACTTGGCCCGGTTTATTGCCAAGCACCAAATCCAAAGTGGCCCCTTCTCGTGTTGGTCTATCTACATACTGTGCCAGGAGTCCTTGCTGAACGCACTGGACAAAATCCGTTCCATCTAAACTATTACAAATAAAAAGTTTCCATTCAATATTTGGAAATTTGAAATCACCCAAGGCTTCTGCACATTTCCAGTATCTGCCTCCCAATCCGCTTCTCCACTTCTCTGTAACTATTAGGTGGTCTGTAAAAAAACCCCAACAAAGTGACTGCTCCTTTCTTGTTCCTGACCTCAACCCAAACTGACTCTGTAGGTATATCATTCTCGAACTGCTTTTCAATAGCTGCTATACTCGCCCTGACTATCAATGCCACCCCCGTCGCCTCTTTTACCACCCTCCCTATTTCTTTTAAAGCATCTAAATCTCGGAACTTTCAACAGCCATTCCTGTCACTGAGTTAAGGTGTAGAGCTGGATGAATACAGCAGGCCAAGGAGCATCATAGAAGCAGGAAAGCTGACATTTCAGGCCTAGAAACCAAAACATCTAGGCCCGAAACGTCGGCTTTCCTGCTCTTCTGATGCTGCTTGGCCTGCTGTGTTCAAAAGCTCTACACTTTGTTATCTCAGATTCTCAAGCATCTGCAGTTCCTACTGTCTCTGTCCCTGAGTTACCCAAATTTCTGTAATGGCCACAACATTTTAGTTCCAAGTACTGACCTATGCTGTAAGTTCATCCGCCTTATTTTGGATACTTCTAGCATTGAAGTATACTCACCTCAAACCATCTCCATGTCCACAATTATGCTCCATCAACTGCATTTCTTTATTAACAACCTCACTCCCTGCTGTGTCTGTTGGAAGGCTGAATACCTCATCCTCTCAATTTTATGATCTGGCTCCACCCCCTGCCAATCTAGTTTAAACCATCCCTTGTCGCTTGAGGAAACCTCCCTCCCAGGATACTTGTGTCCTTCTGGTACAGGTGCAACCTGTCCTTCTTGTGTAGGTCCTACCTTCCCCAGAATATGCTCCAATTATCCACATAATTGAAACCCTCCCTGCTGTTAGTCACTAACTGTCCCCATTAACAACTATTCACCCTCCCAGCCTGATCGTTGGCAAAGCCTTAGTTGGTCCAACTGTGTTTCTTTCTCTTTCGGCTCTATCCTAACATTTACACGCTACCCCACCCACCTTCCTATTTTCTACATATAAACTGACGTTTTCCCAGGCACCATCAGTTTGGAGGAGGGGTCATCGGACCCGAAACGTTAACTCTGTTTTCTCCTTCACAGATGCTGTTGGACCTGCTGAGCTTTTCTGCAAACTTTGTTTTTGCTTCTGATTTACAGCATCCGCAGTTCTTTTGGTTTTTAAAATGTTTTTGTATTTTGGTTTGAGTTTTCCTTGCTGCCAAATGACCTCATACCGGTAATTCATATGCTACCCGTAACACCTCCTTTCTATAACCCATCGAGAATACAACCTAATGAACTTCAGCTCATTTCCTGTCTGCCTGAATATGTGATGGTCTCCATTTCCTCAAGACTGTTTTTAAGATAGTAACAATCTTGGATACACTCAGATTCTTCCTCTGTATATGTTTTTTGACACAATTACTTTAGTTGTTCATCTTACTTTTGTAATTCAGTTAACTTCTCTGAACTAAAAATATTCACTTTGTCCTCCACCTACTGTTGTGTTTTTTCTCAATCATTTGATCAAACATAGTCTCTGATAATTGTACTTCAACTTCCTTATCTTTATTCTTTAACTTCTCCTTCTGCTTCAACATTTAGCTTTGTGACCTTGTTATTCACACAGACAGGAAAAATCCCAGGATATACTTCCTGTGATACCTCAATTGCCTGATTTTCCACTGGCTTTTCAACTAAAGTAGGCATCACTCCCCACTGTGATACAGGCTGTATTATTACCAAGGATAGATTGATTTCTGGAACTGAGAATTCCTCTATTATTCCTACCACCACTTTTCACCAGACTCTCCAATCTCACTTTATATAATGGAACACTGCTGTTCTCACTATGAATTCCACATAATACACCTTTTTGAGGCAATATTCCCCCTGAGTTACATATCTCCTCATCTCTCTCCATCAAAGATTGACTTGCTCCTTTACATCTTAAAATTTTTAGTTCTTTTCTACCTACACCTCCTGCCATATATGAGGAATCCTTCCTGTTGCAGTTAAATTGTTTAAGAAGATTTGGTACTTGCTTCTCAACCAAACACTGACTAAGTTGCACCTCCTGTAGCTTTTCAACTTCCACTGTTTTTTCCTTTTCCACTTCAACAAAACTCACTGGCCTATTCTGTTTTCCACATCCATCTTCCCAGTGCTTCTTCTAAAGCACCAACACTGCAACTTGATGTGGCCCACTTTATTATAGTGAAAATACCTGAGCTTTTTTTACTTCTGTTCCTCCCTCATGCGTTTCCTTTTTAACCCTGTAGTAAACTATCTTTACTAACTTTCGGGAGATCTTGACTACCTGAGGATTTCTCTTTTCTACAATTACTAACCCTCCCGGATTGAAATTGATATCGGAAGCCAAGCTTTGTTCTAAGAACCAACTCATAATCATTGGCCATTTGCACTCCTAATCTTGCAGTTTTAACTCTCTGCTCCTCCACTTGAGTTCTCACTACCTCAGAACTTTTGAACTCCTCCAAAATGATCGTCTCTGTACAGGCATCATTTACATTAGAAAGATGGAGGTTGAGGGGGGACCTGATTGAGGCCTACAAAATCATGAGAGGTATACACAGGGTGAATAGCAAGAAGCTTTTTCCCGGAGTGGGGGACTCAATTACTAGGGGTCATGATTTCAAGGTGAGAGGGGAAAACTTTAAGGGAGATATGCATGGAAAGTTCTTTATGCAGATGGTGGTGGGTGGCTGGAACGCGTTGGTAGAGGTTGTAGAGGCGGGCACGATAGCGTCATTTAAGATGTATCTAGACAGATACATGAATGGGCAGGGAGCAGACGGATACAGATCCTTGGGAAATAGGTGACAGATTTAGATAGAAGATCTGGATCGGCGCAGGCTTGGAGGGCCAAAGGGCCTGTTCTTGTGCTGTAAGTTTCTTTGTTCTTTGTATCATATGTTTGATCTATTTTCAGTGCCCTTATCAAAATTACTCTGTTTGATCCTTTCAAACTCAATGTACTTTTGAGCAGCGTCCCTCCTTAGATTTCTGAAATGCTATTGTAGGCTTCTGCTACTAGCTCATATGCACTTATAATGGCATTTCTCCTCATTATACTCTCCATATACCTCCACTGATAGTGATGCAAATACCTTACTAGCTCTACCTGCTAATGTTGTTCACATCAACAGTACCCACATGGACGTGGGCCATTTTATTTGTTTACCCACTTTCTCAAATAAAATGAAAAGGTTTCTATGTGCTTCTGGTCAAACTCAAGCAACACTTGAGCACATTTAAACAGATCCTTACCAGGCCTTTGGTTACAATGAGTTTGCTCGTCATTGCTATCCTCCTCACTAAGCATACCTTCTACCTTCACTTCTGCATTTTTAAGTCAACCATCCTGTATCATTGCTAATTTTTGAAGTTCAAACTCTCTCGCTGTGTCCCTTCTGTCTCTTTCTCCCGTTCTTCTGCTCAGGCTATCCTTTCCTTTCCTTTTTCTTCTGCTCGGGATATTCTTTCCTTTTTCCTCTACTTGCAATCATGGTTCAAACTGTTTCATTTCCTTTTCTTTTTCTTTTTGTACTGCCAGGGTTATTCTTTCCATTTAACTCAAACTACTTGATCTGCAATTGAATTTTAGCCATTTCTAAAGATTCCGCTGGCATTCCTGGCATTGTAATTGCCACAACTGTCTCCCCTTTCCTCACAGACACAGGCAACCTCAACTCCAACTTGTTTGCCAATTCTAAAAACCTTGCCTTGCTCACTTTCTGTAAAACTCCCAAAATGGCATCCTCCACTCCCAGGAAACTCTTAGTGGCTGGAAGAGCCATTACTACGCAAGGCACACCTCGTTTGAACCTGCCGAATTGAACACTCAAAATAAATACACAAGCACTTACCATTCGCTGCCTTTGAGCTCAGTAATCCCAAACTCATTCTGAAATTAGAGATTTTAACCCTGACAAAAGTCTGCACTTTGTTATGGACCAGACCAGACCCCCTTAAAACATATTATGAATGTAGCCTAGGTACTAACTTTTCTTATTTTAAAGATAAATGTCAAATGCTGTATTCTAGATGCATTTCGATTGGCCAAACTACTCAATGTTAAAAACACAATTTATTCAAATACTATAGTCAAAATACAACAAAAGAAAGCAGAATAATAGATTATTTTACCAGTAAACAGTAACTGTTCCAATATAGTAACATCCCCATACACACAAGCTTGGCAAAAGGAAATTTCAGAAAGCAAATTCATCTCACATGCAATTCTGCAGCAAAGGAAGAGGACCCCAGCTTTTGGCTATAATCAAAAGAGAGAAAAATAGCTTCCACTTCTTCAAGATCCCAACAGCAGCTACTGAAAGTTAACTAAAAATCCTGGATCTGGGAGAACTTGACCACACCTACTCTATTGTTCCAGCTTTTTAAAAAATTCCAAGACTTCGCATGTTGTTTAGCGTCTCAATTGCTTGGCTGTTATGTCCCCCATCTTTCTGACTGTGAAAGAAACAAGAACAAAACATGCCTCTTTAAAACCTCAGGGATAATGGGAAGTGCAGATGCTGGAGAATCCGAGATAACAAAGTGTGGACCTGGATGAACACAACAGGCCAAGCAGCATCTTAGGAGTTGTGCAGCTAAGATGCTGCTTGGCCTGCTGTGTTCATCCAGCTCAACACTTTGTTATCTTAAAACCACAGCATCATCATGCCCTGTCATAAAAGAGTGGTGCATAGCACCATTGGAATATCTGACTTATTTTATTCATTCATGAGTTGTGGGACTTGCTGGCTTAGGTCCATATTTATTGCCCATCCCTAGATGCCCTTGAGAAGGTGATGGTGAACTGCCTTCTTAAACTGCTGCGTTCCATTTCATGTAGGTACATCCATAACTATATTAGGGTTTTAGGATTTTGATCTTGCAATGTTGAAGGATTGGCAATGTGTCCAAGTCAGGATGGTGAATGGAATGAAAGGGAGCTTGCAGGTGTTGCGTGCAACTTCTGTTTTGTCCTTCTCGATGGTAGTGGTCATGAATTGGAGAGTGCCATCTAAGGAGCCTTGGTGTATTTCTACAGTGCATCTTATAGATAATGTTGCTGCTGAGTGTCAGTGATGGTTGAGGGATTGAATATTTATAGATGCTACTGTGTTCTGTATGATGGAAAGTTTCTTGTGCTTTTCTTGAGCTGCCCTTATCTCGGCAAGTGAGAAATAATGTACCTTGTAAATGGTACACTTACACTGAGGAGTCAGAGGTGAGTTACTTGATGCAGGCTTCCTAGCCTCTGACCTACTCTTGTAGCCACTGTTTAAATGGCTTGTCCAGTTGAGTTTTTGGTCAGTGGTGACCCCAGGATTTTAATAATGTGATAGTGAATGCTGTTGAATATCAATGGGTGATAACTAGATTGTGGCTTATTAGAGATGGTCACTGTCTAGCATTTGTGTGGCATGAATGTCACTTGCCACTTTTTAGCCCAAGTCTGGGTATTCTTCAGTTTTTGCTGCATGTCTAATCTCATTGAGAAGAGGTGACTTGTGAACTTATTGTAAAGCAGTGATGCATAGCTCTATCCAAGACTGTTATTTTACCCATGTACATATAATTTTACATTCTAAAATATGATTATGCGAAACTCTTCTTGTATTGAGAGCTTCCAATGTTCTTTTTCTATAATAGAACATTGGTGCAGGACTAGGCCATTTGGCTGTTTGAGCCTACACCATCATTCAGTGATGGCTGATCATGCAATCTCAGTATCCCATTCCACCCTTTGATCCCTTTAGCCACAAGGACCACATCCAGATCCCTCTTGAACATATCTAATGCACTGTCCCCAACAGCTTTCTGTGGTGGAGAATTCCACAGGTTTACAACTCTGAATGAAAAAATTCTTCCTCACCTCATCGCATCCTGAATGGCTTACCTGTTATTCTTAGACTGTGACCCCTGTTCTGGATTTTTTCAGCATTGACAAAATTCTTCCCGCATCTAGCCTGGCCAGCCCCATCAAGATTTTACATGTTTCTATGAGATAACCCCTCATTCTTCTAAATTCTAACAAATAAAAGCCCACTCGACACAGTCTTTCCTCATATGTCAGTCCGGCCTCCCGGGAATCAGTCTGGTGAACCTTTGCTGCACTCCCTTTACTGTTTTTGTTTTTAGAGATACAGTAACATTTTAACTCTTTTGCAAAAGAAGTGTACATAGAGAAATACGACATTAGTGTATTAAGAGATTGCTTGTGAACTTCACTGCTTGGAATTTCTCCCCTTTTATACCACACTTGCGTATGTTTATCCCTCAAGCCTTTACAGTTCAGCTGATTTTTAAATGGTTAGAGACAATCGAGTGTATTCATATCACCAGGCTCCTTGTGTATTTTACCAGTGTGTTTCCTTTGTCACCACTCCTGTCTAAAGATTAACCCATTGTTATTGGAAAACTAATGTCCTTTCTTTTGTTAATTTTCTCATCTGACAATAGTAATGGATTTTAATGATCTGTATTGCTTTCAGTGGGTATTAAGATTGAGAGAAAGTCTACCACCTGGGTTCAAATGTCTACCAGATTTGGCCTGAAGATGCAGATCTACTTCACTCCAGTTTTCCAAGTGTATATTACTGTACAGATGAAATTTTTTGACACCACTGACGGTAAGATATATATTATTATCTCTGAACAATATTAGTGCTTGGACAAACAAAATCAAATTAGACTTTTTAAATATGAAAGAAACCTTCAGGTTTGAAATCACTGCTCACTTGTCTCCTCTCTTACAATGTCTCAATCTGTAGGGTAAGGGGTTAGCCACTTTAGTCAGCAACAGAAAAGATTCTAGTAGTTTGAAATCTAATATCAACTTTGCTGGAAACAGTGGATTAATGCTAATTGTACAACGTAATTGAAAAACCTTGCCTCATTAACTACCTACCCCATCCTATGTTGCCCCTTTTGACTAATGCTGATTCACTGTTACTGCTTGCCATAGCCAGAAGAACTTGCCGCTCACTAGACATGCTAGAATAGACCAACATTCTTGTAGCCAGTGCTATCCTTAAATCCCAGCCAAACATTTGGCTGAGCATTGGCATTCTGGAATTGCCCTTCACTGATAAGAAAATGAGACAGCAGCTACAAACACATGTTGCTCACAGTTCATAGCTGGCATGGCTGACACTTCCTGGCACATGCAGCCATTCCTTGCTGCTGTTGCAGTCAAACCACTAGGCCCACAAGCCTGCCTTTCCATAGCCAAGCCCATCAACCACTCTATGTTACTGCTAATTTATCCCCAAAGCCCACTGCAGAACAGTGTCCTGTCATTATCAAGAGAAGGACTACCACAGACAGGCAAGCACTCAGAGAATTCCAGAGATGTGCTTTTATTTACCGTCACCGAAAGTGAAAGCAAATAAAACTAATAGAAGCTACAGCTTGCAAATGAAACATTAGCATGTTGACCAATCACTGCTTTACAGTCGACAATTGCTGTATTCAGCTGTCATCTGTTGGAACCAGGTATCAGTCATGTTTCATGTGGCTTGTAGCATCTGATGCTGCTGATGCTGTCATGCACAAGGAAACTTTGTCCTCCTCAATGTCCTTATTCTCCTCCAGGGAAGACTATTCCTGTTCCCCCAGTTCCTCAGCAACCAGCAAATTACCTAATTCCCTACTTCATTTGTGCAAAGCACACAACATGAGAATGATGTGGTACTCTCTGAACAGAGTGCATTGCAGCTCCCTCTCCCCAGACTGGTCCAGACAGCGGAACTACATCTCCAGCAACCACATTGTCTATTCTACCATGGCCCCAGTCAAAGTATGGGCAGCATTATGACTGCACTCTTTATCACTGACAGAGTTGTTCAATGGTGTCGTGATCCATGGCCACATGTCCCGTGGATGACACGTATTCCATGGTCTTGTCCCCCATTAACCAGCCTTGTAAGGCATCCCAGCCCTGAAACTCAACAGGTAGATGAGCTTGCACCGAGCTGTAGGATTTGTGGCAGCATAACAGGGTCACTGGCACACACATTCAGGAAGTGGAACCAGTGACCACAGATAACATGAACATTAATGGAATGGAAACCCATTCCGTTGATGAACTCTGCCGTGTTTGTGATGTGCATGATATGCCATGTGTGTACAGCCTGTGGCACCTATGGGAAGCAATGTGTATGTCTGGATCCTGCTGCCTGGCAGCAGCACCGATGTCTTGGAGAAATGTACTAAACGTGTGTGACGCAGAGGGCATTGGTCATTCTCCTGATGCATCTGTGGTTGCATTACTAAAATACTCCACACAAGTCCCTTATCTTTCCATGGGTGGAGGCAGATGCATAGAAGTTCAATACAACTGTCACCTTCATAGCCACTAGGAGGGAATGGCCTCTTCAATTCTGCAGATCTCAGGCCCTGATCCAGCAATTGGAACAGTCCTGTCACAGTATCCTGTGACAAACAGAGCCCATACCTCACTCAACCAGAAGCAATGGATTCAGAGGTAAAAGACTTGGGCTCTCCTATGACCCAAACCACCCTGAAGGACCATGCAGCTGCTACCTTTGCCTGGGGTGAGTTCTTCTCAGCTTCTGTGTCTGCTTGCTGCTTCTCCTGGTCTTGCTGTCATACCTGGTGACCTTGGCATTTTTAGCAATGTGACCAATATCATACTTGAGGCTGTATCTGTGACTCCTGTTGGCAGGAGCCTATGTTAGCAACATAAGGAACAAAACAGATTCTTAGTTTAGAGAAAAGTCAGTGCTAGCATACTGCAGATAACACCTACTCATATTCCTCCAAGCAATGAGATATACAGTGCCCAGACTACAGAGACCATGTTTGGAGTCCTCATGGCTCTTTGGGAGAGCCACCAACGTAATGGAGACCTTGCACGAACTTAGTGAACAGCACATATCAGTGTATCGGGATTATTCCATGTAGTTTGAGCCTTTCACATCCCAGTCTCACATTAACTATTCCAGTCTCACATTAACTATGGATGTTATAATTGCATGCATTTATAATGTTGTTATAATTATACTGTACTCTATCACTATACTGTCAGTGCAGGTGTAGAAGGGATTGATTCCATGTTCCACAGCCCACTTGGAAATGGAATATATACAGTATTGGTTGCAGCCAATATCTGCCCCTTCTAAAGTTTGTTGCAATTAAATCCGCTCCATTTAGATTTCGATGTTCAATTTGCAAGGGTCAATAACATGGTGGACATTACCTTTGACCAGCCTTTGAACCTCAAATTCCTTCAGATTGTATGCATTCCACTTGCTCAAAGATTTCATTGCAAGTGAAATGTGGCTGTATTTTGTACGTGCATGATTAATGCTTTTGCCCCTTCAATGTCCTCCCATCCAGCAGAGTTGAAGCCTGCATTTGTGCCCATCAAACTGACACTGCCTTCACTGAACCTGGGCATTGTTCCAGTAAGTTTTCATTTGCAATTAGCATCATGTGTACAGTAACTGACAGCAGCAAACACAGCCTGCAGTGGACACTGTCAGCACTGGCCTCCACTTGATCACAAGTTAGCCCCTCCAAGGCCTCCTTTTACTTTGCTGTACCCGGACAATCTATTTACACTGGTCTCACCATGTCTAAATCCATCACATAGAGTTACAACTTTACTCTTTGCCTCTTGAGCCCCACCATGAAAGTTTAGTGGTCCAGGGTGCTCCAACCGTGGAGGTCATAGAGATGATTCACTGCCAATGGCACTCCTTCCATAGCCTTCCATTTCCTCCCATTCTGTATCATTTATCCCCGGTCCACAGCTTAACTTACTCATGTCACCATTTTTGCCCCCACCTCAAGTCTTGCTTCTGCCAACCTTGAATGCTCTGCCATCTCATTGTTGTAGAACACCTCTTTCCCTCCCAGCCCCATTTTCTTCTCTCCACCGGTCAGTGTATGGACCTCCAGATTGGGCTGCTGTCCAGCATCATGACTGATTTTCAAGGATAGCTCCAAGAAAGGAGTGACCAAATTACTCACCACTGACCTTTCAACTCAACCAACTCATGGTACAGAGGTCTCTTAGGTCCTTATGATGGCCTACAGTACTGATTTTAGGCCACTCCTTGGACAACATTCCCTGATTGTGACTACCGCAAATGGACAATTGATCACAGCCAAGCCCCCTTCACTGTGTGCAGATTCCATCCTTGACTGTAGGTACTAAGATCGAGTTGAGTGATGGCAGCTCTCAGACTTGATAGAGCACTACTGCCACTTTCTTGAAGTATGGTTATTTAATTTAAAAATCAGGCAGTGTGTTTGCCACACATGCAACTAGCACTATCAATGATCTAATTCTATCTACACTTTAATTTCATTGATTATGCTCCATTTAGCCACACTCAAGGTGAATCATTTCCTTTTCCATTTGATGCTGTGTCACTTTTTCCCTGTTATTATTCTTTTATTCTAAGTATGGGCTCCATTAATTGCCATTATAACTAATTCAGGAGAAACCCATATTGTTGAGAAGAACCAAATAAAAGAGGCATTTTTTACAACAGCTTTAAAAGAGACAAACAAACGTTATTACTCTGGTAGTTTCGAGCTTTGCCAAATTTTGGTTGTTTAGACATCCTTACAATGAAGTGCAAACAGTTTTCTCAAATGTAACTTGCGAGACTATACTCAACTTTTCTTCTTGCAAAATTATTCCATATTCAACATTGACAACAAGAGACTCATTTTTCTTTTTGTGTACAGCCTCCGCCGTTTTGTTGGACTCACAGATTTCATTTGTGGTCAACTAATTTCTTCTTGAACAATCTATCCCATTTTATTCTGATACAAAGTGAAACCACTTAGTCTGTTTTCATTGGCTCTAGTGTTAAATTAAAATTTGAAGATTTAAATTTATTTATCCTTGAAACTTCAATTGAATTGCTATTATGTGCTTGAACTAGCAATTTGTGATTTTATCAATTCCAATTTCAGAAACAATTACTTTCAGGTTTGGTGGTTTTAAACAGCACTCCTGCACGGGGTTTCCAGTGATTGTAGTCAGTTCAGGATTCTCCTGATTTCACAGACTTTGTCTTGCATTACTTCCAGCTGTCTTGCTGCGTTCTTGAAATTGGCTCAAAAACAAAGAAACAAAATCCACTGGGGTTGGAGAAGACGTCTAATGGGTTATTTATATCGACACAACACATCTTACCACACAGAAGTTGTGTGAGATTTAAAGCTGTCATCAAGAAGTTGGTCTCAAAAGGGGCAGGACCCAAGTCACCTGGCAATGCCATATCAAACTTTTACATACTCAGTTCAAATAATCTTTCGATAATCTCAGACTGGCATTTTAAAGCTCTATTGCTTTCAGGAAAACATTTTATAGATCTTTCACCTTCAAAAGAGTGTATCGACAAAACATTTCTCATTCTAAATTCTGACTTGCAATTGAATTTCTTTGAAAAAGGTTTGTCTATGTTTTGAAATCAAGCTTAACTTTTTTTTTTCACAACATCTTTCCCATGACAATTTCAAACAAAAATACTTGTTAAACTATCCACTGAAATAGAATTTCAATGTTTTGAACCTATGATGCTTTAGGACTACTCCCTGTTTTAGTACTGATTTCAACAAAAGGTTAGGAATGTTGTCATTTTACTGTCACGGGACAGCTCTGTGAATGCAATCCAGTTTTCATAGAGGGCTTCTTTAACTTCACTGGGGGAAAAGAACTTGATGATCTCTTCCTTAACTGTGCCTAAGAGTCCTACTCCTCTACCCACACTTTTGTACTCCTGGATGATATTACGCACTGGCTTTGGAAAAGTTGAGGAAACATTATTTAATCCGTTCTCAAGGCTACCTGCCTTGTCTTGCAAGATGGCAGCCCAGCTGCTGTCTGTTGACAGATTTCTGTCTGGCATGTTTTGATGTTTGCTGTATGCATGGAGAAGCCCATCTCGTCAACAGTCCTAACATCCGCATCCAGCTTGGATAGCTGCAATGCTGGAGGTCTGCAGAAAAATTTAAAAATTCAAAGCTGTTGAGGAAAAATCCTTCTGTATCTGCTATTATATGAAAAACGAAACGGTATCCCTTGATCCTATTTCAATCAGAACAGGTTAACTAGTCAAAATATCTCTGTTCAATACAAATTATATATATATATAGAATATATAAAATTCTCCGAGCTGATGCAAATAGTTTATTGCTGGTCTGAAGGAATGGGGTAATGGCTCTTGGATGAAATTTAGTCAACACCCGTCCTTCCTCCTAGATAGAGATAAGGACTATGGTGCCATACTTCCTTTCTAAACAAAGGAAAAGTCTACCTTCTTTGTTAGATTTTACCTTCTTCAAAGTCTTTAACATTAGTTTTTTCAGATTCTAACAGAGGGAATGCCTATTCCAAAACTCCAATTTTCCCTATTTTTTTCAGAGCACCAATTCACACCAACAAACATTTAGGATTAGCAATTCTTGTTACCTGGAATTAAAGATTGCTAAATAACAATAATATTCAGAAGTTCACTTTGGCCAGTAAATGAAATTCCAAACTCTCTAATTCAATCATAAACCATTTACCACCTACGGAGGACTCTTTCCTTGAACAAAATACAGGAAAGGAAAGAGGAAATAAGTTATGCCATTTAACTTAGTGTATTTTCTTCAGTTGGTTTCATATGTCTGCAACCAGTTCCAAGAGGTAAATATTTACCGAGGGCTTAAGAAACTAATTCCATATAAGCACTGTGTAGTAGAGACTTAACGCAACTGCTGATAGTTCCTCTTGAGCTCCAGGGGGGAAAACACACAGATAACATAAGACAGTATTTGGCAGTCAATGAACAAAAACACAAATGGGCCAAATCACAAAGTGTTAACAGTTAGTTCAAATACTATGAATACAGGAGGAATTCATATCCAGACAGAATCAAGCACAAAAGCTGTTCTCTTTCCTACAACTTGTGAACGTTTTTTTTTCCTTTACTTGTACTAAGAATGAAATATCTAAATAATTTTACATCCAATGGTTTACATTCCAGAACCAGCAGTATGAAAAGCAAAGATTTATTACCTTTTATTCAGCAGTTATATTAGGTTATCTTCCTTCAGACACCCACTATCAGAGGTCTGTCTCTCTGGACTTGTAGCTGTCATGCTTAGTTAATTTTTAACTGTCCAAAATGTCATGACTAGAACATAGAACATGGAACATTACAGTGCAGTACAGGCCCTTCAGCTCTCGATTTTGCACCAACCTGTGAAACCAATCTGAAGCCCGTCTAACCTACACTATTCCATTGTAATCCATATGTTTATCCAATGACTATTTGAAATGCCCTTAATGTTGGCGAATCTACTACTGTTGCAGGCAGGGCATTTCCATGCCCTTACTACTCTCTGAGTAAAGAACCTACCTCTGACATCTGTCCTATATCTATCATCCCTCAATTTAAAACTATGCCCCCTTGTGCTAGCCATTACCATCCGAGAAAAAAATGCTCTCACTGTCCACCCTATCTAATCCTCTGATCATCTTGTATGTCTCTATTAAGTTACCTCTTAACCTTCTTCTCTCTAATGAAAACAGCCTCAAGTCCTTCAGCCTTTCCTCGTAAGACCTTCCCTCCATACCAGGCATCATCCTGGTAAATCTCCTTTGCACCCTTTCCAATGCTTCCACATCCTTCCAACAATGCGGCGACCAGAATTGTACACAATACTCCAAGTGCGGCCTCACCAGAGTTTTCTACAGCTGCAACATGACCTCATGGCTCCGAAACTCAATCCCTCTACCAATAAAACCTAACACACCATACGCCTTCCTCACAACCATATCAACCTGGGTGGAAATTTTCAGGGATCTATGCGCATGGACACCGAGATCTCCGAGATGCTCATCCACACTACCAAGAATCTTACCATTAGCCCAGTACTCTGTATTCCTGTTACTCCTCCCAAAGTGAATCAACTCACACTTTTCCGCATTAAACTCTACTTGCCTCCTCTCAACCCATCTCTGCAGCTTATCTATGTCCCTCTGTAACCTGCAACATCCTTCCACACTGTTCACAACTCCATCGTCCCTCGTGTCATCCACAAATTTACTAACCCATCCTTCTATGCCCTCATCCGGGTCATTTATAAAAATGACAAATAGCAGTGGCCCCAAAACAGATCCTTGCGGTACACCACTTGTAAGTGAACTCCAGGATGAACATTTCTTATCAACCACCATCCTCTGCCTTCTCACAGCTAGCCAATTCTGATCTAAACTGCTAAATCACCCTCAATCCCATGCCTCCGTATTTTCTGCAATAGCCTATGGTGGGAAACCTTATCAAACGCTTTACTGAAATTCACATACACCACATCAGCCACTTTACCCTGATCTACCTGTTTGGTCACCTTCTCAAAGAATTCAATAGGGTTTGTGAGGC
This sequence comes from Stegostoma tigrinum, assembly GCF_030684315.1. Lineage (NCBI taxonomy): Eukaryota > Metazoa > Chordata > Chondrichthyes > Orectolobiformes > Stegostomatidae > Stegostoma > Stegostoma tigrinum. The sequence goes on from NC_081370.1 coordinate 9,875,230, forward strand.
ACGACCTACGCTTCACAAAACCATGTTGACTATCCCTAATCAAATTATTCCTTTCTGGATGATTATAAATCCTGTCTCTTATAATCCTTGCCAATACTTTACCCACAACCAAAGTAAGGCTCGCTGGTCTATAATTACCAGGGTTGTTTCTACTCCCCTTCTTGAACACGGTGACAACATTTTCTGTCCTCCAGTCTTCTGGCACTATTCCTGTAGACAATGACGACATAAAGATAAAAGCCAAAGGCTCTGCATTCTCATCCCGAGCTTCCCAGAGATTCCTAGGATAAATTCCACCTGGCCCAGGGGACTTATCTATTTTCCAGAATTGCTAACACCGCCTCCTTATGAACCTCAATCCCATCAAGTGTAATAGCCTGTATCTCAGTATTCTGTTTGACAACATTGTCTTTTTCCTGTGTGAATACTGACGAAAAATACTCATTTAGTGCCTCTCCTATCTCTTCAGACTCCACGCACAACCTCCCACTCGAGTCATTCTTTTATTCCTGACATACCTATAGAAAGCTTTAGGGTTTTCGTTCATTCCACCTGCCAAAGACTTATTATGTCCCCTCCTGGCTCTTCTTGGCTCTCTCTTTAGGTCCTTCCTAACTAACTTGTAACTCTCACGTGCCCTAACTGAGTCTTCATGCCTCATCTTTATATAAGCCTCCTTCTTCCTCTTGACAAGCGATTCAACTTCTTTAGTAAACCACGGTTCCCTCGCTTGACGACTTCCTCCCTGCCTGACAGGTGCATACATATAGAGGACACGCAGTAGCTGTTGCTTGAACAAAGCTCCACATTTCAGTTGTGCCCAGCCTCTGCAGTTTCCTTCACCATCCTATACATCCTAAATCTTGCCTAATCGCCTCATAATTGCCTTTCTCTCAGCTATAGCTCTTGCCCTGTGGTATATACCTACCCCTTTCCATCGCTAAAGTAAACGTAACTGAATTGTGGTCACTATCACTGAAGTGCTCACCTACCTCCAATTCCAACACCTGGCCTGGTTCATTACCCAGTACCAAATCCAATGTGGCCTTGTCTCTTGTTGGCCTATTTACATTCTATGTCAGGAAACCCTCCTGCACACATTGGAGAAAAACTGACCCATCTAAAGTACTCGAACTGTAGTGTTTCCAGTCAATATTTGGAAAGTTAAAGTCCCCCATAACAACCGCCCTGTTACTTTTGCTCCTATCCAGAATCATCTTTGCAATCCTTTCCTCTACATCTCTGGAACTTTTCAGAGGCCTGTAGAAAATTCCCAACAGGGTGCCCTCCTTTCCTGTTTCTAACATCAACTCATACTACTTCAGTAGACGAGTCCTCATCAAACATCCTTTCTGCCATCACAATACTGTCCTTGACTAACAATGCCACACCTCCACCTCTTTTACCACCTTCCCTGATCTTACTGAAACACCTAAACCCCGGAACCTGCAGCAACCATTCCAGTCCCTGGTCTATGGATGCCCTGAAGCTTTGCATAAATAATTCACTTTCTACTACCATTTGGTAGAGCATGGACTGATGGAATGACAGAATTAATTCACACAACTCACAATCTGCTTGCAGTGTTAATGTAGCTTATTGTAGATGTCCCTCGCTCTCAGTCAGCTAAAGCTAATAGTGAGCAGGCTTTTATCAGATTCATCTTCCAAGTTTCCCCCACTTGCTATGCTGGATGATGATCAACTGGCACAACCTCTGCAGCTCTGCTACAGTCAATGTAGCAGTCAATGTACCATTTTTCTCCTTTTATTCTTGCACCTGTTGAGACAACATACAGAGGCTGGTCAGCAAAATCCACTCTTTGGGTAACACCCTCGATTTGCTTAGCAAACTTAAGTTGCACCTGACAGTCTTTCTTGGCATGGAGTAGCTCCTTGGGATTTTGCTATAAGTCATCCCAAAACTGTGGGGCCCCAACCCTGGATATAAAATGTTTCCTCAACCATGGTATCCTTCTTCCTCTTGAATATTTTCTCTGATCTTGCTCACAGTGCCAGTCAAAGTCATTGAGTAATACAACATGGAAACAGGCCCTTTGGCCCAAACTGGTCCACGTTGCCTATGGTGCCCAGTCAGCTGGTTCCAATTGCCTGCATTTGGCCCATATCCTTCTGAGCCTTTCTCATTCATGTACCCATCCAAACGTTTTTTAATTGTTGCAATTGTACTTGCCGCAACCACTTTCTCCAGCAGCCCACTCCAGAGATGCACCACTCTCTGTATGAAGAAGTTGTCCCTCAGGCCCTTCTTAAATCTATCCCCTCTCACATTAAACCTAAGTCCTAGTTTTCCCTTCCCCTTCACTGGGAAAAAGACTATATGCATTCATCCTATCTATGCCCCTCATGATTTTATACATGTCAATAAGGTCACCTCTCATTCTCCTACATTCCAAGGAATAAAGTCGTATCTTGGCCAACCTCTCCCTTTAATTCAGGCCTACTAGTCTGGCAACATTCTCAAATCAACTTTGCATACTTTTCAGTTTAACTATGTCTTTCCTATAACAGTGTGATCAAAACTGTACACAATATTACAAGTGTGGCCTCACCAACAACTTATACAACTGTAACATAACATCTCAACTCCTATACTCAAAGCTTGATGAAGGCCAGCATTCTCAATGATTTCTTCACCGGCCTGCCTACCTGTGACTCTGCTTTCAATAAACAATGCACTTATACTCCTATGTCCCCGTGTTCCACAACACTTATCAGGACCTTACCATTAATTGTGTAAGTCCTACCTTAGTTTGACTTTACAAAGTGCAACACCTCACACTTACCTGTATTGAATTAACTCAGGGGTAGGCAATGGCCTAGTGATCTTATCGCTAGACTGTTAATTCAGAAACCCAGCTCATGTTCTGGGGACCCGTGTTTGAATCCCACCATGGCAGATGGTGGAATTTGAATTTAATAATTAGAAAAAAATCATCTGCAATTAAGAATCTACTGATCACCATGAAATCATTGCTGATTGTTGGAAAAACCTTTCACTAAGGCCCTTCAGGGAAGGAAATCTGCCACCCTCTCTCCAGACCCACAGCAATGTTTTTGACTCTCAGTTGCCCCCTGAATTGGCCTAGCAAGCCATTCGGTTGTACAAATCGCTACAAAGTCTCAAAGAAATGAAACCGGACAGATCACCTGATATCAACCTCGGCACCGAAAAAGACAACGGCAGAAACAACCCTGTCGAACCTGCTATCATCTGGGGGTTACTGTCTCACAGGTTAGTTAAGCAACAGCCTGACATTGTCATAGTCACAGAATCATACCTTACAGACAATGTCCCAGACGCCACCATCACCATCCTTGGATACTTCCTGTCTCACCAGCAGGACAGACGCAGTCAAGGGGGCGGCACGGAGCTATACAGTAGGGAGGAAGTTGCTCTAGGAGTCTTCAACATTGACTCCGGACCCCATGGAGTCTCATGACTTCAGGTTAAACACAGGCAGGGAAACCTCCTGTTGATTACCACATATCATCCTCCCTCAGCTGATGAATCAGTACGCCTCCATGTTGAACAACACTTAGAGGAAGCACTGAGGATGCCATGGGCACAAAATGTTCTCTTCGTGGGGGATTTCAATGTCCACTACCAAGAGTGGCTCGGCAGCATTACTACTGATCGAGCTGGCCAGGACCTATAGGACATAATTGCTAGACTGGGTCTGCAGCGGGTGGTGAGGGAAAAACGTACTTGACCTCATCCTTACTAATCTACCAGCTGCAGTTGCATCTGTCCATGACAGTGTCAGTAAGAGTGACCATCGCACAGTCCTTGTGAAGACAAAGTCCCGCCTTCACATTGAGAACAGCCTCTATCATGTTGTGTGGCACTATCGCTGCGCTAAATGGGACAGACTTCGAACAGATCTAGCAACTGAAGACTGGGCATCCATGAGGCGCTGTACCATCAATCGCAGCAGAATTGTACTCCAGCACAATCAGTAACCTCATAGCCTGGCATACCCCCTACTCAACCATTACCATCAAGCCAGGGGTTCAGCCCTGGTTCAATGGAGAGTGCAGAATGGCATGCCAGGAGCAGCACCAAGCATACCTGAAGAAGAGGTATCAACCTGGTGAAGCCACCAAACAGGACTACTTGCACACCACACCGTGAAAGCAGCAAATGATAGACAGAGCTAAGTGATCTCACAACCGACGGATCAGATCTAAGCTCTGCAGTCCTGCCACATCCCATCATGAATGTTGGTGGACAATTAAACAACTCACAGGAAGAGGAGACTCCACAAATATCCCCATCCTCAATGATGGAATAGCCCAGCACATCAGTGCAAAAGATAAGGTTGAAACATTTGCAGCAGTCTTCAGCCAGAAGTGTTGAATGGATGATCCATCTCAGCCTCCTCCAGTAATCCCGAGCATTACAGATACCAGTCTTCAGCCAATTTGATTCACTCCATGTGAAATCAAGAAATGTTTGGAGACACTGGATGCCGCAAAGGCGATGGACCCTGACAACATTCCGGCAATTATACTAAAGACATATGCTCCAGAATTTGCTGCTCCCCTAGTCAAGCTGTTCCAGCATAGTTACAACGCTGATATCTGCCCAACAATATGGAAAATAGCCCAAGTATGCCCTGTACACAAAAAGCAGGACAAATCCAACCTGGCCAATTACTGCCCCACAAGTCTACTCTCAATCATCAGTAAACTGATGGAATATGTCATCAACAGTGCTATCAAGCAGTACCCGCTTGGCAATAACCTGCTCAGCAACGCCAGTTTGGGTCCCACCAGGGCCACTCAGCTCCTGACCTCGTTACAGCCTTGATTTCAACATGGACAAAAGAGCCAAATTCCAGAGGTGAGTGGAGAATAACACCCTTTGATATCAAGGTTGCATTCTATTCTGTGGCATCAAGGAGCCCTAGCAAAACTAAAAACAATAGGTATCAAGGAGCAAACTTTCCGATGGTTGGAGTCATACCTGGCACAAAGGAAGATGGTCGTGGTTGTTGGAAGTCAATCTTCTCAGCTCCAGGACATCTCTGCAGGAGTTCCTCAGGGTATTGTCCTAGGCTCAAGTATCTTCAGCTGCTTCATCAATGACTTTCGATTTATCATAAGGTCAGAAGTGGGGATGTTTGCAATCTTTGCAGATACTGAAGTAGTCCATGTTCAAATGCAAGAAGATCTGGATAATATCTAGGCTTGGGCTGACAAATGGCATGTGACATTTGTGCCACACAAATCCCAGGCTGTGACTATCACCAATAAGAGACAATTTAACCACCATCCCTTGACATTCAGTGGTGTTACCATCACTGAATACCCCACCATTAACATCCTGGATATTTTCATTGACCAGAAACTCAACTGGACTCACCACATAAATACATTGGCTACAAGAGCAGGCCAGAAGCTAGGAATACCGCGGCAAGTAACTTGCTTCCTGACTCATCACAGCCTGTCCACCATCTGCAAGGCACAAGTCAGGAGTGTGATGGAATAAACCCCACTTGCCTGGATGAGTGCCATACCAACAACGCTCAAGAAGCTTGACACCATCCAGGACAAAACAGCCCACTTGATTGGCATTACATCCACAAGCATCTGCTGCCTCCACCACCGATGCTCAATAGCAGCAGTGTGAACTATCTACAAGAAGCACTTCAGAAATTCACCAGAGATCCTCAGACAGCACCTTCCAAGCCCATGATCACTTCCATCTAGAAGGCCACGGGCATCAGACATATGGGAACACCACCATCTCCAAGTTCCCCTCCAAGCCACTCACCATCCTGACTTGGAAAGATATCAGAGCTACTTCCCTGTTGCTGGGTCAAAATCCTGGCATTCCCTCCCCAGTAGCATTTAGTTCTACCCAAGCAGGAGGACTTGGTTCAAGAATGCAGCTCACCACCACTTTTTCAAGGGCAACCAGGGATGGACAAGACAACACCCACATCCCATGAATGAATAGACAAGAATAAAGTTGCATTGTAATCTTAGGCTGAAAATACTCAATGGGTTCTTTAAATTCTGATCGAAATTAATACAAGACAACACACACTTTAACTCAAACGATCGAGTCCCTCAACATCCTTGTAAAGTTTTTCTGAATTCTTTCAAGTTTAACAATTTCCTTTGGTGGGAAACCAGAATTGAATGCAGTATTCTAAAAGAGGTCTCGCAAATGCCCTGTACAATGCAACCTGACATCCCGATTCCTGAATTCAGTTGACTGATCATTGAATGCGTGTGTACCAAATGCCAACTTCACCACCCTGTCTACCTGAGACTTCACTTTCAAGGAACTATGCATTTGCATCCGTGGATCACTTTGCTGGGCAATGCTCACCAGGACCCTATAGGGTTCTGCCCTGGTTTGCCTTACCAAAATGCAATACCTCACATTAATCTAAATTAAACTCCATCTGCCATTCCTCAGCACATTGGCCCAGCTGATCAAGGTTCTGTTATACTCTGAAATAACCTTTTGTACTGTCCATTACACCACCTATTTTGGTGTCACCTGCAACTTTACTGACCATACACCTATATTCACATTCAAATCATTTATATAAATGATTGAAAGCAGTCAACCCAGTGCCAATCAATATGAAGCAAATTTATTAAATTAATCTCCTTCGTATGTGTTAGAGACACATGCAAACTAACGAGTAAATCTGTTGGCTTAAGCTACCTAATATACTGTATATGTACACATATGTACATATACGAGTGAGTCTCAAACTGCCTTCAATCCATCAGGGACACTGGTGACAGTGGTATTTGGAGTTCTATCTCAGATTCCATGGCATTGGTCTCACAAACCCCAGCCTGATGGTGAAAAGCTTAATGGTTGTTGTCTTTCCTTATTAATGTTACCACCCTGTCCCTCTCTAATGCTTTCTTAGAGAGCTTTTACTAACATTACCTCCTTTTAACACAGGGGCCTTCAGAAATCCTGCTTACATTAGGCTCGAACGCAGAAGGTTTATTCAATGCAAAATTGAAATCTGCTTTTCTGTTTAGTATGAAAATATCCATTTAACCCTTCAAGGTCAAATCTAAATTTATTGTAACATTGCATGTTTTCCAGGCTTAGGCAAGTTTTGTAGTCAGTGTTAGGACTCTTGTTTTTCTTTAAAAATAATAGTGATCTAGAGCTTTGGTACAAAGCACAATTTCAAAATTTGCATTTGTTAAGAAACTGGGAAGCATCGTAACTGGGAGGAACTGACAGAACTTCAAAAAGCCATAGGCAAAATAGTCAAGTGGATGGACAGGTGTCAGATAAGGAACAACATAGAAACATGTGAAATTATGTATTTTATCAGGAAGAACATGGGAAAAAATATAAATGGTTAACTCTGAAAGAAAGAGCACAGTGATCTAGAGTATATGTGTATAAATAATTAATGGTGGCAGGACAGATTGCATAGAAACAGAAATAAAATCAGAGCATGACTAAGCTATTCAGCCCTTCAACCCTGCTCTGCCATTTCATTTCATCATCGCCAATCATTCAACTCATTACTTTGTTCCGTCTTTCACCCCGTACCCTTTGTTCCCTTTTACCCTCAGATCTATATTTGTCTCCTTTTTGAAAACAGTCAGTGTTTTGGTCTGAGTTGCTTTCTGTGGCAGAGAATTCCACACCATTCTCAAGGTGAAGAAATTTCTCATTGACTTAGTCTTAAATGGTCCATCCCATATCCTGGACTGTGACCCCTGGTTCTGCACTCCCTATACACCTTTTTTTGTTTATTCTGTCTTGTCTTCTAATTTTATAGGTTTCTATCAGATCCTCTTCTATTCTTCAAATCTCCAGTGAATGTAGCCCTAACCAATCCCATCTCACATCATGTGTCTTTCCTGCCATCCCAGGAATCAGTCTGGTAACCTTTGTTGCTATCCCTCCATTGCTAGAACATCTCTCTTCAGATAAGGAGACCAAAACGGCACACAATGCTCCAGGTGTAGTTTAACCAAGGTCCGGTGTCGCCAAGGTCCTGTACATTGCTGCAAGGCATCCCTGCTCCTGTACTCAAATCCTTATGCTATGAAGGCCAACATATTATTTGCCTTCTTCACTGCCTGCTGTACCTGCAAGCTTAGTTTCAGAGACTGGTGTACAAGGATACCCAGGCCTCATAGCACCTCGCCCTGTCCCAATCCATTGCCATTCAGATAATTATCCTTACTGTATTTGCTACCAATGTGGATAAACTCACATTTATCCACATTATACTTTATCTACCATGCCATTCATTCAACTTATCCAAATCACACTGAAGCATCTCTGTATCCTCACTGTTCATCCTACCACCCAGCTTTGTGTCGCTGATAGGATGAGAGAGCAGTTAATAAAGCATGCAATATCCTACCTTTATTAGGAGGAGCAAGCAATACAAGAGCAAGAAGGTGGTGTTGAACTTATATTAGACACTAGCTCAGCCTTGGCTTGAGTATTGTATCTAATTCTGGGCACCACACTATTGGAAGGTTGTGAAGACATTAGTGAGAGCGCGGAAGAGGTTTACAAGAATGGTTCCAGAGAAGAGGAATTTTAATTAAGAAATATTAGTAAAGCTGGGACTACTTTCCTTGAACAAAAGGCTGAGAGAGATCTAAAAGAGATATTCAAAATCATGAGAGGTCTGCCTCAGAGTAGAGCCATGCACTCAGGCACCATTAAATAAAGTATTCAAAATTAGGAGAATTTTGGACAATATAAGTAGAGAGAAAATATTCCCATTCACGGAAGGATTGTGAATAAAAGGGCATGTAATTAAAGTTATTCGTAAAAGTAGCAAAAGTGATATGAGGAACGACATTTTTGTGCAGCAACAGTTTAGGGTGTGGAATGTACTGTGCGCAAGTGTGGTGGAAGCAGGTTTAGTTGAGGCATTCAGCAAAAAAAATGACAGTCATTTATAAAGGAATAATATGCAGGGTTACAAGGCTGCTGCAGGAAAATGAAGTTAGGTGAGATACTAATTTGGAGTTGGCACAGATGTTGTGGGCCGAATGGCCTCCTGCAAAAAACCGCATTCAGGTGCTTCTGCTCCTGCACCCCTTTTAGAGAGTTGTCTCATTTATTTTATATTGTGCCTTCATGCTCTTCCTGCCAAATGAATCACTTCTCATACCTCTGTATTGAACTTTATCTGTTACCCGCCTGCCCATTGCATACAAAGACAAGTCTGTGTTACTGGAATTGTATATGCTGCAACCACTTATTAATGACCAAACCCATTTGAAGCATGACCCAACCAATAATTGTGCACAATTTATTCTCTTGCAGGAATATGTGGTAACTTTAACGGAGATTCGAAGGATGATTTCAAGAGCAGTATGGAAATTTCGGAAGGAATTGCTGCTATATTTGTCAACACCTGGCATATTGGTGGATATTGCAAACATGTAATCGATAAACATCCAGACCCATGCTCCCTTAGTCAATTCAAATGTAAGTGACTAAAGCAAAATTTTGTCAAAGTTCATATTAGAATGATTGGGTATGCATTCTGGAATTGAATTTCAAAAGAATCAGATTGGAAGAGAAAAAAAGGCAATTTAGAGAATCTGGGATTTTCTGTGATAAATCCTAATGAAAAATAAAGACCATGTAAACAGGGGCATGGTGTTAATGTCAATGGACAGTGGTCAAGAGGCCCAGGCCAATTCAAAGAAGAGTAGACTGTTTGGCCTCTTGATTTTGCTCTATCATTCATTTAGGTTATGGTTGATCTAATTACTGTCCACTCCCACCTATCCAGGATAACTTCAACTCTTGCTTATCGACAATCTGAGTATCACCACCTAAAAAGGATTCATATACTGTTCTTCCATTGCCTTTTGAGGGACAGTTCTAAAAAACTCACAAACCTCTGAAAGAAAAACATACTCATCATCTCAGTCTTAAATGAACAACCCCCTAATTTTAAATATAGTTCACAAATCTCCCACAAGACAAAACATTCTTCCCAGATCTTGTCAAAAACTCTCGGGATCTGAAGGTTTGAATCAAATACCCTCTCACTCTTCTAAACTCCAGTGGATATAAGCCTAATTTGCCCAACGTTTCGTGATAAGACATTGCAACAAATTCTAGGTATTAATCCAGGAAACCTTCTCCAAACTGCTTCCAACAGAGTTATGTACTTCCTTAAATAGTATTCCAGTTATGGTCTCACCATGCTTGTATACCTGAAGCACAACCCCTCTACTTTTGTATTCAATTCCCTTTGCAGTAAATGATAATAATCTCTTATCAGTTCTAATAACTTCTTACACCCGCATATCTGTCTTCTGTGATTCATGGACAAAGACATCCAAATCCATCTGCATCTCAGAGCTCTGCAAACTCTCACCATTTAATTAATGTGCTTTTTATTCTTCTGCAGAATGATCAGTTTTACATTTTCCCAACATTAAAGACCATTTTCCAGATTATTGCCCATTTATTTAAACTAGCTACATCCCTTTATAGTACTGTTAGTCAACTGTTAATCATCCATAAGTATGCCACAGTCCTCTGCAGAATTAATTCCAATTATTGTTTGAGGAGCTATGGTGCCAAACAAAAGCGGAGAACTACTGTAGAGATGAACAAGATAAAATTATTTAACTATTTATGGGCATTTAAGGACTTTTAGATAAAGCCATGAGTATGCAAGGAATGGAGGGATATGGACCAAGGCCAGGCAGAAGGAATTGGTTTCATTTGGTATCATGTTCAGTGCAAAGTCATGGGCCAAAGGGCCCATTCCTGCGCAGTGCTATTCTATGTTAATATCTATGTAAAATTTTAATTCACCATTTCTTGACTATTGACGCCTCAGCCCCTTGTTCTGGTTATGTCTTAAACTTCGTAATTCGCTTGTAACTTTCTTTAATGCAAGATTCCATGAAGGATCAATGTAGATCCTTCCACTTGTTTTAAACTAGTCATTTTTCCAGCTTCTCTTGGCCCACAAAATTTAAACTGTATTTATCCTCACTCGTATTCGATCCAATGAATGATGAAGCTAGATTTAATCTCCGCTTGCAAGATCTAGTTAATTTTTGATAACTTTGGCTGTCTACACTCAGTGTGCTATGACTGCACACATCAGTTCCAAGGTACAACTAACTCTGTCAATAAAAATACCAAGGTAAATTGAAACCAAAAAAACCCCTTTTGCTCTAGAAATCCCATGACAACATAGCCCCCCTGAAACCACCCTGAATGCTTTTAAACTATTAGGTTCTAATTCCCAAAACAAAAACACTTCCCTGTTGTGCCTTTCTTGCAAATGTTGTAGGAACCATGTGTCCAGCCCCTTAGCTAAATAAGCACACATACTGTTTTACATCCTCTCTGATGAAGGGTCTAGGCCCGAAACAGCATCTTTTCTGCTCCTGAGATGCTGCTTGGCCTGCTGTGTTCATCCAGCTTCATACTTTGTTATCTTGGATTCTCCAGCATCTGCAGTTCCCATTGTTACTGCTTTACATTCTGATTTTTCTAGCCGTTAACATCTAAGTTAAGATGGTGTCCAACCTTTTGAATGTAATAGACTCAAAGCTTGCTTAAATGCACATACCCAATTTTCTACAGTTCAACTTTAATTCCTAAATTAAAGACACTACACACTAAAGCATATTGACTCAAAATTCACAATAGGCTAGGAATGAGCAGATGAAGCACCAACATGAAATGGGGAGAAGGTTCAGGAGAATGTTCTGTTGCTCAGAAGTAGCACTTTTGATATTGAGCCAGGCAGTGGATTTTATGTCCCACTTCAGAAATTTCACATGCACATAATCATGGATGACGCTGTCAATAGATCTCTTTTGGTTAAAACAGCAATGGAACCTACTAAACGCTTGCAGAAGCACAGCAGCCAGATAAAGAATAACCTGTAAGTAGTTGATAAGCAATTAACCTCAATGAAACCTCTCTGTATTAGAGAGAGACAACTGGTTACATATAACTTTAGAGGCACCAATCCACAAAAGCACGGTATGATGAAGAGGCAGACCTCCACGAACTACCACAACTAGTTTAAGGAATGAATGCGCACCATTAGTGCACCATTCTTTATTACGCTCCAGCACAACTGAGTGAACTAATCCCCACTCTCAGCCGAAGATTTTCTTAAAAAGCACTAGTAGGAGAGTCAAGACCAAATAAGGGGTCTCCCACCTAAGACAAAGACGGGGACACTTCTCAAAAGGCCTTTGGAGCTGTCTTTCCCACAGAACAGTAGAGTTGTGTCATTTAAGGCAAGGTAGATAGGTTCTTGGTTTTCATATGGCTCAAATGTGTTTCAGAACATTTGGAAAGTGGAATTGAGGCCATGATCATATTGAATGGCAAGGGAGGCTCAAGGGGCTGAGTGTTTGCTCTTGCCACGCATATTAATTGGTGCTTTCTATGGCTGAAAACATGTTTAGCTGTCTGAGATGAAGACAGGATACCAATTGACATGTCAAATCACACCCCTGCCATCACATAGGCATCTGGGCGAAGTTTAGGAATGCAAAAGATAGTGTGCAATCCCTGCTTTTTAAGCTGTTCAGATGCTTAAATATCATATATATAGGTCATTGCTGGATGTGAGTTTGCTCGCTGAGCTGGAAGGTTCATTTTCAGACGTTTCGTCACCATTCTAGGTAACATCATCAGTGAGCCTCCGACGAAGCACTGGCATTACGTCCCGCTTTCTATTTACCTGGTTAGGTTTCCTTGGGTTGGTGATGTCATTTTCTGCGTTGGTGATGTCATTTCCTGTTCTTTTTCTCGGCGGATGGTAGATTGGCTCCAAATCAATGTGTTTGTTGATGGAGTTCCGGTTGGAATGCCATGCTTCTAGGAATTCTCGTGCATGTCTCTGTTTGGCTTGTCCTAGGATGGATGTGTTGTCCCAATCAAAGTGGTGTCCTTCTTTATCTGTATGTAAGGATACGAGTGATAGTGGATCATGTCGTTTTGTGGCTAGTTGATGTCCATGTATCCTGGTGGCTAGCTTTCTGCCAGTTTGTCCGGACAAACTGGCAGAAAAGCTAGCCACCAGGATACATGAACATCAACTGGCAGAAAAGCTAGCCACCAGGATACATGAACATCAGCTGGCCGAAAAGCTAGCCACCAGGATACATGAACATCAACTAGCCACAAAACGACATGACCCACTATCACTCGTATCCTTACATACAGATAAAGAAGGACACCACTTTGATTGGGACAACACATCCATCCTAGGACAAGCCAAACAGAGACATGCACGAGAATTCCTAGAAGCATGGCATTCCAACCGGAACTCCATCAACAAACACATTGATTTGGAGCCAATCTACCATCCGCTGAGTAAAAGAACAGGAAATGACATCACCAACCCAAGGAAACCTAACCAGATAAATAGAAAGCGGGACATAACGCCAGTGCTTCGTCGGAGGCTCACTGATGATGTTACCTAGAATGGTGACGAAACGTCTGAAAATGAACCTTCCAGCTCAGCGAGCAAACTCACATCCAGAACCTCAACCTGAGCTACAAATCTTCTCAAAACTCGATACGTCATTGCATTTGGAAGGTTTTCTTTTTGTCTTGTATTCTCAGAAGGTAACACTGGGCCAGTGATCAGAATAAGGTAAAGATAACCCAATCAAAAAATGCCTTTAAGATTTTCCCCTCTCCCCATAACCCTCCCAACTAAGGTGAGGGCTGGTTTTTATTTCACACATATATAGATAAGAAATAAGAACAGAAGTAGGCCATTCATGCCTGCTCTACAATTCAGTAAGACCATGGCTGATCCATTTGTATTCCAAATCCCAATTATTCTCACTGACTTTATCTCACAAGAATCTGTCTGTTTATGCCTTAAAAAAAGCCAGTCTTTTATCACCTTCTGAGTGAGAGTTCCAAAGTCACATAACCCTTTGAGAGAAAAAAAATCCCAAATCTAAGTTCTACTTTAAAAGTGTCTGCTTATTCTGGACTCATCCACAAGAGGAAAAACCTTTCTATGTCACTTTGTCAAGACAATTCAGCATCTTATAAACTTCAGTTAAATCACCTTCACTCTTCTGTACTCTAGAGAAAACCAAACTGTCTGATCTTTCCTAAGACAAGACAACCCAACTAATCCAACTATCAGTCTAGTAAACCTCCTGTAAAATACCTCTAACACATTTACACGATTCCTTAAATATGTAGACCAGAAGTACAATATTTGAGTTGTGGCTTTACCAAAAGTGAAGCATAATCTGTTTAGTGTTCCATTCCTCTCATAATAAAGGATTTCCGTCAGGCTTCCTAATTGTTTTTAGAGTCATAGAGTAATACAGCATGGAAAAAGACCCTTCAGTCCACCAGCCCTTGACAGCCATAATCCCAGACAAATCTAGTCTCACTTGCCTGTGCTTGGCCTATATCCCTCCAAATATTTCATATTCATGCACTTATCCAAATGTCTTTTAAACATTGTGACTGCACCGTCATCCACCACTTCCTCTGAAAGTTCATTCCACGTATGAAGTAGTCTGTGTAAAAAAAAATTGCTCCTCATGTTTTTTTGAACCTTTCTCCTCTCACTTTAAAGTATGCCTCAGTCTTGAAATACCCCACCCGAGGGAAAAAAAACACCTACTATTCACCTTATCTATATCTCTCATGATTTTATAAACCTCAGTAAGGCCACCCCTCAACCTCCCATGTTCCAGTGAAAAATGTTCCAGCCTATCCCACCTCTCCTTATAAGTCCATCCTTTGCAAGCAACATCCTGGTAAATTTCTTCTGAGCCCTGTCCAGTTTAATAACATCGTTCTTATAACTAGGCGACCAGAACTGGACACAGGACTCCAGAAAAAGCCTACCAATGTCCTGCACAACCTCAATATGATGTTCCAACTCTTTCACTCAAAGGTCTGAGTAATGAAGGCCAGCGCGCTGAATGCATTCTTAACCACCCTATCTCAACGTGATGCAAATTTTAAAGAATTTTGGACCTCAACTCTTGTGTCTCTTGCTGTACCTACATACCAAGAAATATTCAGGGACTCACACATTGAAACATCTGGATCCCTCTGCACCTTAGAATTGTGCAGTCATTCTCTTTTTAAATAACATTCTACTTCTTTATTCTGCTTGTCAAAATCTCCACATTTCACATTTTACCAATCTCAAAAAGATTCATTTCTGCATACTTTCTGTTTCTGTTCCAGCTGGCCAACCTTCTGTCCTTACTGATATGTTACCCTCTACACCACAAGTTGCTACTTTGTCCACTCACTTTATGTGCCACCATGTGAAACTACTTCTGAAAATCCAAGTACAAAAGTCAACAGAGATAACAAGGTGTAGAGCTGGATGAACACAGCAGGCCAAGCAGCATCAGAGGAGCAGGAAAGCTGATGTTTTGGGCCTGGACCCTTCTTCAGAAAAAGGGAGGGGAAGGGGGTTCTGAAGTAAATAAGGAGACAGGGGGAGGCGGATAGAAGATGGATAGAGGAGAAGATAAGTGGAGAGGAGACAGACAGGTCAAAGAGTCGGGGATGGAGCCTTCAAAGGTGAGTGTAGGTGGGGAGTTAGGGAGGGGATAGGTCAGTCCAGGGAGGACGGACAGGTCAAGGGGATGGGATAATGCTAGTAGGTAGCAGATGGGGGTGGGGCTTGAGGTGGAAGGAAGGGATAGGTAAGAGGAAGGACAAGTTAGGGAGGCAGGGACAAGCTGGGCTGGTTTTAGGATGTGGTGGGGGGAGGGGAGATTTTGAAGCTTGTGAAGTCCACTGCAGGGTTCCCAAGCGGAACATGAGTTGCTGTTCCTGCAGTCTTCAGGTGGCATCGTTGTGGCACTGCAGGAGGCCCAGGATGGACATGTCATCTGAGGAAGGGGAGGAGGAGTTGAAATAGTTTGCGACTGGGAGGTGCGGTTGTTTGTCGCGAACCGAGCATAGGTGTTCCGCAAAGTGGTCCCCAGGCCTCCTCTTAGTTTCCCGGATGTAGAGGAGGCCACAACGGGAACAGCGGATACAATATACCACATTAGCAGATGTGCAGGTGAACATCTGCTCGATGTGCAAAATCTTCTTGGGGCCTGGGATGGAGGTGTGGGGACAGGTGTCGCTCTTCCTGCGGTTGCAAGAAAAGTGCTGAGTGTGGTGTGGTTGGAGGGGAGTATGGAGCGGATAAGGGAGCCACGGAGAGAGTGGCCCCTCCGGAAAGCAGATAAGGGTGGGAGGGAAAAATGTCTTTGGTGGTGGGGTCGAATTGCAGATGGCAGAAGTGTTGGTGGATGATGCGTTGGATCTGTAAGCTGGTGGGGTGGTACGTGAGGAAAGGGGGATTCTGTTTTAGTTGTTATTGTGGATAGGGGATGTGAGGGATGAGTTGCGGGAAATGTGGGAGACATGGTTGAAGCCGTTCTCGACCACTGAGGGGTGAAGTTCTGGTCCTTGAAAAACGAGGACATCTGAGATGTTTGGGAGTTGAATGCCTCATCCTGGGAGCAGATGCAGTGGAGTTGAAGGAATTGGGAATAGGGGATAGCATTTTTGCAGGAAGATGGGTGGGAGGAGGTGTATTCTAAGTAGCTGTGGGTATTGGTGGGCTTGAAATGGATATCGGTTTCCAGGTGATTGCCAGAGATAGAAACAGAGAGGTCCAGGAAGGAGAGAGAGGTATCAGAGATGGTCCAGGTGAACTTAAGGTTGGGGTGGAAGGTGTTGGTGAAGTGGATGAGCTGTTTGAGCTCCTTGTGAGAACATGAGGCGGCGCCGATACAGTCATCAATGTAACAGAGCAAGAGGTGGGGTTTAGGGCCAGTGTAGCTACAGAAGAGGGATTGTTCCATGTAACCTACACAGAGGCAGGCATAGCTTGGGTCCATGCGGCTACCCATGGCCTCCCCCTTAGTCAGTAGGAAGTCAGAGGAATTGGAAGAGAAGTTGTTGAGGGTGAGGACGAGTTCAGCTAATTGGATGAGGATGTCACTGGAGGGAGACTGGTCAGGCCTGCGGGACAGGAAGAAGTGGAGGGCCTTTCAGCCACCTGCATGAGGAATGCAGGTTTATAGGTACTGGAAGCCCATGGTAAAAATGAGATGTTCACGACCAGGGAATTGGAAGTTGTGGAAGAGGTAGAGGATGTGGGTGGTGTAATGGATGTAGGTAGGGAGTTCTTGGGCCAAGGGGGAGAAAAAGGAGTCGAGATAGGTGGAGATGAGTTTGGTGGGGTAGGAGCAGGCAGAGACAATGGGTCGACCAGGGCAGGCGGGTTTGTGGATTTTGGGAAGGAGATAGAAGCGGGCGGCGCAGGTTTGGAAAACGATGAGGTTGAAGGCTGCAGATGGGAGGTCACCTGAGGTGATGAGGTTGTGGATGGTTTGGGAGATGATGGTTTGGTGGTCGGGTGTGGGGTCATGATTAAGGGGACAGTATGAGGAGGTGTCGGAAAGTTGGTGCCTGGCCTCAGCGATGTAGAGGTCACTGCGCCATACTACAACTGCGCCACCCTCGTCCACAGGTTTTATGGTGAGGTTGTGATGGGAGTGGAGGGCTGCACGTTCTGTGGGGGAGAGGTTGGAGTGAAATCTCTTCAGCCTCCAAAAGTCAACAGTCTTGTCTCTTGATTTGCTGCTATCTTACTCCTTCAGACAATTCCAATAAATTTTTTAGACTTGATTTTCTTTTCACAAAATAATTACCATGAGATTTTTTGCGCTCAGCTAAATCTCTTTATTGATTGATTCTAATAGCTTCCCTGCAATATACTTCAAGCTAACTAGCCTATAGTTTCTTGTTTATTGCCTTACTCTCTACTTGACAAGAGTATATTTGATAATTTGCAGTCTCAATGAACCTTACCTGAATCTAAACGACTCCAATAGGTGGCATGGTGGCTCAGTGGTTAGCACTGCAGCCTCACAGCACCAGCAACCCAGGTTCGATTCTAACCTGTGGTGAGCATCTGTGTGAAGTTTGCACATTCTCCCCATGTCTGCGTGGGTTTCCTCCCACAGTCCAAAAATGTGCAGGTTAGGTGGATCAGCCATGCTAAATTGCCCATTGTGTTCAGGGGTGTGCGGGTTATAGGGGAATGGGTCTGGGTGGGATGCTTCAAGAGGCAGTGTGGACTTGTTTGGCCGAAGGGCCTGTTTCCACACTGCAGGTAATTAAAAAAAAAACAACAGATCTATTACCTCTTTAACCATTTCTTTTAAAACACTTGGATGAAGTCCATCAGAACCCAGAGACTTGCCAGCCACAGTTCCAACAGGTTGCTTTATTACTGCTTCCTTTGTGATAATAATTTCAACAAGTTCCTTTCCTTGTCCATCCTCCTGATTTATAACTATCACTGGTGTGTTTTTATATCCTGTGTGGCAAAGACAAGCAAAATATTTATTCTCAGGAAGGGTCACTGGACCTGACACGTTAACTCTGTTTCTTCCTTCACAGATGCTGCCAGACCTGCTGAGTTCCAGCAACTTTGTTTTTGTTCCTGATTTACAGCATCCGCAAATTCTTTTGGTTTTTATTGTCGAATATTTATTAATTTCTATCTGTCATTTCTTTATTATCCACTATTAACTCCCCATTGTCACACTATAGTGAATCAATACTCACTTTGCTTACCTTAGTTTCCTTTTTAGAAACACCTAAAGAAAGTTGCTATCTGTTCTTACATTTCAGATAGCTTCCTCTCATGCTGTAACTTATCTATCCTGATTAACATTTTACTCATTCCCTACCTTCCTTTGTATTCAGAACCAATCAGCTTTGCACAATTATACATTTTTCCTTACATTTGATACATTCCTTCACTTCTTTATTTAATCATGCATGGTGGGTCCTGTCCTTGAATATTTTTTTCTTTACAGTAAGAATGTGTTTCTTCTGAATGTTCTGAAATAAGTCTTTATTTGTCTGCCATTGCTTCTCAACTGAAGTACCAACTAACCTAATATTGCATCAGTGATAATGGGAACTGCAGATGCTGGAGAATCCAAGATAACAAATTGTGAAGCTGGATGAACACAGCAGGCCAAGCAGCATCTCAGGAGCACAAAAGCTGACGTTTCGGGCCTAGACCCTTCATCATCCTCTCTGATGAAGGGTCTAGGCCCTAAACATCAGCTTTTGTGCTCCTGAGATGCTGCTTGGCCTGCTGTGTTCATCCAGCTTCACACTTTGCTAACCTAATATTGCAGTTCACTTCAGCTAGCTCAGCTTTCACATCCACATAGTTGCCCTTACTTAAATTTAAGTACGAGTTATAGATTCACTCTTCTCCCTTTCAAGCTTGATATAAAATTCAGTCATATTATGATTTCTCCTACCTCAAGGTGCCTTTCCCCTGAAGTTATTAATTAATCTTTCACATTACACAATACTAAATCCAGCATTGCCTGCTCTCTGGTTGATTCCACCATGTGCTTCTCCATGAGTCTACCTTGAAAGCATTCTATAACTCGTCATTGAGCTTACTATTCCTAATGTGATTTTCTCATTTTTATATAGATTTAAATCACCCATAATTCTTGCCATTACTTTATCACAAGCACCAAAAATGACTTTAAAAAGTCTTTAAATTGATCTTTCCAATGTCACTGGAGTCAGGGAAAGTCCCAGATCATTGGAAAATTGCTGTTGTAACCTGTTGTTTAAGAAAGGATCAAGACAAAAAATGGAAAATTATAGGCCAATTAGCCTAACCTCGGTTGTTGGTAAAATTCTAGAATCCATCGTTAAGGATTTGAGATTTCTAAATTCTTGGAAGTGCAGGGTTGAATTAAAACAAGTCAGCATGGATTTAGTAAGGGGAGGCCGTGTCTGACAAACCTGTTAGAATTGTTTGAAGAGGTAACAAGTAGGTTAGACCAGGGAAACCCAGCGGATGTTATCTGTCTAGACTTCCAAAAGGCCTTTGATAAGGTGCCTCACGGGAGGCTGCTGAGTAAGGTGAGGGCTCATGGTGTTCGAGGTGAACTACTGGCATGGATTGAGGATTGGCTGTCTGACAGAAGGCAGAGAGTTGGGATAAAAGCTCTTTTTCGGAATGGCAACCGGTGACAAGTGGTGTCCCACGGGGTTCAGTGTTGGGGCCGCAGCTGTTCATTTTATATGCTAATGATCTGGATGAAGGGACTGGGGACATTCTGGCGAAGTTTGCTGATGATACAAAGTTAGGTGGACAGGCAGGTAGTTCTGAGGAAGTGGGGAGGCTGCAGAAAGATTTAGATAGTTTAGGAGAGTGGTCCAGGAAATGGCTGATGAGATTCAACCTGAGCAAATGCGAGGTCTTGCACTTTGTAAAGAGAATATAAGCATGGACTATTTTCTAAACAGTGAGAAAATTCATAAAGTACAAAGGGATCTGGGAGTGCTCGTCCAGGATTCTCTAAAGGTTAACTTACAGGTTGAGTCTGTGATTAAGGAAGCGAATGTAATGTTGTCACTTATCTCAAGAGGGTTAGAATATAAAAGCAGCAATGTGCTTCTGAGACTTTATAAAGCTCTAGTTAGGCCCCATTTAGAATACTGTGTCCAATTTTGGGCCCCACACCTCAGGAAGGACATACTGGCACTGGAGCACGTCCAGCAGAGATTCACACGGATGATCCCTGGAATGATAGGCCTAACGTACGATGACCAGCTGAGGATTCTGGGATTTTATTCATTAGAGTTTATGAGGTTGAGGGAAGATCTAATAGAAACATACAAGATAATGCATGGCTTAGAAAGGGTGGACATTGGGAAGTTGTGTTCGTTAGGCGGGGAGATTAGGACTCATGGGCACAGCCTTAGAATTAGAGGGGGTCAATTTAGAACAGAAATGAGGAGACATTTCTTCAGCCAGAGAGTGGTGGGCCTGTGAAATTCATTGTCACAGAGTGCAATGGAGGCTGGGACGGTAAACGTCTTCAAGGCAGAGATTGATAACTTCTTGATGTCGCAAGGAATTAAGGGCTATGGGGAGAGTGCGGGTAAGTGGAGGTGAAATGCCCATCAGCCATGATTAAATGGTGGAGTGGACTCGATGAACCGATTGGCCTTACTTCCACTCCTATGTCTTATGGTCTTATGGACTTCAGTAGGTCTGGCAGCATCTGTGAAAAAAAAAGCGGAACATGGGAAGTTGTTTTTCCAGTTTGCATTGAGCTTCGCTGGAACACTGCAGCAAGCCAGAGACAGAGATGATGACCACGGAACAGGGTGATGTGTTAAAGTGGCAGGCAGCAGGTAGATCAGGTTATTTTTTGCGAACAGAACATAGATGTTCTGAGAAGTGGTCACCCAGTCTACGCTTTGTTTCCCCAGTGTAGAGACCACATTGTGAGCAGCAAATGCAGTGGACTAGATTCTGGGAAATGCAGGTGAAGTGTTGCTTCACCTTCACAAGTATGTTTGGTCCCTTGGATAGTGGGGAGGCAGGAGGTAAATGGGAAGGTGTTGGACCTTCTTTGGTTACAGGGCAAGGTGCTGCAGGACTGTGGGGGATGTGGGGGGATGGTGTTAATGGTGAAGGAAGCGTGTGGACCAGGATTTTCTGCCTGGGACCCTGCAGTTCTCTGAACTCAATATCGAGTTCAATAATTTTAGGGCCTAAATTCTCCCATGTCCCAGCACCCTACCCCACACACCAGGCCTTGTTATTGCATTGCCTACCATTAAACACCCCCTGTTGTTAGTCACTAACAGTCCCCATTAACAACTATTCACCCTCCCAGCTGGATCATCAATCACGTGGGCTGCTTTGTCCTGGATAGTGTCAAGTTTCTTGAGTTTTACTAGAGCTGGATCCATGTCGGCAAGCGGGGACTATTCTATCACATTGCTAATTTATAACTTGGCGCTCAGGCTTTGATGATTCAGAGAGAGTTCATCACTGCAGGGTTCCTTGCCCCTGACCTGCTCTTTTATCATATTAATATGGCTAACCCAGTTCATTTTCTGATCAGTAGCAACCTCAAAGATGTTGATAGTGAGGTTAGATCCTCTTTTATTAGTCATGGTCATTGCCAAACACTTATGTGGTGTGAATGTTAGATGCCACTTATTGGTCTAAGCTTGAGTATTGTCCATATCTTACTACATTTGGTCATGGACACCATCAGTATCTGAGAAGTTGTGAATGGTGCTGAACTTTGTACAGTTATCAGCAAACATCCCACATCTGACCTTACGATGGAGGGAAGGTAATTGATGAACCAGCTGAAGATGGTTGGGCTTAGGACAGTACCCTGAGGAATTCCTGCAACGAGCCAACCACAACCGTTTTCCTTTGTGCCAGGTATAATTTGAAGCAGTAAAGAATTTTCCCAATTTCCAATGACTCCCGTGTTTCTGGGGCTCCTTGATGCCACAGTGAGTCAAATCCAGCCTTGATATCAAGAGCAATCACCCTCACCTCACATCTGGAATTCAACTGTTTTGTCCATGTTTCAACCAAGGTTGTCATGAGGCAGAGAGCTAGCACTGACTCAGTCTCCACTGCAGCTCTCTGTGTGAAAAATAATTCCATAAATGTTTGGGAGAAGAAACGCCTTCTCGATTTCTTCTTAATAGGAAACCGTTAATTTTTAATCTGTGTATGCTAGTTCTAGATTCCCATGATATGAAACTTCCTCCCATAATTTAACCTGCTAGGTCCCCTCATAATTTGAAATGTTTCAATAAATACTTCTCATTCTTCCACTCTAATGAATACAGGCTCAATCTGCTCAACCTTTCATCATAAGCCACTCCCTCCATTCCAGCAATGGGTCCAGTGAAAATATTCTGAACAGCGCCCAATGGAAATATATCATTCCTAGGGAGATCAAACTACACAGTACTCCAGGTGCAGTCTCACCAATACTTTGCACAGCTGTTGCAAGACTTCTTACTCTTATTCTCCCTTTCCTGTTCAGCAAAGGCCAACATTTCATTTTTTATCTTAATTACTTGCTGTGCCTACACGTGTACATTTGTGATGCATGTACAAGGACACCTAGGTCTGTTTGTACTACTGCATTCTGCTGTTTCGCTCTATTTAAATAATATTCTATTTAATTTGCTTTATGCATTTCAGAAAGACTACTTGATTATTGATGTTTACTACTCATTTGGCCTCAGCTTATGTTGCTGTAATGAGGTTTTGTCAGTAAAATTTGGACCAGTGATTACTGTATGTATATTTATGTTGGTGTAAAATTTCAGCAAAAATAATTTGTTGCAAAACCAGCTACTGTAGAAGTATCAGTTTGACAAGTCACAAAACTACAGTAAAACAGCACATATCAGTTTTAACTTTATAGTTGTTTTCAAGCAAATTGGGATAGTTGGTGGCATAGTGGTAGTAGTAATGTCATTGGATTAGTAATTAGAAGATTTGACTAATGCTGTGAGGTCAAGATTCATTATGACAGCTAGTGGAATTTAAATGTTGTATGAATGGAATTTAATTAAATTTGGAATTGAAAGCTTCTGTCATTAACAGTCACCGTGAAACTATTGATTGTTACAGAAAAGAAATCTAGATGTCGTGTCCTTTAGGGAAGCATGCTGCTACCTTATTAGCATTGACTAAATCTCCAGATCTAAATTAATGTAGTTAACTCTTAACTGCCCTCTGAAATGATCAAGTAGATCACATAGTTCCGAGCTAATATGGAATGAACAACAAATGGATAACCACAGCCCATGAAGATTAAAAAATAAAGGAAGCTAACATGCTCATTTGATAGATTTGAGTAACACACAGAATTAATTGGCCACAAATCAATGGGATGCAAAAGTGATAAGCATAATTTCAGGAAATATATGCAGTTACTGCTGAGATGTCCTCTGAGAAACTCCAGGTTTGTGGTGCAACTGTGCTTTAGCTTCTCTGTCTGTTTACTGACAGTGTGTCTGAAGTGCTCATGGGATTGGATCTCTGAAAACCTCACCAGGCAATTGGCACCAACAACTTCATAGACAATAATATTACCTCCTTCTGTTTCATAGTGGATTATGCACAGCGCTATTGTTTAAAGTTGATGAATAAAAACAGCATATTTGGAAAGTGCCACGCCTTTGTGGACCCAATGGAGTATGTTGAGGTAAAGTTTTCTTTTATTGCCTTATTTTTTGAATACTTTAAATATTTTAAATGTCAAATATTTAAAGACAATGCAGAATTGTATTTGTGCTATTTCAGTTAGGAGTCTTGCAAGCAAACAGCCTGGATGCAACACTTCTTGGGGAAAATGTAATAACTTCACACAGTAGTTCATACAATCATTTTAAGGAGAGGCCATTTCTGTAAGAGCTTTCCGTTGAGTCCTATTTTTCCCATTTCCTTCACGCCTCCACCTTTTCAGTTATTTGTCTCTTAAAAGCTGTTGTAGATCATGTTTCTATTCATTTCTGGATTGACATTCTGCACCTTAACGATCTCTAACCATTTCCATACTAATTTTCCTTCAATACTATTACCTTGCTCTGTTTGATAGTGGATTATATACAACTCCAAGATGGCGGGGATAGGATAGGTAGCATTTAGGCTCCTGAACCTGTTTGCTCCTGATCAGAGGTCATCCACATCCTTTTTTTGTTTCTTCCCTCCTTTTTCTTTCTCTCTTCATCTTTTCTCTTGCCTTCATCTTTTTCTTCTTCTTCTCGGGAACAACTGAGCAAAAAGACTGCAACGGGATCTAGAGTGAGATTCTTGGTGGTGGCAGCCAGGCAGTGGCTGCAGAATTGGCCAGCTGCTGGTGAATGCAGCAATGAGGCGGCAGCTACAGAGTTGGATGACTGGTGAGCCCGGAGTGGGTCTCTGGTGGTGGCAGCTTCGTGGTGGCAGATGAGCCCAGAGTGGGTCTATGGTGATGGAATTGTAATGGCTTGTGAACCCAGAGCGGGACTTTGTCAGTGGCAGCTTGGCAGCAGCTGGTGAGCCTGGAGTGGGAATCTGGCTATAGCATTGAGGAAGTGGTTAGCGAACCCAGAGTGGGACTCTGGTCATGGTGGCTTAGTGGCAGCTGGTGAGCCCAAAAGAATCTGGCAGTGGTGTTGAGGAGACAGCTATCAGTGACAAAGAGGCGATGGCGGAGAGATACCTTGAAGGACAAGGATGGACTCTCTTTAAATTATGTCTTTTTTATTTTTAAGTTATTCAAAATGCACCAGAGCGTCACAACAGTTGAAGCTTTTCACCGTTTTTTAAATCTTATATTCACATGACAATAAACAATTCAGTTCAATTCAATTGAATCTCTCACTCATGTTACTCACATTGAGAAATAGAAATTGGTTTTATTAATCCAGCTAATAAAGATCTATTATTAATTTAAATCCCTCTCATGTGTTTGTTCTGAGTCTGCATAAAAGCAAAAGTGGCACGAATAAGAATAGACCAGAAATTTATCAAACCTGCTCTGCCATTCAATCTAATTATGACTGACCTTGGACTTCAGTCCACTCCCCTGTCTTCATATCACTTTGATCCCTGTGAGACTAAAAATATCATTCCTAATTTTAAATACATACATATTTATACAACCCTTTGAACCACGTCAAGCCCCTTGAGAACTTTAAATTCTTGAATGAGATCATCATAGCGTACACAAAATATACTCAGCCTCACCTCATTACACAATCCTTACATTCCAAAAGCCAATATCAAACCTATGCTTTATTGCCTAAAATGAAAGCCTATCTTGTGTTAGTTATTGAAATCAGAGTTGCACCAGTATTCCAGGTACTGTTTTACCAAAGTCCTGTACAACGGTAGCAAGACTTCTTTATTCCTGTATAAAACCAAAAATAGCTGAGAAAATCCAGCAGGTCTGGCAGCGTCTGCAGAGGGAAAGCAAAGTTGACTGCGTGTCCAGTGACCCTTCTTCAGAATTGGTCTTCAGTTTTTTGTTTTTTTCCTTCATTTCTGGACTTCAGTAAGGAATTTTGAATTTGAAGCCCAACAAGCCATTTGGCTTCCTAATTGTTTTCTTTTATGAACAGTTATAGATTGTGCTTACTTAAAATGTGGCCAACTTCATGTTTCTCAGAATGTCTTCAACCATTATGTGATAATAGAACATAGTACGTAGAACATAGAACAGTACAGCACAGAACAGGCCCTTCAGCCCACAATGTTGTGCCGACCATTGATCCTCATGTATGCACCCTCAAATTTCTGTGACCATATGCATGTCCAGCAGTCTCTTAAATGACCCCAATGACCTTGCTTCCACAACTGCTGCTGGCAACGCATTCCATGCTCTCACAACTCTCTGTGTAAAGAACCCGCCTCTGACATCCCCTCTAGACTTGCCACCAACCAGCTTAAAACTATGACCCCTCGTGCTAGCCATTTCTGCCCTGGGAAATAGTCTCTGGCTATCAACTGTATCTATGTCTCTCATTATCTTGTATACTTCAATTAGGTCCCCTCTCCTCCTCCTTTTCTCCAATGAAAAGAGACCAAGCTCAGTCAACCTCTCTTCATAAGATAAGCCCTCCAGTCCAGGCAGCATCCTGGTAAACCTCCTCTGAACCCTCTCCAAAGCATCCACACCTTTCCTATAATACGGCGACCAGAACTGGACGCAGTATTCCAAGTGCGGTCTAACCAAAGCTTTATAGAGCTGCAACAAGATCTCACCACTCTTAAACTCAATCCCCCTGTTAATGAAAGCCAAAACACCGTATGCTTTCTTAACAACCCTGTCCACTTGGGTGGCCATTTTAAGGGATCTATGTATCTGCACACCAAGATCTCTCTGTTCCTCCACACTGCCAAGAATCCTATCCTTAATCCTGTACTCAGCTTTCAAATTCGACCTTCCAAAATGCATCACCTCGCATTTATCCAGGTTGAACTCCATCTGCCACCTCTCAGCCCGTCTCTGCATCCTGTCAATGTCCTGCTGCAGCCTACAACAGCCCTCTATACTGTCAACGACACCTCCGACATTTGTGTCCTCTGCAAACTTGTTGACCCATCCTTCAATCCCCTCATCCAAGTCATTAAAAAAAATTACAAACAGTACAGGCCCAAGGACAGAGCCCTGTGGAACCCCACTCACCACTGACTTCCAGGCAGAATATTTTCCTTCTACTACCACTCGCTGTCTTCTGTTGGCCAGCCAATTCTGTATCCAAGCAGCTAAGTTCCCCTGTATCCCATTCCTCCTGACCTTCTGAATGAGCTTACCATGGGGAACCTTATCAAATGCCTTACTGAAGTCCATATACACCACATCCACAGCTCGACCCTCATCAACTTTTCTAGTCACATCCTCAAAAAACTCGATAAGGTTTGTGAGGCATGACCTACCCCTCACAAAGCCGTGTTGACTGTATTTGATCAAGCCATGCTCCTCCAGATGGTCATAAATCCTATCCCTCAGAATCCTTTCTAACACCTTGCAGACGACAGACGTGAGACTTACTGGTCTGTAATTGCCGGGGATTTCCCTATTTCCTTTCTTGAAGAGAGGAATTACATTTGTCTCTCTCCAGTCCTCAGGTACGACTCCAGTGGAGAGCGAGGATGCAAAGATCTTCACAAGTGGCGAAGCAATTTCATTTCTCGCTTCCCAAAGCAGCCGAGGACAAATCTGGTCCGGGCCTGGCGACTTGTCAATCTTAATGTTTGACAAAGTTTTCAGCACATCAGCTTCCTCTATCTCTATCCATTCCAGCATGCACACCTGCTCTTCAAAGGTTTCATTCACTACAAAGTTTGTTTCTTTCGTAAAGACAGAAGCAAAAAACTCATTAAGGGCTTCCCCTACCTCCTCAGACTCCACACACAAGTTCCCTATGCTATCCCTGATCGGCCCTACTCATTCTTTGACCATTCTCTTATTCCTCACATAAGTGTAAAATGCCTTTGTGTTTTCCCTGATTCCTTCTGCCAAGCCTTTCTCGTGCCCCCTCCTGGCTCTCCTCAGACCTTTTTTGAGCTCCTTCCTTGCCTGCGAGTAATCCTCTCTAGCTGAACTTGACCCTAGCTTCCTCCACCTTATGTAAGCTACCTTCTTCCTTTTCACAAGAAGCTCCACCGCTCTCGTCATCTAAGGTTCCTTTATCTTACCCCTTCTTGCCTGTCTCAGAGGGACATATTTACTCATCACTCGCAACAACTGTTCCTTAAACAGTCTCCACATGTCTATAGTTCCCTTACCATGGAACAATTGCTCCCAGTCCATGCTTCCTAACTCGTGTCTAATCGCGTCATAGTTTCCTCTTCCCCAATTAAATATCCTCCCATTTTGCCTAAAGCTCTCCTTCTCCATAGCTATGTAGAATGTGAGGCAGTTATGGTCACTATCACCAAAATGCTCTCCCACCACAAGATCTGATACCTGCCCCGGCTCGTTTCCGAGCACCAAGTCTAGAATGGCCTCTCCCCTCGTCGGCCTGTCAACGTACTGCGTTAGGAAACCCTCCTGAACACACCTTACAAATGCAGCTCCATTCAAATCTTCTGCTCGAAGCAGGTTCCAATCAATATTAGGAAAGTTAAAGTCACCCATTACAACAAGTCTACTGCGACCACACTTTTCCAAAATCTGTCGACCTATGCTTTCTTCAAACTCCCTGCTGCTATTGGGGGGCCTGTTGTAAACCCCTAACGAGGTGACTGCTCCCTTGCTGTTTCTAATTTCCACCCATACTGACTCAGTAGGCAGATCTTCCTCGACAATGGAAGCTTCTGTAGCTGTGATACCCTCTCTGATTAGTAGTGCTACACCCCCTCCTCTTTTTCCCCCCTCCCTCCCTTTAGAATCTTTAGAAATGTTGCATGTTTATAAAATTAGTCCATTAAGGAGACTTTTAAGACCTTCAAGTTGATTGCAGCAAATCTTTTGACTATTATAGCAAACAAAATGCCTCTAATCATGGAAATTATGGAATGTTTGGCTCAGAATCCTGTAGTAGGCATACTTTTTCCACTAGTTTCCATTGAGATTTGTTTGGCTGGAACATCTCTATATACTGATTAAGGTCAGCTTTTTCAGACCTGTTCTGAACAAGGAAAAGCTCTCCAGTCTCATCCAGGACTTTTTCATCTCTATCATTAAGTACATCAAGAGAGAGCAGACATCTCGTCTCGGACCTGAAGGACTAGTTCTCCTGGCCTGGACCATGTCCTCCATGGTTGAAAATGCAAGCTGTCAAATGAAAGATATTAGGCCATTTTATAAGGGGACCAATAGCTTGACCAAAAAGCTTGTATTTGTGGATCTGTAGAGTGCATTTCCATGATGCACTTTTAGCCAGACATTGCTTTATTCTTTAACCTCTCCCCAACCTTCATTTATTTTAGTGAGGTCAGGAACAGAGTTTACTGATACTTCATTCCACAGCTTAATTCAGAGTTCCAATACCGTATATTTTTAGTTCTTGTATTTGTTGTCAATTTACTGTCTTGTGAATAGTCAAATCTATACAGGAATATTGAAGAATCAGGCTTTTCTAGAAGTACCTGTGACACTTATGACTTGTTTCTATTTTCAGCGATGTCAGTATGAAGTATGCAACTACGAAAATATTCAAGGTTATATGTGCTCTGCCCTTCATTCGTATATTCTCGCTTGTAAAGCCCGGGGTATACATTTAAAAGGCTGGATGAACCATGTGAAAGTCTGCAGTATGTATAAATTTAAGGAAGTTAAATACTGCAAATCTTGTCTTTCCAGAACTGTTTCAGAGAGTTTAGTGTTCATATGTTGTACTATTAGAGTTTAAATTGAGAATTGGATTAATTATTTTACATGGTAAAATATATATACAGAAAGCAGAAATAGACACAGGGCCCACAATTCCTGGAATGAAAGAATGTTATGATGACTTCTGACTGATAGAAATATCAGGGATTTGGAATGGCATCTGGATGGCATCCAGTTTATGCCCCAGAATTGTGCGTTAGTGGGAACACTTCTATTTGTGCCCATCCAGATCTGCTGCTAGTTTTGGAGCATGTTTAGGGATTTTCTTGGGTTACATGCACTTTTATTCCAATGTATCCTTGTTAAATGCAACAAAAGCTGTGCCTGCTGAAATCAAGCACCCAGAAAATCATCCAGTGAAATAGAGGTTTCTGAAATCTGATTTGTCTGGCCTTGAAATTAGACGAAAGGCATTTCTGCCTCCACCGAAAGCAAAATGCATGCTTTAATCATTACAAACATGTTTTGAGCCTAAAGGACCTAGAGTGTCACACATAAACAGAAATTCTGATGATTTACTTCTGAAGCTGCTGTCATTCAATAACAGTTCCCAAGTATAGTCATCACATAATAAAAACCTGCAATAGATTTGCAAACAGCAAGAAAATCAAATTGATTACTATATACAAT
This sequence comes from Stegostoma tigrinum, assembly GCF_030684315.1. Classification (NCBI taxonomy): domain Eukaryota; kingdom Metazoa; phylum Chordata; class Chondrichthyes; order Orectolobiformes; family Stegostomatidae; genus Stegostoma; species Stegostoma tigrinum. Next base: position 9,905,565 of record NC_081370.1, read on the forward strand.
GTGTTTCTGAGCTCTTGGCTCACACCCTAATAGTGAAGGACAACTTCTGTTTTCTTGCATCAGGATCACCCCAGGACTCAGGTACGATATCATGAGCAGCATTGGCAACAAACAGCTGCATGTCCCTTTGGTGGTTCTACTAACAGCTACCGTGGACATCCCCTACACTTTGATTAATCTTTGGCCCATTCACCTCACAAAACAGACAGCAAATTCCATTGACCTGTTGCTCTGTTCACCAGACTGTGCAAATGTCCTGCTGGAGAAATAACCCACTGCTAATGGACTAGAGTGAGAGAGGGTGGAAGCACCAGTGCACTCAACCAGACCTTTTTTTACTGAGTTAGGGAGAAAGATATTTAGCTGATTTCAAATATTCATTTTGTAATGAGGAAAACACTGTTATCACAAGCCAAAATCAGTCTTTGTTGTCCCTGCTGAGGGAATGGGACTCCCTGAATGATGCTAATTTGGCAGACTCTTTGGAAAATTCTTGTGGACCCCTGCACTAAAGAACTGGAATAGCTAATAATTATAGAAATGGTCACATTTGTGGGATCAGAATGCATTCAGAGCAAAATTGACATTTGAAAACAAAGTATAGGCTTGCAATGGGGAAATAATTGATAGGCCATGAGAACGGAAAATTAGAAGTCCAGGGAACTAGCAAGAGTAAGTATGCCGCTAGTCAAAATGGTTTTCAGAGAATCATAGAAAACATAGAGTCCCTACAGCATCCAAGTAAGCCATATGGCCCATTGAGTCCACACTGACCCCCTAAAGAGCATCCCACCCAGACTCAAACCCCATCCCAGCCCTGACAGTTCTGACATTTTATGAACTGTTGCAGTGAAACATTAGTGTACAGTGAATTCACTGAGATATAGTGAGTCTTCCAAACACCTAACTGTGACGAAATGCCCAACAGGCTCACGGCCCCCAAAGTGTACTGCAGCCCTCGAACTGCCTTATGTTATTGTCCTGGACAATTAGCATAGCTCCTAGTACATCTGTAAACAGATTGCCTGAAAGGAAAACTCAACAATGTAGATCTATGGAGCTATTACAATACTCCTAACCCCTGTTAAGTGCCTAAAGAGCATCCCTGTACAGGCTTACCTCTAGCATAGTGTTTAGACAACTTGGAAGTGGGAGATGAGGAAGATGAAGTAGGAGGAAGGAGAAATTGAAATGCAGGACCTTCATACAGTCCCAACCTGATGCCTCAAGCCCGCCTTCCAATCCCAAGCTTCACACATGCCCTTTAGGAGAACTCATGTGATTTCTGCAGTCAATACCATGGTGACACAGACTTAATTTGGTGCACCTCCTTTTCTGTCTACAATACCTTCAAATTTATTGGGGAGAATAAGTTGTATTTAGTTAGGAAAATGCATAAATGTATTTTTTTAAAAAATGATGTACGTGTATGACCCAAATGTTAACAATTGTTTTCATTTACCACAGGAACAGATTATTCAAAAATCTTCATTGGTGATTTATGTGTGAAACAGCAACAGTGTCCTTGTGTTTTGAATGGAAAAATTCATCCATCAGGAGAGAGAGTGGATGCTCTGTGCAAGTCCTGGTAAAATAAATTTCATTTTTTCAAATAGGGGCAGGGAGCGTTAAGGAGGCCTGTGCTTGAACCGTGTGAAGAAGTGTAAGGGAGGGGTATGAGCTTGAACAATGGGGATGTTAGGAGAGAGGTTCAGCATGAACTGCAGTAGGTTGAGTTAAGATAGAACTCAACCCTACCCACTCCCATTTTATGATTGTGTTGCCAATTTGTAGCTTAAACATTTGGAAATGAAGAAATTGAGAATTTTTACAGTTGAAGAATCTGGGCTGTTACTGAGTTGTCAAAGCTTTGGAAGCTTTCAGTCAACTTTTACCGACTTTCTAGATTTGTTTGGAGGTGGGAAAAGATACTGACAACCTAATTGAAGCAAAACTACCCCTAGTTACGATGGGAATTGCAGAGTTTAAAAACCCAATAATAAGCATGCCATCCTGCACTCTACACCTTTGTAAGAAGTGAACTTTTATTTATTTTCTGTTGCAGAACAGAACAATAATGTAACTTAATACAATTATTCATACTCACCTGGACTTCCAGTGTATGACATAATGCACCTAGTGGATAACCAGAAGGATAAATTTATTAAATGTCATTCCTGACTTGATGCATTGTCACTGGGTCAAACACACAGCAATGTGTTGTTCTGTTCAACAGCAATAAAATAGATGTAAAATAGGGACAGTTGTTATGTTCTTCCCTCAGCAAGGTTTGTAGCCAAGAGTTTCATTTTGTAAATGTGATAAGTAATTTTATGACAACATATTTTCCATAGTCACATAATCTTATATGGCTACAGTAAATTATGGCAGAATCACAAGGGAAATCTGGCAAGACCCATCTCGATATCAGGAGCAATGAGCATCTTTTGTGCATTCATGGAACAGTAAGATGGGTTTTTTACTAGGCAGCAGAGAGTCGGAACCTGATGACTACAGTTCATTGCTTGCTCCAAACAACCCTTATGTCACTGGGTTTCAAAGATCTCAGGACAGTCTCCATGGCCACTGGACACATACAGTTCAAATCCACAGACATTGACATTCAACATGTGCCAGCCTCATGGCACATCTCTAATCCATGTATGGAGCTCTTCTGCACATCAGTGTTGCACCTTGTGCCGCACGACAACTACTGTTGTAATTATGCAGCAAGGAGACCTCTAAGTCTGCACTCAGAGACTCCCATCCAGCTCATGGACTGGAAAAGGCTGCATCACCAGACACCATATCACTCATTCATTCTGAGCCTGCCTGAATGTTCCCAGCATCCTTGTTTTGCATTGCCTTACCTTGCCTTTGAGCTTTGCCCCCTTAGCAAGAGTTAGCAGGCTCATATATGTTTGGTTTTGCCTTGACATTTAGCACAGACACAAAGGCAGGAAGCTTGCCATTGACTCAATCAAAACGGATATCCTTCTCCTTTGACACCATTCCAGAGACTTGGAATCAGTCAGTCAACTGCTTGGGGCAGTCAGCATTAGGATGCTCTTCGTATAAGGGGCAAGGAGATGAATATGAAGCTGCCACCACCCATTTTGACTCTTTTCTGCCCTGTGTGGGCTGGAGTGAGAGAGATGCTGGTATTGTGGGAGGTGATAATTAGTTCCAGTGGGGAAGTGTCAGAGTAAGTGAGCAAGCAGTGCAGAGGGCATGCAGGATTAGTGGTGTCAGAGTTTGGGATGTATGGGAGTGAGTAGAGATGTTGCAGGCAATAGTGAGAGTAGTAGGGCATGAGTCTTGGTGGGATGTGGGAGACCACACTGACCATAGTGGCAACCTTGGAGCAGACTGCATCGTCTGGTGTCATGGCCCTCTTTGCTGGTCCGGGGGAATTGGACATCCCGTGTCTGCAGCACCCCATCCAGCAGGATAAGCTCCAAATCCCTGCCTGCAAAGTAGAGTACTGATTTCCCCTTATCTGCTATGTCTGATAAAAATGCTGAAAATCACTTCAGGCAGCTGTGAGCAGATAAAACTTGTCCATGTACAAAAAGTACTTTTGAAGCATATAGAATGCTAGTCTTTAAGGAGATATCCACTGAGTTGCATGTTGTTCTGAATACAGTGTGTGGTAATGTCGGGATAGCGTCAGATGAGAGAGCCACAGTAGAGCTAGGTAGGTCATTAATGAGGCAAACTTGGTAAGATGCAACAAAAAATCTCACTGGGCCATGTGGTGAAAATCCCTCCAAAAGATTCAGTTAGCCAAAAAAAGAAGCCCAATATGTCAAACATTTGTTTTTCTTTCAGATTTCTTGTCTGCACTTCCATTACATCTGTACAAACAATATATTCCTTTTTATTCATTCATGTAACATAATGGGCAGCACAGTGGTTAACACTGCTTCCCGTGTGTGGGTTTCCTCTGGGTTCTCCAGTTTCCTCCCACAGTCGAAAGATGTGCAGGTTAGATGGATTGGCCTTGGTAAAGTGTTGTGTCGTGTTCAGAGATGTGGCAAGATGGATTAGCCATGGGGTAAAAACCACATGTGGGGTTATGGAGATTGGGTGGGATGCTCTTTGGAGGAGCAGTATCGACTCAGTGGGCCAAATAGCCTCAATCAACACTGTAGTGATTCTGTTATTCTATAAACATTGCTGTCTAGACAAACATTCATTGCTTGCCCATCCCTATTTGACACTATTCTGCTCTTGTAGTCACAGCATTTATTTGGTTAATGTATTCAGTATTTATATGGCTAATGATAAATGCATTCAAGAGACCTTTTTATGTCAACACATAGAAGGTCTAACAAGAGTCAGTGCAGTGCTAGACCTAACTATGGGGAACAAAGTTGGTTAGGTGCTTGAGGTAACAATGGGAAAGCATTTTAGTGACAGGGACTGCAACACAGTACAATTTAATTTTGTTTGAGAAAAGGAAAAATATGGTCAGCAAAAAAAGGTCTTAGAATTGGGGAAGGCAGATTTTATTCAAATTTTGCCAAAGTAGACAGTGAACAGATAATTGTGGGAAAATCAACAACAGAACAATGCATTAGAGGGGCATTCGAAAAAGAAATGGGAAGAGTACAGGTCTAACATGTTTCCTTTCTGTTGAAATAGAGAAGCAACACGCCCAGAGCATCCCCAGTGTCTTAGAATAGTCAGGACTGCATAAAAAGGAAAAGTGAGGCTTTAACATGTGTAACAGGAGATAGGTCAAATTAATAGATGTCTTAGTAGAGTGTAGAAAGTGCAGGGGGATCCTCAGAAAGTAGGAGAGTAAAGAAGAGACTTGAAAAAAGACTGGCTGGTAAAATCAGGGAATATCCCAAGATATCTTATAAGAATATTAAGGGGAGTAGGATAACCAGGGAAAGAGTCGGGCCCATTAGGGACCAAGTGGGAAATTTGTATGTGGAGCTTGGTAGAGGGTTAAACAAGTGCTTCATAACTATCTACACATAGAAGATGGAGATTTTAGGTACCGAATTTGTGGGAAAGGGCTGTAAGGAGGAAGTGGGGAGGTATTGGAGGGTTTGGCGGACTTAAACATGGATATATCCCCATGTTGGGATGATTTGTATCCCAGGCTGCTGTGGGAAGCTGGGGAGGAACTTAAAGGGGCTCTGACTCAAAATTTAATTCCTTTCTGCCCACAGGGTGGGTGCCAGAGGACAGAAAGGAATTAAACTGGTTGAATTTTCAAGAAGGGAGGTAGGGATAAACCAGGGAATTACAGACTAGTGAGTCTCACATTAGTCGTAGGGAAACTATTGGAGAAAATTCTGAAGATGAGAATTAATCTCCTGTTGGAAAGGTAGAGTTTGATCAGGAGTAGTCAGCATGACTTTGTCAAAGGGAAGTCATACTTAACTAAATAACTGCATAGAGGCCAGTGTCCCAAAACCAAGCCACCCTTTATTTATTGTGCACTGTACACTTGCTGTGGCCACCAGCTTGGAGCCAACCCCCTGAACTCAGGAAATTATAAATCCCTTGTTAATATTGGTCAGCCAGAGCTTTCTGATTGGCCCAGGTAAGCAACCCCAATCAAGGACCTCTTGCCAACAAGGTCCACCTGGTTCCAATCACTAAACTGGAAAATTTGATTTTTTTTGAGGATGTGATCAGTTCTGTAGATAAGGGTAGTGCAGTTGATGTAGTTTATAGGGATTTCAACATATTCTGTTACGAGGTGACACGTGGGAGACTGATAAAGAAATTAAGAGCACATGGGATCCACAGTAACTTGGCAAGATCTTACAAGATTTTTTAGATCCAGAATAATTCCAATGATTCAAAGGTAACTAATGTAATCTCACTATTTAAAAACGCATGTTGCCGTGCTTTCGACACTTGCGCCTGTTTCTGCATAATCTCATTTTAGTTGTATACAATACTAGACGAACCAAAGGAACAGAGTTGACTTGCAATTCAACGTAACTTAATTCTCAAAATACTTTAAAAAACATAAAAAGGGCAGTATGGCTGAATATTATCTAAAATCCTGCTCTTTTGTGGTAAAATTCCTGATTTTTACATTAATTATTCTACCAATCGCAATGTTAAATCTTTTTCACTATCCTTATTTAAATTACGATTGGTTACCAGATTAGGACCAGGTACTATCCATGCAGCTAAACATGGCCAGGTTCTGATAGACTTGGCAGAAGTTGACCATGCACATGGTCAGCTTCTCTTTCTCTGCGGGTGGTTAGAGCTGTCTAATGTGAAATTGGCTGCCAGGTGTCCCCTTTTATCGGTCCCTGCTGCATTAATCCAGAATGCTGTCTTTTGGCCCTCAACCAGATGATCTTCAAGGTCAAGATTACGGCATTTAATGGGATGGTTACCCTTGGTGTCCAGCTTCTGATGTATCAAGGGCATGTCCCTCTCTCTGTACATGGTTATAGTGGGAACCTAGGACACCAGCAAGCCTGCTTGCCATATTCCAATACAGAAACCAGCCTCGTTTTCCATGACAAGTCTGGGTTTGCCCTCGTGAATGTTTTGTGCTTGACCTTCCGAAAAAGCCCCGTTGGGCCTGGCTGCTCAAAGGTTGCCCATTCTAGTTTTGGGCCTGGCCATTCTGACCATTTTCACTCTTCTTGATCTTAAACAGCGTTAGTGAAATAGGATCATACAACTCTGAAATAAAAAGCAGTAATTGCTGGAAAAATTCAAGGGTCTGGTGGTATCTGTGGAGAGAAAGCAGAGTTAGCATTTTAGGTCTATGACCTTTCTTCATTACAGATGCTATGACACATATGACAGTTTTCCAGCAATTTCTACTTTTATCATTCAGTTGGTGGGAGCGTTCCTTTTTCCATCAGACAACTGTGCATACAGCTATGCAAACCAGATTGAATAGGATGAAAAGGACCACCAGTTGTGAGAAGACCTTAATGCAGGGGTGAATTTGTATGTTTGTACCCAGTCCCAAAAAATCATCTCACCAAGTGGTGACCTTAATCTCCTAGATTTCTTGTTTAATTTCTCCAGCCAGTTGCACTACTTATTCTATGGACATTGGCCAATTGGGTCAGAATCTGTGGTTGTTGTTCTGGCAAGAAGTTAATCCTAGTGTCTTGTTTTGCAAAACACTCCACCCAGGTCTGCCAGCATTCCTCACTTGCGTTGAATAGAGCCCTTTCCCTCTGTTGTATGTCGGTCAATTCATTTAGACCTAACCTGGCCAGCATGTAGGGTCGAACACAAAAGATGGTGTTGGTTTAAGTGCATTTTGACACCTGTATTTGTACTCCTGGAGTGAGGTGGTAATGCAGCACTCCCCTTCCCCTCAGTAAGTAAGTACTTGCCTGAAAATCAGACAAGGCATATTCATTTGGGTAAACTGGTTATGGACATAGCATTGTACTGTCTGTTTCCTGTTCATTGCTTCGAGTGGTGCCTACAAGCCTTCCTTCCTTCTGGACAGGATATGGTAGGGTCTCATCATAGCCAACCACGTCCCTTCTCAGCTGGTGCCTGTGTTCTCTACTGTCTGTGGCAAACGTACTGCTCCTCTTACAGGAGACAAAGTCTGTTTTGGTAAGCTGTTGTGACTGGATTCATAATGAATTAGTGAAGGCTGATGCAATTCTCTTTTTGCAGAGTTACCGGAGAAAACAGGGTTGATAATGCCCATTGCAACACCCTTGGGTTTAAAGGAACATGTTAGATTTATTTGTGTTTTCTTGACTGCTGAAGACACCATCAGAGCAAAATTTGATTTTGAGGTGTAGATGTACTTCTTTGCAGTAATAACAGTAGTTCTAGCAGTTTCTGTGTGCCCTAATTTTACACAGACAGATGGCTTGTTTGGTACTTTAAAGCTTTTGAAGATCAAGACACAGATTTGTATCTGGCCTCACCAGATTTGGACATTTTTTTCTGGGCATTTTCTTCAGAAAAAAGCAGCAGATTTTGGACATGGTGAAATTATAAGTTAGATCATCTGCATTTCTTTCTGACCTGACACCCTGTTTTACTGCTTTAATGTGAAATTTTCTCTCTATATAAATGGATTGAGATGGTAAACTGCAACTTCGAGATAGTTCAGAGGTGACATATTGTCCTGAGGTCCTTTTACACGACTGGAGGAAGACTGTTCCAGGCTTCATTTTCCTTTGTGAAGTATTCTAGGTGCTTCCTACTTGCTAGCAGTTTGCATTGTGCATTATCACGGTCAGCAAGCAATTTGTAATGTGTTATTTCTGGGTGATGGGATTGGAATGGATCTCCTTTTAGCACTTTTATCAAAAGGAATTCCTTACTGAAAAGTGGTTAGCTCTCTTGTAATGCTTGTAAAAGGTTCTTCTGATGTATCAAGGCTGCTTTGTTGACTCTTCTGAAGTGTCAGACACTGGGGCAACATTAAAAGAGGCTGATTGCTGATCCAGTATTTCAATTTCTGGCATGATTCCATACGTGACAAATGCTTCATTTTCTAAAGACTTTTAGGGACAATTTTACTGGGTCACTATTCCAACCTTTGGTATATAGTCCATTGTTGTTTTATTTGAAGGCTTAAGCTGAGATTCACATTTATATAGCATTGGAATCTTTGCTGAACTTTCTGGTGACATCTTTGGTTGACAATAATGGATGGGAATCATTGGATGCTGAATATTCTGTAGCTGATTAGTTGACAACAGGCATCTTATCTTGCATACCAGCAAGTGTGCAATCACTCGCATCAGCAGACTTAGTTGATGCTGACCCATAATTCTGTTGCTCAGTAGATGCTGGCACAGTGAAATTCTTGACTGGTGGACATTGTACAGAAGTACTTCCAGAAGTGTTTTTCAAAGTCGTCAAACAATAGCACAACGGTGCTCTATGTTATTTTAGTACATTCAACATTCTGGAGATTCATTGTTTCATCTGACTGTTCACAATGGCTTTTTTTCAGTTTTCAGCTCAGTATCTGAATGGTTTTGATGTTCTTTTTCAGTTACATTAGGTGACTGAGATTTAGCAATTTTTTTGCCACAGGACCCGTGCTTACGTCTTTAGAAATGCTTGTTTCTTTTGAAGTCTGATTAAATTATTCTGCAGTTCTTTTATTGGGCGGTAACATGGTGCTGAAACTTGACATTCCCATCAGAATCTTTCAGATGCATATCATTGTGTACATTTTCTACAATTGGTGGTTATTTGACAATTGAGTTTGCCGTTGACACATCATTATACATATTTGCCATCAAATGTTTATACATTTCTGTTACAGTTTGGTTACAAACATCTTCAGCTGTATTTATTTTGCCCTCAGATTTGGTATCAGTTTTTTTTTAATCTGTCTCAGTAAGGGAACTACAGTCACCTGAGTTGTCAAGATCCACAGTCTATACATTTTGAGAATTGGATGTACCACCTACTGGTAGCTCCTCTTCTTCTTTTTGAATAATTGGTCCTTTTGCATCATTGATATCCTGGAGCTTTTATTTCTTCATTCAACAATCTCTCATGACTGCATTCAAATCCAATACCAGCTGAACCATAATCATTTTAATAGCAGAAGCCTTATCTGCAGCATCAGCACTCGGGCATAAATCCACTGATCCTCAATGAGCATCTTGGTTTTCTTTTTGGTTGAAGGCAGAAGAGCCTTTCTCTTTCCAAAACAAGGTTGCTTCGAAAGTTCAGCAGGTCTGGCAGCATCTGCGGAGGAGAAAACAGAGTTAACATTTCGGGTCTGGTGACCCTTCCGCAGAGTCTTTCTTTTCGTCTTTCTTTTCAATGCAACTCTGCACCAAGTGACTGCACTCTTTGCCTGCTGGAACCTGCTATATTCTGTTCAGTACAATTGACAGAATCATTTCAAAAAAATGTTAGTCTAGCTGATGCTTGCTGTGTTAATATTTTTGAAAATTTCCGCACAACAGATTACAGTGGCATAGGTGATCGTCTTTTTTTGGCAGATTTGAAGGCAAAGTATTAGATTCATATATTGAGAAATAGCTCTTGCACTGCTCCAATCACGTGATCTTTATTGGCTTATTAGTGGTGTTGCAGTAACATTTGTAGGTTTTTCTTCTGACTGTAAACCCATTGAAGAAACCTTTGTTTTCCTTCTCCAGGGTTATATTTGCAGAAATATGTGATTATCTTTGCTGAATGGGTCCACCTTGAAAAGTGGCCTGGGAGAATCTTATGCTAGTGTCCATATGCCAGGATCTTTCAGAGGCTTCATGTGATTGGATTCCTTAGATACAAATCTTTGATGTGTATAGCATAGAGTGGACAACAGGCCAGGCAGCATCAGAGGAACAGGCAAGCTGACGTTTCGGGTCGAGACGCTTCTTCAGAAATGGGGGAGGGGTAGTGAGCTCCGAAGTAAACAGAGAGAGGAGGGTGGGGCTGGGCAAGGTAGGTGGGGTGGTGATAGGTGAGTGCAGGTAGACAATGGTAGGGGTTGGTCAGTGAGATGGAAGGAGTGGATAGGTGGGAGAGAATATAGGTCAAGGAGATGGAGATGAGAGGTAGGTGGGATGGCGACAAGTGACAATGGTGGGGGTTGGTCAGTGAGGTGGGAGGAGCGGATAGGTGAGAGAGAAGATGGACAGATCAAGGAGGCAGAGATGAGAGGGAGGGTTGGGCATGGGATGAAGTCAGGGGTGGGAAGAGGTTGAAGTTAGTAAAGTCTACATTGAGTCCATTGGGTTGTCGGCTTCCAAGGTGGAATATGAGGTGCTGCTCCAGTTTCCGGGTGGCATTGTGACACTGGAGGAGGCCCAGGATGGACATGTTGCCCAGGGAGTGGGAGGGGGAGTTGAAGTGGTTTGCAACTGGAAGGTGTTGTCGTTTGTCGTGAACAGAGCAGATGAACATCTGTCTGATGTGGAATGCTTTTTTGGGGCCTGGGATGGAGATGAGAGGGCAGATATAGGGGCAGGTGTAGCACTTCCTATGGTTGCAGGGAAAGGTGCCGGGTGTGGTGGGGCTTGTCGGGAGTGTGGAGCAGACAAGTGAGTTGCGGAGAGAGTGGTCCCTCCAGAAGGCAGATAGGGATGGGGAGGGAATATATCCTTAGTTATGGGGTCAGATTGCAGGTGGCGGAAGTGACAGAGAATGATGCATTGAACCTGGATGTTAAAGGGGGATTCTGTTTTTGTTTTTGTTGCGGGGAGGGGAGATGTGAGAGCTGAGGTGCAGAAAACACAAGAGACGCAGTCGAGAGCATTTTCAACCACAGGAGGGGGGACGTTGCGGTCCTGGAAATATGAGTACATCTGGGAGGTTTGGGAGAGGGAAGCCTCATCTTGGGAGCAGATGCGGCGGAGACGGAGGAATTGTGAGTAGATGATCGCATTCTTGCCGAAAGTTGGGTGAGGGGAGATGTAGTCTAGGGTGCTGTGGGAGTTAGTGGGCTTGAAATAGACATCAGTTTCAAGGTGGACACCAGAGATAAAGACAGAGAGGTCCAAGAAGGAGAGCTATCAGAGATGGTCCAGGTGAATTTGAGGTTGGGGTGAAAGGTGTTAGTAAAGTTGATGAACTATTTAAGCTCCTCATGGGAGCACAAGGCGGCACTGACACAGTTGTCAATGTAGTGGAGGAAGAGGTGGGGCATTGTGCCAGTGTGGCTGCGGAAGAGGAACTGTTCCATGTCACCTATGAAGAGGCAGGCAGAGTTTGGTCCCATGCGGGTTGCCATGACCACCCCCCTAGTCCAGATGTCCTCGTATTTCCAGGACTGCAACTTAGCACTCATCTATCACCACCCCACCTACCTTCCCCAGCCCCATCCCTCCTCTCTCAATTTTTTTCAGAGCCCTATACCTCTCCCCCATTTCTGAAGAAGGGTCCCGACCCAAAACATCAGCTTTCCTGTTCCTCGGATGCTGCCTGGCCTTCTGTCTTCCTCCTGCTCCACCTTGTGTTATCTCAGACTCTAGCATTGGCAATTCTTACTAGCTTTGATGAGCATAGTGCTTTTTGGATCAAATTCACACTTGTTGCTGAATACTGGAACTAGTTCTTGAAAGGGGCACAAGAGGATTAACTCACACTATAGTTTTCTATGTTTTCTTGTGGTTTACTGCGGTGCATTC